>NC_090449.1:918078879-918703879 GCF_031143425.1 Pleurodeles waltl
CAGGTCCTATTTTCCTTTTTCAGACAGCAAGGTAGTCCTACCGGACACAGGGAAATCGATCTGGTGGTGGCAGTCTTTTTTTCTAAAACTTCTACAGGTCCCGGAATGTTCTGATGAGGGGTTCTGAAGATCCTCTTTTTATATCTGCTAGCCTTTGGGGGAATCCTATGAACTCCTCCCACAACTGGTTCTGGTCAGTTCTTCCATCTCCCCTGGTCCAGCTCTAAATTGTCTGGGGTGACAAAAGGTAGGACAGGCCAGGTTTCAGGTTCCTTTGTGTTTGCTGTAGCCAAAGCCCTTTGAAGTGTAAGTGAAGCTGTTACCGCCCCTCCTCAGTCATCCTGTCATGAGGGTCCAAACTGTCTCACTGTCTAGAAGCAATAGTCAAACCCCAACAGCAGAGCCATTAACAGTTATCTAACCCAGACACTAACAGAAAGGAACAGTTTGTTGGGACAAAAATATGTCAACTTTCTAAAACAGTGACATTTTCAGAATTGTAACTTAAATCCAACTTTATGGTTAAAGAGGATTTTAAATTGCAATTCATTTGAGTGTAAACAGCATATCTCTATCTTCTCCGAATCTGAAGTAAGCACTTATTAAATTATAAAATGTAATGAGGTGGCAGATAGGCCTTACAACAATGAACAACGACTTCAGGAGTTCTCACTGCATGGACATGTAAAACTTAACCCCAATTTTACTACTCTTTAAATACCATGCACCCTGCCCTAAGTGCTCATAGGCCTACATTAGGCATGACATAAGTATTAAAAAGGAAGGTTTAGGCCTGACAAAAGGGTTATTTTGCAAGGTAGGTCAAAATGGCGGTTAAAAACTGCACTAGAGGCTGCATGTTCAGGCCCGAGATGTTTTAAACCTACTTCAGTGGGTTGAGCAATGAGTGCTGCATCCCACTAGTACCATTTAACATACAGGCCTTGGATACAGGTAGTTATGTTCTAAGTCATTCTTGCAGTGCACCTTTATGGAAGGTTGCTTTCTGCGAGTTCCAAACCCCGAGGTGGTTCATTCCATGTTTGGCAGTTGAGAGGGTGCTTTCCTTTGGATGGCTGCTGAGGACATCGGTGTTGATTTCATCCAATAAACCATCTTTTCCAGACAGTTTATTGCCTGTGGTTTATCTGTACTCCATCCAGGATACCACATAATTTAGTGCTGAGTTTCTATCAACACTTTCTGTTCACGAACCTACACATTTCCATGGTTCTGTTAAGGTCCTCACAGCACATTGTTTTACTTTCATTCTTCCCGGTAAGCTGAGATTTCATTCATAAGTATGAGCGGCAGTCTTTCAAAAGCGTGTGCAATCCTCCCTATACTATTTAACAGCAACCTGCAGTTGATTTTCATAATCCCTCAGAAGGAAGGAACTTCAACAGTTTGGCGGCAGCATGTGTGGTTAATTATGCGCAATTAATATTCTTTGACAACTTGTATTTGACAGCGTTGCTATGGGAATAACCATATGCTCGGTAGGAGTTTCAAATTTAGCGTTGCCGTGGTTATGCGTGCTCACGCGGCTCATTGCTTACTGGGCCTATCTGGGAAATACTTTCAGGCTATACTTTTGACAGAGTCAGTATTGTTGTGGTGAGTGCTCTCACAACTCATTGCTGATTGGGCCTGACCAGGGAAATTCCTACATACCGTATTTTTTTATTTTTGACCCGACGTGTGTGTCTCGTTCAGTGATTCGCACATTTGATCTGTCAGTGAATACTTTTGACGTTTGGAGTCAGCATTGCTGCAGTAACACATGCTCGCATGTGTCATTGCTTTTGGGCCTGAACGGGGAAGTTCCTCAGAGCTGTACTGCTGATTTTGACACAGCGTGTGCAGCTCCTTCCGAACTTCATTGCAACAGTGATTCGCACACTTGACCTGTCAACGAGTTTCAACAGTAGGAGGACACTTCGTACTGGAAATTACAGCGACTTGTACACTCTTTAGATTTTCTTTTGCGAGTTAGCTTGGAACATTTGATCTTATTGCTCAAATTGAAGTAAGGGTTCATGAGCGAGTTGATTCCACAGTGACTCACACACTTTCTGCAACATATATTTTACAAACAGATAGTAGTCAAAGTACTTTTGTAGTAAGAATTGTATGTAATGGTTATTTAGTTCATATTAGTTTATGTTGTGTAGTGTATGTCTATGTTTTTATTTTTGCTATCAGTGTTGTTGCGTTGTTTAATTCGTCATGGAACCTGCAAATTGACCTGTGGTGTTTCTGCCTGAACCAGGCATTCCTACAGTCAAATGGCATCATTGGTACAAATCTTTTGAAAGCTATTTAGTAGATATTGATGGGTTGAAATTTTCAGCCATTAGGAAGAAAGCTATTTTGTACTCTTGCCTGGGAACAGAAGGACAAATAATTTTTTATCACCAGCTTCGCGCACAACCTTTATCAGCTGCTCAATGGGATGTTTTTATGGAGGTGATTAATAGGCTTGAAAAGGATGATCATAGTATTATTGTTGAAAGGCACACATTTTTCATTGGGAAAGAGTTTCGACATGAGTCAATTGACAATTTTATATCAGAGCTTAGAGTGTTAGCTTCTACTTGTGATTTTTTTGGGTCCATTGGACCAATATCCTAGGGATCAATTAGTGGTGAATTGTTGTGACTCAAGAATACAATAAACAATCTTTTGTTGTAGATACCCTACATTGTATGAAACTTTAGAGATAGCCAGAGGTATTGCACGGTCTTTAATCACATCAAAGGATTTGAGCAAGACTAAAATGAATATGGTAGAGAATGTGAGCATGGTATTGCCTAAAAGTAAAGTATCTATGTCTGCACTGCCTGATATAAAGGAAAATAATAAGAATGGTATGTGATGTTTTAGGTGTGGCTCTAAGTTACATGTAGCTAATGCAACAAATTGTCATGCAATCAGGAAAATTTGTATAAAGTGCAAGAAAGCTGGTTATTTTGCACAAGTGTGCAAGCAGTCTCAAAAAGTTATGTTAGTGGAGCAACAATAACCTTTGCAGGTAGATGACAATGAAGTTGATTCGATGAGAAGGTGTGTTTTAGTTGTTGACGCTGTTTCTCATCTTCACACTGTTGGTAAATCTTCAAAAGATCCAGTTTGTGAAATCAAAATTGGGGATGTCTTGTTAGGTGTGACGGTGGACTCCAGCCCACCTATAACCATAGTTTCAGATGAGAATTATTATCTGAATTAGAAGAGGTATGCGTTACAACCACCTGACATAAAGACGGTTGCTTTTGATGGTCAGGAAATAGACAAGATGGGTATTTTAATGAGAAGATCAAACATCAACATAAAACTATTAATATAAAAATATATGTGGCTAAGAGAGGTTACAATATTTTGAGGTGGAGAGACCAAGGGCAGGTTGGAATGGTACTTAACCCCAGGCCTTTTCCCCCTCAGGTGCCAGGCCTTTTTTTGGCTATTTGGGGCAGGGCGTGCTTAGGACCTCATAACTTTTTGTCCACATAAGATACCCATGCCAAATTTGCGTTCTATTTTTCCAACATCCTGGGGATTCTAGAGGTACCCAGACTTTGTGAGTTTCCCTGAGGGAGACCAAGAAATTAGCCAAAATACAGTGAAAATGTCGGTTTAAAAAAAAAAAAATGAAAAAAGGGCTGCAGAAGAAGGCTTGTGATTTTTTCCCTGAAATTGGCATCAACAAAGAGTTTGCAGTGCTAAAATCACCAGCTTCCTAGCTTTCAGGAACAGGCAGACTTGAATCAGAAAACCCAATTTGTCAACACAATTTTGGCATTTTACTGGGACATACCCTATTTTTATGATTTTTTGTGCTTTCAGCCTCCTTCCAATCAGTGACAGAAATGGGTGTGAAAACAATGCTGGATCCCAGAAACCTAAACATTTCTGAAAAGTAGACAACATTCTGAATTCAGCAATGGGTAATTTGTGTAGAGCCATTTTTCTCTACGTTTTACTCTGTAACTTTTTCCTGCAATGTCAAATTTTTGAAAGCAATATACCCTTACATCTGCTGGACTCTTCTGGTTGTGGGGATATATAGGGCTTGTAGGTTCATCAAGAACCGTAGGTACCCAGAGCCAATAAATGAGATGCACATTGAAATGGGTTTTCATTCTATACCGGGTATACAGCAACTAATTTGCTGAAATATAAAGAGTCAAAAATAGGTATCAGGAAAACCTTTGTATTTCCAAAATGGGCACAAGATAAGGTGTTGAGGAGCAGTGGTTATTTGCACATCTCTGGAGTCTGGGGTGCCCATACTAGCATGTGAATTACAGGGCATTTCTCAAATGGACGTCCTTTGTGCACACTGTCTTATATTTGGAAGGAAAAAATGTAGAGAAAGACAAGGGAAAATAACATTTGTTTTGGTATTCTATGTTCCCCCAAGTCTCCCGATAAAAATGGTACCTCACTTGTATGGGTAGGCCGAGTGCCCGCGACAGGAAATGCTCCAAAACACAAAGTGGACACATCAAATTGTTTAAAAGAAAACAGAGGTGTCTTTTGCAAAGTGCCTACCTGTGGATTTTGGCCTCTAGCTCAGTTGCCACCTAGGGAAACCTACCAAACCTGTTCATTTTTTAAAACTAGAGACATAGGGGAATCCAAGACGGGGTGACTTGTAGGGCTCTCACCAGGTTCTGTTACCCAGAATCCTTTGCAAACCTCAAAATGTGGCTAAAAAAACATTTTTTCCTCACATTTCGGTGACAGAAAGTTCTGGAATCTGAGAGGAGCCACAAATTTCTTTCCACCCAGCGTTCACCCAAGTCTCCCGATAAAAATTGCACCTCACTTGTGTGGGTAGGCCTAGTGCCTGCAACAGGAAATGACCCAAAACACAAAGTGGACACATCACATTTTCTCAAAGAAAGCAGAGGTGTTTTTTGTAAAGTGCCTACCTGTGGATTTTGGCCTCTAGCTCAGCTGCCACCTAGGGAAACCTACCAAACCTTGCATTTTTAAAAACTAGAGACCTAGGGGAATCAAAGACGATGTGACTTGTAGGGCTCTCACCAGGTTCTGTTACCCAGAATTCTTTGCAAACCTCAAAATGTGGCTAAAAAACACTGTTTCCCTCATATTTCGGTGACAGAAAGTTCTGGAATCTGAGAGGAGCAACAAATTTCCTTCCACCCAGCGTTCCCCCAAGTCTCCCGATAAAAATGGTACCTCACTTGTGTGGGTGGGCCAAGTGTTTGTGACAGGGAAGCGCCAAAAAAACGTCGAAATTGAAGGGGAACCAAAGTGGGTCCAAAAGGGCAGTTTGAAAAAAAACATTTTTAGGCTGACAAGTGCAGCAGAAATGTTATCGGTATAGATGAGACAATGCTGGGTGGTAGGAATTTTGTTGATTCCTGCAGATTCCGGAAGGTTCCAGCACAAAAATGTGGGGAAAATGTGTGCTTTCCAGCAAAGTTGCAGGTTTGCAAGGCATTGTGGGTAAGGAAGTGGTGCGTGGTGCATGTGAAGCACACCACCCTGGAATCAACTAGATGTTTAGTTTTCAGATGTGTCTAGTTCATGTGGATTTTTCTACATGGCAGCTTCCCAAAGTAAAAAAAAAGTGCAGCCCTCACCATTCCAAGTGCGACGATTTTGAGAGTTACCAAGCTCTCATGGCCCAAAAGTAAAACAAAAATAATCAAATGTCCTCTTGCTTGCCATGGGAAAAGGTGTTTTAGTGTGCGGGGGAGAGCTGAATTACTGTTGGCCCCTTCAGTTCGGGTGGAGGCATAACTAGGCCCATACTGGCTGGTAGACACCATCCCACTATTTTCTTTTATTGTTTTTATTCCCTGGCATCAAGTAGACTTTCTGATCCGCCAGGGTGTGGATCGGGGGTAATTGCCCAATCTGCCCACTGGTGGGCAGAACAACTTTGGCCCCATTTATTTTGGGTGGGGATATGGCCATACCCCCAACCTCTTATTTTTTAAAAATAAAATCTTCCCTGGTCTCTAGTGGGCTTTCTGCCTCCCTTGGGGGCAGATGGGCCTTCCAAAAATAGGCCAATCTGCCCCCAAGAGGGGCAGTTATGGCCAACAGTAATGTGCCCCCTGTGTGGAGTGACCCTTGCCCACGGGGCTGCCCCCCCAAAGCAAAACACACACATACACACACACCAATCCATGGTGTCTAGAGGTGTCTGCCCCCTTTGGGGCAGATTGGCCTAACAAAAATAGGCTGATCTGCCCCCGGGGGGGCAAAAATGGCCTAATAATAATTTGCCCCCTGAGCGACCCTTGCCCAAAGGGTCGCTCCCCAAACATAAAAAATTTAAATAAACAAAAAAAATTATCTCTGGATCGGCCTAATAATTTTAGCCCAATCTGCCCCCAAATGGCCTAAAAGTCATTTGCCCCTCTGGGGAGTGGCCCTTGCCCAAGGGGCCACTCCCCTTATGCGCAAGTAGAAAAACAAAAAAAAATCAGGATATGCTGGCACAATTGGGGGGTATGAAAGTATTTTCTTCAAATGATCTCAAATCAGCATATCACCAAGTTGAGCTGAGCAAAGAATCTCCTTATCTCACTACTTTTGTCACGCCATTTGGTGCTTACCATATCTTACAAATGCCACTTGGATTGGCTTCAGCGGCATCCGTTTTCCAGAAGCTCATGTATCAACTTCAAGGTGATGAATGCAGTGTTTTGTCTTATCAAGATGATATTCTAATTGGTTCAGTTCAAGAACATGTACACAAACTCGTAAGGAATTTTGGAGGATCATGGGATTACAGTTCAGAAAGAAAAGTGCAAATTTATGGTTCAGTCTGTAGATTACTTGGGGCACAGAATTTCTACCCAGGGAATTTTAACTAAGGAAGATTTACTAAGTGCAATTGAAAATGTACCTTCTCCCAAAGATAAAGACCAATTGAGATAGTTTTTGGGTCTCTGTGAATAGTACTCACGGTTTGTGCAGAATTTTGCTTATCAGACTGAACTTATGCGAAAGCTTATGAGGAGTGGGGCAAAGTTTGAGTGGAAAGAAGAGCAGGTGCAAGCGTTTTCTACACTCAAAGCTTTTATAATAGACACTCCACCTCTTCATGTACCTTCCATCATTACGGTGGATGCCAGTGGTATAGTTTTGGGTACCGAACTGAGCCAGATGGTTGAAGGCTTGGAGCATACTACTGCATTTGCATCTAGGCGTCTTTCTAAGGCTGAAAAGAATTACAGCACATTAGAGAGAGAAACTTTGGCTTGTGTCTGGGGTTCAAACCATTTTTTGGCTTATGTGTTTGGGAGAGAGTTTACTGTAGTCACAGATCATAAACCTTTAGTATACTTGTGGAATGATAAGTTTTTTTAACAAAACCAGTCCCAGGTTGACCAGATTGTTGGCTAGATTATATGAAGTCACTATGAAAATGAAACATACAGCTGGGGGAAAAAATTGCAGAGCATATTTTCTTTCTAGGTGTCCGGTACCCAATACGAGTGAAGAGAAGGAAGCAGAGGAAGAAGATTTTATTGTAGGGATGATTGATGGAGTGTTTGTTTTGGAAGGGGTTATTTCCAGACAGTCCTGGAAAGAAGCAGTGATCAAGGACAATTCTCTCTCACTTGTTAAGAAGTATGTTTGTGAAGGTTGGCCTGGAGAACATTGTGAAGCTGATGAGATTAAACCTTTTTGCAAGGTGAAAGATGAGTTGAATGTGGAAGATAATTTGGTGATGAGAGGGGTGCATTTGGTTCCGCCTAGTGAGTTAGGAAACCGATTGATTAAATTGGCTCACAAAAGACATATAGGGATTACCGGGACAAGGAAACAGTTGCGTTTGTATTATTGGTTGCCAGGCATGGATTCTGAGGTGGAGATGACGGTCAATAATTGCAGTGAGTGCAGAAGAGCTGACAAGAGCTTACATACGAGGGAGGTGCCATTATGTCCAATACAATATCCTGATTGGCCTTGGGAAAAACTGGGTTTGGATTTAATTGGTCCTATCGGGGGTCAGAAAGAGGGCAAGAGGTATGTGCTGGTTGCTGTGGACTATCATTCTGAATGGATTTCTTACAAGATTTTGATTTTTAGAGAGCCAAACACAATTAATGTAATTGAGTTCTTGAAAGAGATTTTTAGTTGTGAGGGAATTCCTACATTTCTGGTTATGGAGAAAGGTGTCCAATTTGTGTTGCATAGAATGATTGAATTTTTGAAGGGGTACAATATCAAGCATCTAACTACTGCTTTATATAGTCCACAAGGGAATGGTCTGGTGGAGAGAGTTTATTTAAAATTTGAAAATAAACAATACAATTGGCCATTCGTGTTGGGAGTTGTGTTCAAGAGTTGGTGGCTGAAAGGATTTGGTGTTATCACAACACTCCACATGCTACGACGGCCGTTGCCCCTTTTGTTTTAATAAAGGGTAGACACTCTTTCAATGAGTTGGCTCCTGGGTGGGTTGTATTGAAAACGATTAAGGGGGTGTCTATTTCATACATCAACCAAGTTAAAGGTATGGTTGTGAAGTTGCAAGCTAGAAGTAAAATAAGATACAACAGCCTTAAAAGGGTTTTGGATGTGCAATTTTGTGTGGGGTAGAGAGTCAGAGTGAAGAGGCCTCAAGGCAGAAGTTGTGGTGGGTCAAGATTTTATCCAACTTCTAAAGTTGTCAGAGTTTCAAAACATGCCATCATGTTAGAAAATGGGAAGTGGTGGAACAAAAGAAATGTGGTGATGGTCACTGGGGAGCCTGATGTGGTTTCTGTCAATTCTCATGCAGGTGTTCATGCTGGAAGTGGGTACAGTTTTTGTGGTTATTGTGGAATAGGTGAGAGTGGTGAAGTACAGGGTTTTGCTACATGTGTAGGTGATAATGCTCGCAATGTGGGATTGGGTGAGAGTGTTTGTGGAAGGTTGGCGCTACATGAGTGTGAGGATATGGGTGTGTGTGGAAATGTCGAGCGGTGTGACAATGGACAGCTTGATGAGGGGCAAGACCAGGGTGCAAGTGTTCACAGGCCTAGAAGGAATATTGTTAGACCCAAACATCTAAGCCAGTATGTGATTTAATAACTTGTTTCTTGTTGGGCAGTATATTTTGTAACCAAACATCTGAGCCAATATGTGATGTATTAACTTGTTTCTTGTTGGAAGAAACATTTTTGTAACCTTCTGTTGTTCCTTCTTAGCTGTATTGTTAAGGGGGAAAATGTGTGTTATGTTCTAAGTCATTCTTGCAGTGCACTTTTATAGAAGGTTGCTTTTTGCGAGTTTCAATGCCTGAGGCGGTTTGTTCCATGTTTGCCAGTTGAAAGGCTGCTTTCCTTTGGATAGCTGCTGAGGGCATCGGTGTTGATTTCATCCAATAAACTATCTTTGCCAGACAGTTTATTGCCTGCAGTTCATCTGTACTCCATCCAGGATACCACAGTAGTATAATGTATTAGGTACTTACAAATAGTTACAAGTAAAAGAATTGTGCCAATGATGTGTCGTCCAGTTTTACTATGTTTTAGGGAGAGCACAAGCACTTTAACAGTAGTTAGCAGTTGTAAAGTGCACAGAATCCTAATGCCAACAAAAATGAGTTCAGCAAAAATCAAGGAGTTAAGGTAAAAGGTGTTCAGGAATACCATATTAAGGATGACAGCTCTAACATATAATAATATTTTTAGGAAATGTGGCTAATTGAACTTTTACTAATTATGCTACATGGATGGTTTCTCATTTTGTTTTTATTCAAAGGACTGATGATCTTTTTAGTTTCTTACAGCATCATCCCGTCTCAGGTAAACACAGTTTAACACGAATGATGAACTTACTAGCAAATTGTTTATGATTTTGAATAAGCAAATACATATACATATATTGCTTGTCTTTTCTAGGACAACATCAATTCCAAAAATTCTGTGAAGGTGTAATTGTTTGAGTGTGTCATCATTGATCAGGTATTTGTGAACAGCAAATCAACAGTAGGGACTAAAAAAACTATAGATGGCTATTTTGTGCTTAATGTCATTTGCTTCTTTATTAGGAGGACCCTTACACAAAATTTGGATCAAGCAAGTCATTACTCAGAAAACTCCATCATCCAATGATGTCTTATTTCTCTCTTTCAAACCAATTCCACTTTCCCCAACTGGTTCACTTTATTATGATTTAACCTGTGAATGTCTTGTTAGACAGCATAGTAAACTGCAGGTTTTACAATTGGGTATCGACATCGTATATTTAGAATTAATCTACAGTTTAGTGGTTCTTCAGCTCTCAAACTGATGCCACCATGTTAATCTGACAAATACATCACTCCTATCACTGGCAAATCACAATGAGCAGCATGTTGCAGTTGCAGGAAGAATACAAAATGAAATAATAGCTGATTTCTAGCTGTTTAAAGATATACCATATATGGTTAAAGCCACTGATTGTGCACAGGTCACTATTCCCCAAATGAATGTGAACAGGGAGCCCCACAACTGGAGGCGGATAAAATCCATTTACAGATTAGAGGTACACATTTCTCAATCTGATCTTCCTTGCTATTGTACCACTTACAGTACTTGTATTATGAGACACTGGTGGTATATCCAAGAAAACAGCAGGTTGCAGTTTCCATGGTGGCTGGCCGCCATGTCAGCCATAACAACAATGAGCGTGGATAGCAAACAACCTGAGAGCGACTCCTCTCTACAGTGACAATGTTGAAGTTTCCATTGTGGTCTATTTCTGTGTCTGCCATAATATTAAGAGGCATGCAAGATAGACAGCCTAATGGAAATTCAACCTTTCCACCAACAATAATGAACTTTCCATTGTCTTCAAATTAAGCATGTACTTATTGATGTGAACATTGCATTTTTGTACATGGGAGCGTATAGAGAGATAGGTTATAGCTCCTTTGAATTCCTTTTAGACAGTAGTACTGTGAAATTCATTTGTTCAAAGGATGTTTTTCATAATCAGTTTACAGTGGCTGGCTGTCGGAAACGTGTTAGACATACGTTGGCTTGTGGGACTGTATACTTTGTTCAAGAGGTGAACACCCAATAAAGGCCTACACACAGGCTGCAACAGTATCACTCTACTATGTGTCTGAGTAGTTCAGTATTTGCTGAACTTGCATGAACAGTATGAGGCAACAGTGGCCAGTCTCTGCTAGCAGTGAACTGTTCTCATGTCAGCCTTCTCTCATGTGACAGTGTCTAAACAGTGCAGCATGTAATTTACCCCAACACGTCTCTTACGCTAACATACTAAATCACTATCTAACAAGGCATTGCATGTCAAAACCATTTACCAAAGATATTTACACTCTGCACATGTGAGGTCCCAATGTGAACACAGTGCATTACTTGAATGTGAATAACAGTTTCTAATTCATTCACAGCAACTGACCACTGTCTATCTTGTCAATGTAGTCAAGGGCACAATACTAGACAAATGTGGCATTTATCTCACACCATGTAAGGTGATGTGTCTAACGCGTATGAACACGACATGCAAGAGCGGGACTTCATCCAAATTTGCATACTGAATTGTACTACTACATTGGCACTAATGGGCATGTTAAAGGCAACTCTTGATTCTCGAATGTTCATCCAGATTAGAATGCAGCCACTAGTGAAGGTGATGTCACTTCTGAAGTTTTTGTGTAACTGAATCTTTCTATAAGACTGTAGCCCTTTTGGACTCTAACAGCACACTTTCTTGGCAATACTCTCCATAGTTCTGGATTCCCTGCTGGAATGTCTTCATGACCAAATATACCGATTTGTGGATGGAAAAATACCGAATGACATAATAGATAATTTCTATCAATTTAAAGGTATACCATGTGATGGTTAGATCCATGGATTGTACACATATCACTATTCGCCCAAGTAAATGTGATCAGGGTGTTCCAGAATTCTAAATGAATAGATCCAACGCATTTGTTATTCACAGTTTGCTGCACACTCCTTTTAATTAAATATGACTATGGGTTAATGATTGAGCAGTTCAATAATTAGACTAATTTGTGTCTAAAACTCTACTAACATTTTCATGAAGCAGTAAAATCATAATATGACACATGCTAGAGATATGTCACATTCATCTTTCATAAGCTGACCATAATGATTACAACTTCAACTGAGTAATGCATGACAGATTATTGCACCCTTAGTAATGCAGGCACATTGTTTCCCTTGCCTACATGTCTATTTACTATATCATTTCCACAGTCATATTGTGGGATTACACAGCATTTGCATGGTTAGTGTGAACTACTGTTGAAGAACCTTGGCACTTATTTCTGCTGTGGAGACATTATCAACATACCCTGCAAAAGATCCTATTTATGTTCAGTGGTTGTTTACTGTGGTGTATTGATTGGTTTCAGCATACGCCTTTGCTGTTCAGCATGGTGGACCGCCCCATAAGACTGATCGTTATACTCCCCCATTGTTTGTGTGACAGCCACAGTGGCCAGCCATAAATCATGTACAAAGTGGTGCAGCCCTATTGTGTTGTGATATCCTATGTAACCTTCAAGTATTTTGAAAAGGTAGGGTATTTTTGTGTCTATATATAGTGATGGTGATAGTAGGTTTTCTGTCAACAATGTTGGTTGTGCTGCATTGACGTTGTAGACACTTTTTTGAGTGGATGGCTAGAGAGGATGGCTAGATGCACTAATTTCTGTGCAGGATGACCTCATGTGTGCTAAGTGGTCTGAGGTTGTCAATTCATCTGTGTGCTCCAGTCATTTGCTCGACAATGTGAGGGATTGAGGACTTTGTAGTTGACTATCACTTTAGTTGATGCCATAAGACAGTTAAAGGACTTACACCATTGTGATTATTAATTATTTGTCAAATCTACTGGCCAGGGATGTGTGGTCATCATTTTTGATTATGCAGCCCCCTGCTGACCAGTTCAGACCTGTGTACCAATGTAATTGGTTGGACAATTGTAAGTGTTTTTATTTGCTCTTCTAACCCATACAAGTTAGGAGAGGGATTGGTTTGAATACTTTCAATCAATCAATAGTTTATTCGGTCCAAATTTAGGCCATTTTTAAAAGTAAACATACATACATAGAAATAAAAACCATAAACCAATGTATAGTAAAAGAAAGGATAAGAAGGGGTCGTATAGCTAAAATATTTCCATAAATAGTTGTAAAAAGAAGAATACTCAGGGTGGTCTCCGGATCTTGCCCTGTACATAATGCTGGACACTAAAATAATACTAATCAATTATTAAAAAGATAAAAACTGTTCTAGAACCAATCTAATCGATTATTAAAAAGATAAAAACTGTTCTAAGACCAATCACTATATAAAATCAGACATTAAAACTCCAGAAAATAGCACAGATTAAAAAAAAAGAAAGTTAAGAGGTCGGGCCATAAGGAATGGTACCCATGATTGGTCAGTTCTATTAAATAGATTGGTCAGAATAGGATATAACTTAGCATTTATAAAATTATATAGTTGTGGTAACCCACTAAACAGCATACTCGGGGATACAATCTAATATCCATGATAGCTCTCGGTTTTCGTTAGAGTCCCAGACTAATATGATCGAATGCTGGTTTACTGGCTGCTAGACCGCTCTTCAACTGATGGATTGGGATCTGAAATAATCCTGCTGCGAATTTTCCATGCTGCTGCCAAATATTTGGAAACAGAGCACACTGTCAGTATGGAAGTATCATATTTACATATTCTGAGTACACTATTGCGAGATGGCGAGGGCAGTGTTCTGCACAGAGGGGTAATCCACTTCCCTCGAGGACATTTATACAGAGGGCAAAAAAATAGAACGTGTTCATAAGTTTCCTTACATAGGTGACAGTTTATACATTTGTCCGATGGAGAACTGTTAGTCGACCAGCCGGCCGTGAAACTGTTGACTGCCAATGTTCCGTACCTAAGTTGGAGTAATAAGGAGCGAGCGTGGGCTGGTATAGGGAGGTCCAGGAAGCTTTCAGACAGAGGAACATGCTTTACCAGCAGGAACTCTGCTGTCAGCCGACCTGAACTATTTGAGCCGAGGGATTCCTCATAGATCTTTTCCCAATAGTGGTCTTTGATCAGGCGTTTAGCATTGCCAGGAATCATCTCGGGATTCTCCCAATAATGGGATAGACTCAGTTTGGTCCATGCTGCTTTCATCTCCCTAAGCCACCGTACTTTTTCCCATCCATGACGAGGTGGCAGTAGTTCTTTAACTGCTGCCCTGTAGGGTTCGAGTTCATCCGTTTTCCATAGTCTGACCCAGTACAGGAGTGGTCTTAGATATGCTATGTCTTTGATACTGTGTAGACCCAGGTCCAGTCTGAGGGGGAGCATTGGTGTGCCCCTCCCCAGTCTGGCTATGTGTCTGAAGAAGTTATTTTCTTTGGTTTGAAGAGTATCCATTTGTCTGTGGGATCCCCAAAGTTCTGCTCCATACAGGGCCGCAGCACTGATTTGTACTTTGTATATTTCAGAGATGAGGATCAGAGGGGGGCTTGTTGCGGTGCTAGCTTTACGTCCTAGTACTCCACATCTTTGGCTGATTGTTAATGCCCCTTTCCTTATAGCTGGATCCCAACCGCCCTTGTCAGATAGTCTGATGCCCAGATAATCATATTCCGTTACTCTCTCCACAAGGATTGAATCCATCTTTGTGTTTGCGCTGAGCTTCTTTTTCCTGGCGCTGTATATCATGAGTTTGGTTTTCTTAAGATTAATGTCTAACCCAAAGTCTCTGCAGTATGCACCGAACTGGTTGACCAGATTTTGTATTCCCATAGATGATTTAGACAGAAGAATAGTGTCGTCTGCATAGAGTAAGCAGGGGACTTTGGTTCCAGCCTGCATGGGGGAGTCATTTGTGCAATTTACTAAGTACTTGATACAGTTATTGATATATAAAAGAAAAAGAGTTGGGGCCAACACACACCCCTGTCTGACTCCTCTCTCGATAGCCACTGGTTCAGTAAGATCACCATTCTTGCCATTCCTAATTTGGGCATAGGTATTCTCATGTAGTCGGGCGATAAGTTTCAAAAGGCCATGCGGGACACCCATGTTGGCTAGTGTCAGCCATAACTGATTTCTAGGGACCAGATCAAACGCGGCTCTAAGATCGATAAAAACTACATAAAGGTTACCCCCTCCTACTTCTACGGTATTCCATTTTATTGTTAGAAATCTTAGTACTTGATCTATGGTACTGATTGCTGGTCTAAACCCTGCTTGTAAATCAGAAATGGCATTGTTTTCCAAAATCCATTCCTCTAGACAAGACAAAGTTTGCTTTGCAAAAATTTTTTGGAAGTTGTCGAGTGAGGAGATTGGGCGGTAGTTAGCAGGGTTAGAGGGGTTGCCTTTTTTAAAAATGGGAACTATCTCTGCTCCTAACCAGGAGCTCGGAACAGGTGCTCCTGCAGCTATCACATTAGAGATGAGGTTTAAATATGGAGCCCAAACATCTGGGTCAGTCTTGTAGAGATCACCTGGTATTTTGTCAAGGCCGGGGGCCTTTCCCCATTTAAGTGAGACAATCGCAGCCTTGGTTTCTGCCAGGGAAAATTCAATTTTGGGGGTCTCAGTGGTCATGATGTGGGTCAGTTCCCTGGCGGTGGCACCAATGGTCCCAAGATATAATCGGGAAAAATGATCGGTCCACTCTACAGGGAGTATTGAGGCGCCAGGCAAACAGTTAGGTTCATCGCTGGCATCAGCCACCAATTTCCAAAATTTAGAGGTGTCGTTTATTTTAGCAGATTCCAGAAGGGAGACCCATCTTGATTCGTCCCATTTCCTACGGGCTCTAGCTTGTTCCTGTTTATAGGCTTTCCTAGTTTCCCTTATAAAGTCTATCTGACCTCCTCTTAGAGCTCTCAGCAATTTGTGCTGTGCTTCTCTACATGCGGCGTTGAACCATCTTGTATTACATTTCTTTTTAGGTTCTCTCACCGACTCTTTGGTAAATAGATTTTTTAAGGAGTTAAAAAATTGTGTGGGGGCTGCTATAAGCCCACCACTATCTTCTGGGAATTGAGATATATGGTCCATATGATCTGCCAGCTGCCTATACGCCGTTGTCAAAATGGTTGTTTCAGTGTTCAGGGATTCCCATCTGACATTACGTCTATTGTTGGACAGTGCGAGCTGTTGTCCGTAGGTCTTGGGACAAGAGACTTCAGGAAGGGGTAATAAATTCCTAAGAGATAAAATCAGTGGTTCGTGGTCACTTTCCTCATGTTCTACAATGTTCATGTCGACCATATGGCCCCACAAGCGGATATCGAGCAAGATATACTGTAATCTATTTGGCTCTTCTGTGACCCGCGCCTAAATGTAGGGTGGAGATTAGGGTCCGAACGGGAGCGACCATTACAGGCCCGCAAGCCATGTGCCAGTGTAATGTCCATGACCTGGTGAGATAATCTATTAATTTTTGGTCTTTTTCTTGACACCAGCTGGGGAATACCCCAATAAGCGTCTTCATCTTTATATAATTCCTGGGCCAGCGAGTAGGGTTCAAAAGTGGCATTAAAATCTCCAGCAATGAGAATAAAATGAGAAGGTGATTTATAAGTAAGAAAACTATCCAAAATAGTCAGTGCGTCGGACTCATACTTGCTGCCCAGACTCCTATTGTAAATATTAATTATTAAAAATGGTTTCTCTCTAAGGGATGGTATTAATAAACCCATTAAATCAGGGCAGCCCAAGTCAATTATTTCAATCCGACATTTAAAAGAGCAACTGAGCCATATTAGCAGGCCGCCTGAGGGCCTCCCTGAATTCGTCTTAATTGCTGGGACCCAGTAGCTTTTATAGCCAATTCTATATTTGGGTTCCAGTGCCCATGTTTCTTGGAAAAGACATAGATTGTGTTCGTCTATAAATTTGCCCCATTCAGGGTTATTCATTTTGTTCTCCAAGCCTGCAATATTCCAACTAAGGATGGTAACTAGGCCGTCTATTTTGTCATGGGGAGCTTCAGCCACAGAGTTCTCTCTTGGAGATCGGGTACCGTGGGGAGATTTTATACCCTTTTCAATCGAATTTGGAATTCCTACTACGTTAATGCCCGGGGTGTTTCTTGCCCCATCTGAATCGGAGAGTAACCTGAGCTGTTCGGATGCCTGGAGTGGGGGCGGGTCTCTGTGTTTGCTACAATCTGGTAAGTCTGTGACTAAGTTAATCTCAGTCACCATACGCTCCTTGTCTGCACCCCCGATAAGGATTTCAGAACTCTTGGATGGATCTAACTGAGCAAGTGTGGGAATTGGGATAGGGTCACTAGTGTCGATGGTAAAAGTATGTTCAGCCGCATGATTGTTTTGCCCAACTTCATAAGTTTCAATTTTCCCAGCTATAGGAGACTTTTTATCCCGGTTGTTTGGGCCTTGGGAGTAGGGTAAACTGTACATAGTGCTTACTTTTAGTCAGTCGTTTTCAGAAAGTGTGGGCGAAGAAGCATTGCAACTTGGCCGAAAATCAGGTGACGTCTGTGCCCTAGAAGGACCTCTGGGTGAGATTGTCACCCCCTTAGTGCTTGGTACAGCTATATGAGGGTAGAAAGCCTGGAGCCTACAGAGTGAGATTACCCCCCCTAGGGGGTTAGAATGACACACATTTAGAGAAAGCTGTTGGACAAGGGAAGGCGTATCAAAATTAATAACGATACAATCCCCTGTACCAGGGTTTTTGAGTGGGCCCACCCAACCCACCCTCCTCACCATCAGTATTGAGGGTATCATATGAAAGGCGAATCTAGCGTGTCTGTGTAACCAATGGATGACCTTGTTTTTCAGTTCTGTGAATGATTCGGAAATGTTGGACTTGAGCTTAGGAACATTCGTAATAACTAGTACATAGGGGCAAGCTTCCGGTGGTAGATGTAAAGTTCTCAGGTTAGTTCCTGGATCCCTACACGTCTGGTCTGCTGGAATATTGGAATGGTTCCTGTGCAGTTTAGTGCCCATGTTTATGGAAGAGGCAATTTCACCTGGCCGCCTTGGGTAAAGGGGGTCACTTTTTGGGTGCCAAGTTTTAGGGGGATTGGCCAGGTTAGGTGTGGAAAGCTTCGCTGGTAGGTGGAGAGAGTCAGAGCAAGGTGGTTGAGGCTTATGAGCCGTACTTGGGGGTAAAAGAGGAATACTGGCACTGTTAACAGGGGGACATGGGAGAGAGTGATATTGCAAATAATGCAGGTCCGATGAGGAGGAGGAGATTGGCTGGTTAAATTTGATGAGAGCGTCGAGTTTCTCCTCAATGGCTGATAAACGGGTTATTATAGGGTGTAATTTTTTTGAGAGCTCATCCTTTATAAAGTCTGTAATGAAAGCTGTGTCCAGTTTGCCGTAGCAAGTAGTTTCGTCAGGTGTGCAATCCTTAGATCGAGTAGACACAGGATGATTGGGGGAGTCCAAAACTCGGGCCGTTTGTTCTTTAGGTTCACCTCCCCTCGCTTCCTTTTACCCTTTGAGCTATGTTTTGGGGAGGATACGGGCCTGTTTGACATAGGCTGGGTAGTTTCTGAAGGGTGCATAGCTCTGCCCGTGGGTTCTGTATTGGGTGTTCGGGCAGTTAGGATGGTTAATGGTGGTGATGCTGCCGGGGTAGGCTGGGGAGCTGGTGGATAAAAAGATTGTAATGAGGTTTTCAGTGGAGCGTCAGTTGATGGTGGAGCGGTTAGACGGCGCTCAACCAGTTCAATTTCTTTTTCTAATGCCCCTACCGCTTTTTGGAGGAAGCCGTCTAAAGTCTTGTTGTTGGCTACTTCTTCCAAAGGCTTCCCCCCCTTCCGTCTGCCCATCTTGATTTGGTAAGGTACTCAGGACCAACCCCAAAGTTTAACAATCTATTTCCAGAGATGCTCTTCCTCGCCCTTTCTCACCCTATCTTGCTCTATCTTGCTCTACTGGAGTTTTTATTAGGAGAGACTGAGAAGCCTGAAGGGCCTAGAGAACTGCTCACCTATATTACAAGAGTGACCGGGTGGGTAAAAGAAGGTCGTCCGCTGGTCAGCTGCCTTGGGGAGTCCGGGTGAGAATAGTGTGGCCCGGCCCGGGCTCCTCAAATCATGCGTTTGGTTTAGTAGGGTTTCTGACCTTCGAGACCTCCCGGGTGGTCTTGGCAGCAGCGTGCTTCCTGTATGTGAAAGAGGGGTGGCCCAGCCCAGCCTCTTTCGGGCGATGACGGGCAAGGACGGGCCCGCCCTTGGCCCGGGCTTCGCCCGGGCGCCGCCCACGCACGTCCCGCAACGGCGGGAGCGCGACTCAAGTTTTAAAGGGCTCCTGCCCTGGCTGGACGGCTCGCGTCACTCCCGGGGCTTCCCTGGCCCCAATCAGCGCTTCCCGCGACGGCGGGAGCGCGACTCAAGTTTTAAAGGGCTCCTGCCCTGGCTGGACGGCTCGCGTCACTCCCGGGGCTTCCCTGGCCCCAATCAGCGCTTCCCGCGACGGCGGGAGCGCGACTCAAGTTTTAAAGGGCTCCTGCCCTGGCTGGACGGCTCGCGTCACTCCCGGGGCTTCCCTGGCCCCAATCAGCGCTTCTTTAATTTCACAGATACTGTGTGTGCACATTTTCACACAATTGTTGTTCTGGGCAAAACAATCCAGAGGGCAAAGGCTCCCCAGCAATCCTGGTGCTGCTCTCATGCTAAACCTGGCATGAAAGCAGCACCAGGATTGGTCTGAGCGGCAGTGACTGCTGCTCAGACACAGCTCTGGCATCTGTGCAGTTTCTCCATCCCACTGTTCAACACAGCCGGGCTGGAGAAACCTAAGTGAGCATGTGTGTTTGGCCGGCATGAGACAGCCTGCCAAACACACATGCGCACTTAGGTGCACTCTCCCCTCCTCCTCCTTCCCTTCTCCCGTGGCCTAGCCCCGCCACTCCCTGCACTGCCAGCTGAGCCAGTAGCAGAAAAATAAAACAATAGCAAACTACCCAAAAACTTTCCACAAAGCCTACTCAGGGCAGGGATCTGTGACTGCTTAGAAAATTAAATAATATTAACAAAATAACGAAGTATATATAAATGAAGAAGCAATATGTAAAGCAGAACATTTTAACATGTTCTATAAATGTGAAGGATTGTGAAATTGGAGCAATGAAAGTGCATCAAACAGAATACAGTATGGATGACAAGTGACCTCAATTGTCAATTGTGTTTAGAAAAGCTCCAACATACATTTTCAAATTTAGATTTTTATATATTTGTCAATTTGTCAATTTAAGAAAATTATCATTTGTTTGATTAATGCTTCTTTCTGTATTCTGTGTGTTAGAAATGGGGTCTTTGGTTGACAGTCAGGTTACCCCCTGTTCAAGCAAGGACCCTCACTCTAGTCAGGGTAAAAGAGAATCACCCTCAGCTATCCCCTGCTTACCCCCTTGGTAGCTTGGCAGAGCAGTAGGCTTAACTTCAGAGAGCTAGGTGTAAAGTATTTGTACCAACACACACAGTAACTTCATGAAAACACTACAAAATGACACAACACTGGTTCAGAAAAATAGGAATTATTTATCTAAACAAAACAAGACCAAAACGACAAAAATCCGACATACACAAGTCAAGTTATGAATTTTTAAAGATTAAACTCAAAAATAGTGCTTAGAAACAAAAATGCTTTGATGAGATGTTAACACGGCGTCGTGACGGAGTCGTTCCCAACAAGCCGACACCAGCGGCGTTGGACACGGAGTCGTGTAGACCCCCAAGTACAGTACATTTGGTGAAGAGTGAAAACAAGCCGATGCGCGAAGTCGGGGGTCGCGGCGTCTGTGCGAAACGTTGAATCCGTGCACTTCGAGCGGCGTCGGTCACGACGGTGTGCGGCGACTTCCACGGAGTCGCGGACTTCAGCGGTGCTGCTTTGGCGCCGGGCCTGCGAAGAGCGTTGCGTTCCAGCGAAGGTCACGGCGTCAGGTGCAGACGGCATTACCGGATTCAGCAGCGGCGTCGGTCCGGAGTCGTCCGAAGTCGATTTCCTTGGATTTCCACCAGCTTTTCTTTCAAGGGCCCAGGGACTGGATAGGGCACCACTTGTCAGAGCAGGAGTCTCTCCAGAGACTCCAGGTGCTGGCAGAGAGAAGTCTTTGCTGCCCCAGAGACTTCAAACAACAGGAGGCAAGCTCTAAATCAAGCCCTTGGAGATTTCTTCACAAGATGGAAGGCACACAAAGTCCAGTCTTTGCCCCCTTACTCTGGCAGAAGCAGCACTGCAGGAAAGCTCCACAAAGCACAGTCACAGGCAGGGCAGCACTTCTTCCTCAGCTATCAGCTCTTCTCCAGGCAGAAGTTCCTCTTGGTTCCAGAAGTGTTTCTCAAGTCTGTAGATTTGGGTGCCCTTCTTATACCCATTTTAGTCTTTGAAGTCACCTTTCTTCAAAGGGGGCTCACACCTACTTGTGAAATCCTGCCTTGCCCAGGCAAGGCTTCAGACACACACCAGGGGGTCGGAGCCGGCATTGTCAGAGGCAGGCACAGTCCTTTCAGATGAGAGTGACCACTCCACCCCTCCCTCCTAGCAGAGATGGCTAATCAGGAAATGCAGGTTACACCCCTGTCCCCTTTGTGTCACTGTCTAGTGCGAGGTGAAAAACAACCCAACTGTCAAACTGACCCAGACAGGGAATCCACAAACAAGGCAGAGTCACAGAATGGTTTAAGCAAGAGAATGCTCACTTTCTAAAAGTGGCATTTTCAAACGCACAAACTCAAAATCAACTTTACTAAAAGATGTATTTTTTAATTGTGAGTTCAGGGACCCCAAACTCCACATGTCCATCTACTCTCTAGGGGAATCTACACTTTAATCATATTTAAAGGTAGCCCCCATATTATCCTATGAGAGAGACAGGCCTTGCAACAGTGAAAAACAAAATTGGCAGTATTTCACTGTCAGGACATATAAACCACATTACTATATGTCCTACCTTCTCCATTCACTGCACCCTGCCCTTGGGGCTACCTAGGGCCTACCTTAGGGGTGCCTTACATGTAAGAAAAGGGAAGGTTTAGGCCTGGCAAGTGGGTACACTTGCCAAGTCGAATTTACAGTGTAAAAATACACTTTCAGACACTGAAGTGGCAGGTCTGAGACATGATTACAGGGTTACTTGTGTGGGTGGCACAACCAGTGCTGCAGGCCCACTAGTAACATTTGATTTACAGGTCCTGGGCACCTCAAGTGCTCTTTACTAGGGACTTAACAGTAAAACAAATATGCCAATCATGGAGAACCAATTACGTACACATTTTAAACAGGAGCACTTGCACTTTAGCACTGGTTAGCAGTGGTAAAGTGCCCAGAGTAACAAAAACAGTAAAATCAGAGTCCAGCACACATCAACAACCACATTTTGTGGTTTAAATCATAGAAAATACTTAAGTTTCGGCTTCCAGCTTAGATTAATGACTCATTGGAGCCTCTGGATTGCAATAATGATTCAGTGATGGTCCCTGGTTTCCATTAATTATTAAGTGGGGGTCCACAGAAGGCAAAAGGTTAAAAAACACTGCTATAATGGACAACCACATCAAACTAGTCATGGAGCAGATATTGATTGATTGATCTATCCTTGCATGATTGCAGAATCATGCTATTTTGTTTCTGAAATGTAATGTGCATATTTTGGATTTGTTGTTGTGCTGTGGTATAGTATATTGTAGTGGATGAGGCTGACATGAGAACCATGTATGACATTAATTGCAAGACTGACATAAAAGTCATGAGATATTGTTTGCATACTAGCACTGATTTTGTGTACTTGTTATACAATCTGCCTATCTATGTCCTCTCCACCTTTGATTTCCTCTAATGTTTTTTGTGCATGATGTTTATGACCTTCTCCCTTCCAAACAGGCAGCACCTTTAAGGATCTAGGTGAAGTGATGCACCACTGGAGCCCAGGGCATTTAGGCTTGATGTGGCTGTTACAAAACAGACTCTCTATACAAGTCACATGGGGCAGATTTACAAAGGGCAGCAAGCAAAGTTGTTGAGCTGTGTTGTGTGAAATGGAGAGAGAAGAAATGCATTATAGCTCCTAAGAAATGGTGCACTTCTGCCCATGCCTTGCTCTGGTGCACTAGAAGCTGCCTAGCTCCAATGCAGGCACCCTTGTGCCTTGCTGCAAGGATGCCTGTGTTTGAAAGAGGATTGTTTTTATGCAGGAAGGGGAAGCTTCAGACATTAAAAAAACTCAAAGCCATTTTCATTTTACTATCTGTGATGCAGAATGTATCACCCAAAGAAAAAGGAATTGATAAGGAGAATTAAATATATTTCAGCTCATTAAGCTTTGGTCTGGGAGCTGTGCCATAAGTGCAGTGTAGGTTTAAAGACCTTATTAGATCTGGGATTAGATCAAAATCCATTAGTTGATGAATGGGAACACCAGTGCACTGCCCATGGAAAGCCTTCCTGTTGCATTTGTTTACAAATTCAGGTAAGACGCCAGATATCGGACCTTCAGTGGCTTTTTAAATCTCTGTTATAAATAGGAACTCTAATTGGCAGTCAGTTTACACTCTGTACAAGTAGGGACCCTCACTTTAGTCGGGGTAAGGGAGATACACAGCTCAGATAACCACGGCTCACCCCCCCTTATCGCTTGGCACAAATAGTCAGGCTTATCTCAGATGCAATGTGTAACATTTTTGCACAAACACATAGAGTAACATAATGAAAACACCACAAAAGGACACCAGTTTAGAAAAAATAGCAAATATTTATCTAAATCAAGCAATACCAGAGTAACAAAATTCCAGCGATGTAAATATATCAAATTTTAAAGTAAAAAGAGTCATAATCCTTAAGAATCCATAGAAGCCTCGTTTTAGCACAAAGTACTTGGTATGCATTAAACATAAAGCCTGAGGGGCGAGGGTGTGTCAGAAAAGCAAGCAATGCATTGATTCCTTCCTCACACTGAGGCCAATCGTCGATTCTTTCTCTGCCAGATCTCCTCGCATGGAAGGGATACATCAATTTTCCAACAAGCAGCCCGGGGTCTGTGTGGTGAAGTTGAAGACTTTGATGCCCAGCAATGATGTATGGAAAATGCTGAGTTATGTCTCAGTAAAGATGGGAAAAAAGCTCAGAGCAGAAAAGGCTGGATTTTCCGGCAGAGGAGTTCCTCACTGTTGATTGGGAGCCAGTATCCATCGAGCTCAGTGAGATTTTTATCACCAGACTTAGGCAACTTTTTCAAGGTCAAAAACATCCAGAGTGATGGCTGCAGATTGTAGCAGAAGAGAGCTCAATGAGGCTAGGGACCATTGCTGAGAGATCCCAATGAAAGAGGTTCACTGGAGCAAAGAAGAATGTAGTGGAATGTGAGAACACAGGGCAGATTGCAGAGGACCCCTATCTTTTTGCCCCCATTTTTCACTTTTTGCTGGTGTTGTCATGACTCTGATGGTGCCCTGGGTACTGCTAACCAGTCCCTGGGCCTGTGCTGTGTATAAAATAAGTATGCAAATTAAGCTGATCATAATTGACTGTGTCAACCCACCTATAAGTCCCTTGTATATGGTAGAGCATGTAGATTTAGGGACCCCAGTATAGTAGTGAACCCATAGGTTCACTGCTGAGGTGCCAAGGGTCATTTTAAAGGCAGGCCTGCCTTGTTGGCTGCTTTTAAATTAAGTTAAATGCAAATTCAACTTTGGAATTAAAAGTACTTTCAATGTCTTAAACTACCTTATTTTTAAATTTAAGTCACCCCTAAGGTGTTCCCTATGTGCCCTTAGGGTTGGGTGCCATGTACCTATAAGCAGGGACCTTATTAAAATAGTTTTATAAGCCCTAGTGAGGTAAAATAGCCAAATTAGTTGTCCCCTCACTGTAGTGAATGGCCTCCATAAGCTAAAATGGGGAGACTTTTTTTTAATGAACAAAGTCCCCTTAAGTGTCAGATACATTGAGTTTGGTAATTGTTATAATAAATCCCTCAACTTACAATTGTCGGATTTAATATAACTAGTTCAGGTAAAGAGTTTTAAACTCTACCTGAAAAGTTGCCAGCTTCAACTGTGTAGTGCCCTTCTCTGATTGGCCAGCCTCTGGCAGCCTGGCCAGACTGCCTTGATGAGGTGTGAAGTGGCCTGGGCTGAACTCAAAGTATGTGCCGGGGGGAGGAGAACTACCTCAGGTGATGAGGAAGCAGGAAGGAGGGAGGGCTGCCAAACTGGTCTTAAAAGGCAGGGAATGGCATATGAAGTATCCCTGCATCTCCCTCACATCATGCAACCCCAGATAAATAGGTGCCCTCTTTATTATATTAGGAGAGAGCAGGAGAGGGGTGTGTTTAGGATTTTTAACCAGTGGGTAGGCTCAGCCAGATGTAACCCTCCAAAAACCAGTTTCAGCCATGATGGATTTTTGAAGAACGTTGCTCCGTGGGATTGATTTTTGCCACACTTCCCAGGAAGTGGTCATCACAGAGGGAAGGACCCTGCATCTGATTGGAGACTAGGACCCCACTGTTTTTCACCCAGGAGCAAGGACAAATATAGCAGAGCTGCACCCACACCTCAGATCACTACCAGATCCCTACAAGGAAGAACATCAGAAGAAGATGGACTGGCCTGCTGGACCCATGACTTACACCTGAACACTGCACTATGCAGGACTGCACCAGCTGCACAGTTGGGCTTCGCCACAAGAAGGACTTTGCCTGGCTTCAACTGGTTCGAGGAGGGACTCCCTGTTTGGTACAGGTGAAAAAGTGCTAAACAGATTCCCCTGACTCAGATCCTGAAGAAACTGACTAGCTGACCCCTCTCCAGTAGCCAATTTGGAGTTGAGCCAGTTACATTCTGGGAGTTGTAGTCTGCAATCTCCAGGAGCAACTCAGAGCTTCTATAAGCTTGGGATGAGCTGTGGACTCCTAAAGAACCTCAAAAGACCTTCCAGAAGAAGATCCAGAAGTTTGGAGAAGATTGGAGAACATTTTGGGAAAAAACTCCATAAAGGGACTGACCTGTACTGACTTGCAGGTCTGCCCCGCTGAAGAAAATCTCTGAAAAAGTGACTTAGTCCAAGCATAGAAATTTGACCGGGTCCTCCCGAGCAGTGTATCCGAAGATGGCTCCACGGACATCGGATCAAGATTCATGTTTGGCCAGGACGAAACATCCCGAAAAATTGTCGAAATCCGAACGTAGAAATCTTCACAGAGGGCTCCCGCAAAGCGTATCCAAGGAAGGGCTCCAGGGAGGTCGAATCAGACTGGCGACTTCGTCCCGCTGAAGACAATCTTCAAAACTTTTGACTGAGGCCTCCCACTTGCTATACTCCATCACAGTTGGCCTTAAACTTTGACTTTGCCCCGGTCAAGGTGCAACCAGATTGGTGCTATTAATTTCTATGCCCTAAAAATCACAAATTCTTAATAAATTCATATCTCCGATTCCCCTTATCCAATTGTATTCGTTTTGGTGTCATTTTAAAGATAAAAATATAATCCTTTTTTGTAAATTGGTGTTGGATTTTTATTGTGTTTTGTGTTTTACCTATTTACTGTTTTGTGTTTTTTAAATGCTTATTGAGACCTAACTGGACCTAAGTAGAAGTTAGTGGCCTATTGCTAAGTGTAGGTACTTATCTGCCCTTACCAATAATCCATTTTCTGACACGGTAGCTACCACAATGTTAGGCTCACTGGCAATGCACCCTGACCGGAGCAACTAGCAGGTAGGTCCCACTGTTCTGTAGGTTCTCAAGGACATTTTTGGTGAAAAACGTTCTAGGTTCCAGATTTTAGGGTTAGGCAGTAGCAGTACCACCAACACGACTTCCAAGGGTCCTGGACCAGGGGAGCACAAAATTTAGGGACTTAGGACTCACTCTAGCAGAGTCCAGGTACAGGGTTCTAGGCGTACGCAACTAGGACTAAACAGGGGGCTGTAACCCGAACAAGAGCAATTAGAACGCTAGCGCTGAGACACGGCATGGCGTCTAGAAGGAGGAAATTAAACAGACATATGTTCGTAAAATGCAGAGCGAGGATGTCCTCAATGGTGAGCCAAAAATGGACACTCACTCACCTCGTAGATGGTGTTGTCCCTATGTGCGGTATTGATCTATGTCTTTCCATAAAAATGTAAGCATGCCATTTAAGTAGACATTTAGAAATAAAGGAACAACTTGTAACATTGAATTGGAAGGAGAGAGAAACGGGCGACATCTTAAAGTGGTTTGAACAGTAAAAACGAATACAAATGATGTTTCTTATTAAAAGACGGACAAAGTGAGCGAGAAAGCATAGAGTAGATACTGTGAAAGCAGTGAAAATATAATTGTTAGTAATGATACAGTGAAGAAAGAGGTATCAGAGAGCCTAGTGACACAGGAATATCCAAAAACAAAGTGACACTAAATGATCAGTAGGCAACAGTCATGTAGATAAATAGAAAATGTGTGACAGAGATCTGTTCTATGTCATGAAGAGAAAAAATGGGCATAGAATTTATACATATACATGTATTTAGAATATTTCAAAATACACAGTTGAGTTCCATATTAGGTGTATGCACATAAATAAAAGACCTACTATGTATACGTCCTTGCATGGAGAGTCACATGCAGGATCCATATACTGTATGTATGGGGGAGAAGGTGTGGAAGCTGATGTCAGAATGTGAAGTTGTTGATTAAAGAAAAACGTGTAGATCTTTTTCAATATTGAGACCCTCCTCCACAGCCCTAAGTTTAATGATCCAATTACTTTCTAGCCATCTCAAAGCTAGGGTTTTGTTGCCCCCCATGGTGAGGTGTTCACAGTATCTGTGCCATGTGCAGTGATGCCTAAGATTTCACTTTGTCCATGAGCGGCGTTGTATTGCGTGGCAAAAGAATAGTTGGTATTGTTTGTGCGAATGGCTCTGACATGTTCTTGGATTCTCTCTTTTAATGATCTAATGGTACTGCCGACATAGATGCGACTACATATGCATACGAGGCAGTAGACAACAAATTTGGTGTTGCAGTTGATAAGCTTGAGGATTTTATGTGGAAACTTGGTGTTATTTTGGAAACTAACCATCTTGTATTTTATGAAGCAGCATATGTTACAACGGCAACATTTAAAGGAGCTAGTAGGTGGTTTAGATAACCATGTGTCAGTGATGTTCAAAGGTGTAAAGCTGTGACACAAAGAGTCCCGCAGTGTGCGGCCTCTGCTGTAGGTAATGCTTGGTCTTTTGGTAAGGCCCTTTTTAAGTGTATTATCTGCTAGTAGAAAAGACCGATGTTTATGTACAATTCTGAAGATCTGTGAGCTTAGAGCTCTGTGTGTCATGATTAAGGGTAGTTTATTGTAGTTCTTATGTTTATTGAGGGTGGTCAATAAATCTGAGCGTTGTATATTCCTTATTCTGTTTATAGCCTTATGTAAAATGTTTTGGTGGTAACCCCTCTGTGCAAAACGTAGTTTCATATAGTCAAGTTCTTCCACGAAAACATTATCCTCACTACAGTTGCATCTGATCCTAGTGCTTTCGCCAGAGGGGATGGCTCTAATTTGTGCAATAGGATGAGAATTGGTGGCATGCAATAAGGCATTGTAGGCTGTTGGTTTTCTATATAGCTTAGAACAGATTTTACTTTGCTTAGTGTAAAGAGTAAGGTCTAAGAAGTTTACAAATGTAGTCCTGTATTCGTGTGTGAAATTTATGTTGAATGTGTTAGCATTCAAGTGTTGAAAAAGTAAGTTAAGGAGATAGACGTCCCCTGACCAAAAGAGGAGAATGTCATCAATAAACCTCCCCCAGTATAAAATGTGTTGTGTCAAATCTGGGGGGCATTCTTTCCATAGACGTGTTGTTTAGAAGTAACCCATATAGAAGTTGGCAAAGGATGGTGAGAATTTTGCTCCCATAGCTACTCATTGTATGTGACGATACCAAGTACCGTTATGTAAAAAAATGTTGCTGTCTAAGACATTTTCAATAAAGTCTGTCAGCATGTTGGACTGTTCATACAAAGCGGCATCCTGTGAATCTAAAAAGTGTTGTATGGCAACTACACCCTTTGTTCTAGGAATGCTGGTATATAGTGAAGGAACATCTAAGGTCACTAGAAGGTGATCCTCTGTCCATTTAAAATCACTGATTTTGCATAAAAGATCTTTAGTGTCTTGGATGTGGGAGGGTAGATTGATGGCAAATGGTTGCAAAAACTTGTCAATGTACTCTGATAATTTTTCTGTGGGGGATCCTATCCCTGAAATAATAGGTCTGCTTGGTGGGAAGGTACCTCTTTTGTGTATTTTTGGATATATATAAATACATGGTGATGTAGGGGAGGGTTGTATATATAACAGTATTTCATGTCAGTGATAAGACTTCTGTCAAGCCAGAATTTCAATTTCTGATGTGTGCAGTTTTTAGCTTCCTTCAGAGGGTTGTGAAAGAGTTTCTGATATGAAGAAATATCAGAGAGTTGTCGATCTATTTCATTTAGATAGTTTGTTCATGAGGACAATGTTGACCCTTTGTCTGCTTCTTTGATGATGATGTCATGTGTGTTAAACAGGGAATATAGTGCCTGTCTTTCTTCTTTAGTGATGTTATGTGCGATGGTTTTGCGACCCATATGGTAAAGATCTTCAAGTTGATAGAGATCTGAGGTGACTCTTTTGTAAAAAATGTCTATGACATTCATCAGTCGGTAGACAGGGTGTAAATTTGAAAGAAGATTTGAGGCCACTGTCTGCCCTTATGTTGGATTCTATCTCAAGATGAACCATGATGTCAGAGAGTGAGAGGGAAAACCCAGAGGTGTGTTCTAATGAAAGTAAAGTTTGAATATCTTTGATGTCTTTTATAGCCATGGTATTAGAGGTAGTACATGTAAACGGAAGTGGCTTTGGTATTGTGTTTTTACCTTGAAAATACTTAAACAACTTACATTTTCTTACAAACTTGTAGAAACTGATAAGCAATTGGGTGAAGTTAGGCAGTGATGTGGGAACAAAGGCCAATCCTTTGCTAAGAACATTTATTTGTGGTAAATTAAATTCAAGTTTGGACAAACTGACAATGGATATTTCATTTTGTGTACCTGGTAAAGCCCCTGGATTGTAAATCAGTGTTTCAGGTTGTGAGATATTGATCTCGTCATGACCCCCTCTCGTTCTTTCTCTGTGTCTTCGGCTTTTGTTTTTCCCTCTCCTGATTGTCTTGCGTATAGTTCACCTCTCTTGCGTGGTTGCTTTTGTCCCTTGTGATACCTTTCTAATTCTAATGAAAAAGGAGATTTGTGAGCAATTGGGTCAAAGGGTTGTCATGAGGAGTCACATATCTCTCCACTGGTAATACTAGAGGTGCCAGATAGTTCCTTGTCACTAGTAGAGGCATTTGAGGGTATGTTAAGCTTAAAATTGTACCCCTAATTTTTGTCTGTTCTGATGTTGTCAATTTTATGGGCAAAAGTAAAAACTCTACCATTTTTGTAGTCATTGTCATCTCTTCTTAGTTTGCATAGTTTTTTATCTTTGATATATTCTTGATGCTTGAGAATGATGTCCTTAAGTATTCTATAGTTTTTTTCTTTTTGCTTCTGGTAGATTTATGTCCTTGATATCTTTTTCCAAATCCGATATAACTTCTAAGAGTTTATCCCTTTTGTTCTTGGCATCTCTAATGAGTATGTCCATCATCCCAAATGAGGATTTAATTAGAAGTTGTTTCCATTCCTTGAGAAGGTCAGGACTTAGGTCCTCAAATGAGGGAAAAAGGATAACCCGTAACCCCGTTGGTATTTGTTCATTGTCAATTTATTTTTGTGGGATGGTGTAATCCCACCGTCAGGAGAGTTCCTGTTTTTTTAGAAGTTTAAATTGAATAAATTTCATCTTTAGACCTTCTTGTTTTTATAATATATAATGGAAAACGAGGAACTGGTTTTAGACTGAAAAATGTCTTCCAGTAGGGAATCCCTGTTATCGTCAAAAGTTGCGATGTTGTATTACTGGTTACAGACAAATATATGTGTACTGCTGCTATATATATATGCCTAAGAAATCAAATATTATAACAGAGGGAGTGCAGGACAGCATACAATTCATATGATATTGGAACAAAGTGGTTAATGCCAAAAAAGCTCACACATACAAATACAAATCATGAGAACAGTTGTAAGAAAAACACTTGTCAAGAGGAGGATGGAAGGGGGTGCCAGCCTGGTGTGACACCCAAACACCAAAGGTGTCAGAGTCCTGATCGGGGAGCCAATCAGAACTGAACAATGTTACTGAAAACCAGGGCACACCGGTGTGAGCCAAAAGTATAATCCAAGGGGAGGAATAAATCCAAAGTCCAAAAACCACAGGTATTTGATTGGTCCAGGTTTATTCCTTTTAGTGGATAGTGCATCCAACAAACAGCCGACACATGCTTCTTCAAATTGACTTTATTAAGGCTGTGAATCAAAGTAAACAAAAATGCACAGTGATAATATGAATATTAAGAAAAGGAAAACAGGCAACTGTTATAAAATACAATGAAATAGACATGGGAAAGAGCAAGAAATGCTGATGAAAATCATGCCCTATAGAGGAAAGAAAAGATATCAGTGTGAAAGATAGTAGTATTGTGAAGCTACAGAGTGGGGTACACAATAATGTAATGAAAAATGCCCAAAGGGAGATGCTGATGTGGAAGTGATATAGTCCTTAGACGTAAACATGTAAAGTAAAAATGTTGTTACAGTATAAAGTGCCACCAAACACCAAGTGAGGAGTTAAAAGCACTCAGAGGAATGTAATGAACATACCTAAGGATATAGTTGTATGTATGAAGCAGTTCAGGAAAGGGAATAGTCAATTGGGTTCGCGTTTCCAGTTGAAGAAAGAAATATATACATATACATTTAATTTTTGAGGGTCCGTAGCGAATACTTCTCAAGGTTTTCAGAAGTCTGTACATGGACATCTTTTATAAAGTAGGTTACAGGTTGTGACCATGATAAGCCTAAAGGAAAAAATTGGAACAGTAGAGGAGACGTTTGAGAATTAGCAGAAAAAAAAACACATACATTATGGTGTTTGTGGGTAGTACTGTACATTGTAAAGAAGGTATAAATGTGAAAACACTGAAGTTTCTCATGGGTTTAAAAATCACCCTCAACAGACGTTCCTCATCTTAAACATTGCACGCGGTATATAATGGGAATAATGATTCCTAGAAAACACGAGGAGTAGAATAAAAGACTGAGAGTCTTTCGACCAATGTCTACGGAGTAATACTGGATAGTTCTCTGAACATGTGTGGTACTTATTTGATAGGCTGTGTAAATAAAATAAGTGTTGGCAGCAGTAGCCAGACCAGCACAAAAAATGCCGATGAGTCGGAGCCCAACAGAGATTATCTAGAGTAAGAGAAGAACAATATCGTGACTCGGGCTGTAGTCCGAACAAAAACAAATATAACGCTATTGCACAACAAACCGGCATGACGTCTGGAAGACGGCAATTAACAGCCATATGCAACTAGGACTAAAAAGGGGGCTATAACCCGAACAAGAGCAATTACAATGCTAGCGCTGAGAAATGGCATGGTGTCTAGAAGGTGGAAATTAAACAGACGTATGCAAGTAAAACGCAGAGCGAAGATGTCCTCAATGGTGAGGCAAAAATGGACGCGCACTCACCTCCTAGCTGGTGTTGTCAGTATGTCTGGTATTGATGGTATGCCTTTCTGTAAAAATGTAAACATACCATTTAAGTAGAAATTTAGAAATAAAGGAAGGACTCGTAACATTAAATTGGGAGGAGAGAGAAACTGGCTCCATCTTAAAGAAATGATCTTACAAATGATTTTTCTTATCCGAGTAGAGTAGATTCTGGGAAAACAGAGAAAGCATCGTAAGCAGACAGTGAACATCGCAACGGGGCCGGTCGGGGGGCCCCTTCACCCTGCCTCTGGTAGCATGTGGACTCCTAATCCCCAGTGCAGTACTGCTCGAAGCACAGCCTTGACGGACAAGTACCGCCAGCACCACCAGGCCGACAAAAACTCATAATCTGGCGGTGCTGGTGGTCCAACCATGGCGCTACAACCACAGTCAGAATGTGGTGGTCGGACCGCCACATTGACAGCGGTCCGACCACCACAGCGGCCCTGGCAGTCACCCTTCATCTCTACCTGCTCTCAATCAAAAGTTAGCATGTGTGAAATATAATGAGATAACCCAGTAAACAACTTTAGGAGTTTTTCTCAACAGGATATGGAAAACTTAAAAACATGTCCTCTATTTTAAATACAATGCACCCTGACCTATGGGTCCTTAGGGCCTACCTTACAGGTGACACATATATTAAAAAGGAAGGTTTAGGCCTGGTAAAAGATTTATTTTGCCAGGTCCAGTTTAAAACTGCACTCCAGGCTGCTTTGGCAGTCCTAAGTCATGTTTAAAAGGCTACTTCCGTGGGTGGCACGAGTGCTGCAGTTCCATTAGTAGCATTTAATTTACAAGCCCCATGTACAAACAGTAGCATTTACTAGGGACTTACAAGTAAATCAAAAGTGCCAATTAGATGCTAGTTTTAACACGTTTTAGATAGACAGCACAAACACTAGCACTGGTTGGCAGTGGCAAAGTGCACAAAGTCATAATACCAAAAAAAAATGAATTCAGAAAAACAGGAGTGGTGAAGGCAAAAAGTTTGGGGTTGGACCTGCAGAGAGTGCCAGGTCCAAGAAGGGTACTTAAATATTCTTGGCATGTCAGTGCAAGATGAATAAACCTTTCCTCCGCACCTGGTATAATAAAACTCCACTACCTGGAAGAGACACACCTATAGAAAACCACAATGACATAATTTACATAATTCTGTACAGCTTGAAATTTTTGGAGGTGTGCCTGCTTAAAGTACACACTTCAATTGTTTGATGTACATGCAATAAATCATAACTAATGTCAGTGTTAATTTTATTTCTGTGCAAATTATCGTCCACACCCCAATGAATCATCTTATACCTAATTCAATGGTGGTGATAACAGTAGCTTGTCCTTATGCACCAATAAGTGAAATAAAGGGGCATATTCATGAGAGGCTTGTGCCACTGGAGCGTCATGTTTTTTGATAATCTTGCAGTGAAAGCCTCTCAGCCATATCTATGAGACCACACAAAGTCACTTTCTGTGGCTTGAAACGGCCTCATAGATATGGAGTAAGACAAAGCAGTGCAAGACGCTGCACTGCCTTACTCTGCACAACAGAGAAGTTACATGGGCATTGCTGTGGGTTTCCCATGCAACAGCAATTGATTTTGTAGCTGCCCTAGATTTACAAGATCATGTAAACCGTGGTCAGCGTCAAAATCTTATGCATCCCCAGAGGTGGAGTAACAAGGAGAAATATTTTTATTTTCCCTAGTTTTTTCCACTTGCCATGTGTGCTGCAACATAAAGGTGTCTCTTCCTTCACAAAAGCAATCCTGCATGCAACACAGGCATCCTTGCATCATGGTGCAAGGGGTCCTGGGTTGGTGTCAGGCAGCAAATTGTGCACCAGTGCATGGGGAAGGGACAGGAATGCACTGTATTGCATAAATACCATGCATTCCTGCCCTTTCACATTATCATAGGGCAGTGTAGCAAGAAGACATGCGGCGCTGCCCTACACCAATAAATAAGAGCCACAATTTATTGGAGCAGGAGTAAATTGTGACCCCCAAACATATTGGCGAATGGACAAGATAGTTAGATATGTGAGAGCAGGCATTAAAAGGGGCCTTCCATTCTTTTCAGTGGGGATTGACACTATTTCCCCCTACCCTTTGCCATGGTGGCGGTAGTGGGGTGCTAATGGGCACAGGGAAAGTGGCACTGCACTCGGTGCAGCACCACTTTCCATAAATCTGCCCTATAATTTGGAGACTACTTAATTGCTTCTACTTAAGAGAATTGCACTTTTAAAAACCATTCATGTTTGCTAAACAGACAACATAGCAGATATTGTAAATCGTACATCCAAGATCGCCTCTTGTTACCAATTTAGTGCACATTTTAAGCAGTACCAGCTGCTAAAAATACTTCTGCAAAGCAGAAAAGCACATTATAATAAGGTTACTAGTACACCTGAGGTACAGGATAAAGATTCCAATATGACCAACTTTCATTGTGTTCCTTCTCTCACTGTACATAGCTAAAATCAAAAACATTTCATACAACACTGTTGTTATCATTTAGCAACTTTCACAAGTATTGGAAGACAAGAAAATAGAACAACAGGATTTTTGTTCAACCTTGTATCTTACATCAGCCTACCATTCATATGTTTTCAGATTTAGGGCCTCATTATGAGTTTGGTGGTTCTACCACAGGACTGCCAAACTCACAGGGGGATGCTACACCTACAGCAGTGACGTTCCCCCCGAGCATATTACAAAGTTCACGTTGGGCTGACCAGTGGGAACATTGTAATATGCGTTCCTGCCAGTCTGACTGGCAGGAACAGTGTTAGTATAATGGCCTCGGCTTCCTTAAAAGAGCTGAGGCCAATATCCAGACAGTGGACATCCAACGGTGCTGTGCAGGGGGGGCCCTGCACTTCCTTTCCACAAGCCTTTTCATGGCGGGCTCCCCGCCATGAAAAGGCTGGCAGAAAGAGGGGTTGTAATCAGCCAGGTGGTGCTGTGGCTGGTTGTAAGCCCGACCACCATCATGCCTTCGGGAACCATATTCTCGGTGGGGATGGCGGTCCTTAAGTAGTCTGTCTGCCAAAGTCATAATTTTGTGTATGACTTCCAAAGCCGCAGCGGTCTGACCGCCACTCTGAGTTTGGCAGTCTCATGGACCGTCAAATGTTTAATGAGGCCCTAAATCACTAAACCCTTACACAATTGAGTACCAAATAATGTTTGAATTTCTCAAGAAATTCTGCTGATGATGTAGGACCTCAACTCCTAGCATCACCATCTCAACAGGTTATGGACCAATTTCCAGTACTGATTACAGCTGCATGGGGAGAGGATCATAAAGACTCAAAGAGTGGACAGGCCTTTCGAATAAAGGCCGCACCATGGGTGGCCCATACAATGTTTGTGCCGAGTGCACATCTGAGGCCTTTAATAGGTTGTGCCCCTACTAATATTTTATATATTTTATAATCACTTGTTCATTTTAATTTATTTTGTTTTTAAATTCTGGTTTGTGTTAATGCATTTTGAAGTACATTGTAAAATTCTCCTGTAACGGAGAATTTGAATATGGAGAAAAAGGAAGTCAGTATCATTCCTACATAGAAAGGAAAGCCCAAAAAACATTACTTTCTACTTCATCTTTGCTTGAAGAGATTGAAGAGCTTTCAGGCAATGCTGGTTTTTATATTTCTTCTGAAATCCAGTACTGTTGCCAATACTGAGTAAATAATGTGAAGCAATACTAAAGTGTGGCAAATTCGAGAGAAATATTTATACTCAATGTAATCTAACATACAAATACCTGTGTGTAAGCCTGAATCTAAATTTGATTGTAACAATTGTCTGTTATTAAATGTGGTAAATGATAATATGATTAGGACAAATAATACCCGTGGTGATAAATTATAGGCAATAAAGACCCATCAATGAAAGGAGAAACCCATGTGTGATTAATATAGCCTTATAGCATGCCGTTTAGGACTGTACCAGCCATTAAAGACCCGGTCTAGTATTAAAGGCCTGAGCCAAAGGCAAGGGCCTTTACAAGGGAGTGGGACTTTAATGCAGGTATGGCCCAGCTACAGAGGGCTATAAGATTATTAGAACACTAGAGGGCAGAATATTCTGATAAATAAAATAAAGGCCTATAGAGCCCAAGGGGATTGAAATTCCCTCAGGCTCCGTGAGGCCTTTGTTTACAACAATAGTTGTGAACAAAATTATTGGAATGTTGGAACCCAGGGCTTCTACCAGTCATTAGAAGCCTGGAGCACACCATTGGTTTTCAGTGGAGCTCACAACATTCCAATGTTCTAATATCCGTTGACCTAGTTCTTCTAGTCGTGCGTGAAGTACCTGCCTGCAACCGAGCATGAAGCAAACCTTTAAAACAAGCAAAGGCAAATTTGGTAGTTGTCATCATGTGTTGATCTGGTTTGCTCTTTGCAAATAAGAGTTTTGCAATTAGAACTGCACTGCAATAAGGAGATTTGGTCCACTAGGAAAACAAACAAAAAAACATTCCGCAATGTGCTGATGTAAATGATTTTAATTCCTCCATTAATAAACTGGATGTGCAAAATGTGAAAGTTTGTCAGTTATTCAATAAGGCTAATTCTGATTTTCATATACAGGTTGCCCCTAAGAGGATATTTGATTCAAGGACAACTGTGTACTAGAGGTTCCTAACAAAGTAATAACAGATGATAACAGAGAGAGCGGAGTCAAGTGCTAGCTGGCAATTAAACTATAAATATCATTATACATGTATGGTGCAGCAAAGCAGTCTCTCATTCAATCAGAGAAGTGATACATTCATATTAACAAAGGAGTCCAAAGGATTAAAATGGTGAAACACGGTTACACTGCTGCTATATTGAATATTATTGATACAAATTGCTTCTCAATAAAAACTATCAAAGCCATCCACCCACGTCTATAAAAATCTAACCTAATTCAGTTTTCCTAAGTACTGCTATAACAGCTAGTGATAAACTAGCGCAAACAAATCTGAATATTTAGGGCATCATTACAACTTTGGACTTCGGACTGATCCGACCGCCAAAGCCACAGGGAAAAGGCTACTGTCATACTGGCAGCCTCCACCCCAGTCTCATTATGAAGTTTCCACCGGGCTGACTGGCAAAAATATGGTATTACAAAGTTTCCACCAGTTAGCCCGGCGGAAACAGTGCCATGGCATTGTCCTCAGCTCCTTTAAGGGAGCCGAGGCCAATGCCATCGCACAACAGCACCCTTGGAATGCACACTGTCTGCAGAGAAGACAGTGCATATTCCAAGGGTGCTGGCAAGGGGGCACCTGCACTGCCCATGCTGCGGCAGTGCAGGAGTCCCCCTATAGTCTCAGCACTGGGTTTCGGCTAGCCTTTTCATGGCAGGGACCTCGCCATGAAAAGGCTGACTGAAAGAGGAATCGTGATAAGCACAGTGGCATTAAACTCAGCCCGCTGCCACCACGTTGGGATCCATGATCCTGAAAGTGGCGGCGGTCCGACCACCAGGGTTCTAATATGGCAGGCTTGGTGATTCTCAGACCACCAAACATGTAATGGGGGCCTTAATCAGTGAATTATGAGACTGGTTGACATAGCACAGTTCGATCGAATCGGTGGCAGCAAGGCATGAGATTATCCCTACCCAGTGGTGGTGAAATTCACCCTTTCAATTGTGAGAAACATATTTTATTTCTGAAGCTTTTTCATACACCTCTGGAGAAGAGAAAGTATTTATACCTTACCACATGGTGACACTGTGTTTTTAACAGCTGTACCACTGTTATTTCATTGAATGCTAATGACAAAAGCAGTGGTCTTTTTGTCACTGAGAACCCCCTCCCATTCATATTGTACCTTTAATACTGCAAGTTCTAAACAGAAGAAAGGTGAGTCTGAGAGTCCAAGTCCCCCTCTATCTGTGTATTTCAGAAAACCATATGAAATAATATCCACACACACAAATGTTTAAGTACAATAATATTGTGGTAAAAATATTAAGATCCAAAATATTAACTTAACATTTATATGTATGCAGAAATATCTACTTTCAAAATATTGTGCCCCCCTACCACCACCATCTGTTTGCCGTATTGAATATTTGGCACACCATGGCACAAGGTAGGGGGCAATAACATCATTTTCTTTATGTTATTTATGTGCTCTGCAGGAGTAGTGCCAAAAATCTGGCAATACTTGTGCAGAGTACATTAGGACCCAATATAGATAATGGAAACCCCCCCTTTAATGCCTGCTCTGAGCAGGCCTTAAAGGTGCTAAAACAATAGCGCAAGGAAATCTCTTAGATTTCTTTGCACCAATTTTCCAGCCCCTTGAATGCCCGCCTTGCATATATTATGCCCGGTGCAGACATAGGGGGTCATTACAAGCTGAAGCCGCCCACCAAGGTTGGACCGCCGGACGGTCACCAATGCAGCCGCACTCCCGCCACGGCCATTAGGAGATCCCCGCTGGGCCTGGTTTGAAACCAGGCCCAGCGGGGATCACGGCCGCAACAAAGGAGCCGGCTCCAAATGGAGCTGCCGGTGTTGCAGCTGTGCGACGGGTGCAGTTGCACCGTCGCGCTTTTCTCTGTCTGCACAACAGACAGTGAAAAGCTGCACAGGGCTGTGGCAGGGGGCCCTTGCACTGCCCATGCCGCCCCAAAGGGGCCCCGCGACTTCCTTTTCCGCCAGTCTTGGCAAACCACCATGAAAAGGCTGGCGGGAGGGGAACTTATAATCCCTGGAGGATTACTCTCGCTGGGACAAAAGTTGCGGAAAACAGCCAGTCTCGGCGGTGCGACCATGGCACTTCCGCCGCGGTCGTAATACCCTGGATTTCACCACCAGCCTGTTGGTGGTGAAATCTTACGAAACAGCCCTGGCGGTCAGAGCCCGCCAGGGTTGTAATGAGGGCCATAATGTGGTGCAAGGGTTTGGCATGGGGAAAATGCCACTTTAGCGCCACCTTAGTGTAAAGAAAATGATGCTATGGCGGCGCTAAGGGGCTCTTAAATCTGCCACTCAAAGCTTAGTAAAAAATGTAAATAATTTAAAGCACCCTCCAAAACTATTAAAAAAATAAATACAAAATAATTCAAATACTCTATGCTAACCCCAATTCTAAAATAGTCAGGAAATGTGTAAATTGTTGGCACTCTTACTATTCTAAAAGCAGCCTTACTAACATGAGGAAAAGAGCATACATGGGTGTGGAGAGATCAGATTTAGGGCCTCATTACGAGGCTGGTGGTCACAAGACCAGCAGCCTCACCATGGCGGTCCGACCGCCAACTTACGAATGCCATCTGACTGCTGTCTCTACCAGGATTCTAGATCCAAACCGGGTGACAGCAGCCTTGGTTGGAATCAGCCAGAGCCGTGCTGAACTAAGAGCTGCGCAGCTGATTACAACTTTGTTCTCCACCAGCCTTTTCATGGTGGTTTCACCACCATGAAAAGGCTGTCAGAAAACAAGAGCAAGGGGATACAGGGCATGGCATGGGCGGTGCAGGGGTCTCCGGCCCATCACCATCAGAATGCACACTGACGGTGTGTACTCTGAGGGTGCTGGGTGGCTCCCTTTGTACTACGAGATAGCACTCAGCTCCTATAAGGGAGCCAAGTGGTATCTTGTAGCACTGTTCCTGCCTGTCAGACCGGTGGGAATGTTCTATTTCAAGGTTTCCATCAGCCAGCCAGGTCATTATGATAGAGCAGCAGGGGAAGCCACCTCCATGGCTGTGGTGGCCTCCCCTTGAGTTTTGGGGTCCCACATTGCGGGGCTAAGCTCATAATTAGTCCCTTAATGTTGTTACTACAGCCTAACAATCACAGAGGAAAGTACCTACATTTGGCATGGTCAGAGTTACTCTTTTAACTCCGGTCCAACAAATATTGGTGCAGGTGGATATATTGGGAGGAACCTACTTAAGCCTAACAAAAATTGGAAGTATATTCCATGCCAAATTTACTATTCAGTCCCACAGACACTGGGCTAAGTGCATACAAAACGGGCATCACATTTACTATTTGAACTCCGGTATCACAATGATGGGAAAAGTGCATACATTTGGGGTTGATTTGAGTTACAATTTTCATTTCATTTTAAAAAACATGGGGAAAACGCACACATCTAGGGGGTCAGATTTACTAATTTAACAGATTTAATGGTGTGATTTACTATTTATAGGGGCACATTTAGTACTCTAAATCCAACCTGACAGATATTCGGGAAGTGCATAAATTGGAGACAGTTGGGTCAGATTTACCATTACAAGTCCAACACAACAACTATTAGGAGAAAGGGCATCCGCTGGAAGGACAGCAGGGTCGTATTTAATATTCTAATTCTCATCTAGCAAACATTGTGGAATGTGTGTATATAGAGCTGGGCTTGGGGAGGGGGGCTAGGATTTAAACTGTTTTCACTCTAATATAATAAACACTGGGGAAAATACAAACATTACAGAGGGGTAAGATGCAGTATTCTAACTCCAATCCATCAAACATTATTTAAAGTGCATACACTGGAAGTCAGGTTAATTAAACCCAAGTAATATAAGTACCTAATCAGAATTAAGGAAACTTGAAAAAAATCTTTTACAAAATAGTTAACAATCTAATATTGTAACATTTGAAAAAACATTAAAATATTTTTTAAAGAAATTAAAATAAAACATTGAAAAACTACTGAAATCAATCACAAAAGTCAATAGAAAAATAGAAAACTTTGTTATCAACTGAAAACATTTTTTTGTTACCAAGTAAATGTTTAATCTAGAAATGTAACACAGCTTACTTTGAGTTACTTATATCAAAATTATGTATTAAAAGGTAATTCCACCAATGTACCCCAAAATCTGTCTTAGAAAAACATTATTTAGTAATTTTAAATTGAACATTTTATTGTAGCATTCATTAATCTAAAACATTAAGGGCTACATGTACGAAGCTAAAGAATTGGAGTCGGAAATAGGGACTCAATGTGAATCACTATTTCTGACTCGCAAAACGTGATGTAAGTACAAATCGCAATTCCATTTTGCGATTTGGTGCGGAGTCGCATTGCTATTTGCGAAATCGCAAACTGTGATTTTGCAAATTGCACAAGGGTGTGGCCCAGAGTTGCAAATTGTGATTGTGTTGCAAATTGCGAGCGGGTGCCAAAAACACACTTCCTAGTTCTGAGTGATGACATCAGAATTAGGAAGTACCTCCCATGGAACTGGGAGGAGACTACCCAGCACAGACAGCAGAGGCACATCCAGCTGAGAGGAGCAACTGCAGCCATCTCAACTCAGACCAAGGAGACACACACTGCAGGGACGAAGAGAAAACTGAAATTCTCTGATAGGGAGCTGGAGGTCTTGACTGAAGAGTGCTGCCTGCGCCATGAGGTCCTGTTTGGCAAGGCAGCAATGAGTGTTCCTGACACACAGATGAAGAAGATCTGGCTGGACATTCAGAGTAAGATCAATGCAATTGGAGTCAGCCATCGCATCATTGATCAGGTCCGCAAAGAAAGGACCAAAGAAAGGGTGGCAGAGCGGATGAGGGAGGTGCATGGAACTGGTGGAGGATAATCCACAGTACCTTCTCCTACAACCATATAGAGTATGTTGGAGACCACAATGGAGCTGGAGGCTGTCGTAGGAATTGGGGACCTGGACAGTTCAGCACCGGGAATATCCAAAAGGAAGTAGCAAATCTCACCTATTTACACCATCCAATGCAGCATGCACACAACCACAGTACACAAAAGCATGCATCATCCAAATTTGTTCCACGTCTATAGTGCAACCTACAGAACAATGCATTATGGGCAATGTAGTACAGTAGTCCAACGTTTGTGGAATATTTATTTTGATACACCACACATCTGAGAGGCACTGACAGTGTATCCCCTGTGTCCCACAGGTCTCTCACAAGTACCTACTGATTACCCTAGTGTGCAGGGAGAAGAAGCTGCTACCATCACAGCAGACGAGGCGGCAAGCATATCTGCTGGGGGTGCATGAACACACCACTTGTCCACCATGCACGTGAGACCACTGAGGAGACAGATGTGGACACTGAGACAGGAAACCTGACACCGGGGCCACAGATGAGTGTGAGTCGGCCACATAGAACAGCTGGTTCTGGGCGGAGACAGCGTCATCAAACACAGTCAGCGGGTGAGGAGGATGTCACCGATGAACAATTCCTAGGACTGGAGGCATCCCTACTGAGCAGTCACCGCCTGCAAAATAAACAAATGTGGTTGATGAACAGGAACCTGCACAGACTGCAAAAGACCCTCACAGAGGGATTTGTCAATGTTGACACACAATATACCAACATGAACAACAACATGGTAAACCTCACCACCACCATCAATGACCTGTGCAGGGAAATGGTAGCGGATATGGCCCATGCAAGGCGCAGAGAGCGCAACACTGCTGCCCGTTTGGACTGGCTCAGTCAGTCGAGTGGCCGGCTTGCAACCACAACTTCCTGCCTGTCAAGGTGCACTGTTACGCCCAAGGCTGTTGTTGTGGTGGATATTGCTCCTCATCCTCCGAATCTGTGTTATCTAGAGTGAGATGTAGCCCACGTCTGGTTGCTATGTTGTGTAGGATGACACATGTCGCACAATCTTTCATGCATTTTCTGGGGCATACTGGAGTGCCCCTCTACTTTTGTGCAGGCCACAAAACGGGACTTCAACATGCCAAAGGTCTTCTCAATGATGGTTCTGGTTCGCTGATGTCCAATGTTGTGGCGCCTCTCATTCTGATTGGCAGGTGTTAGGTATGGTGTATGTATCCCTGGCCTCAGAGCATAGCACTGTCATCTGTGTAACAAAACAGCAGATATGAGCATGGCTTCACATGGTTATGCAGTGAGTTGTATTTAAGACATAGGTGTGTACTACACAGTACCTAATAAATATCTTTCACCAAACTCCCCACATTTCAGCCGTTTCAGTATCCCACTGTGCCTGAATATGTATGTATCATGCGTGCTCCCTGGATAGTTTGCCACTATATCAGGTATTACATTATAGGCATCACACACCACCTGGATGTTGAGTGAGTGAGTACATTTCCTGTTGTGGAACACATATTCCACATTTGCTGGTGGGCAAATGGGTATGTGTCACGTCCACACACCCTATTACATGGGAAAAGTTTGCAATTCTGTAGAAGTCCAATTTGTTGTTGTGTATTTCCTCCTCATTCCTGGGAAGGTATTTGTATCAGGACATGTGTGTGAGTATGGCATCTAAAGAATCGTGACAGGGCACTTTGGGTCACCCCACCAGAAACAGCAATCACCCCCTGGTAGCTACCGAGGCCAACAGGTGCAGTGAGCAGAGCACTTGCACATGTGTGGGGATAGAGCAGCTGCGCAAGGTCTGGCATTCTAGTTGAGGTTTCAGCAGTTCAATAATCTCTGCACTGCTCAGTCTGTATTTATCATATATTTCCTCATCAGTTTGATGAAATATGGTCTGCCTGGTTCTGTGTATCCTCTCCCGTCTCCACCTCATCCTCCTCCTCTGCTGGGCAGCCTGGACTGTCTGCCTTCATCCAATCATGTAGATTGCAGCCATTTTGAGAAACCCAGCTGCCTTCTGGGTCTGCTTTTATACTTTGGTTCTGATTACCACCTGTTTGGAATCAGTGCTAATCTGGGTGTGCAAAACGGGCTTTTTGCAACTATTCGCACTTTACGACTGCCTTGTAAATGCGGTTTGGGACTCGCAAATTGCGATTTCTTATTTGCGAGTCGCAATATCAAGTCCCAAATTTTGCGAGTCGGGAATTGGTTGCATCGCTATTTGGGACTCCGAAAGTTGTTCGCAAATAGCACTGCAACCAATTTGCGACTCGCAAAACATACGTACATGTAGCCCCAAATGTGATAATAAGCTACCAAACAAGGTCAGGTAAAAATGCATATGATTTATAGATTAATCAGTAAATAAACAGTGATATATTCCTAAATTAAAAGACTATCTACCAAAATCCACAATAAACCCCACATGTCTCTTTTTAATTTATGAATAAATAAACATACAAATCAATTCTCATGTAAAATAATTGCATAAGTAATACATTAATCATTCAATATTAATTATACATATTTGATAGAAAAACCTCAATTAAACCCACAGCCCAAATCTAAATGTAGTACTTACTCAATCAATCCCCAAAATATCAAACACAGAAGAACTATTAGACATTACAAAATTATAATTTGAAAATTATTTAATAACATTCACATGAACATATATAGCGAAATAAAAACAGACTACAATGGGGAAAAAAATAGTAACATAATTTTTAACACATAGGGGGTCATTCTGACCCTGGCGGTCTAAGACCGCCGGGGCCAGGGTCGGCGGGAGCACCGCCGACAGGCCGGCGGTGCCCCGCAAGGCATTCTGACCGCGGCGCTTCGGCCGCGGTCAGAAGAGGCAAACCGGCGGTCTCCCGCCGGTTTACCGCTGCCCTTTGAATCCCCCATGGCGGCGCAGCTTGCCGCGCCGCCATGGGGGATTCTGACACCCCCTACCGCCATCCTGTTCCTGGCGGTTCTCCCGCCAGGAACAGGATGGCGGTAGGGGGTGCCGCGGGGCCCCTGGGGGCCCCTGCCGTGCCCATGCCAATGGCATGGGCACGGCAGGGGCCCCCGTAAGAGGGCCCCGCAAAGTATTTCAGTGTCTGCTAAGCAGACACTGAAATACGCGACGGGTGCAAACTGCACCCGTCGCACCCCTGCAACTCCGCCGGCTCAATTCTGAGCCGGCGTCCTCGTTGCAGGGGCATTTCCTCTGGGCCGGCGGGCGCTCTTTTGGAGAGCGCCCGCCGGCCCAGAGGAAATGTCTAAATGGCCGCCGCGGTCTTTAGCAACATTAGAATCAGGCCCATAATATTTAAAATGTCAACATTACTGCAAACATTTTTTTTACAAAATATTTTTGTTCCCAATAGTTTGGTAAGCATGATAATTGGGACACAATATTATGATCAACAATATTTTGGAGTTTACATTTAGGTGGAATACTCCGTAGTCCATTTTCACTACAAAGGATATACTATTTTTCAATGTACACAATCGTAGTACAACCACTAAGGGCCTCATTATAAGTCCGGCGGTCCTAACTCTGGACCACCAGACCCATGGGGAGGAGACTGCCATTGAGGCTTGCGGGCTCCTCTCCAGCCCCATTACAAGTTTTCCACTGGGCTGTCTGGCAGAAATCTCTGAAATCGGAGCTTTCCAACAGTCAGCCCAGTGGAAACCATGCAGCAGCATTGGCCTTGGCTCGTCATGGAGCTGGTGCCAATGCTGTAGCACAGGGGGTGCTCCCAGCACCTCCAAAGCATACACTGTCTGCCATAGCAGACATTGGTCATTCTGAGATTGGTGGGCAGGGGGGCTCCTGCACTGGCCACAATATGGTCACAGGCAGTGTGGAGGCCCCCCTGTGGCCTGGAGCACTGGCTTTATGCCTGCCTTTCCATGGCGGGGACCCCACCATGGAAATCCTGACAGAAAGTGAAGTTGTGATCAGCACAGTGGTACTGCTTTAAGCACTGTCTTGGCTCAGCACGAATTTGACCGCCGCCTACCCAATGGGATCTGTGAACCTGTTTGTGGCAGTGGTCCCCACTGCCAGGGTCATAATATGGCAGTCAGGACCACCTGGTGTGAGGCAGTCCCACCGCCACTGTGGGTTTGGCGGTCCCCAGACTACCAACCTCACAATGAGGCCCTATGTCAGAAACACAAACTATGGCTTTAATAGTTGCATTATTGTGAAGGTACGGGAAGGATCATTTTGTTTTTATTGTTGGGAGTTTTAATACTACTTTTTAATTATTGTAATATGGTGAATTTATGGTTCAAGAAGATTAATTTTTGACCATTCCAAGCATACAGTTTACATCTCATAGCCAATGTCCAGCTGGGAATCACCAAATAATGAACTTGACATAAAATCCCCACAGAATGTATAAAAATATATTTATAGCTGATTTAAATTGCAGAATCGCTAATGTAAATTGATTGTATTTAGAGTAATTATGAACCCCTCACTTTAATTTTATTCCGCTTTCATATTGGTTGGAGATGATAAAGATGTTGATAACACAATCCAACCACTTACTGGCTTACGTAATAATGTCAATGGATTTAAATGGCCTGTCTTAATTTACAGCAGTGTTTCCCAAGTTGTATTGAACAATTTTCGATTTAGTAATGCTCATTACTAATATTCAGCTAGTTGATGGGTTTCATTGTTCCCTTTGGTACCAAAGATTCTAAAATTTGAATACCATCCTCTTTTTCATTTCATCCCTTATGTGACAAGGAGTGCAAGCATTGCAAATGTGAACGGCTATCGGTAATTGAAAATAAAGATTAACAATGGAAATCTTTGTTCTATAATGTCTAACAGCAAATAACAAAAGCTGAAAAAGCAAATTAGGCATCAATCAATCAATCAATCAGAGAATTTGTAAAGCTTGCTACTTACCCGTGAGGGTCTCAAGGCACTGATGGGGGTGCTGCTACTGCTCAAACAGCCATGTCTTGAGATGTCTCCTGAAGGTAAGTAGGTCCTTAGTCTGACGCAGGTGGGTGGAAAGAGTGTTCCACATCTTGGCAGTGAGGTGGGAGAATGATCTGCCGCCACCGGTTGTTCTGCAGATGCTTGGGACGGTAGCAAGGGCAAGGTCGGAGGAGCAAAGCTATCTGGTCGTGGTGTAGAAGGGGAGCCGTCTGTTGAGGTATTCTGGTCCGGTTTTGTGCAGTGCCTTGTGAGTGTGGGTAATGAGTTTGAACGTGATTTGCTTGTTGACAGGGAGCCAGTGTAGGTCTCTCAGGTGGCTGTGATGTGGTAGTGGTGGGGGATGTCCAGGATGAGGCGTACGAGGAGTTCTGGATGCGTTGAAGTCTTGTCTGGAGTTTGCCCATGGTTCCTGAGTGGAGGGCGTTGCCGTAGTCCAGCTGGCTGCTCACGAGGGCTTATGTGACCGTTCTTCTGGTTTCCGTGGGGACCCATTTGTAGATCTTCCGAAGCATGCAGTGGGTTTTGAAGCAGGAGGAGATAGTGTTGACTTGCTGGGTCATTGATAATGAAGAGTCCGGGGTGAATCCCAGGTTGCTAGCGTTGTCGGTGGGTGTCGGTGCGGTTCAAAGTTTGGCAGACCACCATAGCATGCGGAAGGGGTGGAGTCGAAGATGAGGACCTAAGTTTTGCCAGAATTCAGTTTCAGGCAGTTGTTCTTCATCCATTCGGCGATGGCCTTCATTCCTTAATTAAGGTTGGTCTTGGCGGTGGCAGGGTCCTTAGTGAGGGAGAAGATCAGCTGGGTGTCATCGGCATATGAGATGATGTTGAGGTTGTGAGATCGGGCGATGTTAGCGAGCGGAGCCATCTAGATATTAAACAGGGTCGGGCTGAGGGATGAACCCTGGGGTACGCTGCAGATGATTTTGGTGGCTTCAGAGCAGAATGGAGGGAGACAGACTCTCTGAGTTCTGCCGGTGAGGAAGGAAGTGATTCAGTCCAGGGCTCTGTCATGGTTTCCTGTGTCATTGAGGCGCGTGCGTAGGGTGTGGTGGCAGACGGTGTTGAATGCGGCTGAGAGGTCCAGGAGGATGAGGGCTGCAGCTTCGCCGTTGTACAGTATGGTACTGATATCGTTGGCGGCAGAGTGTTGTTCTCCTTGAGGAAATGTGTCAGTTGTGTGTTGACAATTTTCTCTATGACTTTTGCCCGGAAGGGAAGCAGAGAGATGGGTGGGAAGTTCTTGAGGTCCTTTGGGTTCTTTGGGTCCACCGGTATAAATTCACTGGAAAGATTAAATATAGGCATCTCAATCCAAATGTTCATCTATGTTGTGGTGTTTATGAATGGAAATTAGAACATGGAGCAAGACTGGTATATCCACTCTTTTATATGACGCAAAGACCAAGATTTACTAAACATTTTTTGACACAGCCACAATGCAAAATGCTAATCAAGATTTACAAACCCATGCCAGTCCAATTTGTATCATCTTGCATGGGTTTGTAAAAAAGTAAAGTAACACAATGTAGATCCTTGTGCTGCATTGCATTAGACTGTAGCAGGTAGGCATTACATGGGTGGTGCAGGGGCACGCCCACGTATCTATCCATTTATTTTGACACAAACCCAAATTTACTTGCTTATTTACTTATGCCTACTATCCCTTCTCAGGTATAGGCCATCAACCAGGACTCTCCAGACATCCCTGTCCTGGGTCTTTCTTTTTATCTGACTCCAGGTGTAACCCATCTCCTTCCAGTCAGTCTCAAAACCTCAACACCAGGCGTCTCTTCGCATTCCTCTTTTCCTTTTCCCTTGAGGGCTCAAGGTTAGGTCTTGCCTCATAGTGTTTGATGTGGGCTTACAAAGGGTTTGACCTCTCCAGTCCCTGGGTCTTTTCATGATTTCTTCATGAGCAAGGAGTTAGAAGTCTGCTCCCATAAGTTGTTGTTGCTGATGGTATTTGGCCAAGAAAGTTGGAGAATTTTCCTCCGACAGATGTTAATGCAGGTTTGAACTTTGTTGGTGGTGGTCACCATTGCCCTCCTAGTTTCTGATAAATACAGAAGGACTAACTTTACATTGGTGTTAAAAAGTCTGGTCTTGGTTTGCAGGATTAGATCCTTGGAGCTACAGATCTTCTTTAGCCTTATGAAGAGAGCCCCTGCTTTACCGATTCTTGCCTTGGCATTAGCACCTGTGCCATGCTGCATGTCTATGACACTCACCAGGTAGGTGAAGGCCTCAGCATCTTTCAGTGCATCACCGGCAAGAGTGAGTACTGTTGTAGTTTGGACTCTTGCTCTGAGCAAGACTGCTGGTCTCAGGATGACAGTACTTTTGTTTGTAGGTGACTAGGTTTCTTCCTACAACTAGTTGTAACTGTTGTCCAAACCTTACCGGCTTACTAGCAGTACCTCACCAGAAACACAATAGTAAAAGGTGATTTGTAGCAGTCATTACGCATGGACTCAAAGTAAGATCTCTCAGGGTTGTCGTGGTTAAACGGAAATTACCCTTTTCTCACAGATTTATTATGTCTCATACAAACAAAGGCAATAACACAGATGCAGTGAAGTTATAATAGTTTTTATTCAACATAACTGCAATTTGTGATAAGTTGCATGAACTGCAATGATTAGGATAATGAATATACCAAGCAACAGTATTGTGAAGAAGAGAGTCATTGTTATAAAGACCCCCACCATTGTGCAATATATGAAAGAAATATATGTATATGTATAAGATGGAACAAGCCCTTATACCCTAAGGAGAATATGTCTAACCTCCTACCTAAAAGGAGAGCTGGGTTCGTTAAACCTAATCTGCCAAAGCCGTGTCCATGAGAGGAGCCCCCAACCCTCGTTACCTTGGAATGAGGTCTCTATCTCAGACTCCGCAGGGACACGAAGACTGGGTCAGCGTCAAGATGACTGCAGCATCGGTATCAGGGATGGTGGCGATGCCCTCTGGTCGGAATCCCTCTTATTATCTGTCTAAAAGTGTGTTGTATTTATACAGATCTACAAGGTCCCCTGACATAAGTGTTATTCATAACAATTGATAACAGGCATGCTTGGGACGGCAATTAATATCAACAATCCCTCGAAAGTATAGAGAGGGAAAATCCCTAAGTGTGAATGCCTACTGTATGTTTGTCTTTCGTGCTTGATCTTGACGCCTTGGCGCAATGACACTGATAATAGAACCCATAACAAGTGGCCTAACTATAAACAAGGCCGCCATCTTAACGGAAATAAATAATTAAATGGACTAAGACAGAGCAAGCTAAGTAGGCTAAAAGTCACTGGCTGACGGGGGCATGAGTTTACAAGACTACGGCTAAGCTAACTCCTGTTATCCCGTTAAAACAAACTAGGATTCACTACAGTACAGTTGTGCTTGCTGTGTTAGCCTTCCTCGAGGATTTTGGTTTTCCTCTCTGGCTGTTTGTGCTGATGTGCCACTTTGTCGGTCTTCTCTTGTATCAGTAGATTGGTATGGGAGAGTAGGGCCATGTTACCCACAAGGTCCAGGTCATTGAGCTGTGTCCGAGGTGTCTACTGGATCCCATTTCTCCTCTTTGCTGTGGATGACTTCAGTCTATGGGCAACAGGAAGAGAAAAGGAAAGAGCAAACAAACTTAGCGTACTCTGGTTTTCACTTCAAAGGTGTCCATAAGTTGTCCTCCATGGACAATCTTGCAGGCCATTCCCTCTTAAATGTTCCTGATGACTCTTATGAGTTCATCTGCCACACGGTAGTGGCGGAGGAATGGCTGAGTGTACTCCAATAGTAATTGAGTCACTATCTTGTTAGGTTAGGTAAAAGGTTTAGTATTTTAAATCCGAACTCACCCCAAGGTAGCCATGGCATGGAACAGAAATGGCCTAACTTAAAGCAAATGTGCAAAGCATTTAAAAATACCAACGCTGTAAAACAAAACTCAAAACATCCACACAATAAAAATCCCACTTTAATTTACAAAAATACAGAAAAGGTTGATAAGCATAATGACACCAAAATGACAAAACTCCATTAAGGGGAACTGGAGAGGTTAATTGTTTGTGATTTAACTGAAAATTGTTCCGAAAATGCAAATCACCAATGATATCATAGTCACAATTGGAGGCCAACTGCGATGGAGCATGGGTCGGAAACAACATGAGGATTGGCCCTGCTAGGGCCTGGTTGAAGAGCAGTTTAAAATATAGCATTTTTGAGGAAAAACCCTTCTCTCAGGGTACACTTGACATTCAATCCAACACCGGAGAATGACAATTACTTTTCACGACCAGTCCCCTTAGACCACTGGAGCAAAAACTTTGATGAAGTTCCCAAACATATTTTGTAATTGTAATTGTAATTGCATTTGTATTAGCACTGATTACCCCTGTTGCAGCACTTTACGCTGGCAGCCCTCTACTCCAGAACCCAAGGTTAGTGATAACTCTAGTGTCATTTGTTACTGTCGCTTTTTGGGATTAGTCTTGTGTGCTCAAGCAAACCAGTCCACATATTCACTCCATTTTCTGCTAGTAACTTAGAGAAGGTTGTGCTCAGAGAGAAAAGACATGCAGAGGATGGGAGAGGAAAAAGAGAGTAACGTTAAAGAAAAAAGAGAGATGACAATTTTAAGGTAAAGTAAAAGTTCAGTTTTTCAAGCTGGATTTTTTAATTATAGAGGACATTTTGTTAGAATAAACTACTTGCATATGAAGATATGTTTAGCACAACTGCCTGTTGAAGCGAGGGTACCGGACAAACAGCACTTACGCATTGAAACTGATCATTTTAGGGGTTGAAAGTGTAAAATAATAGCCCGGAAAGAAGATTTTCAAATGCTGGAGGTGATGTCTTCTTAAGTTTGGCTGACATTATTAATTTTAAAGCCAGGTGGAATCCATTTTGGACACCTCTGGTTTGCAAAGAGAAAAAGATGGGGGTGGCTTCCCCAGACATTGGAGGTGTATTAACTGCATTCCTGTGGCTAGAGGGTTGAGACCTAGAAACTGAAATTCAATTAGGTTTTTGGTAGCAAAGGACTGCTCATTAAACGTCCTGAAGCTTTTTCATGTGGTAGACGGTAGGGTTGAGAAGTGGAACTGCAGAATCAGTTGACAATGTGAAGGGGACATAAGGGAAGGCCCAGCATTTTGTCTTCTTTAAAAACACTTTCAGTTGAGCTGAAAACATCCATTGCAAAATCTCACACCTCTTTGTGTCTTTATTGTGGGTGTTGAAGGATTGAGACCACCCTACTGTGAAGGGCATCACTGCACAAGGCTGTGTCTGGAGGGCAGTCTGGAAAGGACATTTGGAAGGAGAATAACTCCAAACTATTTCTGTAGCATGCGAACTTGAGAAATATTGCTCACCCTTTGTTTTAAAGCACTCCCAGACTCTGTTAAACCAGCCAAAGTAACACTCAGCACTCTAAATAGTTACTTTTCATGCCCAAACAGCCACATGTATACACTCCAAAGGCCATCAGGACTTCAGGGGAATTACCTAAAGGCGCTTAGGGTATTAGGCATAAGGAAACTGCAAAGTCCAGTCAAGATTCATTTGTCACTTGTCAGCTGGTATTCTTCATTGATGGAAAATGGGTTATTGGTAGGGCAGGTAGGTACCTACACCTAGCAACAAGCCACTAACCTCCACCTAGGTACAGTTAGGTCTCAGTAAATTAATCCCAGCTCAACCCTTGGTAGCTTGGCAACGAGCGTCAAGGCTTAACTTAGGAGACAAAGTGTAAAGCATTCAAATATCACAAAACAGTAATTAAATAAAACACAGGAAACAGTTTAAAAATCCAAAACCAATTTATAAAAATAGTTTATATTTTTATCTTTAAAATGACACAAAAACGATTAAAATCGGTTCAGGGGAACCGGAGATATGAATTTTTAAAGAATTATTACTTTTCTAGCGCTTAGAAACAAAAAGCGCCAATCGGGTCATCTGGTTGCACCTCGACCGGGGCAAAGTCAAACTTTCAGGCCGACCGCGATGGAGCCCTGCTCGGCTACAGGTCGCGGGAGGCCTCGGTTAAAAAGTTACCTTCTGACTTAGTCTTTATTTTGAAGTTTTTCTTCACCGGGACGAACCTGCCAGTTGAATCCGACCTCTTGGAGCCCTTGTCCGGATACGCGATGTGGGTTTCCTCGGTGGAGACTTTTACCTTCGGACTTAGTCGTTTTTTCGAGATGAAAATCCTTCGACCGGGGTAAACCTGGATCTTGATCCGACGTCCATGGAGCCCTTCTCGGATACGATGGCTGGGAGGTCCCGGTCAACTTTTTACATTCGGACTTAGTCTCTTTTTTGGATGTTTTTCTTTACCGGGATGAACCACGAAGTCAGGCCGGGTCGCGGTTGAGGCAAGCCGGCTAGAATTTCCGCGGCGGGTCGGTCCCTCTCTGGAGCTTTTTTCCAAAAATTCTCAAATCTTTTCCAAACTTCTGGGGCTTCACCCAGATGTTCTTTTAAGGTTATTTTGGGGTCCACAGCTCACCCCAAGGGTCCAGAAGTTCTGTGATGGTCCTTGGGGGGTGCAGACTTCAACTCCCAGAATGCACCTGGCGCAAACTCCTTTTTGGCCACTGGACAGTGGTCAGCTGGTCGCTTTCTTCAGGAGTTGGTGCAGGGGACTCTGGTTAGCAATTTTTCACCTGTAGCAAACAGGGAGTCCCTCCTTGAACCAGTTGAAGCCAGGCAAAGTCCTTCTTGTGGTGAAGTCCAAGTGTGCAGCTGGTGCAGTCCTTCTGAGTGCAGGTTCCAGGTGCAGGCCAGGAGTCCAGCAGGGCAGTCCTTCTTCTCCTTAAGTTCTTTCTTCTTGAAATTTGGTGGGGATCTGAGGTGTGGGTGCAGGTCTGCCAGTTTTATCCTTGCTCCTGGGTGAAAAGCAGGGGGGCCCTGGTTCTCCAATCAGGGACAGGGTCGTCCCCCTGTGATGACCACTTCCTGGGAAGTGTGGCAAAAATCCATCCCAGAAGGCAACAGTCTCTAAAAATCCAACATGGATGAATCTGATTTTTGGAGGTTACATCTGGCTGAGCCCACCCACTGGTGTGGCTAAAAATTTTAAACACACCCCTCTCCTGCCCTCTCCTAATCTAAACAAGGGGGCACCTAATTGTCTGGGGTTGCAGGATGTGGGGGTGTTGCTGGGTGCTGCAAATGTCCTTCTCTGCCTTTGAAGACCAGTTTGGCAGCCCTCCCCCTTCCTGCCTCACCATCTGCTGAGGGGAGATTCTCTCCCCCAAGCACATTCCTTTGTGTGAAGCCAGGCCACTTCACACCTCATCAAGGCAGCCTGGCAGAAGCTGCTGCAGGCTGGCCAATCAGAGCACAACAGCAAAAACAATGCAGAGCTGAAATTGGCAACTTTTTAGGTAAAGTCTAAACTTTTTACCTGGACAAGTTATATTAAATCCAACAACTGGAAGTTGTGGGATTTATTACAACAATCAATTTGATACCAAATTCTTGGTATGTAACATTTAAGGAGACTTTAAAATTTAAAATAAAGTCTGCCCATTCTAGCCTATGAAGGCCATTTACTTCAATGAGGGAAAAACTAATTTGGCTGTTTTTACCTCACCAGGGCTTATAAATCTTTTTTTATTAAGTCCCTGCTTATAGTTACATGGCACCCAGCCCTAGGGGCACATAGGGCACACCTTAGGGATGAGTTATATGTAAAAATAAGGTAGTTTAAGGCTTTGGAAGTACCTTTAATTCCAAAGTCGAATTTGCATATAACTTTAATTTAAAAGCAGCCAGCAAGGCAGGCTTGCTTTTAAAATGACACTGGGCACCTCAGCAGTGCACCTAGGTGTGCACCACCTATGCTGTGGTCCCTAAACCTACATGCCCTACCATATACTAGGGACTTATAGGTAGGTTAACTTAGCCAATTATAATTAGCCTAATTTGCATATCCATTTTACACAGAGCACAGGCCCTGGGACTGGTTAGCAGTACCCAGGGCACCATCAAAGTCAGGAAAACACCAGCAAAAAGAGGAAAATGGGGGCAAAAAGTTATGGGGCCTCTGCAATCAGCCCTGTTTTCTCACACAACCCCCCCCCCCCCCCAGCCCACACGCCCAGGAGACTCAGCCCAACCCTGGGAGAGTCTTCCTGGCTTGTTAGGCGAGGAAGACAGTGAAGAAAACTGGCTGTCCCTTTGCAGGGCCTACTCTGCCTTATATCCTCCTGTCAGGGTCACTCCCTATGGGTAGTGAAGCCATCCCAACAGTAAAAGGACCCAACTCAAACTGAAACTTTCCTCTAGGGGGGTCTTCCTCCTTTCTCTCTGCCAACTTGGGTAGTGAGGTACCCACCTCCCCTACTCCAAACTTTGCTAGGGCAACACCTAGCTTACCCAAAGAGGTCACCCAACACTTGAGCAACCCCACCATGACCAATAGGGTCAGGGGGCCTACTTTGCTATTGGCCCTGGGGTCTGCCTCCCAGGCCAAGTACAGTGCTGCCAGGAAGGCTAGCACCCAGCAGAGGCTACTGACAGCTGTCAGTACCCAGAACCACACCCTAAGCTCTCCACTGACAGGTGGCTGAGCTGCTTTAGGGGCATCTTTGGGGTCCTGGCACCCCTCTTGCTGTCTAGAGTGGGGGGCTACCACCTCCTGTGGCAGACACCCTCCTTCCACTCTCCCTTCTGTCAGTGCAGGGGCAACACCTTGCATCTGGACAGCTGCCTGACTACTCAGGACTTCCTTGGGGTCAGGTGAGGCCTTACCAGTGCCAACTCTGGGCTCCCCCCTTACTGGGGCAGAGGGCCCTTGGCTCCCTGGAACTCTCTTTAAGAGTGGCCTACCCTTCCTTTTCTTCTTTCCTTTTCTTGGGGACCCCTGTCTCCTAACTGTAGGGACTGACTCCCCAGGACTTTGGGTTGGGGGGGCGCCCTGGGCGACCACCCCATCTGTGACCAGACTCACCTCTGGGAGGTCATTGCCCAGGATACAATCTTGGGGAAGGTCAGCACTGACTACCACCCTAATCCAGTCAAGGATACCCTCCCTCTCTAGGGGCACTATGGCTACAGGTTTGGAGGTGACCTCCCCTGTGGCTATCCTGACTTTCTTTGTCTTTCCTGGGACATACATGTCTGGGGTCACTAACCGGTCACTCACTATAGTGTGACTGGCACAGGTGTCTCTCAGGCCAGTGGTAGGGATCCCATTCACTTGAATGTGGTGGAAGTGCCTACTCCCACCCTCAGGGATCACCAGCTTACCATCTGGTCCTGTCTCCCAGCTCAATGCTAGGAGGACTTCATCATCTGAGGAATCCTCCTCTATGGCTACACTGGACAGCCCAGTGCTAACCACCTTCTTTGGACAGGCTGCATCTCCTCTGAAGTGACCTGTCTGCTGACAGTAAAAGCAAGCCCTACTGTCCAAGAGCTTTTTTAACCCTGGGTCTAACTGTCTCTGCTGGTCACAGTGGGAGTGGGATTTACTCTCCTCTTTCTTAGGGTTCTGGGGTACAGAGGGAGTCTCTGTGGTGGGCTTACCACCTCCCTCCTTAGGTTTTTGGGGACCTGCCCCCCCCTTTTTGGAGTCTCCCCCCGGGACTTGACAACCACCCTGGTTCTCAACCACTCATCAGCTGCCTCCCCTAGCTCTCTAGGGTTGGTCTGCTTAGAGTCCACTAGATGCTGGCGTAACCTTTCTTGGGTACAATTGGTCAAGATGTGCTCTCTCATGATCAGATTGTATAACCCCTCATAAGTATTTACTTTGTTACCAATAATCCAGCCCTCTAGTGCCTTTAGTGAGGTGTCTACAAAGTCAACCCAAGACTGGGTACTGACCTTCTGGGTGTCCCTGAACTTCATTCTATATTGCTCTGGGGTCAGACCAAACTTCTTGGCTAAGCACCTCTTCATACTAGGGTATGAATCTGCCTCCTCCTCCCTTAAGGTCAGAAGCCTATCCCTCCCTGAGTTGGGGACCAACTCCCACAAAAGGGAACCCCAGTATTGAGGCCTAACCCTTCTCATTTGGAGTGCCCTCTCAAAGGCCCCCAGCCACTTATCTATGTCATCCCCCTCTACATAAGCAGGAACTACCCCCTTGGGTAATCTGGGGCAAACTCCCCCACCCATGGACACCTCAGCTTCTTTATCGCTGCTTCCATCTCTTTTCTCTTTGTATGCCCACTTTTTCTTTTCTAGGGCCAGCTTCTCTGCTTCCAAAGCTATGTATGCTAGCTGGGCCTCCAGCTCTCTTTCTCTGATGGATGGGTTCTCTCCTCCTGAAAGGACCCCCTTCCCACCACTAGCTTTGGATCTGCCCCTAGTGACTGTATTTACTGAGGACCGTTCTTCCTCATCCTCACTTGGGCTCAGATGCCTTCCCTCCCCTGAGTGGTTAGAGCTTGCATCCTCCCTTCTTTCTCCCTCCTCTAGAGCTTCTTCTGACTCTACCTCTTGGGCCTCAGCCCATGCTGTCAGGGATGTGATCAGGATTTGCTTCCTGAGATCAGTGGTTGCAGGCAACCCTCTTTCAATACACAACCCCCTAAGCTGGACTACTGTCAGTGTGGGTAGGCTAGCCAGATCAAGCTCCACGGTTCCCTAGTTTTGTGTCAACAAAAACTTTTTGCAAAAATTGGAAACAAGAATTTAGAAAAATTACAAAAATTCAATAATTGAAATTAATCCAAATTAAAAATTAAAAACAATTTTTGCACTAGGACAATTTAAAGGATTTTTAATTTGTTTTACCCAAAACTGTAACGTGATATTGAACACAAGTACAGGATCCCGTCGCTGCTTCCAATTATGTTGGAAAATGGGTTATTGGTAGGGCAGGTAGGTACCTACACCTAGCAACAAGCCACTAACCTCCACCTAGGTACAGTTAGGTCTCAGTAAATTAATCCCAGCTCAACCCTTGGTAGCTTGGCAACGAGCGTCAAGGCTTAACTTAGGAGACAAAGTGTAAAGCATTCAAATATCACAAAACAGTAATTAAATAAAACACAGGAAACAGTTTAAAAATCCAAAACCAATTTATAAAAATAGTTTATATTTTTATCTTTAAAATGACACAAAAACGATTAAAATCGGTTCAGGGAAACCGGAGATATGAATTTTTAAAGAATTATTACTTTTCTAGCGCTTAGAAACAAAAAGCGCCAATCGGGTCATCTGGTTGCACCTCGACCGGGGCAAAGTCAAACTTTCAGGCCGACCGCGATGGAGCCCTGCTCGGCTACAGGTCGCGGGAGGCTTCGGTTAAAAAGTTACCTTCTGACTTAGAGGGTCATTCTGACCCTGGCGGCCGGTGGCCACCAGGGCCACCGACCACGGGAGCACCGCCAACAGGCTGGCGGTGCTCCAACGAGCATTCTGACCGCGGCGGTTCAGCCGCGGTCAGAAGCGGAAAGTCAGCGGTCTCCCGCCGACTTTCCGCTGCTCGTGTGAATCCTCCATGGCTGCGGAGAGCGCTCCGCAGCCATGAGGATTCCGACCCCCCCTACCGCCATCCTGTTCATGGCGGGAAAGCCGCCATTAACAGGATGGCGGTAGGGGGGGTCGCGGGGCCCCTGGGGGCCCCTGCCGTGCCCATGCCAATGGCATGGGCACGGCAGGGGCCCCCGTAAGAGGGCCCCGCAAAGTATTTCAGTGTCTGCCTTGCAGACACTGAAATACGCGACGGGTGCCACTGCACCCGTCGCACCTTCCCACTCCGCCGGCTCGATTACGAGCCGGCATCTTCGTGGGAAGGTCGTTTTCCCCTGGGCTGGCGGGCGGTTTTTCAGCAACCGCCCGCCAGCCCAGGGGAAAACTTGTAATACCCGCCGCGGTCTTTTGACCGCGGCGCGGTATTTCGGATGGGGGAATTCTGGCGGGCGGCCTCCGCCGCCCGCCAACATTGGAATGACCCCCTTAGTCTTTATTTTGAAGTTTTTCTTCACCGGGACGAACCTGCCAGTTGAATCCGACCTCCTGGAGCCCTTGTCCGGATACACGATGTGGGTTTCCTCGGTGGAGACTTTTACCTTCGGACTTAGTCGTTTTTTCGAGATGAAAATCCTTCGACCGGGGTAAACCTGGATCTTGATGCGACGTCCATGGAGCCCTTCTCGGATACGATGGTTGGGAGGTCCCGGTCAACTTTTTACGTTCGGACTTAGTCTCTTTTTTGGATGTTTTTCTTTACCGTGACGAACCACGAAGTCAGGCCGGGTCGCGGTTGAGGCAAGCCGGCTAGAATTTCCGCGGCGGGTCGGTCCCTCTCTGGAGCTTTTTTCCAAAAATTCTCAAATCTTTTCCAAACTTCTGGGGCTTCACCCAGATGTTCTTTTAAGGTTCTTTTGGGGTCCACAGCTCACCCCAAGGGTCCAGAAGTTCTGTGATGGTCCTTGGGGGGTGCGGACTTCAACTCCCAGAATGCACCTGGCGCAAACTCCTTTTTGGCCACTGGACAGTGGTCAGCTGGTCGCTTTCTTCAGGAGTTGGTGCAGGGGACTCTGGTTAGCAATTTTTCACCTGTAGCAAACAGGGAGTCCCTCCTTGAACCAGTTGAAGCCAGGCAAAGTCCTTCTTGTAGTGAAGCCCAAGTGTGCAGCTGGTGCAGTCCTTCTGAGTGCAGGTTCCAGGTGCAGGCCAGGGGTCCAGCAGGGCAGTCCTTCTTCTCCTTAAGTTCTTTCTTCTTGAAATTTGGTGGGGATCTGAGGTGTGGGTGCAGGTCTGCCAGTTTTATCCTTGCTCCTGAGTGAAAAGCAGGGGGGCCCTGGTTCTCCAATCAGGGACAGGGTCGTCCCCCTGTGATTACCACTTCCTGGGAAGTGTGGCAAAAATCCATCCCAGAAGGCAACAATCTCTAAAAATCCAACATGGATGAATCTGATTTTTGGAGGTTACATCTGGCTGAGCCCACCCACTGGTGTGGCTAAAAATCATAAACACACCCCTCTCCTGCCCTCTCCTAATCTAAACAAGGGGGCACCTAATTGTCTGGGGTTGCAGGATGTGGGGGTGTTGCTGGGTGCTGCAAATGTCCTTCTCTGCCTTTGAAGACCAGTTTGGCAGCCCTCCCCCTTCCTGCCTCACCATCTGCTGAGGGGAGATTCTCTCCCCCAAGCACATTCCTTTGTGTGAAGCCAGGCCACTTCACACCTCATCAAGGCAGCCTGGCAGAAGCTGCTGCAGGCTGGCCAATCAGAGCACAACAGCAAAAACAATGCAGAGCTGAAATTGGCAACTTTTTAGGTAAAGTCTAAACTTTTTACCTGGACAAGTTATATTAAATCCCACAACTGGAAGTTGTGGGATTTATTACAACAATCAATTTGATACCAAATTCTTGGTATGTAACATTTAAGGAGACTTTAAAATTTAAAATAAAGTCTGCCCATTCTAGCCTATGAAGGCCATTTACTTCAATGAGGGAAAAACGAATTTGGCTGTTTTTACCTCACCAGGGCTTATAAATCTATTTTTATAAAGTCCCTGCTTATAGTTACATGGCACCCAGCCCTAGGGGCACATAGGGCACACCTTAGGGGTGACTTATATGTAAACATAAGGTAGTTTAAGGCTTTGGAAGTACCTTTAATTCCAAAGTCGAATTTGCATATAACTTTAATTTAAAAGCAGCCAGCAAGGCAGGCTTGCTTTTAAAATGACACTGGGCACCTCAGCAGTGCACCTAGGTGTGCACCACCTATGCTGTGGTCCCTAAACCTACATGCCCTACCATATACTAGGGACTTATAGGTAGGTTAACTTAGCCAATTATAATTAGCCTAATTTGCATATCCATTTTACACAGAGCACAGGCCCTGGGACTGGTTAGCAGTACCCAGGGCACCATCAAAGTCAGGAAAACACCAGCAAAAAGAGGAAAATGGGGGCAAAAAGTTATGGGGCCTCTGCAATCAGCCCTGTTTTCTCACATTCATAATAATGTCCTCCTCAGCTTTGTTATGTTCCTGGTGCGACCCAAGGGATAAGCCTTGACGTCCTTGGAGATCTTTCTCTCCTTGGATTTTGAGTGAAAGTGGGTCCAAACTCATCAGCCCCTTCTCATAGCACACAGATGCCAAGTGAAGCCAGATCAGTCCACCTGGTATCATTTTGCAAGTCCAGCAGTGTTCGGAGGAATTCAGGCTGAGGATCGAGCTTTTTAGGGTTCCCCAGGCTGTAAGTGGGGGCACCTTACAACACTACATACTTTTTCAGTAGTTGCTATGGCCCATATTTATACTTTTTGACGCTAAACTGCGCTAACGCAGTTTAGCGTCAAAAAGTTTTGCGCCGGCTAACGCCATTCTGAAGCGCCATGCGGGCGCCGTATTTATTGAATGGCGTTAGCCGGCGCAAGCAGACCGGCGCTGCCTGGTGTGCGCGAGAAAAACCACGTACACCAGGCAGCGCCGGCGTAGGGGGAAAATGGCGCATGGGCGTCTTAAAATGGGGCAAGTCAGGTTACGTCGAAAAAATCGTCGTAACCCGACTTGCGCCATTTATTTTCGACGCCCATCCCCCATCAACATGACTCCTATCATTGTAAAGATAGGAGTCATGCCCCCTTGCCCAATGGCCATGCCCAGGGGACTTCTGTCCCCTGGGCATGGTCATTGGGCATAGTGGCATGTAGGGGGGCACAAATCAGGCCCCCCTATGCCAAAAAAAATTATTAAAAAAAAATAAAAAAATACTTACCTGAATGTCCCTGGGGTGGGTCCCTCCAGCCTTGGGTGTCCTCCTGGGGTGGGCAAGGGTGGCAGGGGGGGTCCCTGGGGGCAGGGGAGGGCACTCTGGGCTCATTTTGAGCCCACTTGTCCCTTAACGCCATGCCTGACCCAGGCGTTAAAAAGCGGCGCAAATGCGCCGTTTTTAGCCACGCCCACTCCCGGGCGTCTCTTTTGCCCGGGAGTATAAATACCACGTAAAGGCCTGGGAGTCATTTTTTAGACGGGAACGCCTCCCTTGCATATCATTAACGCAAGGAAGGGGTTCACGCTAAAAAATGACGCACATTCCGGGAACTTTGGCGCTATTCGCCTCTAACGCCATAGTATAAATATGGCGTTAGTTGGCGTTAGTTTAGCGTCGAATTTGCGTCGAAAAAAACGACGCAAATTCGGCGCAAACGGAGTATAAATACGGCCCTATGTGCTTTACTGCAAACAGGCACAAATTACAATGAGCCAGGGTAAATCCAAGCCTGAAAAGGTCTTCAGCTACAATAAACATCGGCACTAAGGGATGTGGATGTGTCAGAAGTAAACTAAGGTAATCATTACTGATCTGCTACATTTAACACTAAAATTCATTTTGAAAAATTCAGTCACTGTGCCCACAACCAACCCAGATACAGATGTTTGGTAGGTCAAAAACAGGGTCCTTCAGCAACCAGGCAGGGTGTAGACGAGAATAGTCCTGCTAATCAGTTCTCTCCCTTTTGAGTGCACCAAAGTGCTACATGTGGCTTAACAGCCCTGTTAGGCAGGATTCGACACTACAGCTTCATAGAATGCCCTCAGCCCCTATCCAATGTCCTGAACTGAGTCATCTCTGCCCATTGAGAATATTCTATTATACGCTCCTGGGAGGAGTTTCACACCTGTTTCACACTTTTCCCTGGGCTGAGCCCAGGCTGGAGGTTGGCAAAGGCAAATGCTAGTTAGCCTTCCAACAGTTCAGACAGGTAAAGGATTACTTTTCCATAATATGTACTGTTAAACCTGACATCTTTGGTGTGGGTTTCCCCCAAAAGTGTTACATTAACTCCTGGGTTGCTGGATTTGGTTTCTTTGGCTTTACAGCTCTGTGCACTTTACAAACTGAAAACAACTTCTAAAGTGCTTTTGCTCTCTCCCATTAACATAGTACAAATGGCCTACACTCAATTGTCTTATTTAATTTGCTTGTAAGTTTCAAGTAAATTGGTACTAGATTCATCCAGAGCCTGTGTATTAAATGCTACCAGTTGGCCTGCAGCATTTATCATGCCTCCCACTTAAAAAGCCTTTTTAATCATGCCTCAGGCCTGCCAGTGCAGACTGTGTGCAGTTTTAACCCAGCAAAATAAATCTTGTATCAGGCCTCTTTAATACATTGAGTTAAATAGGTCAATAATGTATCCATATTTTAGGGGTCAGAACACATACAATTGGCACTAGACAGCAGTGTCCAGTGTGCAGAGACTAAAAAGCAGCAAACAAAACCAACAATAAATTTGGGGTAACCACATAAAAATAGGCATACTCTCACAGTGATCATCACAATTTACTTGCTCATGATCATGCAGAGGCAGAGAGTATGTGCCCAGGAAATTCTGCTATCACCTCAGGCTAACATTGGGTCCTATGATGATGTTAGGCACTTGAGTTGTGTGCATGCACACACAGCATGCTTTGAGAGGGCTTGCATGAGCATATAGAGAGGGTTAGGTATGACATTTCTCACTCCAGAAAGAAGATTCAAAGGTAATTGGCAACACCTTTAGCTGCCAATATAATCCCAGGTAAATGGTACTTAGGTATACAAGGCATGGGGTACTAAGGGTAGGCACCTTGAGGGCAGCAGCACAAATTGCGCCACCCTCTATGGCCATGTATACAGATGTACCCAGGACTGCCATTGTAGGCTGAGTGTCCTGGGGCAATCCCACAATGCAAACTCCGCTATACACAGCGTAAATATAGGTAATTTACCCCTCTGGTAGGCTTTCTAAACCATATGTGATGACATAGCTGCATGAGCAATATGTCCCTACTGTGTCCTTGAACAGAGCAGCCATTTTAAACGCATGTGCTGGACACTGGTCAGTAAGAGTTTCCCAGCTACATGATGTCAAATCTGAATCCTGCATTGTTTGGTATCAAACAACTCAGAATGATTAATCTAATAGTTGCCGGCTGGTTCTGACCGACCTGCCACTACCAGACACAAAGCTGAACACCTGGGGTAAGGGCCTCTGCCCTCTGGGATGCAGAACAAAGTCCTTCCTGGGTTGAAGTGCTAACACCCCCTCCCTCAGGATGTGTACTTCCCTGTTGGTGAGCTTCAAAGGGCTCACCACCCTTGAAACTCGACTTCCAGGCCTGCTAATAGCAGCAGATGCCTGCCTCCATTGCAAACCCCACGTTTGGCGGGAACAACGGCAGGAAACTCAAACAAAGGACAGGAGGAGTGGCCCTACCTTACATGCACCACCCATAAGGTGTTGCATGTGAGGTGACCACTCCATTTCATTTTCCTCCATCTTGGATGGAAGGAAAATAGCCAATCAGGTGTAGGCAAGTGACCTCTTTCCACCGGAAGTGGTCACTTAGTGGGTGTAGCCACCCCATGGTAGATAGCCCATTAGCCATTGCCAGGTTCCCCCTAAAATGCCCACTAAATACAGTATTTAGTGGGCATCCATAGACCAAATATTCAGATTTGACAGACAGAAGAAAACCCGCACCAAGAAGATCTTAAGGCATGAGAACTGTTTACCTGCTGCACAAAGAAAAGGTGCCAAATCCTGCCTCGCTGCCGAGAAGCTGCTGGACAACTACAAAAACTCTAAAGGATGCATTAGGACCTCTATCCCTTGCAAATTGCCAGAGAACTCCCTCCATAGTGGAGGTGCCACTCTAAATCCACAAGGAACCAGCAAGCAAGTGAAGTTCACTTCACTAACTGGATGCTAACTCTAGAACCAGATTCCACAGCCAGGGTAACCTTCACATCAAAGACCATGAGGAAAAACCCTGCCAGTGTGCCAAGTTTAGTGGGGCACAGTGCCATTAAACTTGGCACACTGGCAGGGTGAACCATAAAATACCCTAGGTCACCTAGCTTTGGACATACTGAAAAACAGACCAACTGGGACAGTAAAAGGACCAGGAAGAAGCCCCAATCGAGGGACTTCAGAAACAACCTGGACCTCCCACCAGAGTGCCCCTATTGTCCTGCAACCAACCCTTGCACCAACCTGCCTCCTGCTTCTGAAGGCATCCTTGCACACAGCTCCTAGCTCACTGATTCGCTCTGCACCTGGCCACCCTGTGCCCTTCACTGAAGAACCAGCTGTGCCCTAAGGGTCCCCCATCCTTTGTGACCTTGACACTTCAAGGGACTCCCAGGATTCACCTTTAAACTTACCTGTGCTGTGCTTTTCTAAGTGGTCCCTCGCAGTGGCCCTGAACCCGCTCCAGAGACATTTCCCAGCTGCTCCCACCCAAACCGGGAGCTGCCTGAACTTCTCCCGCTGGCACAGTGTGTCTAGTGATGGCCTCAATCAACCTGCAAAAGAAGATTTTGGTAAACCTACTGTATGACTTAGTATGCATTTTTAAAGGTCATCCTCCATTGATTCCTATGGTGTGGAATTACGCACAAAAAGACTATTTTTTTATTAAACTTCAAAAATTCATATCTCAAAAAGTACTTAACCAATTCCAATGATCTTGGTCTTAAAATTGTAATTTTGATAAATTTGTCTTGAGTTAATCCTCTGAGTGTGTGAGTTGCAAGATTGATGCTGTGAGTTCCACAAATGCTTTGCACTTCTCCAGGATGGGCCTAACTACTCAACCAAGCTACCATAAATATTAGAGCATTACATGGGGGGGTCATTACAACATTGGCGGTAAAAGTCGCTTATCGCCATGCAGAAGACCGCCAATACACCGCCGCGGAAATCCGCCACAGCTATTAAGACCCACATCTCGGAATCCGCCGAAATTCAGACACCCACACAAGTCCGCCACACCAAAGGTCAGTGATAAACTGGCAAAAACGAAACCTCCACCGTCACGCCAACAGAAACACGCACATGCTATTACGACCCACGAATCCACGCAGCGGTCTTTCAACCGCGGTATTCCATTGGCGGTACACACCACCGCGCTCAAAATACACACACATCTCCAAAACACCGCCACATTGGACAATTCCAAATACACACACCTGATACACATACAAACACCACTCCCACACACCCAACACAATATAAAACACACACCCACATCACCCACAAACCCTTACGACCAAAAATTATTGACGAAGGCCAGAGAGACTGCACAGCATAGACAACCCCACCATACAGAGGCAAACAACACCATCACCCACAAAACATCCGCGCACAAAACACCACACCACACACCACTACACATCACCACACTCATCACCACATACACCACCCCACACAACACCTACACTACCCTATGGCACGGCAAAGACACCCCAGGTTCTCCGAGGAGGAGCTCAGGGTCATGGTGGAGGAAATCGTACGGGTAGAGACACAGCTATTTGGATCACAGGTGCAGCACACCTCCATAGCTAGGAAGATGGAGCTATAGCGAAGAATAGTCAACAGGGTCAACGCAGTGGGACAGCACCCAAGAAATCGGGAGGACATCAGGAAGAGGTGGAACGACCTACGGGGGAAGGTGCATTCCGTGGTCTCAAGACACAACATTGCGGTACAGTGGACTGGTGGCGGACCCCCACAACAGGAGCAGGTCTTGACCATTATGCACCTTGAGGGCCTCGGAGGAGTCGGTGGAGGAATGGACTCTGGTAAGTCAAATCTTAACTATCATATCCCCCACCCTACCTGCATGCTATCACAGACACCCACCCTCACCCCCTCCCCTATCACTCCAACTCCTCACTAATGTACTAATAACACAAACCACACATCCCAACACCAAGCCCTGCATGATACAACAAAGCATGGACACCACTCACTAAAGCATGACCACTGCATATTCCCATAACACCCCCCAACCATCATCGCACAAGCCCCCACACAGGAATGCTAGCACTGGGGTACACGCTCACCCACCCATTGCACACCATGACACACACAGATGCAATAATCATGCTTTTACACCCCTGCAGGACCACTACCCAACGTCACCAGACAGGAGGGTCCAGACATCTCTACCCCACCCACAGAAGAGGCCCACAGTGATGACAGCAGCTCTAGCCAACTGGATCCAGATGACCAGCCCGACCATCATGGGCCTCGGGACAGTCGGTTCCCCTCGCACAGGCACAGTCCAACACAGACCTTCCACCCTCTGGAAACACCAACACAGCACCCACCCAGTGGGCCCATACCTCCGTACCCAGGACACGTCAATCAGCCGTGTGTCCACCACTACAGGGAACCCAGGATTACCCACCACTCCAGTAACAACAGGGACCTGGGGGCAGTGGTAGTGGGCACACGGTCCAGGGGATGGAGGCCCACGAACACAGGGTAACTGGGACTGCTGCTGTGCGACAGGGGGCAGACAGGCCAAGGGAACCCACTCTCCACGAGGCCCTGTCCTCCATCATGGGAGCCTACCACCACTCCCAGGAGACAATGGCTACGGTCCTGGCCAAGTTTCAGGAGACCTAGCGCCTGCAGGAGGAACAGTATTTGGGCTTCAGGGAGGAACTCAGAACCATCAGCTCCGCCCTGGGCACCATCATAGGAGTGCTGAAGGACATACTGAACACCATGAGGGACACCGTGGCACTCCAAGGGGCCCCTGACACTAGCATGGACGATGAACTGCCCACCACCTCCACCGGCGATAGTGGACAGGATGCCCCGCCACAGGACCACCACACCAGCACCCCACCCCCTGCAGACGGAGAACCACCCTGCAAGCGGTCCCTGAGATCCAGGAACAGGACAGAGCACGATGGCAAGACCCCCGCCAAGAAATGAGACCACCCTGATTGTCATCCCACTGTCCCACTTTGTAAACCTGTCTATATTGGAACTGCCCCAGCTCTACTTTCTATGCCCATATGGGCAGTGCACCTGTGAGACTAATAGACTGGACTCTGCCATGGACATTCCTCCACCATCCCCCCTCACAATTTTACCACCCCTCCAATATTTAGCACTTCAATAAACACCCTTGAAGCACAAAACAATCTGGAGTCAGTCTGTGATTTAGAAAATGTGTATTAGCTATGACAGTGAGAAAATCCGTTCTCAAATGTAATGTCAACATACCTATGTCACACATCACAAGTCCATGAAGAATGCAAAGCAGATGATACACGTTGGTAACCACACCTGTGAAACCGTAATGGAAATGTACAACTCAGTTACCAAATACTGCTTGAAATTGACAGACAGGATAGAGGTAGAAGTGTGAAAGTACTTGTAGTAGGCAAGAAAGTGTTCTCACCTGTGTGTCACTGGAAATATTGCTGGATGACTGAGTCCCTGTTGTCAATGTCTTCTTCCTCTGCTTCCTCCTCATCACTGTCCACAGGCTCCACAGCTGCCACCACACCATCATCTGGACCATCCTCCTGCAGAAAAGGCACCTGGCGTCGCAAAGCAAGATTGTGAAGCATACAGCAGGCGATGATGATCTGGCACACCTTCCTTGGTGAGTAGAATAGGGAACCACCTGTCATATGGAGGCACCTGAACCTGGCCTTCAGGAGGCCGAAGGTGCTTTCGATCACCCTCCTAGTCCGCCCATGGGCCTCATTGTAGCGTTCCTCTGCCCTGGTCCTGGGATTCCTCACTGGGGTCAGTAGCCATGACAGGTTGGGGTAACCAGAATCCCCTAATAGCCACACACGGTGCCTCTGGAGTTGACCCATCACATAAGGGATGCTGCTATTCCGCAGGATGTAGGCGTCATGCACTGAGCGAGAGAACATAGTATTTACCTGGGAGATGTACTGGTCTGCCAAACATACCATCTGTACATTCATGGAATGATAAATCTTCAGGTTCCTGTACACCTGTTCACTCCTGTGGGGGGGACCAAAGCCACATGGGCCCCATCAATGGCACCTATGATGTTAGGGATATGTCCCAGGGCATAGAAGTCACCTTTAACAGTAGCCAAATCCTCCACCTGAGGGAAAACGATGTAGCTCCTCATGTGTTTCAGCAGGGCAGACAACACTCTGGACAACACATTTGAAAACATAGGCTGGGACGTCTCTGATGCCATGGCCACTGTTGTTTGAAAAGACCCACTTGCTAGGAAATGGAGCTCTGATAGCACCTGCACTTGAGGGGGTATCCCTATGGGATGGCGGACAGCTGACATCAGGTCAGGCTCCAACTGGGTACACAGTTCCTGGATTGTGGCACGGTCAAACCTGTAGGTGATGATTAAATGTCGCTCCTCCATTGTCAACAGGTCCACCAGCGGTCGGTACACCAGAGGACTCCGCCTTCTCCTCACATGTCCCAGCTGATGGTGCCTAGGAAGGACAACAGCGACCACAGAGTCAAGCAACTCAGAGGTATGTACCCACAGCTACACAGAACACGAAACATAATCCAAAAAGTTGTCTGTATGTGTGTTGAGTCCAGGCCTAGGTATGTGTGACGCAGTTGAAAATGAAGCCATGTGGGCCCCTGAAATGGCAGCTGCCTGACCTCTAAACTGGGACCATGGGATGTGAGGTAACTGCACTGGTATTGTACACCGTTGCAGTAGGCGGTCGAAGACCGCTGCACAATGCTGGACTGGTTAACATTGGACCCTATGGGTCCCAGGAGCCAATGACGAATTGCGCCGGAGGTGATGATACGCACCGCTGCGGACGTCACCGTCATTTTCTATCTGTTGAATCACTCGATACCTGATCTTCGACAGGAGAGGACCTATACTGCAAGTGCTGCTGTGACCTTGGTCTCGAAGAGACAATGGCTCATGCGTCTGTGGAAAGGGCCCATGCCTTCACTGCACAGGAGTTGGAGAAGCTTGAGGACAGGGTCCTCCCCCAGTACACTCTACTCTACGGTCCTCCGGACCAACAGGTGAGTACACAGGGAGCAAGTTGTATGGGCTATGCCTGGGTGGAGAGGGCTGGTTGTAAGAAGGAAGGGGGCAGAGTTCTGCGAGCATGAAGGACTGTGAATGCATGTGCCACATGGCAAGGGTAGGGATGTGGGCCACTCACTTCGACGGTGCAGTTGGTAATGACTTCTCTTCTTCCCCTGTACATGTCATGTAGGTCAGCCCCCACCAGAAGGATATTTGGCGTGCCATCGCCAAGGACGTCCGGACCCTGGGGGTCCACCAGAGACGGAGCACCCACTGTCGTAAAAGATGGGAGGACAGTCGCCGCTGGAGCAAGAAGACGGCGGAGGCTCAGCTGGGGATGGCCTCCCAACGTGAGAGGGCTGCCCGTTGCACCATGACCCCCCTGATGTTCCGGATCCTGGCGGTGGCCTACCCTGAGTTGGATGGGAGCTTGAGGGCATCACAGCAGACACAAGGGGGTGAGTACAACATCATTCAGCGGTCTTTGCGCGCAGTGAAGGTGTCTGGGTGGGGGAGGAGAGGGTGGTGGGTTTCCCTAGGCCAGGGCGAGTTCCGTAGGCTAGGCCCCTCCGTAATGCAGGCCATGTGGCACTCCACCCCATCTCTGTAGAGTGCCAAGTACAAGTATACATGCCCCTGTGTCACCTATGTGTGCTGATGTCCACCATAGCCATGTAGGCCATATTCCAGGAACTGCATCAGTAGTGCCCAACAGCGCGGTGTAGTGCAGGGGGCTGCTGTGTCTGTATTGTCCGCCAACAGTAGCAGTAAGCCATGCACTCAACCTGTCTTTCTTCTGTCGTTCCCCCCCCTTTTTGTGCTCTCCCTGTTATTTTGTGCATCAGCATCATTAGGCGGAGATACAGTGGCACCGGAGCACGAGGGAGCTGCATCCCACATGGCCATGGAGGGCCACACCACGGACTCTGAATACACCAGTGGGACGGAGGGCGAGGGGAGCTTCACGGCGGGGACAGGATCAGCAACCAGCAACATGGACTCATCCTCTGATAGGAGCTCTCTTGTGGTGGCAGCAAAATCTGTGCCCCCCACTTCTACAGGTATGGCATCCACCCCCCCTACCAGCACCGCCCTCCCAGCAGCCCCTCAGCCTTTGGCCCGTGCCCGCTCACCCAGGAGGGTGGGCATCACCTGCGCCCCTGGCACCTCAGCCCCTGCCCATGTCACCTCTGCTACCCTCAGTGAGGAGGCCATTGACCTCCTCAGGCCACTCAATGTTGGGCAGTCTACCATTGTGAATGCCATCCAGGGTGTAGAAAGGGAGTTGCAACACAGTAATGTATTCCTGGAGGGCATTAAATCTGCTCAGGCTGCCCTTCATCGAACCCTGCAATCTCTGGCTTCTGCACTGATGGCAGCCATTGTCACTGTGTCTAGCCTCCCCCATCCAAATTCCTACACCCAGACCCAATCCCCTGTACCCCAGCCTATTCCAAGCAAACCATCAGACCAGCCTGCACACACGTCAACACACAAGGGAAGCTCAGGCAAACATAAGCACCACACATCCCACAGGCACTCACGAAAGCATCAGACACATACAGACACAGCAACATCCACTGGCTCCACTGTGTCCCCCTCCTCCTCGTCTCCCTCCTCCCTCCCAGTCTTGTCTACACTCTCACCTGCTTGCACTACCACTACAGCCACTAGGTCCTGCACCAGCACACCCACCAGCACACCCCGCTCACCTGAACTCACCACCCCCACTACCATTTACACGTCCCCTGCGTCCTCTCCCAGTGTGTCTGTGACGCCCCCTCCCAAAGTACACAAACGCGGGCACACACACACCCAACATCCATGCACCTCACGACAGCCTCCAGCGCATGCACCTGCACCCAAATCAACAAAAGTTGCACCTCCTACAACTACCTCCTCTTCCTCCACTCCCAGACCCCCCCAAGCTACCCGTCCCAGTGTTCGTCAGAAACTTTTCCTGAGCAACCTTGACCTCTTTCCCACCACCCTCCCTCCAATTCATAGGTCCCGTACTAGCACCTCAGCCAAAAAATATCCGGTACCAGTGGTGCCTGTTAGAGGTATGTGGAGTGCACCGGGCACTAGGGCAGCCAGTGTGACACGGAGCCACAGCACAGCCAGTCCCCCCCTGTGAAGCACCAGAAGTTGGACAGTGCCCGAACGGATAGGGGGAAGACTACAGCCAGCAAAGCCGCTCACAAGGGTCCCAGGGGGACTGTCCACTCAGCTGTGACTCCTCCCAAGGTGGGGAAGGGGCAGAAGAAAGCGCCAAAGTCTGGGAAGAGCAGCACAGCGGAGAAGCCCGCCATCATCCCCGCTGCCCAGGAGGCCACTGACAGCTCCATCGTCACTGGCCAGGAGGCCACCGCCAGAGTCAGTGCCCAGAAGGGCAGTCCCATCGTCACTGGCCAGGAGGCCACCGCCAGAGTCAGTGCCCAGGAGGGCCCCGGCAGCCACAGCCCCGCTGGGCAATGAGGGACTGCCATGGCAAACACCGCTGCACAGTTCAGAGACAGCAAAGTCAAGCACCGCTGAACAGGGCAAAGACCACCATGGCAAGCACCGCTGAACAGGTCTTAGACAGCAAAGTCAAGCACTGCTTAACAGGGCAAGCACCGCTGAACAGGGCAAAGACCGCAATGGCAAGCACCACTGAACAGGTCAGAGACAGCAAAGTCAAGCACCGCTGAACAGGGAAAGCTCAGCTGAACAGGTCAGAGACAGCAAAGTCAAGCACCGCTGAACAGGGCAAGCACCGCTGAACAGGGCAAAGACCTCCAGGGCAAGCACCACTGAACATGTCAGAGACAGCAAAGTCAAGTACCGCTGACAGGGCAAGCAACGCTGAACAGGGCAAAGACCGCCATGGCAAGCACCGCTGAACAGGGCAAGCACCGCCAACTCAAGCACCGCTTGCCCATGTGCGGCAGGAACAGTGACGGAACTGGGACCGTCACAGGGAGAGTGATGCACTCTGGGCACCAGTCCCCCTCCAGAACCAGTGGAGAACAGCATCCACTCCATCTGTCCTTAACAGGATGAAGCACTCTGGGCACCAGTCCCCATCCAGAACCAGTGGAGCCTGTTATCGACTTGAGAGACTGTGGTTTGCACTCCCCAGGATTGAACAGTGGGCAACCCACCCACTGTAGAGACTTGAGAGACTGTGGCTTTGCACTCCCTAGGATTGAACAGTGGGCAAGCCACCCACTGTAGAGACTTGAGAGTCTGTGGCTTTGCACTCCCCAGGATTGAACAGTGGGCAACCCACCCACTGTAGAGACTTGAGAGACTGTGGCTTTGCACTCCCCGGAATTGAACAGTGGGCAAGCCACCCACTGTAAAGACTTGAGAGACTGTGGCTTTGCACTCCCTGGGATTGAACAGTGGGCAACCCACCCACTGTAGAGACTTGAAAGACTGTGGCTTTGCACTCCCCAGGATACATCAATGGGCATGGAGCCCCCTCGTGGATCTGGCGTGGTGCTGTCATCCGGTTGAGGTGCCCCCCCTTCCCTTCCCCCTGAGGTGCCTGTTGTATTTCTATCTGATGCCCCAGTAGTGTTCTCTCCGTTTTGCTCAAGTATCGTGTGTGGGCCTCGCCCATGCATTTTGGGCCCAGTGGTCCACGGACATTGAATGGTGCATTACCTGCACTACTAATCGTGATGTATATTTTGTTGATTGTGTATATATATCTGTATATATTTGGTTACTGTATTTTGATATATTACAATGGTTGCCCTCATTTCCTTTTGTCTTTGCATTCTTCTGGGGGGTTTGGGGGCTGTTACTGTAATGTTTGGATATGCATTGGTGTGTGTGTTGTAGTGGGTGAGGGTCGGTGGGGGTGGGGGTGTTGCGTGTGTGTGTCCCTGACTTTTGCCTCCCCCCTCCCTTATGTCGTAGGTGCAGTACTCACCGTTGTCTTTGGCACTGGCGTTGCTGATGATCGTACACGAGCAGGAAAACTATCGCATGGAGTATTTGGAGTTCCGGCTCCATGGTGTCATCGTTCCTCGTTGAGTGTGTAGAGGTGAGCGTTTTCCCATTGAAATGGCTGTTTCTGCCGTGTTTTTATACACGGTGAATACGCCCCGGAAAAGGTGGCGGATTGGTAGGTTGTGATACTGTGGGTGGTACTTTGTCTCCCGCCTGTCTGTTGGCGGTGACCGCTGCGCTGTTTGTCTGTACCGCCGTGGCGGTCGGAGTGTTAAAGTGGCTGTCTTTGTTGGCGGTTTCCGCCACGGTTATAATTCCCTTTTTTTTCCACCGGCCTGTTTGCGGTCCTACCGCCGCTTCAACACCGTCTGCCAGGGTTGTAATGACCCCCATGGTCTAGTTTTTACCCCTGTAAACCAACGTTTGGTTGCCTAGGCTCCCTGCACAGTGTGCTTAGCTTTGCACACTACACAGAGGGCAAGCCTCCTACAGGCATGCCAGGGAGGGCAGAGATGGAAGTGCCTGGCATGCCCAAACTGAGCATGCCCAGGTGAATGAATCAACCAGAGGGAGGTATTTGTGGGTAAGTGAATACCACAGGCTATGGCAATCTCTTTCTCTCAAGAATGCCTGATACTGTGACACTGACGTTCTGCTAAGTGAGCAACAGCCTCCTAATTTCTTGGTTATTTGTCAGTAAATAACATGAGTTATATTATTTTGGTACTTTGAAAGTGCCAGGATTGAATTCATTGTTTGCAAGAAATTTGCTGTTCTCAAAAAAGTGCCACTGCTGTGTACTAGCACAAATGACTAGTGATCTGGAGAAAGACTGTGGTTTAAGATCAACTGCAATGACAAGAGTGAATTAAGCACTGACTGAATGGATGCCCCAGGGATATCCCCAACACTAGTCCCAAGAATACCCCTGCGTACTTTGTCCTAATTGCAATTTGTAGAATCTGGACATACACATCAGCATGATTGTGGTTCAGAATATAACAGCATAGATGGACTCAAACACCTACCATGTTGGCCAATACACCTCACTGGAGTGCATGCAGCATAGATCTCCCGTTTTACAAGCCATCTGCTTCAACATCTCCCAAGTCCCTAATAAGAAATTTATCAATTTACAGTTGCACACTTTGATTGTGAAGTTAAATAACTCCATTAATTTCTGAATGCCAATAAATAAAACATACTAAAATGTATTTGAAGGTGTACACTAAGAGTCTGGAGCCTTCCTTGGAAGCTCTTGCTCATATTGTTTCTTTACAGTGTGTTTTCTGTACTACAGAGATCTGAGTATAGCAAGAGACCACCTGAATCTCACCCACAACTATTTTCGGATGTATAAAGGACCACTGTTTTTGGAGGGATATGAGATAACCCACAATTGTGTGGGAAGCCAGAAACTGAATCCACAAATATGTCTCCCACACCTCAGCACAGGCACAATTCAGCTGGTCTGAAATATCTTTAATTGGCTTTACAGTGTTGGAAAGTTACAGTCTTGGTAAAATTTGTGACTAAGCACAGGGAAGCAGGTTCACTTAGGTGAACATTTTCAGTAAAGGTCACCTTTGCCCAGCCTTGAGAACATATTCTGAATAAGACAACACTGTGCTGGGAATATTGGTAATAACCCAAATCCACATTCAACCTAAACAACATTCTAGTGTCCACCCCAGCCTTGTAAGATATAAATAACCATGCAACAAATGGAGCCCTGTAGCATACGTCTTTATTCCTCAGCATAAATCACATACTGCCCTCTGATTATGTCATAACTTTTAATGACCACACCTTAACACCGCCCCAAATGGTACATATTCCTTCTGTTAAATTTGCACATAGGCCATCATTACGACTTCTGTGGTGTTATCCAAATACCGCCAAAGGCGTGGGAGCCAATATACTGAAATTGGGTGGAATTCTGGGACCACCAGTACCGCCATGCCAAAATGAGACCTCATACCATATTACAACCCGTAATATGGTGTGGTGGTGTCCAGATGGCGAGACGCTGCCGGTGGTGTAAGATTACCATGTGTCATGAGGTGCATACTACCCATAGTCCTGTCATCGTCCGGATGCCTTTCTTGACGGATGAGGTAAGTGGATGGTCTGACAGGGAGGGGGTGTTGTATGTATGTGTGTGTGAGTATGTGTGTGTGTGTGAGAGCATTTGTGATTGTTGTGAATGCTGGGGAAGAGGGGGTGTTTGTGGGTGCATGTCTGCGTATGTGAATGAATGTTTGTGGATGGGTGAGGGGGGTTAGTGAGTGTTTGTGGATTGGGTGGGGGTGTGAGTATTTCTGGATGGGAGGGGGTGAGTGAGTGTGTGTGGAATGGGAGTGTTTGTAGATGGGGAAGAGGTGAGTGCATGAGGGTGTGTTTACAGGTGTGAGCAATTGAGTGTGTGAGTGTAATTGAGTGGATAGAAGGGGTGAGTGAGTGCATGAGTGTGCATGTGTATGTAAGTGGATAGTGGAGAGGGGTGCGTGTTTGTGTGAGTGAACCAGGAAGGGTTGTGTGTGTTTGTGCGAGTGAACAGGGAGAGCAGGTGCGTGTTTGTGTGAGTGAATGAGGGAGGGGGTGCATGTTTGTGTGAGTGAACGGGCCGAGTGGGTGCATGTGTATCAGTGGATGGGGAGAGCGGGTGAGTGCATGTATGTGGTGGAGGGGAGGGGAATGTGAATGTATGTATGCGCTGTGGTGGGAGGGGTTGTGAATGTGTGTATGCGCTGGAGAGGGGGATGTGAATGTATATATGCGCTGGGGGAGGGAGGACAGGATGCGTGTGTATGCAGTGTTTGTTAGTGTGATTGGGTGTGAATGTTGTGTTTGCGTGGGTGACTGGGGGTGTGTTTGTTTGTGTGTAGAAGTGTGGAAGTGCATGACTGCGGGTATGTATACATGTGTGCGATTCTGTCTTGGTGACAGGAATGTTTATTTCTGTCACCAGGGTGCAAGACCGGCAGCTTTTTCTGGTGGTACGACCGCCAGAAAAAATGCTGACAGTCTCCCGCCTTGGGATATCACTAGCACTATCACGCCATCCGCCGTGCTGGAGGTGCTCAACTCCAGCCCAGCGGAACGCGGTAATGTGTTAGGACAGGTGGACCCTCGGCGGTTTGGGTTCGGCCAAACCACCAAACTCCTAATTGGGTTCGTTTTCACCGCCGGTCCGTCGGCAGTTACACCATAGCTGCCCTGGTAGTCTTTGGTCTGCCATGGTCATAATGAGGGCCGTAGTCTCACGACACTACATCGCCCCCGTTGTTAAATAAAAAGTGCAAACAGTCACAATATATTTCTTCAATAAGTCATCGAGATGGTTGAAATGCACTCTGGTTGTGCACCAATGACCCAGAGTCCGATGCTTTATCTGGACTACTTGGAGGGATTGTCTCATTCATAATTGCAGGAACCAACAAACAACAAGGTAGGTGCTTATCGTGTGACGAGTCCCAGGTGATGGACTTTCCAGGACTGATCACCATCTATCCTTTGTATGTCACAACCCTCCAACGATTGACAGCAATTGGAGTGTGTTTTCTGCTTTTGTTTCTCCTTGACCAGGTCCCAGTCACCTTCATTAAAGACTGTTTCCTGAGCTAGTCAATGCTGATCAGGATTTGTTTTCATTTTGCCCTTTTAAGAAGTGTCTGTGACACAAACCTAATCAGCTTTCAAGGGTCTGTCCAATGTCCACTGTCCACTGTAGCAGTTTGGTTCTGATGGCTCTCCCAAATAGCAGGCAGGACTCTCACCAGTTTTGGAGTGAGGAGCTGAATGATAAGCATGGAGGGCTTGACATAAGGCCTGGTTTAACTCGACCCCCTCAATCGATGCTTGTTGAATTACCCTTTTGAGGGTACCCATAAATCGTTCCACCAAACCATTGGCTTGGGGCCGCAGAGGTGTACTCTTTTGATGTTTGAGATTTAGTCTGACTAGAAACTCCTCAAACTCTTTGCTACTGATTTTGACTATTGTGAGATTTGAGAATGACAGGGGTATCCAATGCTGCAAAGATGTCATCTAGCCATTCAATGACCTTGTCATGGGTTGGTAATGATACCTCCTCTACCAAAGGAAATCATGAATATATTTATCAGTGATTACCATGAGATAATATCCATTTCCAAAGGGCCCAAAGAAGTCAGCTGCAGCTCTTTCTCAAATCTGTGCAGAAAAGTCAGACATTGTCAATCGATGTTGACTTTGGGGGGAAAGGAAGTTACAAAGATGCACTCTTTTAGTTCCCGCTCAACTTGATCGTCTAGGGGCAGGAATCACACTCTGGGCCTGCTTTAGATTTCGGTGGCTGGTTACTCTGACACAACAGCAGCAGAATCTATTTCAGGCCCTTAGTCTCTTAGAGCTCTTTTGATGGCTACAAATCAACTATGTCCTAGAGTACCTAGAGTTCTTGATGAACCTATAAGTCCTATATATCCCCGCAACCAGAGGAGTCCAGCAGATGTAACGGTATATTGCGTTCAGAAATCTGACATTGCAGGAAAAAGTTACAGAGTAAAACGTAGAGGAAAATTTGAGTTTTTTTCACCTCAATTTCAATATGTTATTTTTCACCTATTATTTTCTCTAGGAAACCCTTGTAGGATCTACACAACTTACCCCTTGCTGAATTCTGAATTTTGTCTACTTTTCAGAAATTTTTCGGTTTCTGGGATCCAGCATAGGTTTCACGCCCATTTCTGTCACTGACTGGAAGGAGGCTGAAAGCACAAAAAATCGTAAAAATGGGGTATGTACCAGTAAATTGCCAAAATTGGGTTGAAAAATTGGGTTTTCTGATTCAAGTCTGCCTATTCCTGAAAACTGGGAAGCTGGTGATTTTAGCACCGAAACCCTTTGTTGAGTCCATTTTCAGGGAAAAAAACACAAGCCTTCTTCTGCAGCCCCTTTTTCCCATTTTTTTAAATTTCTTTTATTTTTCACTGTATTTTGGCTACTTTCCTGGCCTCCTTCTAGGGAACCCACAAAGTCTGGGCACCTCTAGAATCCCTAGGATGTTGGAAAAAAAGGACGCAAATTTGGCGTGGGTAGCTTATGTGAACAAAAAGTTATGAGGGTCTAAGCCCGAACTGCCCCAAATAGCCAAAAAAAGGCTCGGCACAGGAGGGGGAAAAGGCACGGCAGCGAAGGGGTTAAATTCACCTCATATGCAACCTCATTCGTCATTAACTGCATGGCACGTTTCCACAAGGCTGGGCGGTGGGGATTAAAAAGCATCCTCTTTCTGACTAATTTACACTTTCATCTGTACACTCTGCCCAAGACTCTTCTCTCGTTCGAAACAAAGAAACTTCCATTCAGACACTCCCTGCTTTCCTCTGCCAGCATTAAAAGCACTTAGGCCCGTATTTATACTTTTTGACGCTAAACTGCGCTAACGCAGTTTAGCGCCAAAAAGTTTTGCGCTGGCTAACGCCATTCTGAAGAGCCATGCGGGCGCCGTATTTATTGAATGGTGTTAGCCGGCGCTAGCAGACCGGCGCTGCCTGGTGTGCGTGGAAAAAAAACACGTACACCAGGCAGCGCCGGCGTTGGGGAAAATGGCGTTAGGGCGTCTTAAAATGGTGCAAGTCAGGTTGACACCAATATATCGCCTCTACCCGATTTGCGCCATTTTTAACGACGCCCAGACGCCATTTACATGACTCCTGTCTTAGTAAAGACAGGAGTCATGCCCCCTTGCCCAATGGCCATGCCCAGGGGACTTATGTCCCCTGGGCATGGTCATTGGGCATTGAGGCATGTAGGGGGGCACAAATCAGGCCCCCCTATGCCAAAAAAATATATAAAAACAATAAAAAATTATACTTACCTGAACTTACCTGAATGTCCCTGGGATGGGTCCCTCCATCCTTGGGTGTCCTCCTGGGGTGGGCAAGGGTGGCAGGGGGGGTCCCTGGGGGCATGGGAGGGCAGCTGTGGGCTCACTTTGAGCCCACAGGTCCCTTAACGCCTGCCCTGACCCAGGCGCTAAAATTCGGCGCAAATGCGGGGTTTTTTGCCCCGCCCACTCCCGGGCGTGATTTTTGCCCGGGAGTATAAATACGACGCATTTGCGTCGCAGTCATTTTTTTAGACGGGAACGCCTACCTTGCATCTCATTAACGCAAGGAAGGCGTTCACGCAAAAAAATGACGCTCTTTCCTCATACTTTGGCGCTAGACGCATCTAACGCCAAAGTATAAATATGGCGTTAGTTTTGCGCCGAATTTGCGTCGAAAAAAACGACGCAAATTCGGCGCAAACGGAGTATAAATATGCCCCTTATTTTCCATCTTCGATCAATGTTAATCCCCCACATCCTAACCCTCTGTCCCACTCCTCTGCTTCCATTTTTGTCAGTTTTGCATTTATGAAATGTATCTGCTACTCTCAGATTTTCTCCCTTAAATTCTTCTCTATCAACACTTTTCCTGGTGAAGCACTTGCTCCCACTGTTTCTCCATCATCACACACCCTTTTTTCTTTCTAAAATAAGCCACCCGTATGGATGCCCCTATGGTTCTTTTCCCTTTCCCTATTTCTCTCGACTCTGTCATTTCCACGTATCACTGACAAAAAGCAGTCATAATTCCACCCTACTCTAATTGCACTAAAGTAATTAAAACAGGGTTAAAGTAAAGATGTATAATTTGTTATAAAAATGCTGTTTTGAATTACTCTTTATCTTTACAGAGTAAAGTCTAACTGACAGACACTGTTCTCACGCCAAATTTTCACAGACCCTATCTTCAAAGCAGACATTGCACACGCTAAATATGTTTCGAAAGTAACAATTATTTTATTTTCCCAATCAGACACTTTTATAGAGGATAGATCATGTGAAATGCTGTCCTACCGGGCTTTTCATGATGGCAGTGGGCTTTCATAAGACACTCTGATGTGATTACGCAATACATTTCGACTGGTAAATAGGTTTATAAAACAAGGGTGATGCACAGGATTAAAGACGCACATATTTTATTACAAGCGGTGTGTACCTGCAGCGTTGGTTTCTGGTGAGCAGAGCATTGTGAGGTTTACACAAGCTATTTTACACTGGAAAGTAGAAAGGACATGGTAATGAAATGGCATTTCCGAGCTTCCATATGAAAGATCAAATCATTTATTACTAGTGAAATGTATTTTGAACTGAACCCGAAAGACAGGAATAGTTTTTCCCCTTAGGACACCCACACATTCAGTATACCATTAGAGTCCAATCCTTGTCAGTGTGTGACATACTGTCACGCATCGTGATAATACCGAAACCAAATGTGCCTTATGGTTTGTCTTTTTGGCACATAATATAATTTGATTCATTATTTGATCAATGTAGTCTATATTGCTACATGAATCCAATGGCACAGCTCAAAAGAGCCTTGCAGAATCTAACTGAGAAGATGGATTCAACCTACGTTTTCTAGAAAAACGTGTGCAATTGGGCAGTGTGGGGAACATTAATAAAATTTTAATAACAGGACAATTATTTTTTTTAAAACACATTTACAGAGACAATGGACCACAGAAAGAAAAATTATGGAAATGTTTACATTTAAGCACTCAACGTTGTATTAGAGTAAATAAGGCATATAATATTTGTGTTAGAAATGGGGTCTTTGGTTGACAGTCAGGTTACCCCCTGTTCAAGCAAGGACCCTCACTCTAGTCAGGGTAAAAGAGAATCACCCTTAGCTAACCCCTGCTTACCCCCTTGGTAGCTTGGCAGAGCAGTAGGCTTAACTTCAGAGCGCTAGGTGTAAAGTATTTGTACCAACACACACAGTAATTTAATGAAAACACTACAAAATGACACAACACCGGTTTAGAAAAATAGGAAATATTTATCTAAACAAAACAAGACCAAAACGACAAAAATCCAACATACACAAGTCAAGTTATGAATTTTTAAAGATTAAACTCAAAAATAGCGCTTAGAAACAAAAATGCTTCAATGAGATGTTAACACGGCGTCTTGACGGAGTCGTTCCCAACAAGCCAACACCAGCGGCGCCGGACACGGGGTCGTGTAGACCCCCAAGTACAGTACCTTTGGTGAAGAGTGAAAACAAGCCGATGCGCGAAGTCGGGGATCGCGGCGTCTGTGCGAAACGTTGAATCCGCGCACTTTGAGCAGCGTTGGTCACGACGTGGTGCGGCGACTTCCACGGAGTCGCGGACTTCAGCGGGGCTACTGCTGCGTCGGGCCTGCGAAGAGCGTCGCTTTCCAGCGAAGGTCACGGCGTCAGGTGCAGGCGGCGTTACCAGATTCAGCAGCGGCGTCGGTCCGAAGTCGTCCGAAGTCGATTTCCTTGGATTCCACCAGCTTTCCTTTCAAGGGCCCAGGGACTGGATAGGGCACCACTTGTCAGGGCAGGAGTCTCTCCAGAGACTCCAGGTGCTGGCAGAGAGAAGTCTTTGCTGTCCCTGAGACTTCAAACAACAGGAGGCAAGTTCTAAATCAAGCCCTTGGAGATTTCTTCACAATATGGAAGGCACACAAAGTCCAGTCTTTGCCCTCTTACTCTGGCAGAAGCAGCACTGCAGGAAAGCTCCACAAAGCACAGTCACAGGCAGGGCAGCACGTCTTCCTCAGCTATCAGCTCTTCTCCAGGCAGAGGTTCCTCTTGGTTCCAGAAGTGTTTCTCAAGTCTGTAGTTTTGGGTGCCCTTCTTATACCCATTTTAGTCTTTGAAGTCACCTTTCTTCAAAGGGGACTCACACCTACTTGTGAAATCCTGCCTTGCCCAGGCAAGGCATCAGACACACAGCAGGGGGTTGGAGCCGGCATTGTCAGAGGCAGGCACAGTCCTTTCAGATGAGAGTGACCACTCCACCCCTCCCTCCTAGCAGAGATGGCTAATCAGGAAATGCAGGTTACACCCCAGCCCCCTTTGTGTCACTGTCTAGTGCGAGGTGAAAAACAACCCACTGTCAAACTGACCCAGACAGGGAATCCACAAACAAGGCAGAGTCACAGAATGGTTTAAGCAGGAAAATGCTCACTTTCTAAAAGTGGCATTTTCAAATGCACAATCTTAAAATCAACTTTACTAAAAGATGTATTTTTTAATTGTGAGTTCAGGGACCCCAAACTCCACATGTCCATCTACTCTCTAGGGGAATCTACACTTTAATCATATTTAAAGGTAGCCCCCATATTATCCTATGAGAGAGACAGGCCTCGCAACAGTGAAAAACGAAATTGGCAGTATTTCACTGTCAGGACATATAAACCACATTACTATATGTCCTACCTTATCCATACACTGCACCCTGCCCTTGGGGCTACCTAGGGCCTACCTTAGGGGTGCCTTACATGTAAGAAAAGGGAAGGTTTAGGCCTGGCAAGTGGGTACACTTGCCAAGTCGAATTTACAGTGTAAAAATACACACACACACACTGCAGTGGCAGGTCTGAGACATGATTACAGAGCTACTTATGTGGGTAGCACAACCAGTGCTGCAGGCCCACTAGTAGCATTTGATTTACAGGCCCTGGCACCTCTAGTGCACCTTACTAGGGACTTACTAGTAAATGAAATATGCCAATCATGGATAAACCAATTATATACAATTTACACGGAGAGCAAATGCACTTTAGCACTGGTTAGCAGTGGTAAAGTGCTCAGAGTTGAAAAGCCAACAGCAACAGGTCAGAAAAAAATAGGAGGCAGGAGGCAAAAAGACTGGGGATGACCCTGCATAAGCAAAAGTTCAACACGACCCCCTACCAGCCTAAAGCCAGGGGAGAACGATCAATACCTTGATGTACTTCCCTGATTGGGGCGATAGAACAAGGACCCAGGCCCACAACAGCAGGGGCATGTTCCAGTTCTACGCCTTCCTGACTCCAGTTGGATCCCTCTGTCCATACTCTCAGGGCCCACTAAGCTAACCCATGGGGAACCCTTCTCCACATCTGCAGACACCATCTGTGCAGCACCTAACTTTACTTTGTTCACAGATGTATCCCAATGGGCAGATAGTACCACCAGGGCCAACACAGTGGTGTTGCCCACTCCACCCCCGGGGTGTGACTCTCGTCCCCCCCTCCCCCAGGGGCAACTCTGTCCACCAGGACAGCAAGCCACGGTGGCCCCGGACCACTGTCAGGGATGAGAGCCCGACCTCAGGCCTCTCCAACCACTGTGACTGCGGAGAGTGGGGGGTGGTAGCCCCAGGTGCCTGGCACCCTTTGACCACTCTCCCTTCCACCAGGTCAGGGATGACAACCTGACCCTGGTCCTCCCCTCTGGGGCTCTGTACCCTCCCTGCCGAAGCGGCACCCCCAGAGTCAAAAACTGTCAGGGTGCTTGTAGAAGCAGTCCTGCACAATTCTTCCACCAGTGCAGGGCTGTTAACCTGCAACTGGTCCGCCAACCTGGGGTCTGTACCTTCAGGTTGGACCAGGGCCAGGGGTGAGGCTTCCCTCCCCCTGCCCTCCCTTCTGGGGTCCTGCACCCCCCAACTAGGAGTGGCCCCCTCAGAAGACAACATGGGATGGGCACTGTTAGCAGTAGCCCCTTCCTCCAGGTCAGGGGGGATACCCTGAACCTGGCCTTCCAATCCAGGGTCTGTACCCTTAGATTGCACTGGGGCCAGGGGTGAGGCTCTTTCTCCCCTGTCCCTACTCTCAGGGTTCTGCACCCCCCCTCAAGGAGAGTACCCCTTGAAATCACACCATGGGGGGTGATTGGGGAAACCGCCCACCCCTTCAGGTCAGGGTTTACCCCCTGCACCTGATCCTCCAGTCCAGGGTCTGTACCCACAGACTGGACCACTGCCTGGCAACCCAGGACTTCCTGGGGGGCATACCTACCCCCCACCAGGTCAGAATTTACCCTCTGAACCTGGTCATCCAATCCAGGGTCACCACCCTGCGGTTGAACCACTGCCTGGCGCACCAGGACTTCCTTGGGAGCACACTTACCCCCCATCAGGTCAGAGTTTACCCCCTGAACCTGATCATTCAACCCAGAGTCACCACCCTGCGGTTGAACCATTGCCTGACACACCAGGACTTCCAGGGGGGCACACTTACCCCCCTCAAGGGACACACTGTCCCCAAGGGCCACACAAGAGTCTGGCTGGCGCAGGTCTCCTGACCTCTGCCCATCTGACAGAGTCTGGATTCCCCCCAACCCAGAAATGGTCTTACCAAGGTCATTCCTGGGGGGCTCTGCTCTCAGAGCTGACCCCTGACCCTCCAGGTTCTCCACTGGGGTCCGCAACCCCCTCTCAACCCTCTGTCTGGACTTCTGCACCCCCTCACTAGGAGTGGTACTGCCAGACACCAGAACTGGTGGGACGCTGGCTACAGCCGCCCCCCCAAGTTCTCCTGACACTGTGGGGTCTCCCTCAACAGATGGCCCTATGGTACAGGCTAGGCTCCCCTCCTGGTGTTCCCTCATGGAACCCTCCAGGACCTGGGACCGGATCTCGGGCACCTTGGGCCTCAACCCATCCCCATTCCCTCTCCTCTGAGACTGGACATGGGGTCCCTCACCCATCCCACTACACTGGGACCTACCTGGGACACTACAATCCTTCCCTACCTCACCTGGTTGGGAACTACCTAGACCACTCCTCTCAGGAGCACCACCAAATGCCTCTTCAGACTCTTTGGTACTCACCCAGAAGTCTGCCTCCATTGCAAGCTCCGTGGGGTCAGAGAACTCACACTCCACCTGGTGTTGGCATAGCTCTGGAAAATAAGGACTAGACATATGCTCTCCAGCAATTACATCACTCAGCCCCCCACATGAATTAACCAAAGTACCCTTCACCCAACCATCCAGTGACTCTGCTTTGAAAAAGCACCCCACATCACCCTCCTGAGACTGGTGAGACAGTACCTGACTGTCCCTGACACTCAACCCACACTCTTCTGGGATGTCTTCACACTCCATAACCAGGACTTCTACCTGGGGGGAACCCCTCTCCCTGTCACGCTCACCTAGAGTCAGTAGAGTGTCCCTCCCACCAGTAGGAATATGACTCCCCATGCCAGTTCCCCAATCCACCTCAGGGACCCTGTGCATCACTGGAGCTACCTCATACCCCTGAACCTCCTGGTGTGTGTTTACTCTCTCCTTCAAGTAGGGCACCACATCTCTGGGCATGTGCACTTCTTCAGCAGCACTAGATATAAAATTGTTGCTGCCACCATTCCAGCTGGATTCAGCCCTCATGACTTCCAGCTCCTTCATTTTGAGCTCATAAGCCCAAATCCTCTTTTTGATCTCTAAGTCCCTCCTCCTTTCTTCCAACTCCTTCTCCCTTTGCATCCTCAACTCCTTGAACCGGTGAGCCCTCTCTGCCTGTCTGTCCTGTAACTCTTCAGGAGTCAGACCCTTGGATGACACCCTGCTACCCCTCCTGGGGACCCTCCCCCCAGGCGTAACAGGTACCTCCACTACACCACTGTGTATCCTCTGCACTTCCCCACCCACATTCTCCTCCTCTGTGTGCCCTCCAGCCTTTTTGATTGTCACCCAGGCCCTCTGTGCCTTTTGCAGCTCCCCCTCCCTGGTGGAGCTCTCAGTGGGACAGTCAAGATCTTTAAGGAACTGTTTCAATTGAGCAACTGAGTACTCCTTCAGTTTCTCCATTTCAAACACAGCTCCAGCTGTTGCATCTCCAGATTGAGACATGATGGTCACAAGTGCAAAGTTCCAAAGGCAGAAAATAAGTTCCCAATGAAGTAAAAAGAATCAGTCAAGGGATCAGCAAAATCATGGAAGTAAAACAAAAAGGAGTCCTTAAGAGAAAAAGCAAAAGATCACCAAACAAGTAGTATGTGGTTACGTAGTGGTCTGAACTCAAACAGTAGTGTACACTTAATCACTGTATGTCAAGTACAAATACAGGTCCAAATCCCAACCGCTGATCACCAATGTTAGAAATGGGGTCTTTGGTTGACAGTCAGGTTACCCCCTGTTCAAGCAAGGACCCTCACTCTAGTCAGGGTAAAAGAGAATCACCCTCAGCTAATCCCTGCTTACCCCCTTGGTAGCTTGGCAGAGCAGTAGGCTTAACTTCAGAGCGCTAGGTGTAAAGTATTTGTACCAACACACACAGTAATTTAATGAAAACACTACAAAATGACACCACACCGGTTTAGAAAAATAGGAAATATGTATCTAAACAAAACAAGACCAAAACGACAAAGATCCAACATACACAAGTCAAGTTATGAATTTTTAAAGATTAAACTCAAAAATAGCGCTTAGAAACAAAAATGCTTCAATGAGATGTTAACACGGCGTCGTGACGGAGTCGTTCCCAACAAGCCGACACCAGCGGCGCCGGACACGGAGTCGTGTAGACCCCCAAGTACAGTACCTTTGGTGAAGAGTGAAAACAAGCCGATGCGTGAAGTCGGGGATCGCAGCGTCTGTGCGAAACGTTGAATCCGCGCACTTCGAACAGCGTTGGTCACGACGTGGTGCGGCGACTTCCACGGAGTCGCGGACTTCAGCGGGGCTACTGCGGTGTCGGGCCTGCGAAGAGCGTCGTGTTCCAGCGAAGGTCACGGCATCAGGTGCAGGCGGCGTTACCAGATTCAGCAGCAGCGTCGGTCCAAAGTCGTCCGAAGTCGATTTCCTTGGATTCCACCAGCTTTCCTTTCAAGGGCCCAGGGACTGGATAGGGCACCACTTGTCAGGGCAGGAGTCTCTCCAGAGACTCCAGGTGCTGGCAGAGAGAAGTCTTTGCTGTCCCTGAGACTTCAAACAACAGGAGGCAAGTTCTAAATCAAGCCCTTGGAGATTTCTTCACAAGATGGAAGGCACACAAAGTCCAGTCTTTGCCCTCTTACTCTGGCAGAAGCAGCACTGCAGGAAAGCTCCACAAAGCACAGTCACAGGCAGGGCAGCACGTCTTCCTCAGCTATCAGCTCTTCTCCAGGCAGAGGTTCCTCTTGGTTCCAGAAGTGTTTCTCAAGTCTGTAGATTTGGGTGCCCTTCTTATACCCATTTTAGTCTTTGAAGTCACCTTTCTTCAAAGGGGACTCACACCTACTTGTGAAATCCTGCCTTGCCCAGGCAAGGCATCAGACACACAGCAGGGGGTTGGAGTCGGCATTGTCAGAGGCAGGCACAGTCCTTTCAGATGAGAGTGACCACTCCACCCCTCCCTCCTAGCAGAGATGTCTAATCAGGAAATGCAGGTTACACCCCAGCCCCCTTTGTGTCACTGTCTAGTGCGAGATGAAAAACAACCCACTGTCAAACTGACCCAGACAGGGAATCCACGAACAAGGCAGAGTCACAGAATGGGTTAAGCAAGAAAATGCTCACTTTCTAAAAGTGGCATTTTCAAACGCACAATCTTAAAATCAACTTTACTAAAAGATGTATTTTTTAATTGTGAGTTCAGGGACCCCAAACTCCACATGCCCATCTACTCTCTAGGGGAATCTACACTTTAATCATATTTAAAGGTAGCCCCCATATTATCCTATGAGAGAGACAGGCCTCGCAACAGTGAAAAACGAAATTGGCAGTATTTCACTGTCAGGACATATAAACCACATTACTATATGTCCTACCTTATCCATACACTGCACCCTGCCCTTGGGGCTACCTAGGGCCTACCTTAGGGGTGACTTACATGTAAGAAAAGGGAAGGTTTAGGCCTGGCAAGTGGGTACACTTGCCAAGTCGAATTTACAGTGTAAAAATACACACACACACACTGCAGTGGAAGGTCTGAGACATGATTACAGAGCTACTTATGTGGGTAGCACAACCAGTGCTGCAGGCCCACTAGTAGCATTTGATTTACAGGCCCTGGCACCTCTAGTGCACCTTACTAGGGACTTACTAGTAAATGAAATATGCCAATCATGGATAAACCAATTATATACAATTTACACGGAGAGCAAATGCACTTTAGCACTGGTTAGCAGTGGTAAAGTGCTCAGAGTTGAAAAGCCAACAGCAACAGGTCAGAAAAAAATAGGAGGCAGGAGGCAAAAAGACTGGGGATGACCCTGCATAAGCAAAAGTCCAACAATTTGCATATCTTAATTATTTGCTATATTTCACCATCAAGGGAATAGCCAACAAATGTTGGCAGTAGGCTGTCAGAAGGAAAAGCAATAACATTGGGGTCAAAACCAATGATTGCACTCCAACAACAAGAAGAGGATGCCGAATGTACCTTGAACGACAGATCAAATCCAACAGTGGTCAATGTGAATCTTGTGGAAATGGATGTTGGGTAGGGGATGAAATGACTAAGGAGGATTTCTAAAACGCATTGACTGATCAAGGTTGAAAAGTGGGTCTATTTCCCCCACCCAATCCTTAAGATGACCTTTCACAATAATTGGGGCAGTCCAGGAAGTAAGAGTAAAAGAGATGGGCAAGCTTCCATGAATTTCAGAAGTTTAGGAATAACAACCCTTCATGGAATAGTACTTGTCATTAAACCCTTCGCTGCCAGGCCTTTTGCCCCTCAGGTGCCAGGCCTTTTTTGGCTATTCAGGGCAGTTAGCGCTTAGCCCCTCATAACTTTTTGTCCACTTAAGCTACCAAAACCAAATTTGTGTCCTTTTTTTTCAACATCCTAGGGATTCTTGAGGTACCCAGATATTGTGGGTTCCCCTGGAGGAGACCAAGAAATTAGCAAAAATACAGCAAATAGTTTTTTTTGATTTTTTAATGGTAAAAAAGGACTGCAGTAGTAGGCTTGTGTTTGTTTCCCTAAAAATGGCATCAACAAAGCGTTTGCTGTGCTACAATCACCATCTTCTCAGCTTTCAGGAACAGGCAGACTTGAATCAGAATACCACATTTTTCAACACAATTTTGGCATTTTACTGGAACATATCTAGTTTTTAACTATTTTTTGTGTTTTTAGCCTCCTTCCAGTTAGCGACAGAAATGGGTGTGAAACCAATGCTGGATTCCAGAAAGCAAAAGATTTCTGAAAAGTAGAGGAAATTGTGAATTCAGCAAGGGGTCATTTGTGTAGATCCTACAAGATTTTCCTACAGAAAATGACAGCTGAAATAAGAAAAATATTGAAATTGAGGTGGAAAAAAACAGCCATTTTTCTCCACGTTTTACTCTGTAACTTTTCCCTTCAATATCAGCAATATACCATTATGTCTGCTGGACTCTTCTGGTTGTGGGGATATATAGGGCTCGTAGGTTCATCAAGAACCCTAGGGCCCATATTTATACTTTTTATGCGTCGCATTTGCGCCGCTTTTTGACGCAAAAACGGCGCAAACTTACAAAATACAATTGTATTATGCAAGTTTGCGCCGTTTTTGCGTCAAACAATGACGCAAATGCGGCGCTAAAAAAGTATAAATATGGGCCTAGGTACCCAGAGCCAATTAATGAGCTGCACCTTGCAATGGGTTTTCATTCTATACCAGGTACATAGCAATTCATTTGGTGAAATATAAAGAGTGAAAAATAGGTATCAAGAAAACCTTTGTATTTCCAAGATGGACACAAGATAAGGTGTTGAGAAGCAGTGGTTATTTGCACATCTATGAATTTTGGGCTCCCCATACTAGCATCTGAATTACAGGGCATTTCTCAAATAGACGTCTGTTATAAAAACACTGTCTTACATTTAGAAGGAAAAAATGTAGAGAAAAGCAAGGGGCAATAACACTTGTTCCTATACTCTGTGTTCCTCCAAGTCTCCCTATAAAAATGGTAACTCACTTGCATGGGTAGGCCTAATGCCCGCAACAGGAAACACAACATGGACACATCACATTTTTACTTTGAAAACTGACGTATTTTTCGGAAAGTGCCTAGCTGTGGATTTTGATCTCTAGCTCAGCTGGTACCTATGAAAACCTACAAAACCTGTGCATTTCTTAACACTGGACACCTAAGGAAATCTAGGATGGGGTGACTTGTGAGGCTCTCACCAGGTTCTATTACCCAGAATCCTTTGCAAACCTCAGAATGTGGCCAAAAAACAATTTTTTCTCACATTTTAGTGACAGAAAGTTCTGGCATCTGAGAGGAGCCACACATTTCCTTCCACCCAGCATTTCCCCAAGTCTCCCGATAAAAATGGTACCTCACTTGTGTGGGTAGGCCTAGTGCCCGCAACAGGAAATGCCCCCCAAAAAAACATGGATACATCACATTTTCCCAAAGAAAATAGAGCTGTTTTTCGCAAAGTGCCTAGCTGTGGATTTTGGCCTCTAGCTAAGTTGGCACCTAAGGAAACCTACCAAACCTGTGCATTTTTTAAAACTATACACTTGGGGAATCCAATATGGGGTGAATTGTGGGACTCTTGCCAGGTGGGACTCTTGCCAGGTTCTCTTACCCAGAATCCTTTGCAAACCTCAAAATGTAGCCAAAAAACACTTTTTTCTCACATTTCGGTGACAGAAAGTTCTGGAATCTGAGAGGTGCCACAAATTTCCTCTTACCCAGCGTTCCCCCAAGTCTCCCGATAAAAATGGTACCTCGATTGTGTGGTTAGGCCTAGTGCCCGCGACGGGAAATGCCCCCAAAACACAACGTGGATACATCACATTTTCCCAAAGAAAACAGAGCTGTTTTTTCCCTGGCACCTAGGGAAACCTACCAAACCTGTGCATTTTTCAAAACTAGACACCTAGGGGAATCCAAGATGGGGAGACTTCTGGGGCTCTCACCAGGTTATGTTACCCAGAATCCTTTGCAAACCTCAAAATTTGGACAAAAAAACACTTTTTCCTCCCATTTCGGTAACAGAAAGTTCTGGAATCCAAGTCTTCTGATAAAAATGGTACCTCACTTGTGTGGGTAGGCCTAGTGCCAGTGAAAGTAAATGCCCCAAAACACTATCTTGAGACATCAAAAGTGTATCAAATACAAAACGACCGGTTTTTGTGGTGGTGGGAACCTGTGTTTTTGGTCCTGGGCTCAACAGCCATACAGGGAAACATACCAAATCCAGACATTTCTGAAAACTAGACACCAGAGGAAGCCCTGGGAGGTGTGACTTGCACAGATTCCCCAGTGTTTTCTTACCCAGAATCCTCATCAAACCTCAAATTAGCTAACAAATCAAATTTTTCCCACATTTCTTGTGGGATCACGGCACCAGGACAAATTTCCTACCACCCAACGTTCCCCTCAGTCTCCTGGTAAAAGTGATACCTCACCTGTGTAGGTGGGCCAAGTGCTTGTGACAGGGAAGAACAAAAACATGTCAAAATTAAGGGGGAAACAAAGGGGGTCTAAAAGGGCAGTTAGAAAAAAAACATTTTTAGGCTCACAAGTTGGGCAGAATTCTTTTCGGTATAGATGCAACAATGCTGGGTGGTAGGAATTTTGTGGATTCCTGCAGATTCTGGAAAGTTCCATCACAAAAATGTGCGAAAAATGTGTGATTTTCAGCAAAATTGGAGGTTTGCAGTGTATTGTGGGTAAGAAAATGGTGCGGGGTGCATGTGAAGCACACTACCCTGGACTCACCCACATGTTCAGTTTTCAGATGTGTCTAGGTCTTGTTGATTTTTCTACATAGCAGTGTCCCAAAGTCCAAAAAGTACAGCCCTCACCATTCCAATTGGGAAGATTGTGAGAGTTAGACAACCTCTCATGGCCCAAATGTAAAACTAAAACCCAACATAATCAAAGTCCTCTTGCTTGCCGTGGGATAAGATGTTTTAGTGTGCGGGGAAGACCTGAAAGACTGTTAACCCATTCAATTGGGGTGGGGGCATAACCATACCCATACTGGTTGGTAGCCACCACCTCACTATTTATTTTTTAATTCCCTGGCATCTAGTAGGCTTTCTGCCCCCCCGGGACTGGCTCAGGAATAATTGCCCCATCTACCTACCAGTGGGCAGAACAACTTTGGCCCCATTTATTTTGGGTGGGCAAATGGCCATAACCCAACCTCTTTTTTGAAAAAAAAACCTTCCCTGGTCTCTGGTGGGCTTTCTACCCCCCCTTGGAGGCATATGGGCCTTCCAAAAATAGGCCGATCTGCCCAGATATGGCCAACAGTAATGCGCCCCCATGGAGAGTGACCCTTGCGCAAGAGGCTGCCCCCCAAACAAAGCACACACATACGCACACACCAATCCCTGGTGCCTAAGTGGTTCCTACCCCCCGGGGGCAGATAAGCCTAATATAAATAGGGTGATCTGCCCCCAACGGGGTCATAAATGGGCTAAAATAAATTTGCTCCCCCAGGAGAGAACCCCTTGCCTAAGGGGTCACTCCCCTTGCATGAAATTGGCGCAAAAAAAAAATCTCTGGTGCCTAGTGGTTTCTACCCCCATTGGGGTCAGATCGGCCTAATAAAAATAGGCCGATCTTCCCTCAAGGGGGGCAGAAATGGCCTAAAACCAATTTGCCCCCCAGGGGAATGACCCTTGCCTAAGGGGTCAGTCTCCTTGTGTGAAATTGACGCAAAAAAAATAAAAATCCCTAGGGGGCATATTTATACTCTGTTTGCTTTTTTTTACTCTAATTCAGTGCAAAACTAACTCCATATTTATACTTTGGTGCTAGACCCATCTAGCGCCAAATTTATGGAGTTAAAGTCATTTCTTGGAAGCGAAGACCTACCTTGCCTTAATGAGATGCAAGGTAGGCGTTCCCGTCCAAAAAAATGACTCAATGGCCTTAACGCCATATTTAGGGCCATATTTATACTCTGGGGCATATTTATACTCTGTTTACACCGAATTAGTGTCATTTTTTTTTACTCTAATTCGGTGCAAAACTAACTCCATATTTATACTTTGGGGCTAGACCCGTCTAACACCAAGGCCCTGATTTATACTTTTTTTGCGCCACATTAACATCATTTTTTGACAAAAAAGTGGTGCAAACTTACAAAATATTGGCCCTTATTTATACTTTTTGGTGCAAAACTGCACTAACTCAGTTTTGCACCAAAAAGTTTAGCACCGGCTTGCACCATTTCTCTGCACCAGCCGGGCACCATATTTATGGAATGGTGCATGCCGGTGCAAAGTGTAGGCTAGAGTAAAAAAAAATACTTTAGTTGGGTGGGGCTGGTGGTATAGAAGAAGGAGGTTTAGCAACAAAAAATGGCTTTATGCAGGTTAGGGTAAAACAAATATGACTCTAACCAGATTAGCGTCATTTTATGGTGCTAAACCTACCATGCCACATGACTCCTGCCTTAGAAAAGGCAGGAGTCATGCCCACCACCCCAATGGCCAGAACAGAGGACAAGGGTAGGTCGCTCCCCCTGCCGCTGCAGCTCCTCCAAGTTCCCGAGTTCCTGTGTTCCTGAGACCCACCTAACTGTAAGTACCCCCCTCCTCCCAGCCCCTCGCCCTGCCCCGCGCCACTCACCTTCTCTCCTGCTCCTGCTTCTTTTCCTCCTCTCTGTCTCTTCCTCCTCGCCCCCCCTCTGCAATCTTCTTCTGTGTTCTTCTGTTCTTCTCTTCTGTTCTTCTGTTCTTCCCTTTTGTTCTTCTTTGTTCTTCCGGTCTTCTGTGTTCTTCTTCTCTGTTCTTCTCGGTGCTTCTGTGTTCTTCTCTGTTCTTCTCTGTTCTTCTGTTCTTCTGTTCTTCTGTTCTTCTGTTCTTCTGCTCTTCCGGTCTTCTGTTCTTCTATTCTTCTGCTCTTCCGGTCTTCTGTTCTTCTGTCTTCTGTTCTTCTGTCTTCTGTTCTCCTGTCTTCGGCTCTTCTACCTCCTCCGTCTTCTTCCCCCGAGCCTGCCCTCCTGCTCCTTCCTCATCCCCCTCCCTCACTCGCCTCCCCCTCTCTCACCCCTAGCTAACCCGTTCGCTATCTACCTCCCTCACTCCTCCTATCTTCCTATCTCTCTAGCTCCCTATCTCACTATCTAACTCCCCCACTCTCCACCTCCTCCTACCTACCTATCTGTCTATCTATCTATTTCCCTATCTATCGACTTCTCTATCTATTTTCTCTATCTATTTCTCTATCTCTCCCCCCCTCCCGCCACCCCCTCTACTACCTATCTCCCTATCCTCTCACTCTACCTCTCTCCCTCACCCACCTCTACAACCCCCCCTCCCCTATCTTCACAACCCTACTCCTATCTCTCTCCCTAATCTCCAAACCTCCTAACACTCACCCTCCTCCACCCTAAACCCCCTCCCCCAGCTCCTCTCACTCTACCTGTCCCCCCCCCTCCCTCGCGCTTTCCCGCCGCGACCTCCTGCACGCCCCCGCCCCCCAGCTCCCATTCGCCCCCAGCTGACCCCTCCCCCCCTCCTACCTCTTATGGCGGCCGCTGCGCGACAGTGGTAGCGACCCTTGACCCAAGGGTAGGTCGCTCCTCCTGCCGCTGCAGCTCCTCCAAGTTCCCGAGTTCCTGTGTTCCTGAGACCCACCTAACTGTAAGTACCCCCCTCCTCCCAGCCCCTCGCCCTGCCCCGCGCCACTCACCTTCTCTCCTGCTCCTGCTTCTTTTCCTCCTCTCTGTCTCTTCCTCCTCGCCCCCCCTCTGCAATCTTCTTCTGTGTTCTTCTGTTCTTCTCTTCTGTTCTTCTGTTCTTTCCTTCTGTTCTTCTGTGTTCTTCCGGTCTTCTGTGTTCTTCTTCTCTGTTCTTCTCGGTGCTTCTGTGTTCTTCTCTGTTCTTCTCTGTTCTTCTGTTCTTCTGTTCTTCTGTTCTTCTGTTCTTCTGTCTTCTGCTCTTCCGGTCTTCTGTTCTTCTATTCTTCTGCTCTTCCGGTCTTCTGTTCTTCTGTCTTCTGTTCTTCTGTCTTCTGTTCTCCTGTCTTCGGCTCTTCTACCTCCTCCGTCTTCTTCCCCCGAGCCTGCCCTCCTGCTCCTTCCTCATCCCCCTCCCTCACTCGCCTCCCCTCTCTCACCCCTAGCTAACCCGTTCGCTATCTACCTCCCTCACTCCTCCTATCTTCCTATCTCTCTAGCTCCCTATCTCACTATCTAACTCCCCCACTCTCCACCTCCTCCTACCTACCTATCTGTCTATCTATCTATTTCCCTATCTATCGACTTCTCTATCTATTTTCTCTATCTATTTCTCTATCTCTCCCCCCCTCCCGCCACCCCCTCTACTACCTATCTCCCTATCCTCTCACTCTACCTCTCTCCCTCACCCACCTCTACAACCCCCCCTCCCCTATCTTCACAACCCTACTCCTATCTCTCTCCCTAATCTCCAAACCTCCTAACACTCACCCTCCTCCACCCTAAACCCCCTCCCCCAGCTCCTCTCACTCTACCTGTCCCCCCCCCTCCCTCGCGCTTTCCCGCCGCGACCTCCTGCACGCCCCCGCCCCCCAGCTCCCATTCGCCCCCAGCTGACCCCTCCCCCCCCTCCTACCTCTTATGGCGGCCGCGCGCAGCGGGCACGCCGCTGGCGCGCCAGAGGCGCGCCAGAGGCAAGCCCGTCTGCGCCCGTCCGCGCCTGGCCCGCGCCCAGCGCCACGACCCCTGGTCCCCAGCTCCCCCAAGCCCCGCTGATCCGCTACGACCCCACCACCCTCCACGCCCTCAACCCAGGGCGCTCCAAAACCTGCTTCCTAGCTCACCCCAAACGCACCCATGGACCCTTCGCCTGCAACTCCTGCAAACGCATCTTCCACCACGCAACTACCACGACCACAAGCCCACGCGCCATCAACCACCTCAAGTGCATCCTGATCAACGCTCGTTCCGTCCACAAGCACGCCGTTGAACTTTGGGACCTCCTGGACTCCACAGCCCCGGACGTCGCCTTCATCACGGAGACATGGATGAACGCCTCCTCTGCTCCAGACATCGCTACCGCCATCCCCGAAGGCTACAAGATCTCCAGAAAAGACCGCACCAACCAAGTAGGAGGAGGTGTCGCCATCATCTTCAAAGACTCCATCAGCGTCACCACCTCCACCGAAGACCCCCCCCTCGCCGCTGAACACCTGCATTTTCAGATTCGCACCGACCCAAGGACCACCCTCAGAGGATCCCTCGTCTACCGTCCTCCCGGACCTCGCGCCTCTTTCAGCGACGCCATCGCCGACTTCATCTCCCCGCACGCCCTCGCCTCACCGGACTACATCCTCCTAGGCGACCTCAACTTCCATCTGGAACAAAACAACGACCCCAACACCACCACCCTGCTCGACAACCTCGCCAACCTCGGCCTCAAACAACTGGTGAACACCGCCACCCACATCGCCGGACACACGCTCGACCCTATCTTCTCCGCCAGCAAACACGTCTTCTTCAGCCACACCTCTGCCCTACACTGGACCGACCACAGCTGCGTCCACTTCACATTCCGACGCGAGACCTCCCACCTCCGCACTCTACCCATCCCTCATCGACAGTGGAACAAGATCCCTGAAGAGCAACTCTTCTCCGCTCTCGCCGCCAACCAACCCACCCTCACCACCGACCCCAACGACGCAGCTCTCAACCTCACAAACTGGATCTCCAACTGCGCTGACAACCTTGCTCCCCTCAAACGCACGCATCGACAGACCAACACCAAAAAACCTCTCTGGTTCTCTGACACCCTCAAAGAATCAAAGAAAACTTGTCGTGCCCTTGAGAAGGCCTGGCGCAAGGACCACACCGCTGACAACATGACCGCCCTCAAGAACGCTACACGCGAACACCACCACCTGATCCGCACTGCCAAAAGGAACTTTTTCACCGACAGACTAGACAAAAACAGCCACAACAGCAGAGAACTCTTCAGCATCGTCAAAGAGTTCTCCAACCCCAGCGCCAGCGCCAACGCCGTCACGCCCTCACAGGATTTGTGCGAATCCCTCGCCACTTTCTTCCATCGCAAAATCAGCGACCTCCACGACAGCTTCGGACACCAGACCCAACCATACACCACTGAACCCGCCTCCCCGGACATCACCCTCAACAACTGGTCCCACATCAACACGGAAGAAACCAAATCCATCATGAACTCTATCCACTCCGGCGCCCCTTCGGACCCCTGCCCGCACTTCATCTTTAACAAAGCCGACGACATCATCGCCCCGCACCTCCAGACCGTCATCAACACTTCTTTTTCTTCTGCTACCTTCCCCGAATGCTGGAAGCACGCTGAAGTCAACGCCCTACTAAAGAAACCTACGGCTGACCCAAGCGACCTGAAAAACTTCCGCCCCATCTCTCTTCTACCTTTCCCAGCCAAGGTAATAGAAAAGACCGTCAACAAACAGCTGACCACCTTCCTGGAAGACAACAACCTGCTCGACCCTTCACAAACCGGATTCCGAACCAACCACAGCACGGAAACCGCCCTCATCTCAGTCACAGACGACATCAGAACCCTGATGGACAACGGTGAAACAGTCGCCCTCATTCTCCTCGACCTCTCGGCTGCCTTTGACACCGTCTGTCACCGCACCCTAATCACCCGCCTACGCTCCACCGGGATCCAAGGCCAGGCCCTGGACTGGATCGCCTCCTTCCTCGCTAACCGCTCCCAAAGAGTTTACCTCCCTCCGTTTCGCTCAGAACCCACCAAGATCATCTGCGGCGTACCTCAAGGCTCATCGCTCAGCCCGACACTCTTCAATGTCTACATGAGCCCCCTCGCCGACATCGTACGCAAGCACGACATCATCATCACCTCCTACGCCGACGACACCCAACTTGTACTCTCCCTCACCAAGGACCCCGCCAGCGCCAAGACCAACCTACAAGAGGGTATGAAGGACGTCGCAGATTGGATGAGGCTCAGCCGCCTAAAGCTGAACTCTGAAAAAACGGAAGTCCTCATCCTCGGCAACACCCCGTCCGCCTGGGACGACTCCTGGTGGCCCACGGCCCTCGGCACCGCACCGACCCCCGCAGACCACGCCCGCAACCTCGGCTTCATCTTGGACCCTCTTCTCACCATGACCAAGCAAGTCAACGCCGTGTCCTCCGCCTGCTTCCTCACTCTCCGCATGCTCCGTAAGATCTTCCGCTGGATCCCCGCCGACACCAGAAAAACCGTGACCCACGCCCTCGTCACGAGCCGCCTGGACTACGGCAACACCCTCTACGCCGGGACCACAGCCAAACTCCAAAACCGCCTGCAACGCATCCAAAACGCCTCGGCCCGCCTCATCCTCGAATTACCCCGCAACAGCCACATCTCCGCACACCTGAGACACCTGCATTGGCTCCCAGTCAGCAAAAGGATCACCTTCCGTCTTCTCACCCACGCACACAAAGCCCTCCACAACAAGGGACCGGAATACCTCAACAGACGCCTCAGCTTCTACGTCCCCACCCGCCCCCTCCGCTCCGCTGGCCTCGCACTTGCTGCCGTCCCTCGCACCCGCCGCTCCACGGCGGGTGGGAGATCTTTCTCCTTCCTGGCGGCCAAGACCTGGAACTCCCTCCCCACCAGCCTCAGGACCACCCAGGACCACTCCGCTTTCCGGAGACTCCTAAAGACTTGGCTGTTCGAGCAGCGATAACCCCCCCTTTTCCCCCTAGCGCCTTGAGACCCGCACGGGTGAGTAGCGCGCTTTATAAATGTTAATGATTTGATTTGATTTGGGCATAGCCATTGCACCCTGTGCCATGTATGGGGGCCCATTTCAGCCCCCCCTATGGCACTTTCAAAAATAAAATGCAATCTTACGTGTACTTACCTGGGATGTGGTCCCCCATCCTCCGCAGTACCTCTGGTGGGACTGGGGGTGCCCCTGGAGCCTGGGGAGGGCACCTGTGGGCTTATTCCATGGTGAACGCCTGCCCTGACCCAGGCTTTAAAAAATGGGGCAAAGCAAGCTTTGTGTCATTTTTTGACCCATCCTCCCTCCCTTGAACCATTTTTGCATGGGAGTTTAAATATGGCGTTAAGGCCATAGAGTAATTTTTTAAGGCAAAGTAGGTTTCCACTTCCAAAAAATGACTTTAACTCCATAAATTTGGCGCTAGACGGGTCTAGCACCAAACTTTAAATATGGAGTTAGCTTTGTACCGAATTAGAGTAAAAACAAATGACACTAATTCAGTGCAAACAGAGTATAAATATGCCCCTTAGCGTCAAAAAATTACGCTAATCTGGTTAGAGTCTTTTATTTTGACTCTAACCTGCCTAACGTCATTTTTTTTTACGCTAGCCTACCCTTTGCACCGGCTTGCACCATTCCATAAATATGGTGCCCAGCTGGTGCTAAAAAATGGTGCAAGCCGGTGCAAAACATTTTGGTGCAAAACTGTGTTAGTGCAGTTTTGCACCAAAAAGTATAAATAAGGCCCCTAGTGTCTAGTGGTTTCTACCCCCCTTGGGGTCACATTGGCTTAATAAAAATAGGCCGATCTGCCCCCAAGGGGGGCAGAAACAGCCTAAAAATATCCCCCCCGAGTGGAGCGACCCTTGCCTAAGGGCTGGCTCCCCACATATTAAAAAATTAAAGAAAAATAAAAGTGTTCCCTGGTGTCTGGCGGTTTCTGCCCCCCCCCCCCCGGGGCAGATCAGCCTAATTAGAAAAAGCCAATCTGCCCCCAGGGGGGCAGAAAAGGCCTAAAAATAAATTGCCCCCCTGGGGAGCGTCCCTTGCCCAAGGGACCGCTCCTCTTATTCAATAATAAAAAGACAACAAACTCCCCAGTGTCTAGTGGGCAGAAATGCAGAGAGAGACATAAAAGGAAAGGAAAGGTCTTTTCTTTCCTTTCATGTCTCTCTCGCCCCCTCCACATGATCATAGGAGAAATGCTAAAGCATTTCTTCTCCGATCCATGCGAGGGGGCAGCCTCTGATGAGGTCAGCATGTGATTGCGCACTGACATTATCAGATGCCACAGGAGGGTCCCCTTTCCCTTTCCATTCCTGCCCATGGAAGTGGGGTGGGAGGCCCCCGGGGAAAGCGCTGGCGCTTCCCCTGGGGGCCGGTACTTGGACAAGGTGGTTACGTCCCTGGCACATAAGCACCACGGCAGCGAACATAACCACCTCATCCAAGGCACCGAGGGGTTAATAGAGAGGGCTTGGGCATTAGAGGTCAGGCTCAGCAGCATACTGTTGGTGTCTCTGTGCTACCGGGTGAGAAAAGAAAGGACTAATTTGATGACAAGGCAAGAAAGCAGGAATTTCCTCCTTGGTCTAAATAAAATTGGATCCTTGCAATGGGAATCAAACCTAAAGGAGAATGCCCAAAGTGTAGAGCTAAGTAGTGTAGTGTTGGACCTTGTGGCCTGGGCCAACACGTTTAGGGGGATCAGGGGGGACACAGACACTAGTTCCATTTCTGGGCATGTGTGCAAATGACTCATCAGCCAAGCACTTATCTTTGCAATATGAGCTGGAACATACCGAAGCGGAACATAGGTAGGTTAGGACAACCTGACCACCTCTTAGTTGTGTAGGGCTGTGCATCATTACATCCCTTCCCAATTTTTATAAAAACAAATAATCACATATTTTTCTGAACATGGTGGTAGGCACCAAAAGCATAGCTGTCACATCGCCAGGTCAAAGACAGTGTGTTGTTCTATTAGAAACAGCCTACTCTTCTATTGTGGCTTCACACCAGGAAATTCTTCTAGTGGGTGGAGGGCACAAGATTGTCTCTCAGGTGTTACCTCAGATAGTCATCTCAACCTGATGACGTTGGGGTAGCAGATGTTGTCATGGATGTGTCTTTAGCGATTCCATTGGCAGGCAATCAGACTTGATCTTGACTGCTCTGGTCTGTCAAGGACCTCTGCTAGGTTGCCTGTAGGGGATAAGGAGTTCAAAAGGCATCTGTCACAGCCTTCTCTGGGGAAGCATGTGGAGGTGACCAAAATCCAGGCTGGCACACTCCCTGGACTGTTGGAAGCCTGGCTTGGTAAGTGCTTGGTCTGGTGCTTCAGAGGATCCTGATACTTGGCACCACTGACAGGATCTCACCGCTGCCTTGACCATTTCATTCATGGAGGAACCAAACTTTTTTTTTGGAGTCTGTTCTTAGTTTTTACTATGCCCTGGTGACCGTGGTGGGCAAGTTGTACTGCTTGGTCCATTAGGATGTGGGGCATTATTAGGTGAGGTGCTCTCAGTACACACCCTTTTGAATTAGTCATGAGCTTGTGGCAAACATAGAATAGTGATTGTAATGCTCTTTTAGACTCTGAGGTTCTTTGGAATATGTGTGTCTTCAGCGTGCACCATCTGGCTGATTGAATTGCTGCAATGACAAGTTGTAGGCATTCGTTGGCTTGAGTAGCAGACAGTATGGTGTTGAGGGATAACGGGAGTGACCTGGTCTTCTTGATTATATATTGGACACATTCTTCTGCCTCTTCTGTGCAGTCCCCATGGTACTGCTGTTGGGTAAGAATGGCTCCTATTCTTTTGGGCTTGTATCAGCTGTTATAGTTGTTGGTTTCAGTGGGTCAAAGTATAATAGGGTGATATCGGCTGAAAAGGCTTGCTTGCTCAGCTAGAATGCCTCTTTTTGTGCTGTTCCCCATGTCCATGGGGTGTTGGCTTTCGTGAGCTCAAGGGATGGCTGGATGGCTGGATAAGACCAGTAAGTTTGGTATGAACTGCCCACAATAATTTACCATTCCGAGTAAGCTGCAGACTTCAGACATGCTGGTGGGGACAGGAGCCTTTTGCACGCCGCACAATTTCTCCGGGTCTGGTGTCCCTCTGTTGGCTGAGAATGTGTAGCTGAAAAAACTGATTTGTGGCTTCCGGGACTTTTCTTAGTGGAAGGTCACACCTGAGTCACAGATTCTTTGGAGGACGCCTTGCAGGTGTTCATGGTGTTCCCTCACAGATTTGGCAAAGATCAGGATCACCTTACTGACACTGATGGCTCCTGGTAAGCCATCAAGCAATTCTTGGATGGTGCTTTGGAAGACCTTGGCTGCAGTGAATATTCTGATGGTATCTTCTGAAGCCAACATGGGTTGCAAATGTTGCTACATACATAGTTGGAGTGCAGTGGCAACTGGTGGTATCCTGAGCGAAGGTCAATCTTTAAGAACCACTTCACCTCTTAGAGTTCTCTCAGAAAGTCATGGTCCATCGGGCCAGAAGGCATTGTCATTTCAGAGCCTCATGTCCTTGCAAATGCAGACATCTCTGGCTTGTTTCTGCTTCTTTCCAACCAGAACTGGGGATGACAAAAGTGTTGGGTTGTTTACCTTTGCAATTACACCAACTTGCTCCAGTGCTTCTAGCTTCTAGCTCCACTTCCACCTTCAGCCAGAGGTGAAACGCAGTGTGTCTATGACACAGAGCTACAGGTTGTTTGGGCTGATTGATGCGTAGCCTTACCTCTTTGCCTTTTAGGCACCCAGTCTCCTGCAAGACATCTTCAAAACTCACTAAGGATGTTTGATTTATACTCTGAGTGCATTGGAGATAATCAGATTCAGTGTTTCAGCCATACGGCCGCTGACCAGCATGCTGTTACTTCAGTCAGCCATGTAGATGGTGGTGTTGATGTTCACTTCTCTGTGGGACCCTTGAAGCTTCTGAGCATAGGAAGGGGTTTTGACTGTCCAAATGCAAAAACTGTCACACTGGCCATGCCCAGCTGTGGGGGCTTCACTAGTGCGTGGTATTTGTCGGCAGACATGGGCCCTCATTACAACCCTGGCGGTTGGCGGAGAAGTGGCAGTCTTACCCCCAACAGGCTGGCGGTAAAAAATGTTGAATTATGACCATGGTGGTTACTTGGGTCTCCAGCCTGGTGGCCGTCACAAGACCTCCGGCGGTATCATGACCCGGCTGACCGCCATGGATTTCCAGGTGGTTGGTCACCGCCATAAAATCCATGGTGGTAAGCACTATCAGTGCCAGGGAATCCCTTCCCTGGCACTGATAGGGGTCTCCCCCACCCCTGAGTCCTTCCCCGTCACCCCCCACCCCCCAAAGGTGGCAGGACCCCAACATCACTACACAGACACACACCCGACACGCATGCAGACACCACCAACACACATACCCGCACACACACGAACAAACATGCCAACAGCCACACACACAGTCATACACCCACACCCACATTCAGACATACACGCACACATCCATACAGACATATAAACAGGCAGACACGCATACATTTCAAAACACACTACACCCCCGCATGCATACACGCACTCACACACCCCCTCTTCATACTCACACCCCCATGCACGCACACAACACACAACACCCCCCACCCCCCTCCCCTAACGGACAACTTACCTGGTCTGTTGATCCTCCAGAAAGGGACGGGATCCATGGGGGCTGCTCCGCCACCAGCACCCTGTCAACAGAACACCGCCACGCCAAATCACGTAACGTGATTTGGTGGGTGGTGTTCTGTTGGCGGGGCAGTGGAGGTGGAGCAAGCTCCACTTCCACGCCGACCGCCAGTATGGCTGCTGGTGGCTCTCTGTCCGCAAAAGGATGGAGGGCTACCAGCAGTCATAATTTGGCAAGCGGAAAACTGCCAGCACTGGCGGTCTTCAGCACGGCGGTCCCTCGGCGGTCTTGTGAAAAGACCGCCGAGGTTGAAATGACCCCCATGATGTCTATGAAAGCCCCAATGTCAATTGGTGCAGTGAGGTTTTGGGGTCCCATTATTATCTGGCACTGAGGAAGTGGTCTCCGTGTTGAGTGGGCTGGGCTGACTACAAAGACTGTGTGAACAGCATTTTCTGTGAGATCGTCGTCCATGCCTTCTGGTTCGCTGGTGACCTTTACCACCATTTGAACCCGCTCTTTCATGGGTTTCCATTTTGCTGATCTGCAGACTTCAGCAAAATGGTTATATTTTCCACAGGATGTGCACTTTCTGTGTCTTGTTGGGCAGTCATTTGGCCTGTGGGTTTGTCCCCAACAGTATCCACATGATTTCTTCATTTCAGTGGGACGTTTTTGGGGTGTCTGTGGTGCAGCATGTTTGGATGGCATTGACAGATTCTGCTCTGATGACCATGTGGAGGGCTGCCTCCATATGGGATGCTCTTGCTTTGGATATTTCTGTTGACCATGCAACGTTCAGAATGTCTCAGAGTGACTTTCCTGATTCTTGGAGCATGGTTTCTCAGAGCTTGCAGACAAGCATCCTTGAATGATCTGGCCTCATATTTCTTGTTGGTCATCATGAAAGTCCCACTTCTCGCAAGCTCTTTCAGTTGTCTGCGAAATGTGTGGAACAACTTTTCCTGTTCTTGACAGGCCCGTTTGAAGACAAATCTTTCATAGTCCCTATTTACCACAGGTTCAAAGTCTGCATTCAGGGCTGTGATCAGCATAGCAAATATCTTAGGGGTTGCTTCCGTGAAGGTTCTATAGATCTTTGGATATCTGTGCCTTCTAGGTGCGGTAGGAGTGTGCGACGTTGTTCTGCTACCATGTCAGCGCCTTCAAAACAGAACTGGAGAGGCTCAACCCCGTTTATCCACTTCGGTGCTTGTGATGAGGAGGTACACTTAATGATGAATGACTGCATGCTTGGATCCTTGGTCATGACATCACAGATAATGTTTTAGTTTCTGATAGATCTTCGCTAAACTTATTGATAGGGTGAGTAGGTTTGTCTCATGGCACAAGCTCTGTCACTACCTGACCAAGGGATAGTGTGCAATTCTATTAAACGGTGGAGGGTCCTTTTGCTGATGATGGTCGCATATATGCAGGCCTTGTTTGGACAAGTATGTCTCTTTTTTTCTTTTTCTTTTTTTATTTTTTGTTGGAGACACAATTGGTTTTATGCAAGAGTGTCCACTTTGTGCAACTTGCTAAACAGGCATGCAGCGCTGCACTCACTGTGATTGGTGTGCAGCCTCAGATGGAAGACCATGGCTGTGTGGCAAACACAATCACAGTTGCCATTTAGAGCTGACTCATCAGCCACACGCACATGCTTTTATTTGCAATATGCATAGTGCCCTGGAACAAGCCAAAACCACACATAGGTGGGTCAGGACAAATAGACCCCCTCTGAGTTGTATCAGGGTATGCAACATTAGGCAGTAGACAATATTGATATAGTTAAAATGCAGTAGTCATAAAGAGAAGTTAGTTAGTTTGCTGATTGAGAGGGAGGAGGCCCAAAGTGATGCACATCCCATTCCATACTACAAAGAATGACCAGGCTGTCTTGTGGAATCTTTTAGTGCCAGGTACCCATAATGTAGACAGTTATCATATCTAGTGCGCTTAAAACAGCAAATATCATTGCTATTATGTATAGCTGCCTTACGTGCGCCAGGGATGCACCAACAGATTTTTTAATATATTAGCCTGTATAACATTAAGGGCCCCATTACGACCCTGGCAGCTGGCGGTAACACCGCCAACAGGCTGGCGGTGTTCCTCCAGCTATTATGACTGTGGCGCAATAGCCACGGCCATACCGCTGCCCCTCCACTATACCACCAGGCTTTCGCCTGGCTTTCGCCTGGCGGTCATAATCCCCAGGGCAGCGGTGCTAAACACTGCCATGGAAAGGCTGGCGGTAAGGGGGACTTGGGGTGCCCCTGGGAGCCCCTGCACTCCCCATGCACTTGGCATGGGCAGTGCAGGGGCCCCCAGGCATAGCCCCATCGCGCATTTCACTGCTCGAATTTCGGGCAGTGAAATGTGCGACAGGTGCTACTGCACCCGCTGCACATCAGCATTGCCGCCGGCTCTAATACGAGCCGGCAGCAATGTTGATGTGACTTTTCCGCTGGGCCAGCGGATGGTAACACTGTTACCGTCCACTGGCCCAGCAGAAACGTCAAAATAGGGAGCCAGAAATACCACCAGCTCTGGCGGTATTCTGGTGCCTGCTGCCTCGGCTGTCTTCTGAGAAGACCGCTGAGTTTGTAATAAGGGCCTAAGTGAGCACAGGGAGCAAAGTTAATGATTAGGTCCTAATCAAGAAACATTTTACCTGTGATATTTCATTTTCTTGGTGGTTGATCTGAACACTTTTTAGCACTGTCTTATTAAAAAAAATATTCTGGAGGTGGCAATGTGTGACAACAATGTTTGTGTTCATTTCTTATGTGACATCTTGCTGTAGAAGTGATATGTTCTGTAGTATTTGGGGACACACTGCATCACGCCACTACCCAGGGACTACCTGTCCCAGTGTTCTTTGCACCCAGAGGCACCTGTCGCAATCACCAGTAGCTGAGGTGGGGGAGGAAAGTAACTCCCAGGCACTAATAGCACTGCACCAACCACTGCCCCACAGGATACACTGCAGCGTGCCACTTCCCATGGACTTCCTGTCCCTGGGTTCTTCGGGCCCAGAGGGGCCTGCTGCAATCACCAGCAGTTCAGGAGGGGGAGGAAAGCAATCCCCCATGTGCACCAAACTCCACTGTGCAGGACGCACTTCACCATGCCACTGCTGAGATACTATCTGTCCCAGTGTTCTTTATGCCCAAAGGAACCTGTTGCAATCACCAGCAGCCGAGGAGGGGTAGTAGAGCAGGCCCCAAGCACTTATAGTGCCACACAAAACCCTGCTAAGCGGGACGTACTACACAGTGTCACTGCCCAGGGACTACCTGTCCCAGTGTTCTTAGCTCCCAGAGGTGCCTGCTACAATCACCAGCAGCTGAGAAGGGGTAGAATAGCAAGCCACTTATAGCACCACACCAAGCCCTGCTGCCCCACTGCACTGTGCCTCTTTCCAAGGACATCCTGTTCTAGTGTTCGTCACACCTGGAGGCTCATGCCAGAATCACCAGCAACTAAGAAGGGGGAGGAAAGCAACCCCCAGGCACTTGCACTGGCATACCCAGCCCCACTGCGTGGGACACACTGCACCATGCCACTGCCCAGGTACTACCTTTCCCAGTGTTCTTCATGTTCAGGGATGCCTGCCACAATCAACAGCAGCTGAGGAGAGGAAGGAGTGCAACCACCAGGTGCATCAAACTCCACTGTGAGAGACACACTGCACTGTGCCACTGCTGAGATACTATTTGTCCAACTGTTCTTTGTGCCCGAAGGAGGGAGAGAAGAGCAACCCCCAGATGCTTATAGTGCTGCACCTAACCTCATTGTGCGGGAAATACTGCACTGTACTACTGCCCAAGGACTACATGCCCCAGTGTTCTTCACCTATGGACTCACCTGGCGCAATCACCAGCAGCTAAGGAGGGGAGGAGAGCACCCCAGGCTCTCATAGCGCTGCACCAAATCCTGCTGCATGAAATGTGCCTGGATAAATCCCAGGCCAAAGGTGGACCTATCTGCACTCATCCGTCGCCAGACAAGGCCGAGTTGGGCCCACTCTCTTTGATCTGCCCTCAACTGGTTTCCAAAACCCTGGACTCTTTTCTGCCATTACTGACTTGAAGAGGGCTTGGCGATCTCACATGGTTTACCTGCCTGCAGTCTATAGCTCTCAGATCTTAGCAATCTCTAGGACGTGCAGCAGAACACCCTGCAAGCCTTGCATCTTTGAATACAGAGAGTCCCTTGGAGGCTTCTTCTAAGAGAGACCCCAGTGTTCCTTATCCAGACTGGTTCTCACAGTTTGTGGGTCTGGGGACACGTAGCACCCAGGAGCATCATTCTGCCCCAATAGGAGGCACCTAAAGAAGGACCCCTCTAGCGCTCCTATTAGACCTGGCATCCTTGGCGTAGTCTCCTCTGTCTTTTTTGTCTCTGCTTCCTATGTTTTTATTGTGTGCTGGACTTTGTTTTTGCTGGTTTTGGTACTCTGGGGACTTTATCACTGTTGACCAGTGCTACAGTGCAAGTGCCCATTGGGTAAATTGATTGTGCAGTTGGCATTTCCCTGATTGGCATATTTGATTTACTACTAAGTCCCTAGTTAATGCACTACAGGTACCCAGGGCCTCTAAATCAAATGCTACTAGTGGGTCTGCAACACTGATTGTGCCACCCTCCTGAGTAGCCCTGTAAACATGGCTCAGACCTGTCACTGCAATGTCTGTGTGTGTAGTTTTAAACTTCCAATTTAACCTGGCAGGTGTGTACCCACTTGCTAGGCCCAAATCCTTCCCTTTTTATACATGTAAGGTACCCCAAAGTTAGGCCCTAGGTAGCCCCATAGGCAGGGTCCCATGAATGTTAAAGGTAGGACATATACTGTTGTGTTTTACATGTCCCAACAGTGAAATACTGTCCAATTAGGTTTTCAATGTTGCAAGGCCTATTTCTTTCAAAGGTTAACATGGGGGTTGCCTTTAAATATCTTTTAAATGTAGTTTCCATTTGGGAGCAGATAGAGATTTGGACTTTGGTGCCTCTGAACTCACAATTCAAAAATAAAACTTGAGGTAAAGCTGTTTTTTTAAATTGTCAGTTTGAAAATGCCACTTTTAGAAAGTGAGCATTTTCTTGGTTTAACCATTCTGTGACTCTGCCTGCTTATGTATTTCCTGTCTGGGTTAGACTGACAGTGGGCTGTTTGTGAATCTACACTAGACAGTGACACAAAGGGAGCTGGGGTGTAGCCTGCATATCCTGATGGGCCATCTGGGCTGGAGTAGAAGGAGGAGTGGTCACTTATACTTGAAAGGGCTGTGCCTACCCTCACACAATGCAGTCTCCAACTCCCTGGTGTGAGTTTGGAGCCAGGACTGGGCAAGGCAGGATCTTGTGAACAACTTTCATTTGAAGTTTGCCTACTTCAAAGACAGAAAGGGTTATTAGTAGTGGACCCAGAATCCCAGATTTTCAGATTACTTCTGGAACCAAGGGGAAACTCCTCCAAGGAGAAGAGCTCAAGAGCTGGAGGAGGAGTACTGCCCCTTTGCCTGTGACTGTGTTCTGCTGGGTTTGCCTTCAGTTGCTGCATCTGCCTGAAAGAGGACAAGGAATGGATGTTGTGGTATATTCCAGCTTGTGAATTGTCTCCAAGGGCTTGGACTTAGCTTGCCTCCTATTTTTGAACTTTCAGGGCCATCACAGACTTCCTCTGCCAGCACCTGGACTCTCTGCTGAGACTCCTACCCTGTCAAATGGTGCCCTACTCAGTCCCTGGGCCCTTGAAAGGTGAAGCTGGCTCCACGCAGAGGAGTTGTGCGGGGAAAATTTGACGCACCACCTGCAACGCAGCTGTAAAAACGATGCACCACCTGCATCGTGGCTGAAATAGATGCACCACCTGCATCACGGCTGGGAAATCGATGCATCACCTGCATCCCGGCTGGAGAAACGACCCACCACCCGCTTGTGGCTGCTAAAATTGATGCAAACCCCATGCAGTGCAGATTCTCATCCTTGTGCGGCCGGATTTCACATGCATCATCGCTGCGCGGACCTGAGGTACCCCATCCTGAAAACAATGCATTGCTCTCTTGCTAGAGAGAATAATTACTCATCACAAACCCTACTGGGGAAGAAACCATGCACAGCCTCACTTGCGAGTAAGGAATTGATTGATTTAGAGAAATATAGCTCATATTTCTAAACTGGTGTGGTGTCCATTTTGTAGTGTTTTCACTGTATTACTGTGTGTATTGGTACACATACTTTACACATTCCCTTTGAGATAAGCCTGACTGCTTGTGCCAAGCTACCAAAGGGGTAAGCAGGGGTTCTCTTAAGTGAGTATCTCCCTTGCCCTGGCTAGAGTGAGGGTCCCTGCCTAGACAGAGTGCAAACTGACTGCCAACCAGAAACCCCATTTCTAACAGCTCCCTTGCACAAAGGCGTACTGTTTTGAATTAAATGAAATAATGAACGATTTGTTCTGATGACCCAACTGTGACTTGTTCCATTGGTGAACATTGTATATTCACTTGCTTTTATAATATGCTGTTTATCCAGGTTTTGCCCCACAATGGTTGCAGGGCTGTGAGATTGTATCTCTTTTTAATTATTTTTTGTGAGCTTAGGACCCCCTTCTCCCAGGATTGTCTAGGGCTTGAACACTAGGGCTCATTAACCGGAGCAGAGAACATATGTATCCGCTAACTCCTTATTACTGCACTCTAGACAATAACTGTGTTTTTATACTGTTCATCTATACTATTAATTGATCTGTATTTGATACTATTTTGCCTTCTGCAGGTGTTACAGGGAAGCACAAAGTGACAGAGCCTGCCACAGGAGATGAGACTCATTGTAATACAACTAAGAAGTCCAGTTATTCCACTTTAAATGAAGATTGACCTTTTGATAGAAGAGGTGAAATCCATTATCAGTAATGACAGTCTGCCAAGGGGCCCTTTAGGAAAAAAAAGCACTGCAGCACCAATCTTCGTGCCTAAGGTCACATCTCTGAGAGCTAGCAATGACACTACCAATCATTCAGCCACACCCCATACTTCTCACACTCCTCCCATAGAGCCAAATATAGGTCCTGATTTAGGAAAAATTATGCACAACTGCACTAGCGCAGTTGTGTGCCCAAAAAATGCTGCTGGCTAACGCCATTCCTTAGCATCATCCGTGCGCCATATTTAAAAATGAAACACTATGGCCCTCATTACAATCCTGGCAGTAAATGCTGCCTACCGCTGTGCTGACGGCCGCCAACATACCATGATCACAGCGGTATTCCGCTACGGGTATTATGACCCACACAGAGAAATCCGCCACTATACAGACACCCACACAAGTCCGCCAGACCAAAGGTCAGTGATAAATTGGCAGTACCAAACCACACTGTTACGCCAACAGGAATATGCCCACAGTCTCAGGACCCAGGAATCACCATGGCGGTCTTTAAACCGCAGTAAATCATTGGCGGTACACACCGCCGCTCTCATATTACACACACACAAAACAACACCACATTGGACAATTCAAACTACACACACCTGACACACATACACACACCACACCCAATCCAATATAAAACACCCACCCACATTACCCACAACCCTTTCAATGAAAAAAAAGGATTGCCAACAGAGAGAGACACAAGCCAGGAGCACCCACTCAATCTGAGCCACAGAACACCATCACCCTTACACCATCCACGCACCTCACAGCACACACCCCAACACATCACCCCACACATCCTCACACATACCACTCGCACCACATCCATGGCACCCCAAAGACACCCCAGGTTTTCAGAGGAGGAGCTAAGTGTCATGGTGGAGGAAATCATTGGGGTAGAGCCACAGCTATTCGGATCACAGGTGCAGTAGAGTTATGGTGGAGAATTATGGACAGGGTCAACGCCGTGGGATAGCACCCTAGAACAAGGGATGACATCAGGAAGATGTGGAACAACCTACGGGGGAAGGTGCGTTCCGTGGTTGCAAGAAACCAGGTAGCTGTACAGAGGACTGGCGGTAGACCCACCTCCTCCCCCACAACTAACAACATGGGAGGAATAAGTCTTGACGATCATGCATCCTGAGGGCCTCGCAGGAGTAGCAGGAGAACTGGACTCTGGTAAGTCAAATCTTCACTACTTTATTCCCCACCCTACCTGCATGCCATCACAAACTCCCAACCCTACCCACACCCCCATCACCCCACCACCTCACACATACCCCACTATCACAACCCACCCATCTCAATACCAAGCCCTGCATGCCACAACAATCCATGGACCCCCATCAAGGACCTGCATGGACACCCATTACCACAGCATGCCCATTAGAGAGAATCACCTAGCCTACAAAATCACCATGCACACAAGACAAAGCTGACAGGGCAATCACAACCATACGGGGAAACACACCCATGCACAAGATGGCGCACGCAGATACAATAACACTGCATTTGAATCCCTACAGGACCCCTACTCAACATCACAGGAGAGGAGTTGCCAGCAAAATCTAGTTCCCCCCCCCAGAAGAGGCCCACAGTGATGACAGCAGCACTGCACGCCTGGATCACGATGACCAACCTGGCCCATCAGGGACCTCTGGACAGTCGTTTACCCTGCCACAGTCCTAACCCACCACAGAGCCTCCCCCTCAGGAAACACCACCACAGCACCCACCCAGCGGGCCCATGTCGATGTCCCCAGGACACCTCAATCAGCAGTGTGTCCACCACTACAGGGACCCAAGGCAACCACACAAACCCAGGACGATCAGGGACCTAGAATCAGTGGGCACACGGTTCAGGGGACAGAGGCACAGGGCAAAAGGGAAGCTGGGAGGACTGCTGTGCAACAGGGGGAGGACAGGCCCAAGGAACCACCTCTCCAGGAGGCACTCACCAACATCCTGGGAGCATACCACCATTCCCAGGAGACGATGGGCCAGGTACTGGCCAAGTTCCAGGAGACCCAGCGGCTGCAGGAGGGACAGTACCTGGGGATCAGGGAGGACCTCAAACACATCTACACCATCCTGGTCACCATTGTATGGGTGCTGGCAGACATGGCCAACACCATGAGGGAGGCAGTGGCACACCAAAAGGCACCTGACACTAGCCACACCGAAGAACAGACCTCCACCTCTGCCGGCGCTAGTGGACAGGAGGCTCCGCCACAGGAACAACAGGCCACTAGCACCCCACCCCCTGCAGAAGGAGAACCACCCCGTAAACGGTCCCTGCGATCCAGGCAGAAGCCACAGAACATTGCCAAGACCCCCACCAGGAAATAGGACTCTCCTGATTGTCACCCTTATGTCCCACTCTGTCATCCTGTCCACCTTGAACTGCCATTACTCTCCTTCCTATGCCCCATTGGACAATACTCCTGTGATACCAAGAGACTGGACTCTAACTGGACATTCCTCCACCATCACCCCATCCCATTGCCCATCCCCCTCTACTTATGAACACTTAAATAAACACCCTTGGAACAAATACAAGTCTGGAGTCTGTCAAATGATTGAAATATGTACTAGTACAACATACAGAAACCATTGCAAGTCATATGTACAGTTATAAATACATTGGAATGACCTCTAGTGGGCAGCAGTAAACATACCAGGAGCCAGAGTGGGCCACGGAGACCTGCAAATAGAGATGCCAAAGGGTACAGTGGCCATAGACATAGGGAAATCAGGCTGCCATGTACAATGTCCAACAGAAAATTGAAAAGTAAAGTAAAGCTACAGTGTCTTACCTGTGTGTTACTGGAAGTACTGCTGTATGATATTACTTCTGTTGTCCAGATCTTGTTCCTTTGCCTCCTCTTCCTCACTGTCCACAGGCTTCACCGCTGCCACAAGACCATCTCAAGGCTCATCCTCCTTCAGAAACGGCACCTGGCGTCTCAAGGCCAGGTTGTGCAACATGCAACGATGATCTGGCACACCTTCTTGGGTGAGTAGTACAGGGATCCACCTGTAAGATGGAGGCACCGCAACCTGGCCGAAAGTCTGCTCAATAATCCTCCTCGTTCGCCCATGTGCCTCACTGTAACGTTCCTCTGCCCTTGTCCTGGCATTCCTCACTGGGGTCAGTAGCCATGAGAGGTTGGGGTAACCAGAGTCACCTGAAAACATTGAGGGACAACTGTTAGACACACACTGACCCTTAGGGACAACCCCATACCCAGACACCAACTTATACTGGGTGGGGACCTGGGGCTCACCTATTAGCCACACCCAGTGCCTCTGGAGTTGGCATATCACATATGGGATGCTACTATTACTCCAGATAAATGTGTCATGCACAGAGCCAGGATACTTGCATTTACATGGGAGATGTACTGGTCCGCCAAATGCCCCATCTGCACATTCATAGAGTGATAGCTTTTTCTATTCCTGAACACTTATTCATTTCTTTGGGGGGACAAATGCTACATGTGTACCATCAATGGCACCAATGATGTTGGGGATATGTCCCAGGGCATAAAAGTCAGCTTATACTGTGGCAAAATCGTCCACCTGTGGGGATACAAAGTAGCTGCACATGTGTTTCAGCAGGGCTGACAACACTCTTGTCAACACGTTGGAGAACATTGGCTGAGACATCCCTGATGCCATGGCCACTGTTGTTTGGAAGGAACCACTTGCCAGGAAAAGGAGCACTGACAGGACCTGCACTAGAGGGGGGATACCTGTGGGCTGGCGGATAGCTGACATCAGGTCTGGACCCAATTGGGCACACAGTTGTTGGATTGTGGCCCGATCAATTCTGTATGTTAGTATAATGTGTCTGTCCTCCATTGTCGCAAGGTCCACCAGGGGTCTGCACACTGGAGGATGTCTCCATCTCATATTCATCCTCAGCGGTTGAAGCCTATGGAGGAAAACAGTGAGCAGAGGGTCATATCCACACATCTATTGAAATAATGATGCATCCTTTCCTTTACAGAACCAGTATGTGAATCCGAGAGTCAGTTACTGTGCCAATGTCTGCTGTGATGCAATTAGGTGCCATGGCCTGTGCCCCCCTGAAATGGCGGCTGCCTGACCTGTGAGGAGGGACAAGTGGAAATTAGTTAATTCCGCTGGCGTTGTGCGCCGTTGTGGTAGGCAGCCGACGACCGCCGTGCAACTTCTCATTGGTTATCATTGGGCTTTCTGGGTTCCAGGAGCCAATGGCGATGTACGCCGGTGGTGATGGTACGCAGCACTTTGGACGAGACCAACATTTTCTATCTATCCACTCACTTGCTACCTGACCTTCAACAGGAGAGGACCTATACTGCAAGTGCTGCTGTGACTTGTGCCTGGAAGCGACAGTGGCTCATGTGTCTGGGGAAAGGGCCCCTGCCTTCACTGCGGAGGAGTTGAAGAAACTGGTGAATGGGGTCCTACCCCAGTACACGTTACTCTGCGGTCCTCCAGACAAACAGGTGAGTACACTGTGAGCATGATGCATGGGCCATGAATGTATGGAGTGCTGTGTGTGTAAGTCACATGTGGGAGGGTGAGTTGTCCTGGTCAGAGTGCTGCATGTATGGTGCTCAATGTCTGCGTGTCAGGGGATGGGAGGGATATAGTGGGCCATGAGTGTGATGGTCTGGATGGTTAACTAATTCCCTTTTCAGCTGTCTTTTTCCTGCAGATCAGTGCCCATCAGAAAAAGGGTATTTGGCGTGCCATCGCCAAGGTGGTGCGGACCCTAGGTGCCTTTGACAGGCAACGCACCCACTGCCGCAAATGGTGGGAGGACCTGCGCCGCTGGGCAAGGAAGACAGTGGAAGTCCAACTGGGGCTGGCCTCCCAACGAGGAAGGGGTGCTCATTGTACCCTGACCCCCCTGATGTTCTGTATCCTGGTGGTGGCCTATCCGGAGTTGGATGGGCGCTTGAGGACATCACAGCAGCCACAAGGTGGGTGAGAACAAATTTAGATTCATTAATTTGCGCGCATTAAGGGTTGACCTGGGTGGGAATGTGAACTGTGAGTGCACCTAGGCCAGGGAGAACATGGCAGGGTAAGTCCCTTGTTGGGTAGGTTCTGAAGCACTCCAACACCAATAGTGTTAGGGGGCATCTACTACTGGTCACGGCCCTGTTTGGTTCAGGTGTGCAGCTGATGGCGTTAGGCATTGTACCCTATGGGCTGGTGACTAGCATTGTAACAGGTAGTGCATGGCCAGTGCATAGGGCTGTTCCCTGTGAGTTGTGTACCCCAACGATAGTGTTGTTGCTGGCATTGACCAAGAGTATCCTTTGTCTCTCTCCCCCCCTTCTTGTTTTTTCACACCGTCCTTGTGTGCATTAGCATAATCTGGCAGAGGAGCAGAGGTGCCGGCGATGGAAGGAGCTGCATCCCACATGGGCCTGGAGGCCAAATCCACCGGGACGGAGGGCAAGGGGAGCACCACGACAGGGACAGGAGGGGACACCACAAACAGCGACTCCTTCTCCGATGGAAACTTCCTGGCGGTGGCGAACACCTCTGTGCCTACTCCAACAACAGGTACATCCACCACGCCCCTTACAAGCACCGTCCTCCCAGCAGCCCCTCAGCATGTTTTCCCTGCCCACTCACCCCAGAGGGTGGGCATCTCCTTCGCCCCAGGCACCTCAGGCCCTGCCCCAGTCAGTCCTGCTGCCCTCAGTGAGGAGGCTATTGACAGCACCCCACCAGCAACAGCACTACTACCACTGTGCAGCCATAGCCACCGCCGGATGGACTGTAGCCCTGCTTCCATGGACTATCATACATCCTGGCCACTGCAAATCTCGTGGCTCTGACACCCAGGTGAGGACTTTGACCTGGCACGCCCTACGTGCTGCATCACTGGGCACAAAACACCCTCCAGAACCAGTGGAAGAAGCCATGCACTCACCCTATCCTTCGCAGGATGAAGCACACTGGGCGCAAGGCCCGCTCCAGAACCAGTGGAGAAAGGCATCCACTCACCCTATCCTTGGCAGGATGAAGCACACTGGGCACAATGCCCCCTCCAGAACCAGTGGAGAAAGGCATCCACTTGAGACCTGTGGCTTTGCACTCCCTAGGACCAAGCAGTGGGCAAACGACTCACATGAGAGACTGTGGCTTTGCACTCCCCAGGACCAAGCAGTGGGCAGAGCACCCACTTGAGGGACTTGAAAGACTGCGGCTTTGCACTCCCCAAGACCAAGCAGTGGGCAGAGCACACACTTGAGAGACTTGAGATACTATGGTCTTGCACTCCCCAGGACATCGCTGTGGGCATGGAGCCCCCTCCAGGAGCAGTGGTGTTGTCCCATCTTCTGGCTGAGGTGCCCCCCCTTTCCCCGTCCCCATGAGGTGCCTGTGTGTTTTCGAACTGATGCCTCTGCAGTTTTCTCTCTGTGGGCCACGGACATTTTGAGTGGACAATGTACTGCCTTATGTAAATTACAATGTATATCTGACTATTTCTAATATAACACTAATTTGACTCAATTCCTTTTGTCCTTGCATTCTTCCAGAGGGTTATGGGGTGTATATGTAATGTTGATGCATGTGTTTGAGTGTATGGTGTTGGGGGTAAGGGTGGGGGTGTTGTGTGTGTGTGTGTCACTATCTTTTTCCTCCTCCTCCCCTGTGTGCTAGGTGCAGTACTCACCGTGGTCGTCGCCGCCTCCGTTCGTACTCCTGGTAGATGAGAAGATACACCAGCATGGGGAGGACCTGCAGCTCGGGTTCCATGGCGTCCTGGTTCTTCGTTGGGTGTTGAGAGGTGAGTGGTTTCCCTTCCAGATACTGTTTCCGCAATGCTTTTGATGATGTTGGTACCGCCCCAGAAAAGATGGAGGATGGGCGGGTTGTAATGGGGTCGGCGGTACATTTTCTTCCACCTGGCTGGTTTGTTGCTCCCGCCGTGGTGGTCAGAGTGTTAAAGTAGCTGTATGTGTTGGCGGTTTTTCGCCTTGGTCGTGATTCCAATTTTTTTACCACTGGCCTGTTGGCGGTATTACCGCCGCTTTAACACCGACCGCCAGGGTTATAATGAGGGCCTGTGGCTCTAAGGAAAGGTTAGGTGCCAAAACAATTTGCTGCTAATCATTGTGACATGCCGGAAAGAAATATTATGCTAATGCTGTAAAAGTGTTGTTAGAACATATTGCAGCCCATTTTTTGATGCTAAACATATTAGCGCCATATTTAACAGCATTATCTGAAGAAAAAATGTGCGAGCAAGAAAAAAAAATTGGAAGACAAGATGGAGAATGCAGGCCAGGAGGAGGGACCAGCAAAGTCCCAGGAGAAGTAGAAGAGGAAGCTGAAGTGTCGCTTTAGTGAGGAGAATGACATCTTGGTCAGAGAGGTGACGGAGCACCAACACCAGCTCTTCATCACCTCCAAATTGCTAATAGGTAGGAGAGGGGCTATATGGTGGCAATAGTAGATAAAGTCAACAGTGTTGCAGAGGTGAAGAGGACTGTCACCAATTGTAAGAAGTGCTGGCATAATTGCAAGGGCAGAACTAAAGAGAAACTGGCCGGGTTCCCAAAGGCAGCACTGCAGACTGGAGGTGGAACTCCTGCACCCCAGGAGGACCTGGATGAACTGGAGGAGATGGTATTAACCCCAGAGGAGATAGTCACTGGAATCGCGGAAAGGACGGCACAGACTACCAAGACCTATCACAAATGCACCGTAAGTTGCAGGGGAGGTCTATCTGGAATTTTACAAATGGCATAAGGGGGAGGCACACAGGACACACTGAATGCATGCAAAAGGGTTGCATCGGGACACATAGTGCCAGAATCAAAAGGCCCCATCGTCACCAGAGCCTCACTTTTAGTGAGGCTCTGATGGAGCTATGCACTCCAGCATATTCACAACGTGGTGTTAAGCCACTTACTGTGGCTTAACACCACCTTGTAAATATGGCCCCTCTACACGCAGCACTTTACCTGGAAGGTGCATGCAATCAGTGTGGCTGTGGCCGTGCCACAACACCCATTGCATATTGTTGATGCCCCAGATTTAAGACTACATGTAAACCTAAGGCTGTGACTAAATCCAACACCTCCCCAGAACGTGTCCCTTCCTGCACAAAATCCATGACCCCTGCAGTGCAGCCATCCTTGCACCATGGCACAAGGTTGTGTGTGCTGATGCAGGGGCCAACACAGGGCTGCACCATATACCCTTTAAAATGGTGCACCCAACCATATTGAAATTGACTGAGTGTGGCACTGCTAAATGTTGTACTACATTGCACTCCGTCATTTCCCTTGACACCTGGGCAGTAATGGGCAAACACTTCAGATGCGCCCACACCTTCCCCCCTATGTTCACCAAACATTTTTCACCCATCCCAGCAATTGCTTCACTGTTGCCACTGATCCACCTGCCCATGTGTATCACTCAGCGTCCAACATGTCCTACGCTAGTTGCACAGGGTGGTTCAACAGCAATTCTCACACACCTCCATGCACCATTTGGGAATGGGCACACATGTGAACATATACAACATTTGGGGCATGTCTGTGATCATTATTTTTGCTGCTGTACAATTAACTTCCATTTCACCATGTAACAAGGTTGTCTGTGTTGTGGGAAAGGTTGGTGTCATGCACAAAGGGACACCTTGATGTGTAAGAACAGCTACAAGTTGCATCAATGTTGCACTATGGGTCCAATGTCACTAGCCCATGATGCAACAGTACCATCATACAAATAGTTGCCAATATAGATCCAAGCTGCCCATTCCCCTTGTGCCACATTAACAAAGTCACAAAATGTATGCATTGATCCACAATGTACATCCTTACATTGTACATTCTTACACTAACATAAAGTCCACGTGTTTGCAGCAGTCTCAGGATGAGATCAACCATAAACAGGTCCATGGCCAGATTCTTGGTTTATGGAGGTACCACTAATATCCATATATTATTTGTGCAGGGCCAGCCCTCCAAGTCTTCCAACTTCTCTCACAGCTGTTCTATTGTAGCTTCACATCATTTGTCATACATGGCCACATGCTCACATTTGCATTCCACAACCTATGTAACATGCCCACTGAGTGTGTTTTGGTACTGTGATGACTCATGTCAGCTGAGTAGAGGGAATTACACAATCAAGCTTTCTATGTAATTCATGGCATACAATTTGCCAGGGGTCTGTGACTTGTTAGTACATTGCTTGACTTACATGCACATTCTAAGTTGATTGGGTTTGATACACCTAGACATTTATGTGTATTGGTCCCTGTATGTCACTCTCTTGCTAATACATGTGAGTGGCACTGAGAAGTAAGTTAACAGTACTCATATCTGATATTGTCATTCAGACTTAACTAGGTTGCCTAGCAGACACAAACCTACATTTGTATGTACTTTCAGCCTTTTCCTACCTAGCCCACATATCTGACCAGCAGTCTTCACATATATTCGCTGAATTGCTACAGTCATATGTCAAGCCAACACACTTGTGTGATATGTGTGTGAGAATGTAAAATGTATTTGCTACAGACAATGCATACATTCTACCAACACATTTATGTGGTAGTGAATTTTTTTAAAGATGTTTAATGTTCCTGACTATGGGGCAGATTAAAGTGAAGACGCAGAGCAACCATTCAGGGTCACTTTCCCCCCCCCCACCTTGGCATCCCCCTTACGTCACCATGTATTTTACAGACTGCACACCATTGGACAGGGTAGGGGGCCTACAGCTTATAAGATATTTGATGCAATGGACGTAATGTTCAGGGTCAGAGCTAACATTTTGTCCCTTACCCTGATTTGTAACAATGGTGTGTCCCCTTTAAACAGCTGCTTTGAGCAGGTGTTTAAAGTAGCAGCAAAATAGGGCGCAATTGATTTAGTTAGAGACCGCTGCACCATTTTGGCTCCCCCCTGTAGGCTGTATACCTCCATTGCATACTTAATGCCTTTCACAGGCATTTTCGGAACAAGGTGTTACAAATTGGCCCAATGCCTGACTTGTGCCACTATGAGTTTCTTCTGCTTAGATATTTGCCTAGTTGGGCCACATTAGGGTAAGACATTTAACACTAATGTGGAACAAGGATGCACTAGGCCCTCTTTAACCATGGCCTATGTTCCATAGTTGTTTACAACTGTTGTGGTGTAGCATTGTCCTCAGAAATATGGGCAAGTTACTATTGGTATGTAATGGTGTAAAAGTGTATTCCTTGTACATTCTGAGTTTACATGATTTTATTGATTTATTTACATGATGATTTTTGGATGATTCTTGGAGTAAAGTTCTATGTGAAAACGTTTTGCACTATTAGTTCATTTCTGCGTACTCCTTCAGCAGTGTTTTGTTGTTCCCCCTCCTCCAGTTGTGCTCTATAGTTGTCATCCTCCTCATTGGGGACATCTACTTGTTCATCCCAAGGGACATGTGTGAGTAGCCAAATGTTGTGCAAAATGGACACACAAGGATTATTTTGCAGACAAGGGATGGTGCATATAACTGTCTTCCTCCTGTGAGATGCAGGCACCTGAACCTTGATTTAAGGAGGCCAAATGTTCGCTTCACAAAATTTCTGGTCCTTATGTGGCCTTCATTGTATGCCCACTCTGCATCCGTTGTTGGATTTCCAAAAGGCGTCATGGCCCATAGCTAGATGTCGTAACCTTGGTCAACTGCAATGGAATGTGAGAACATGTGTCAATAATTGCTAGGTGCCATTGGCTGTATTTGTCTTGAGTGGAGTGGTGTATCAGACATCCATCTGGTATTGTGTGTGTTCCTATGTGGATGGATGGTTGGATTGTTCTGTGGTGGTGCATTTTCCGATCATGGGTTGTGGCTTAGGTACATGGTGATTGTAACTTGAATTTGTGTTTGACAGTTCACCCATGCCAAATGTGTGTGGTGATCTCTATATCTGAGCCAGGGCACCAAATTTACAAGGCCCTAGCACCTCCTAACACAACATGAGCCTAGTTTTAATAGACACTTATGTGGGCCAACTAGGCACATGATCCCAGCGCCATGTTTAGTATGTGACACTACCCATGCAGTGCAATACTTAGTGAACCTTTGTGCCACATTATGCCTTTGCAAAGCATCATATATGCACAGGGTGTGTTACCCCATTGGCCAAAAGCTAAAATGGTGCAGAGGAATATGAGAGGTTCCAATGTGTACTTTTTATCAGATACTTTTGGCGCCTGTACAACCCAGGTGTAAGGATCTGTTGTATAGCTATTTTAGCCATGTTTTAGACACGTTGTTTCAAGTTAACTAGGCCTGCCGCTGCGCACTTCAACGCTGTTACAGTTTATTCAGCATTGCTTTATTTTTCTAGCAATAGCCACATTTGCGGTGCTGTTTTATTTTCTTTATCTCATTGCACTTTTGCCTAGGAAAGCATCACGTTTTTAGTAGAACACTTATTTCACTTTGTGCTTTCCCCAAGACTACAGTCAGAAAGGGTTGCCGACAAACGTGGTATGCTGTGTCTCCAACATTCATAGAAAGCACACACTCATGCATGGGGACCATTTCTTAGAATATCAGTTGTTTTATTATAAAAACATCCCTTTGTCCCAGACATGTTAGAGGGAGATTCCAGCCAGATGATCACGACTGTATGCTGATTGCTGATTGCTTTGATGCAGCTACTTGCTGAGACGGCTGGACCCCTGATCCACATGGGGATGGTGTCTCTCTAGACTACAGGCTTCTTCCTCCAGGTATGAGGGATGATGTACCCCCAGGGAGAAAACACGAAGGGCAGATTAGGCTTATTACCCTGTGCTCAAATACAGTATAGGTAGGAGAAATATATATCACTCCTAGTGATGGTATGGTAGGACTTTTCTTGTGTTTTACTTTGTTAGTCACCCACTTGTTTTTATTGTGTTTTATCATCCTAGTTATTGCAATGTATGCTTTCTTATCCAAGATGCAGTTACTTGAATAAATCCGTATTAAACTACATTCTGCCTCTGTTGTCTTTGCCTGTCTGAGACCTTTTGGTAACTGAGAGGAAGGGATGGGATCTGATCGACCACGAGTCCCCTGAGGAGTCTTCCAGTCATGCTCCCGGTTGCCACAATCATCTCGGCCAGAGATGAGGCACTGCCAATTAGCTGGAGAACCCGGATTAGGCCGACAGACATCATGTGGTGTACAATCATACTTAGTACTCACAATACATGTGATCCGGTCTCCCAAATCCACTAGCCTCATTAGCATATTGAGAACCTACATGACAGATGGGGCAAACCATTGCTGTGACCCTGTACTTTTCAGGATTTGCACCATACATTTGTTATTTATCCTACACTGTCCATCGATGGTATCCAACTTGTTGACAGTATTGCACCTATTCTGAGCCGTGGTGCGCAATATATTGACTACAGCACACACATATTGGGTGTAGGGGGCGCCTCGGTGCACAAGTAAAGTAGCACTGCTTTAGATGCTGCCCAACATTTCTAACATGTGGCGCTTAGTGCCTTCACTTTAGAACTGCAGAAGAGTAATATAGTGGACATTGGTACCTATTTTGTGTGTTGTGTGCCATGTGTCAGATGTAGGGCCCTGTGTATTGCATGTTAATCCCACCTGTTTCCCCTTGAAATACCTCCCTTGAACAAAATATTGTTGTTGGCAATCGCTGGCTGACAGACATTTGTGCATGAGGTTCATATGCACAGTGTCGGACAGTTATATGGGATGTGTTCTGATGTATGAAAGATTTTTTAGACAGATGTGGGGCAGGACAGGACATGCTGTGTTTTTCTGCACTGCCCTGCATCAGGAGTCCAGCCCTGCTAAGTTCCATGTATCCTCATTCATGTGCATTTCTGGCCTCTCCTTGTACATTGTCAGTGGAAGATCAACTGCAGACCATTGTTGGTACCCTTGTATCATGGTATGTAGATGTGGTGTTTACAGCTATTTTTGATAGTATGCTGTGAGGTGTCCATTCCTGCACATGATCTTTCATTGATGGTAATGTTCTTTTTCACTGTGTGCTGCACTATGCATCACACAAGGTAAAGTTGTACACAATGAGCATACCTATAATATTTTGCTGATATGTAGATGGTGATGGGATCACTCAGGTGGCAATAGATATCAGTGCTGCCTGAGATTTCTATAACATAGTTAATGTGGGGCAGTGTCAATATGTGAGTATTGTGATATTTGCGTGGCCAGTGCAATTCACATAGCAGAGTAGTTCCTTGGTAAGTGTTAGGTGGGCCCCTTCCCCTTTTTTTATATTGGTGAAAATATTTTTTATGAGCAGGCAGTGGTCCCATGGACCACTGCCGACTCTTAAAAAATGAAAAGAAAACTTTTTCTTTTTTTAAAATGCATCTCATTTTCCTGTAAGGAAAATGGGCTGTGTTAGAAATGGGGTTTTTGGTTGGCAGTTAGGTTGCCCTCTGTCCAAGCAAGAACCCTCACTCTAGTCAGGGTAAGACACACACAATCCAAAATCAGCCTGTGCTCACCCTCCGGTAGCTTGGCACGAGCAGTCAGGCTTAACTTAGAAGGCAATGTGTAAAGCATTTGTGCAATAAATCATACAACACCATAGCATAACACCACAAAAATACACCACACATTATTTAGAAAAATATATAATATTTATCTGGGTATCTTCAGGTCAAAACGATCAAAGTTGCAATATGAATTTGTAAAGATATCACTGAAAAGTGATATAAAGGGGGTCATTACGACTCCCGCCGGATGCGGTGACCGCGCGCCTGGCGGGAGCCGCCAAAATACCGTACCGCGGTCGCAAGACCGCGGCGGGTATTTTGAGTTTTCCCCTGGGCTGGCGGGCGGCCTTCAAAAGGCCGCCCGCCAGCCCAGGGGAAAACGACCTTCCCACCATGAAGCCGGCTCGTAATCGAGCCGGCGGAGTGGGAAGGTGCGACGGGTGCTACTGCACCCGTCGCGTATTTCACTGTCTGCTATGCAGACAGTGAAATACAAGCGGGGCCCTCTTACGGGGGCCCCTGCAGTGCCCATGCCATTGGCATGGGCACTGCAGGGGCCCCCAATGGCCCCGCGACACCCCCTACCGCCATCCTGTTCCTGGCGGGCGAACCGCCAGGAACAGGATGGCGGTAGGGGGTGTCAGAATCCCCAAGGCGGCGCAGCATGCTGCGCCGCCTTGGAGGATTCTGACGGGCAGCGGAAAACCGGCGGGAGACCGCCGGTTTTCCTGCACTGACCGCGGCCAAAGCGCTGCGGTCAGAATGCCCTAAGGGGCACCGCCAGGCTGTCGGCGGTGCTCCCGCCAACCGCGAGCCTGGCGGTCACAGACCGCCAGGCTCGTAATGAGGGCCAAAGTGTCTTAAGTCTTTAGAAAGTAAACAGAGTCTCTTTCAAACACAAAGTACCTGGTTTCTGGTGGAAAATCTCCTCAGAGGGCCACAAAGGAAGAGGTGCGTGGAAAAAGGGTGTGTGCGTCGATTTCTCCCCAGCACACACGGACTTGCGTCGTTATTTTCTACGCGGGTAAGTCGGGCGTCGTTTTCTGGCACGCGGACAGTCTCTTTCTGTGGGTCGCGGGATTACCAGATGTCCCGGGTCTGTGCGTGGATTTTCCTGCTTGTTTTCCGGCTGCGCGTCGTTCTGCGGGGCTGCGCGTCGAAGTTTCGATCTCACGGCAGGCGTCGCGTCGATTTCTCCTGCGGAGTCGGGCGGCGTTGTCCTTGCGAGGCCGTGCGTCAAAGTTTTGATCTCACGGCAGGCGTCGCGTCGATTTCTCCTGCGGAGTCGGGCGGCGTTGTCCTTGCGAGGCCGTGCGTCAAAAATTTTATCTCACGGCAGGCGTCGCGTCGATTTCTCCTGCGGAGTCGGGCGGCGTTGTCCTTGCGAGGCTGTGCGTCAAAGTTTTGATCTCACGGCAGGCGTCGCGTCGATTTCTCCCGGGAAGTCGGGCGGCGTTGTCCTTGCGAGGCCGTGCGTCAAAGTTTCGGTCGTCCCGAAGGCGTCGCCTTGATCAGCGTCGGTGTGCGGCGTTTTTCTTGCCGCGGAACAAGCTGTGCGTCGAAAAGTTCGGTGCACGGAGCGTCCAAGAGGAAGAGTGAAGTCTTTTTGGTCCTGAGACTTCAGGGAACAGGAGGCAAGCTCTATCCAAGCCCTTGGAGAGCACTTTTACAGCCAGGCAAGAGTTCAGCAAGGCAGCAGGCCAACAGCAAGGCAGCAGTCCTTTGTAGAAAAGCAGACTGGTGAGTCCTTTGAGCAGCCAGGCAGTTCTTCTTGGCAGGATGTAGTTTCTGGTTCAGGTTTCTTCTCCAGCAAGTGTCTGATGAGGTAGGGCAGAGGCCCTGTTTTATACTAAGTTGTGCCTTTGAAGTGAGGGTGACTTCAAAGAGTCTCTAAGAAATGCACCAAGCCCCCTTTCAGTTCAATCCTGTCTGCCAGAGTCCCAGTAGGGGGTGTGGCAGTCCTTTGTGTGAGGGCAGGCCCTCCACCCTCCCAGCCCAGGAAGACCCATTCAAAATGCAGATGTATGCAAGTGAGGCTGAGTACCCTGTGTTTGGGGTGTGTCTGAGTGAATGCACAAGGAGCTGTCAACTAAACCTAGCCAGACGTGGATTGAAGGGCACAACAAGATTTTAGTGCAAAGAAATGCTCACTTTCTAAAAGTGGCATTTCTAGAATAGTAATATTAAATCCGACTTCACCAGTCAGCAGGGTTTTGTATTACCATTCTGGCCATACTAAATATGACCTTCCTGCTCCTTTCAGATCAGCAGCTGCCACTTCAACAGTGTATGAGGGGAACCCCAATGTTAGCCTATGAAAGGAGCAGGCCTCACAGTAGTGTAAAAACAAATTTAGGAGTTTCACACTACCAGGACATATAACTACACAGGTACATGTCCTGCCTTTTACCTACACAGCACCCTGCTCTAGGGGTTACCTAGGGCACACATTAGGGATGACTTATATGTAGTAAAAGGGGAGTTCTAGGCTTGGCAAGTACTTTTAAATGCCAAGTCGAAGTGGCAGTGAAACTGCACACACAGGCCTTGCAATGGCAGGCCTGAGACAGGGTTAAGGGGCTACGGAGGTGGGTGGCACAACCAGTGCTGCAGGCCCACTAGTAGCATTTAATCTACCTGCCCTAGGCACATGTAGTGCACTCTACCAGGGACTTACAAGTAAATTAAATAGTCAATCATGGATAAACCAATCAGTAGTACAATTTACCCAGAGAGCATATGCACTTTAGCACTGGTTAGCAGTGGCAAAGTGCCCAGAGGTCAAAAGCTAACAACAACAGGTCAGAAAAAATAGGAGGAAGGAGGCAAAAAGTTTGGGGATGTCCCTGTCAAAAAGCCAGGTCCAACATGACCCCCTACCAGCCTAATGCCAGGGGAGAACAATCACTATCCTGATGTACTTCCCTGTTTGAGGCGACAGAACAAGGACCCAGGCCCACAACAGCAGGGGCATGCTCCAGTTCTTCGCCTTCCTGACTCCAATTGGATCACTCTGTCCATACTCTCAGGGCCCACTAAGCCAACCCATGGGGAACCTTTCTCCTTACCTGCGGATCCCATCTGTGCAGCACCTAACCTTTATTTGCTCACAGATGTATCCCAGGAGCAGGATAGTACCACCATGACCAACACAGTGGTGTTTCCCACTCTACCCCTGGGGTGTGACACTTGTCCCCTCCCCAGGGATAACTCTGTCCACCCGGACAGCAAGCCACAGTGATTACTGACAGCTGCCAGGGATGAGAGCCAGGCCCAACGCCTCTCAAAGCTCTCCAACCACTGTGGCTGTGGAGAGTGGGGGGCGGTAGCCTCAGGTGCTGGGCACCCTTTAACCACTCTCCCTTCCACCAGGTCAGAGATGACAGCCTGAACCTGGTCCTCCCCTCTGGGGCTTTGTACCCTCCCTCCTGGAGCGGTACCCCCAGAGTCCAACATGGTCAGGGTGCTTACAGAAGTCACCCTGTACCATTCCTCCACCAGTGCAGGGCTGTTAACCTGCAACTGGCCCTCCAACCTGGGGCCTGTACCTTCAGGTTGGACTAGGGCCCGGGGTGAGGCTTCCCTCCCCCTGCCCTCCCTTCTGGCGTCCAGCACCCTCCAACTAGGAGTGGCCTCCTCAGAAGACAACATGTTAGAGGCACTGTTATCAGTAGCCCCTCCCTCCAGGTCTGGGGGGACACCCTGAACCTGGTCTTCCAGCCCAGGGTCTGTACCCTCAGACTGGATCACTGCCTGGCAAACCAGGACTTCCTGGGAGGCACACCTACCCCCCACCAGGTCAGAGTTTAACCTCTGCACCTGACCATTCAACTCAGAGTCACCACCCTCAAGTTGAACAATTGCCTGGCATGCCAGGACTTCCTGGAGGGCACACTGACCCTCCACCAGGTCAGAGTTTAACCTCTGCCCCTGACCATTCAACTCAGAGTCACCACCCTGAAGTTGAACAATTGCCTGGCACGCCAGGACTTCCTGGAGGGCACACTGACCCTCCACCAGGTCAGAGTTTAACCTCTGAACTTGGCCATTCAACTCAGAGTCACCACCCTGAAGTTGAACAATTGCCTGGCACGCCAGGACTTCCTGGAGGGTACACTGACCCTCCACCAGGTCAGAGTTTAACCTCTGAACTGGGCCATTCAACTCAGAGTCACCACCCTGAAGTTGAACAATTGCCTGGCGCACCAGGACTTTCTGGGAGGCACACCTACCTCCCACCAGGTCAGAGTTTAACCTCTGAGCCTGGTTCCCCAACCCAGGGTCACCACCCTGAGGTTGGGCAATTGCCTGGCACGCCAGGACTTTCTGGGGGGCACACCTACCCCCCACCAGGTCAGAGTTTAACCTCTGAACCTGGTCATCCAACCCAGAGTCAACACCCTGAGGTTGGACAATTGCCTGGCACAGCAGGGCTTCTTGGGAGGCACACCTACCTCCCACCAGGTCAGAGTTTAACCTCTGAACCTGGGTATCCAACCCAGAGTCACCACCCTGAGGTTGAACAATTGCCTGGCACGCCAGGACTTTCTGGGGGGCACACCTACCCCCCACCAGGTCAGAGTTTAACCTCTGCACCCGGTTATCCATCCCAGAGTCAGCACTCTGAGGTTGAAAAATTGCCTGGCACGCCAGGACTTTCTGGGGGGCACACCTACCCCCCACCAGGTCAGAGTTTAACCTCTGAACCCGGTTATCCAACCCAGAGTCAGCACTCTGAGGTTGGACCACTGCCTGGTACACCATGACTTTCTGGGGGGCACGCCTACCCCCCAACAGGTCAGAGCTTATCCCCTGAACCTGGTTAGCCAACCCAGAGTCACCACCCTGAGGTTGAACCATTGCCTGGCAGGCCAGGACTTCCAGGGAGGCACACCTACCTCCCACCAGGTCAGAGTTTAACCTCTGAGCCTGGTTCCCCAACCCAGGGTCACCACCCTGAGGTTGGGCAATTGCCTGGCATGCCAGGACTTTCTGGGGGGCACACCTACCCCCCACCAGGTCAGAGTTTAACCTCTGAACCTGGTCATCCAACCCAGAGTCAACACACTGAGGTTGGACAATTGCCTGGCACAGCAGGACTTCTTGGGAGGCACATCTACCTCCCACCAGGTCAGAGTTTAACCTCTGAACCTGGGTATCCAACCCAGAGTCACCACCCTGAGGTTGAATCTTTGCCTGGCATGCCAGGACTTCCTGGGGGGCACTCTCACCCCCCACAAGGGACACACCGTCCCCAAGGGCCACGCAAGAGTCTGGTTGGCGCAGGTCTCCCGACCTCTGCCCATCCGGCAGAGTCTGCGTTTCCCCCAAACCAGAAACGGTTTCACCTGGGTCATTCCTGGGGGGCTCTGCTCTCAGAGCTGTCCCCTGACTCTCAAGGTCCTCCACTGGGGTCTGCAACCCCCTCTCAACCCTATGTCTGGACTTCTGCACCCCCTCACTAGGAGGGGTACTGCCAGACACCAGAACTGTTGGGATGCTGGCTACAGTCACCCCCCCAAGTTCTTCTGACACTGCGGGGCTTCCCTCAAAAGGTGGCCCTACGGTACAGGCTAGGCTTCCCTCCTGGTGTTCCCTCATGGAACCCTCTAGGACCTGGGACCTACCTGGGACACTACAATCCTCTCCCACCACACTCGGTTGGGAACCACCTAGACCACTCCCTTCAGGAGCACCCCCAAATGCCTCTTCAGACTCTCTGGTACTCACCTAGAAGTCTGCCTCCATTGTAAGTTCCCTGGGGTCAGAGAACTCACACTCCACCTGGTGTTGGCGTAGCTCTGGAAAATAAGGACCAGACATATGCTCTCCAGCAATTACATCACTCTGCCCTTCACATGTATTAACCACAGTACCCTTCACCCAACCACCCAGTAACTCAACCTTGGAAAAGCACTCTACTTCACCCTCCTGAGACTGGCGAGACAGTATCTGTCTGTCCCTGACACTCAACCCAAACTCTTCTGGGATGTCTCTACACTCTATATCCAGGACGTCCACCAGGGGGGAACCCTTTTCTCTGTCACTCTCTGCTAGAGTCAGTAAAGTGTCCCTCCCCCCAGTAGGAATATGACTCCCTGTGCCAGTTCCCCAATCCTTCTCAGGGACCCTGTGCATAACGGGAACTACCTCATACCCTTGAACTGCCTGGGGTGTGTCAACTCCCTTCTTCAAGTTGGGCACCACATCTCTGGGCTTGTGCCCTTCTTCAGCAGTACTAGATGCAAGATTTTTGCTGCCACCATCTGAACTGGACTCAGCCCTTCCGGCCTCCAGTTTCAGCTCTTTACAGCTCAGCTCTTGAGCTGCAATCTTTTCTTCTTCCAGGGCTAAGAGTCTTTTTGCCTCAACCTCTGCAAGATACTCTTCTAATTGTTGCTCCTGTCGCCTTTGACTTCGGAGCCATTCATCTATTTCTGGGTCACTGTCCAACTCTGAGTAGTCTTCCTCCTCATCTGAGTAGTCTTCCTCCTCATGTGCGTAGTCCTCCTCCTCATCTGAGGGGTACTTAGTCATTTGGTTTCTTGCTGCCTCTCTCTCTGCCCATCTTTCCTCCCCCCAGACTATGTAGTGATGGAGCATCTCCGCTTTAGTAGATCTCCTTGCTACAGGAAGGCCCCATTGTCTGCAAAGCTTCCTTAGGTCAGCCTTAGTGAGGTGGTCAGTACGAACAAAGAATGAGTAGGTACACAATCCCATTTTGATAAGATCTTATCAGCAAAAACCAAAATCCAAAGTCTAAAATATCAATAGTATATCCAGGAGGACATCAGAGAACCAAGAGCCAAAAAAGATGAAAAATCAAGTTGACCTTCAACTGTGGGTAGGTAGTGAAATACTTAGCTACTGTATGTCACTGCACAAACACAAGTCCTATCCTCACCGCTGATCACCAATGTTAGAAATGGGGTTTTTGGTTGGCAGTTAGGTTGCCCTCTGTCCAAGCAAGAACCCTCACTCTAGTCAGGGTAAGTCACACACAATCCAAAATCAGCCTGTGCTCACCCTCCGGTAGCTTGGCACGAGCAGTCAGGCTTAACTTAGAAGGCAATGTGTAAAGCATTTGTGCAATAAATCATACAACACCATAGCATAACACCACAAAAATACACCACACAGTATTTAGAAAAATATATAATATTTATCTGGGTATCTTCAGGTCAAAACGATCAAAGTTGCAATATGAATTTGTAAAGATATCACTGAAAAGTGATATAAAGTGTCTTAAGTCTTTAGAAAGTAAACAGAGTCTCTTTCAAACACAAAGTACCTGGTTTCTGGTGGAAAATCTCCTCAGAGGGCCACAAAGGAAGAGGTGCGTGGAAAAAGGGTGTGTGCGTCGATTTCTCCCCAGCACACACGGACTTGCGTCGTTATTTTCCACGCGGGCAAGTCGGGCATCGTTTTCTGGCACGCGGACAGTCTCTTTCTGTGGGTCGCGGGGATTACCAGATGTCCCGGGTCTGTGCGTGGATTTTCCTGCTTGTTTTCCGGCTGCGCGTTGTTCTGCGGGGCTGCGCGTCGAAGTTTCGATCTCACGGCAGAAGTCGCGTCGATTTCTCCTGCGGAGTCGGTCGGCGTTGTCCTTGCGAGGCCGTGCGTCAAAGTTTTGATCTCACGGCAGGCGTCGCGTCGATTTCTCCTGCGGAGTCGGGCGGCGTTGTCCTTGCGAGGCCGTGCGTCAAAGTTTTGATCTCACGGCAGGCGTCGCGTCGATTTCTCCTGCGGAGTCGGGCGGCGTTGTCCTTGCAAGGCCGTGCGTCAAAGTTTTGATCTCACGGCAGGCGTCGCGTCGATTTCTCCCGGGAAGTCGGGCGGCGTTGTCCTTGCGAGGCCGTGCGTCAAAGTTTCGGTCGTCCCGAAGGCGTCGCGTTGATCAGCGTCGGTGTGCGGTGTTTTTCTTGCCGCGGAACAAGCTGTGCGTCGAAAAGTTCAGCGCACGGAGCGTCCAAGAGGGAGAGTGAAGTCTTTTTGGTCCTGAGACTTCAGGGAACAGGAGGCAAGCTCTATCCAAGCCCTTGGAGAGCACTTTTACAGCCAGGCAAGAGTTCAGCAAGGCAGCAGGCCAACAGCAAGGCAGCAGTCCTTTGTAGAAAAGCAGACAGGTGAGTCCTTTGAGCAGCCAGGCAGTTCTTCTTGGCAGGATGTAGTTTCTGGTTCAGGTTTCTTCTCCAGCAAGTGTCTGATGAGGTAGGGCAGAGGCCCTGTTTTATACTAAGTTGTGCCTTTGAAGTGAGGGTGACTTCAAAGAGTCTCTAAGAAATGCACCAAGCCCCTTTTCAGTTCAATCCTGTCTGCCAGAGTCCCAGTAGGGGGTGTGGCAGTCCTTTGTGTGAGGGCAGGCCCTCCACCCTCCCAGCCCAGGAAGACCCATTCAAAATGCAGATGTATGCAAGTGAGGCTGAGTACCCTGTGTTTGGGGTGTGTCTGAGTGAATGCACAAGGAGCTGTCAACTAAACCTAGCCAGACGTGGATTGAAGGGCACAACAAGATTTTAGTGCAAAGAAATGCTCACTTTCTAAAAGTGGCATTTCTAGAATAGTAATATTAAATCCGACTTCACCAGTCAGCAGGATTTTGTATTACCATTCTGGCCATACTAAATATGACCTTCCTGCTCCTTTCAGATCAGCAGCTGCCACTTCAACAGTGTATGAGGGGAACCCCAATGTTAGCCTATGAAAGGAGCAGGCCTCACAGTAGTGTAAAAACAAATTTAGGAGTTTCACACTACCAGGACATATAACTACACAGGTACATGTCCTGCCTTTTACCTACACAGCACCCTGCTCTAGGGGTTACCTAGGGCACACATTAGGGATGACTTATATGTAGTAAAAGGGGAGTTCTAGGCTTGGCAAGTACTTTTAAATGCCAAGTCGAAGTGGCAGTGAAACTGCACACACAGGCCTTGCAATGGCAGGCCTGAGACAGGGTTAAGGGGCTACGGAGGTGGGTGGCACAACCAGTGCTGCAGGCCCACTAGTAGCATTTAATCTACCTGCCCTAGGCACATGTAGTGCACTCTACCAGGGACTTACAAGTAAATTAAATAGTCAATCATGGATAAACCAATCAGTAGTACAATTTACCCAGAGAGCATATGCACTTTAGCACTGGTTAGCAGTGGCAAAGTGCCCAGAGGTCAAAAGCCAACAACAACAGGTCAGAAAAAATAGGAGGAAGGAGGCAAAAAGTTTGGGGATGTCCCTGTCAAAAAGCCAGGTCCAACAGGATGCATTTGAAAAAAATTCTCTATTGAAAAGGCAATCACAGGCATTGATTCTACTGACCGCAGCAGACCACCATCACTGTGAGAGAAACCTACCTCATGACTATTAATGAGGTAGGTCTATTTGCTCCCTACTGAGAATTACTAAAAGTCTGAAACACACTTTAGTACATGGCTGATTGTGATTACCTAATAGTGAATCGCAAAAATGTGCTATTCGCTATTCAAAGACACTGAGGTACGTACATCTGGCTCTAGATGCTAGGAGAGTTCAGGGTACAATGAACACTAAAATCAATAGGAAGTCATGGACTTCAGGCCCAACGTTATTCCAGTCTTGGCCCTACCCTGGCCCTCAAAACCCCTGGGGAAATCCAATTACAGATACCATCAAGCCCCCCATAGACCATGACACTTGATACTTAGGTAGTACTTATAGGATCTCTCAAAATGTATCGTCCCTTGTAGAAATTCACATGTCTCAAGTAAATAGGTACTGTATCCCTAAGAAACCTAAAATCAATGTATCCTCACCAGTGAGATCTATGCGACCAATGTCCCAAAACTTCCTTTTGCATGGAGACAAGAGGATGAGGATTCACTGATTATTAAGGTAACTCACGGAATCTTCTAAGTAAGAGGCTTTAAGATCCATAATGGGGGATGACATCTACCATGCTAGAATATACCTAGTCCTTGGCTCTGAATTTGATTCAATCGCATTGATATTCATTGATAGGAAAGTAACTTGGTAGCCCTTGATGCTAGGACAAGTCCACGTATTGGCTCATCTATCCAAACCAAGGGGGTTATTACAACTTTGGAGGAGGTGGTAATCCGTCCCAAATGTGACAGATATACCACCAGCCGTATTACGAGTTCCATAGAATATAATGGACTCGTAATACGGCTGGTGGTATATCCGTCACTTTACCGTCACTTTTGGGACGGATTAACACCTCCTCCAAAGTTGTAATAACCCCCCAAATGTTTGCAGACTGATCTACATTGGGCTAAACCTAATTTAAGATCAAATCGACCAATTGGCCAAGACTCTGTTTTAGGTAACTTGGAATTACTACCTATCATGAATCCCCAACCCCTTGTGATCCAATAAGCACCTTTCGAGGCTAGCTGCAAGTGGCTATAAAACTAACATCCCTGGCTCAGCAACTCCTATGTATGGCTTTCTTCTCCCCAAATTCCAACTAGCAGGTCTCCACCAAACAAGCCCCCTATGTCACAGAATTCACATTCTTCTATTACCATTAAGGTCTTATTTGACAAAAAAATCTCATGGCAACCAACTTAGTAAATGATGATTCATCTCATACTCTAGCAGGGCAGACCTTGAGTCCAAACTACAACTGCTTGACTGGTTTGATGTTATTGACATATTCAATATATGCCTATTCCAGGAAACCTGAAGCACAGAGCTTGTTTTTTGACCCAGGTATAACAATTATTGGATCCCAGCTAAAACCAACCTTTCTGGAAGGTCATATGGAGGCCTGGTAACATGGCTTAGAACCTCATTAAACTGCTTGACATATGAACAGGCAATTGATTCTCCAGATATTTTGTTAATTCGCACTAGGCCCAATGGGGACCCCGTGTCGACATTATCAACATGTACGCCAGAGGAGTTAGGAATGGTAAAATGTCCGAAACGATCCACTCACTAGAGAGACACTGGGAGAGTAATACCAAGAAACAGAACGTTTTACTTGCTAGGTATTTCTACACCACTTTTGAGCCCTTAGGTTGTGAGGACACTGAATTGTCCACTGAGGAAGATGAGTGTTGAGTTATCATACAACTTGAATTACCTCCTATAAAAAGGTGGACACAAGCTGCTATGCAACTGGCAATGATCCTGGAACATAGACTTAGGACCACAAATGGGACAATAAAATTAGATGGCTGAGGGGCTTCTACATAAAACAAGCCTAACCAGGAGAGTTGCATTGATCATATAGTAATTGATTTAAAACTCTGGCATAGGATGAATGCCATGGTAGTAAACCCAAAAGTTGAGAGTGATCATAATCCCCTCAGTCTCCATCTTTCCTCTCTCTGGGAGAACACATCCCTGGTCTCACTGTCACACACGCTAACTAGAGACCAGCTACAAACTAAAAACAAGCGGAAGCTAAAGTGGCATCAAGTTGTAGCATAACTACAGATCATCATTACTCCAGATCTCGCAAATCCCACTCTTAACCTATTGTTGGCCAAAGATTTAAATATAAAGGAAACCAATAGCATCCATAATACAAACATAATCAGCAACAGGCAAAAAGAAAGTGGGATGAGATTAGAACCCGTGATATGCTCAAATCATGCACTTATAAAGCCCACTGCAAGTTTTGGCCACTTATGGCATGGAAGTGGGGTAAGAGGCTAGACGTCAACCATCAAATCATATATCATCATCTGTTTGGTTTGACCACTTCACAACTCTGACAGCTCACAGAACTCCACTAGTGTAGACCAACTAGAGTTTGACACCATCCAGGATGTTCTCGTATTTGATATTAATGACATTAGATGTGCCCGTGATGTTATTATACGTGGGAAAGCACCTGGACCTGATAGCATCCCTAGTGACACCTTTATCAGCGTAAGGGCCAACTTGTATACATCTATGCTAGCACTATCAAATGCAACTGCTAGGGGTGCACCAATCCTAAACTCCTAGAAGGGAGATGAGGTCATGCTCATCTACCAAAAGGGAGATAGAAGCCTCCCTCAAACTAGAGGCCTATAAGCTTAATAGACACTATTCAAAAGGTGTTCTGTCGGGTGATCTTGGGGGCAATTCATGATTGGATCCATTAAAACAACATATTTTTCATGCTACAGGATGCTTTCAGGAAGAACGAGCTCAAAAGACCAGGTTTTCCATTTTGTGTCAAAGGGTCTGATTTAGAGTTAGATAGAGGGGGTTACTCCATCACCAACACAATGGATATCCCATTCGCCATATTACAATTCCATAATAGCCTAAGATGCTGGTAATACAGAAGACAGGATATCTGTCAAACTTGTGATGAAGTAACCCCTCTGCCAAAATCGAAATCAGGCCTTATGTGCTGGAAGATGGTTCATATTGGCAGGGACCACCTATATGTGGCTTTTGTCGATTTGAAATCTGCCTTCAACCTAGTTCCTCGCCACAACCTGTGGTAGGTGCTAAGGAATAAGGGTATGCCTGCGAACCATCTCTATAAACTTGCAAGAATTAAACCAGTTTTGTTTTGGTTGAGGTTGAGAGTCACACTGGATCTAGCCCCTTATGCTAGAGCTTTGCCAGTACTCATAGAGCTAGAAAGGTTCCACAATTGTGAGTGGCTAAGTAACATCAAGAAACTGTTGGGTTGTTGGAGGCTTTCTGATGTGTGGAACCTTTCTATGGCTGTCCGCCTCCCCCCCAAGGAAAAATAAAAGGGTTATTCTAGTTTTGAGTCAACCAGATTGCAGTCAACAAATAGGGGCACACTGACTAATGATTTTATTATATCTAAGATTCATAGCGTCCTCAAACCTTACCATGATTTCATCATAGAACTCGAAGCTTTACACCCAGTTTTGGAGCTTTACCTCTTAAGACATTCAAAGCCAGATGATCACAATCTGCTACATTGATTTCTACATGCTTCCATCAAAACTGTTGTGCAAGTCATGTTTGTCTGCCTAAGCCATACTTGACCAAGATTGTCTTGGATTAAACCAGTCTGCTCCCTGATGGACACTAGGAGACATACTGATACTTTAAGAATTTTAAGAACAGACCAAAGTTCACTATTTGCCAGTGCAGTAGCCAAACTTCTGGGAAGGATGGCACTTAAGATGGAAAGCTATGGAATCCATTGTCTGAAAACTATTGCTTGCGTAGCTTTGAAAGCTTCTAAGGAAGGAACTATTGCCATCTAATATGTTTTACATATCAAATTACTCATGGCAGAATTTCACTTTAGTACACATAGCGGACCCAAATTAGTTTTTTGTAGAACAAACATGCCTTGACTATTCCTTAGCAGCCCTCCTCGCTTGATTTTTGGTTTTGGCGCATAGGCTAACTATCATATCAAAATTGCCATTTGCACTAGCTTTTTAGGTCTCTTCATCTTATATTGTTTTATTCAAGCAAAAGGTCTCTTTCCACTAGAGATGTGTTTAGCCTTATGCTTTCTATGACCATAGGTCCAGGTGACTCTTGCTCGGTGCCCGTATGCTAATCTTGCACTCTGAATCCTATTGCTTCTGTACTAATCTTTACAGTTTGCAGGATTGAGCCGAATTTCTTATTTATAAGGAATTGTAATGTGCAAATTACATTTAGATACCATACAGAAAATGCACAATGCACTTTAAATCAAACTCAGTATAGATCAGTTTAGTTTTCATTGCTCATCATTATGATGCGATTCCCTGATAACAGCCTTTATGATGGAAATCTTGCTTGCATTGCGGGTGCAATGCTCTGCTTTATACTATATGAAAGGCTGTGATTACTGGGTTGTATAATTTCTTTGTAAAATATTTAGGCGGTCATTCCAATGCGGTTATCGCCGAATGACCGCACCGCGGTCAAAAGACCGCGGCGGCCATTCTGGCTTTCCCGTTGGGCCGGCGTGCGACCGCCAGAAGGCCGCCCGCCGGCCCAGCGGGAAAACCCCTTCAACAATGAAGCCGGCTCCGAATGGAGCCAGCGGAGTTGAAGGGGTGCGACGGGTGCAGTGGCACCCATCGCAATTTTCAGTGTCTGCTTTGCAGACACTGAAAATCTTTATGGGGCCCTGTTAGGGGGCCCCTGCACTGCCCATGCCAGTGGCATGGGCAGTGCAGGGGCCCCCAGGGGCCCCACGACACCCGTTCCAGCCTCTTCCTGGCGGTGTAACCCCCCCAGGAACAGGCTGGCGGGAAGGGGGTCGGAAGCAGCGCCGCCATGGAGGATTCCTTTAGCCAGGGGAAAACCGGCGGGAAACTGCCAGTTTCCCTTTTCTGACCGCGGCTTTACCGCCGCGGTCAGAATTGGCCAGGAAGCACCGCCAGCCTGTTGGCGGTGCTTCCGTGGTCGTTGGCCCTGGCGGTCGATGACCGCCAGGGTCAGAATGACCCCCTTAATATCCTTTTAATGGAATTTTATGATGTTTTTAAATTCTACAGTTGTTAATTACTTTTATGGCATTTTTGCAAAGTTCAATAAAAAAAGTATTTTTCTTGGTGGACTGCGCTACTATTTTCAAAAAATTATTGTGATGGACAATCATTTTTTATATTTGTGAGTTAGCTGGGTGGAGACAAACGAAGGCACTATGGGACGATTACCAGACCCAGTCTTTTTTTTTTAGTAGTAATTGGGTGTGGATAGCTCCACCAAAAATCTGCTTAACTTCAAAAATAAGGCTGCTCTTGATTGGGTAGTTGCAGGGCTGGCTTTAGGGCTGGTGGTGCCCTGTGCAACAGTCTTTTTTGGTGCCCCCCACCCCATGACCACCTCCTCGGATTCACTCACTACCACCCGGAAAATGTGCCCCTCATATTCTCCATAGCATCTCTCTCACATACACTACTTGGTTTTAAAGCACTTGTAAAAGCTGGCTTTACTAATCCACTCAGCTATCCACATAAAATATAGTTCTGCTCTTTGCTGCAGGCATATTAACCCTCTACACTACTGTATGGCGAGTCAAAGCTGCTGCTAGACAATACTCCCATCTCTCTCCCTAGCAGGAACATTAAACACAAGATGTATCTTGACATTTTAAATGCTTCCTTAAGGCTGAACGCACAACGAACTTTTCAGCAGGTGCTTTTAAATCGCAAGTTTCGTAAGTCATTGCTAAACACAGCACCCCCCTGAGGTCAGCGTCCCCCAATCCAGATCAGCACCCAGTGCGGCTGCACCACCCTAAAGCCGGCCCTGGGTAGTTGCATAAACAAATTCTTGAATAACAGTCGATTCTGTTAGTAACATCTTGATGAAGAGATAGCTGCCATCTGTGCCTGTTTATATCTTCGATATACACACACATATGGAGTACTGTAGCAATATAGCCACACTGCTTTTCTTAGGACTGCTGCCCGAATTTCGGGCAGTGAAATGCATGACGGGTGCTACTGCACCCGCTGCACATCAGCATTGCCGCCGGCTCTATTACGAGCCGGCAGCAATGTTGATGTGACATTTCCGCTGGGCCAGCGGATGGTAACACTGTTACCGTCCGCTGGCCCAGCGGAAATGTCATAATAGGGAGCCAGGAATAGCACCGGCAATAGCGGTATTCTGTCTCCCGCGGCCTCAGCGGTCTTTTTGCAAGACCGCCGACGTCGTAATGACCCCCATAGTGTCTTTTAGAATAATTAAAGAAACTCTGTGACAATGAGGTAAAGGACAATGTTTTGATATGTGTCAGATACTGAGGCCAGGTGTTTTAGAAGAGTAGACCAATGACACAGTCCAGCAAGACTGAAACTACTGGTGGCAGGGGACAGTTAGGATGGAGTGTGAGGTCAAGAGGGGTATCTAATGGCAAAGTTAGTATATTTATAAAGCAACTGTAAGTATGGAGAAATGTGTGGGGAAAATAGGGACTTTTATCAGTGCTGGGACAAACAAACTTTTTTGCTGAAGGATTGAACTTCAAGCAGACTAGCTATGCTTCAATGGGACATGATACATGTAGCAAATCACCATTTTTTGCAAGCTGTCTCCTGTATTTTTGACCTATCTATTTTGTAGGCTTTAGAACACTGCGGACATAACCTCTGCTAAGCAGGATCAGAGTGCCTGAAATCTCCTTTTAAACATGGTTGAATTGTAATTTTTCTTACTGGCATGCTTAACTTGTCAGTGAGTCCCTAGTATATGGTGTAGAAAGTTAACACCACGAATGGGCTGAAGATCCAATTGTGGCATCCACTCTACTCGCAGGTAAACATGATTTCAGATGTTCCCTATATAGCCTGACTGATGCAGTGTAAAACCTTCATTGTAGTGTGTCAAAATGGAATGTAACTACCCCCTACTATGAGAAGGCATTCAACAGTGTAGACAGAGAAACCCTTTGAAAACTCCTCCACCACTACGGTGTGCCAGATAACCTTTAACCCGTTGAGTGTGGGCGTCGGCCACTGGCCGACGCCTGCACTACCTCCCTTGTGCGGGTCACGACCAGTGGCCGACACCAGGGAGGGGGTTAGAAAATCCTCGGGTGCGGCGCACCAGAGGATTTTTTTTTTTTTTCACTACCCGGGAGACACAGGAGCTTTTCCGTGTCTCCTCCCGCCCCCCACCTGCCCCTTTGTGACATCAGCGTGCCGTGCCCAAAAGGCCTTCCCCATATTTAGGACGGCCTCGTATAAAAGGGGAGACTCTCCCCTTTCATACGAGGCCTTCCTGAATGCGTTTCCTGGCCGTCGATCGTAGCACAGCTGTGATCGAGAGCCATGAAACGCCACTAGACTCCAGGGATTTCACTTGGGGGGGTCGGCCCCCTTGGAAAATGGGCCGGCACCCCCCCGGGGGCATATTTTTTTCATTATGAGGTAGGTGGCCCCCCCAGGGGTTGTTTTTAAAAAAAAAAGAAAATAAAGAATTTGACAGGGGGTCGCCCGTGGCCAGGGCAACCCCCTGTGGGGGCAATACTTTTTTTTTAGTAGTTGTATGGTTTCCCTGGGGCCATTTTGGCCCCCAAGGAAACCATACAACTACTAAAAAAAAAATAGATCTATATAAATATATATATATAGATCTATACATATATATCTAGATATTTATCTATGTAGATAGATATATCTATCTACATGGCTATATCTATAGATCGATATATATATATATATATATATATATATATATATATATATATATATATATATAATAGATAGATATTATCGCTCTCTCTCTCTCTCTATATATATATATATAGATCACTTTTGTCAATGCATGTGTGGTTTCCATGGGGGCAGCGATCGCCCCCCAGGAAAACCAGACCCACATATCAAAGTGATATATATATGACGAGAGGATGAGAGCGTTTGAAGCCGTTTCCGTCTGCGCAGAGTGCCGGCTTTCTGCGGTCAACGGATCCTGGATCAGCAACACTGTTTTGAGGGTAAATGAAGCAATTGCAATATTATTACCAGTAGCATTTGCTCGCACACAGTTTGTAAATATTGGACATATTTTGATATTATAGACTGCTGTCACTTTTTTTGTTATACAAAACGTTTGAAAAGTGGAAATAACTATAATTATCCACGGGGTAAGGAGTACAATGTTGCAGAAAAGACTATAAGATGCTTATGGATCATCAAATCTTTGCACAGTGAATCGACTTTCTTGACTCCTTTGGATCTACTGACAGCGTGTGTGAATTGGAACCGGTTTTGATACTGAAATCTGATTCATTTTGTAATCAAGCATATAACAATTTGGTACCAAATGCTTATGACTGGCATCAGATAATAAGATAAAGAATAATCTCTCCTTCCTTGTGTTAACTGTGACGGACCTTGTGTGGTGTGGAGTGAGCTTTAGGATTAATATATTATTTACAACATTGCTCACATTCCGTTAGTTGCAACTTTTTTAATTTTTGGGAATTTTAGATTTTTTGAATTCTGTGAAGTTTTTGAATTTTTGAAATTTTGAATTTTGGAGGTTGTTACAGAGATGGCTTCCTCATTAGAAGCTCGCAGGAAAGAGAAATCTAGTAAACTCTTCTTCACTAAACATGCTGATGAGCGAGATATACACCAAGGGGGCTCTACTGTGAGCTCTGATTTACAAATACAACTATTATATGATAAATTGGAGAAACTGATGAGAAAAGAACTCTCCAAGTGATGGGAAATTGAGTCTCTTCAGCAATATATTGAGGTTGAACGGATCCCTAGGGATCTACGTATTTATACAATTCTGGCGTATGAAGACCCGGACTCGGAATTGTTGGAGGAATGGGCAGAAAAATCTAAAGTGAGTTCCCTCAACATGATGAAAATTCTGATAAAATATGCTTCGAAGGATCGAGAAAAAACCTTGGAAGAGATTAAAAAAACACCAAATTGATTTTGACATTAGTCTCGCAGAGCACCCTTGATGAAGTAAAAGGAAATTTGGATCAGAAACTTGCCAAATTTGAAGAGGAGATTACTGTAAAGAAACAGAGAAGTTGAAGTGTCTGGTATTAATTTACGATTGCTTGAAGAGAGTGATGTATCGGATGGCAGTCTTTCTGATGTACCGGATATCCCCTTGGGGAAAAACTCAGATGTGGATACGAGTGTCAGTAGGTTGAATTTTTTAAAACAGTTTCGCCTTTTAAATCAAGGAAGGACAGAACAGAGAAAATATTCTTTCCAACCCAGGAGCAGGGGACGAGGACAGAGAGGCAGAGGAAGAGGAATCATGCAGCGAAAGAAAAGAAGGTCCCACAACATCGGGAATGACAATGAGAGCACGCAAAGTACCGCAATGACTGTGGTAAACCTGTCCAACAGAGTATTGACTAAAGAAGAGGACAATCTCCTAGCCTTAGGTTTATCATTCTGCCCTTCCAACAATTTTGATTGTGTTCAGACTCAGATAGATCTTTTTCATTTTGTAAGGAAGTTAAAATTGAAAAAATGGTATACAAATAGAGTGGCAGGTAAAACTGTTATGATGGAAAAAACTAACACTAGTAAACTATGCATCTCAGATATTGATATGTTGTATACATTATCTGTGTTGGATGATGATACACAGGCACATGACGATCCATTTGTGAATTTGGATATTTTGTGTATAGAAACAGATATTTCGTGCCCTAGTCCTTTTAAGCCCAAATTGACTTTTGTACCAGCAGTTCAGAGTGAAGCTATTCAAGTATTTGAAAAAGATATGATGAATCAATTGAAGAAAATTAGATATGGTTCTGAGAACAAAAAATATGCCAATCTTTCCTTCTCACAGAAAATGGCTCTGAATAGTCTAAAAAGAGATTCAAGTATTGTTATTCGTGAATCTGACAAAGGAGGTAATGTAGTTGTCCTGAATAAGAGTCATTACTTACAAGAAGGAGAGCAACAGTTTAGTGATGTAAAATGTTATACTTGTTCCAATTTAATGGAGTTCAAAACATCCACTCTACAGTATCATGGGTTATTGGTAGAATGGAGAGACAGGGGTCTACTGGAGTGGGATGAATATAAGTTCCTTAAATGTGATCAACCCAAGATTTCGGTCCTTTACATTTTACCTAAGCTGCATAAGAATAAGCAAAGCCCCCTTGGCAGACCAATCGTGTCAGCAATAGAATCATTACTTGAGGATACTTCAAGATATATTGATTTTTTACTCAAGCCATTTGTGGAAAGTCTACCCTCTTATGTGAAGGATACTATGCCATTTTTGAAGATGCTGGATGGCATAGGATGGGAGGATGATTTTCTGTTTTTAACATTGGATGTTACAAGTTTATACACATGCATCCAACATGAATTGGGCCTCACAGCGGTTAGACACTATTTGAGAGCAAGATCTGTATCACATCTAATGCATACTGAAATGATCTGCGACATGATCTGGTACTGCCTTACTAATAACTTCTTTCCATTTGATGATCAGCTATACAAACAAATCCAAGGGACTGCTATGGGTACATACTTTGCTCCCAGTTACGCAAATCTCTTTATGGGGCGTTGGGAGGAACAGTTGTCATCTGACATAGCATATAGATGATATTTTCATCATCTGGAAAGGTGATGTAGAATCGGCACTAAATTTTGTGGTGGCTTTGAATGACAACAACTATAATTTGAAATTAAGTGAGCAGCACAGCAATACATCGATCCAGTTTCTGGATGTGGAAGTGAATGCGAGGATGGTTTGGTGCACACAAAACTGTATAGGAAAATAACAGCAGGCAACAGTTTATTAAATGCCACGAGTGCCCATCCACCAAATCTGATTAAAAGCATTTCATATGGCGAGATGTTGAGAGCAAAACAAATTTGCAGCACTAATGAAAAATACCAGCAGGAATGTATGATCATGTGCACTAGATTTAAAGAAGGAGGTTATGGAGAGAATGTCATCATGCAGGCCGTGAAAAAAGTAGAGGGGTGCTCGAGATTAGAGGTATGATATCGAGCACAACATCACACTAGGATGGATGAAAAAATCTGATTTGTTACGACCTATTCAAATCAGGCATATAACATAAGATAGGCATTGACTAAAAGTTGGCACATCCTTCAGATAGATTTAGATCTAGAAGATTTTATAGGAAGTGCTCCAGCATTAAAGTACCGAAAGGGCAGATCATTACAATACAACCTTAGTCAGAATTTGGTGATGAGTAGCAACATTTATGACAATGTGAGATCCAAAGTGGCTGGGTTTTGCTGTTGCCATCAATGTAAAGCATGTAAGTACAGTAAGGATTGTAAAAATGTTAGATTGGGTAATGGACAAAAAGACTATGAGATCAAGGGATTTTTTACCTGCAATACTGATTTTAGTGTATATTGTTTGAGTTGCCCCTGTGATAAAATATATGTCGGAAGTACAATAAACAAGTCAAAAAAGAGAATGTTAGAACATGTAAGGGCGATCCATAACTTCGATCGCAATTACCCTGTGGCCCGTAATTTTCATGAGATGCATCAAGGGGATGAAAGGTTACTCAGCTATCTGGTGTGTGATCAAATTAAATTAAACTCTTGGGGAGGTGATAGACAGAAAATGCTCTGTATCTTGGAATCCAAGTATATTATTAACTTTATGACTCTCTCCCCTGGAGGTTTGAATTTGAGTGAAGAGATGAACACACACCTGGGTTGATAACTTTTTTTTTCCAAAACGCTTTTTTTTTTTCCAAAATGTTTTTTCCTGATATTTTCCATGTCTTTTTCTTTGTCTTTCCTGTTTAAAATATTTAACAATGTTATTGAGCTGTTTTTTGAGCATATATGGTATTTTAAAGGTATATGTTGGGTGTTTGGAGACTCAAAATGTACATTCTGGTGGGAAATACTAAGTGAAGAGAGGGATGGTGATTGAGATTATGGGACTTGGTTTAATTGAATCAATCAGCTATGAGATGGAGCACTTAAGCAATTCTGATATAATTGATTAAGGACAATGAATTTGTATATATTATTAATGGATTATAAGTCATATCTAACTGACTGAGTCGAAGTACCTATGTGGATTCAGTATGTCTAGAAGCCCTTACAAGATGGTTCCCACCTTTTTCAGAAATTTGTAGTGATGTATTGGAGAATGAGTCTTTCTTTTAGGTTTATGAGGTGTGTATTTAAACTTGATGTATTGAACACTCCCCCATCCGTGAACAAGGCTACGGCTGAAACGCGTTGGGAGGAGGTCATTTTGTACTTCTGTCAATAGATATTTTTTTGCAACTACCGAAGGTGTCTTGGTTTTCCCTTCAAAGCGGTAAGGGAGTATGTGAAGTAATTTAATGGGGTTCCCAACCCCCTGCCAAGACCGCCACATAGAGCCTTGACATTTTGGGAACAATTTATTTGTGTAATATATATATATATATATTTGCCACCAGTTGTCTTCTAGTTTCAGCTTGAGTCTTCAAAGCAATGCACATACTTCATCTGACGCATTTCAACTGTAGTTTTTAGGCAGCAATAAAAAAAGCCAAGTAAGTCTTGAAGTCTTGTGATTCTGATTCTGCTACAAAAGGATCAGACTTTTGTCTAGTGGCCGTTTTAGTGCCATAAAGTAGTGCCGAAGGTTTATATGCCTACTGCAAAAAGCAAATCTGTATTTTATGTAAATAGCTGAGTACATTAGTAAAGTGAGCCATTTCCTGTGCTATGATACAAATGAAATGTATGTGTGGGATGGGTCGCAGCTATGGAGAGATGAAAGGCATTTTTGCTGGATGGTAATGAGGGAATCCGAGGAGAAGGACATGGGAGTGGGAGCACCAATAATGATTGTTGGACTGGGCGCAGGAGGTGCTAAAGACTGTGACGAATGGTATGTGACAAGGTGTTTTTTGAGTGTTTTGAAAGAACCTGCTAATTGAGGGACGAAGCATAGGTAAGGTGGCTTCTACTGTTGCACGTATCACACACACACCAGCAATTTTGTGACTGTCTACGTAGGCTAGTGTTTTAGAGCAACAGCTAATAGCAGAGATGGCATCTTGATGGATGTCTGCTGCTGACACCGTCACTCGGGTTATAGAGGACAGCTCTGACATAGGATCAGAGACTGAGACAGCAGATACTGAGACAGCATCTGATGGATAGGACAATGGTGCAGACTCTGGGAGTGATTTTTCAGTTGGAGAAGTCCCATTGGATAACTCCTCTTCCAGTAAATTATGAGGGAGGTGATGAGGACAGTCCTGCTGTCCCTTCGCAAGCACAGTTTGTGCAACGGGGCAATATTGGGTTAGCCCAACCCAGAGAGCAGGTATATGCGGCAGCAAGCACAGAGAGAGAGTGCTCTCTTGGGAGCTCCCCAATTTAGTTTGGCCCCAAATTCCACCACCCAAATCGTATTATGGAGACATAAGAATTGTCTATCACAAAAAAAACTGGTTTTGTAAGGCAGGCACCTGTGTTTTTGGTCCTGGGTTCGGTGGCCATATAGGGAAACATGCTAAACCCAAACATTTCGGGAAACTAGACATTCGGGGAGTCCACAAAGGTGTGACTTGTGCGGATTCCTCAAAGTTTTCTTACCCAGAATACCATGCAAAGCTGAAATGATTAAAAAAAACTAAATTTTTCTTGCATTTCTGTCACACAAACTACAGGAATATGCTGGGATCCACAAAATTCTTAGCACCCAATGATTCCTCACCTGTCCAGATAGAAACACTACCCTACTTGAGTACCTATACCTAGTTCCTGCATCAGGAATGGATCACCCCAGGGTCAACAATTGCCTCATGTAAGGACCAACACTGACCGTTGTGTGATCTATTCCTGTCGCGGGCGCTAGGCCTACCCACACAAGTGAGGTACCATTTCTATCGGGAGACTTGGGGGAATGCCGAATGGAAGGAAATTTGTGGCTCCTCTGATTCCAGAACTTTCTGTCACCGAAATGTGACTTGTCCATATTGCCTTTTCTGTATGGAGCATTAGGCCTACCCACGCAAGTGAGGTATCATTTTTATCGGGAGACTTGGGGGAACACAGAATAGCACAACAAGTGTTCTTGCCCCTTGTCTTTCTCTACATTTTTTCCTTCCAAATGCAAAACAGTGTGTAAAAAAGACATCTATTTGAGAAATGGCCTGTAATGCACATGCTAGTATGGGCACCCTGGAATTCAGAGATGTGCAAATAACCACTGCTTCCCAACACCTTATTTTGTGCCCATTTTGGAAATACAAAGGTTTTCTTGATACCTATTTTTCACTCTTTATATTTCAGCAAATGAATTGCTGTATGCCCGGAATAGAATGAAAACCCATTGCAAGGTGCAGCTCATTTATTGGCTCTGGGTACCTAGGGATCTTGATGAACCTTCAAGCCCTATATATCCCTGCAACCAGAGGAGTCAAGCACACGTAATGGTATATTGCTTTAAAAAATCTGACATTGCAGGAACAAGTTACAGAGTAAAACGTGGAGAAAAATTGCTGTTTTTTTCAGCTCATTTCAATATTTTTTTATTTCAGCTGTTATTTTCTGTAGGAAAACCTTGTAGGGTCTATACAAATATATATATATGAGTGTGGAACCCACAGGTACCCTCTTCAGAACACTTTCTGACCCTGCAAAAGAAAAGAAGAGGACTGAACCTGTTGTTTGTGGCCTGAGAGGAGCTCTAATGGCCTCACCCTACTCCTTACTATATCCAGGACAAAGAGACATTTTCCTGAAGTTCCCTGCTGACCAGAACCATCTGGACCTGACCTGGACTCTGTTGGTGGCTTCTGCTGGAGTGACTTGTGACCCTCAAGTGCTGTTCCCAAAATCATTGGACCTCTGCCTGTATCTAACAGGACTTTTCCTATCACCCCTCAAAAGCCGGGACTTAGAAACATATTGGCCTTTTACACATTGAAAGGACTGGGACGAACCATCCCAGCCTATTTACCCATACTGTGACTTTGCTGGTCTGAGAAAACTGGTTTCAACTACTCAGAGCTTTTCAACAGAAACAAATCTGATTCAGCGGATCCTTAGAGAGAAGGTATCCAGCCTAGAAGAACCCATCATTGTGTATACCATGCAGGCTTGCCCCGCTGGAGGATCCCAAGCCCCAAAAAAGAGACTAGGTTCAAAGGAAAAAATACTGACCTGGTGCAAAAGTATAGAACAGTTGAAACGGAATTTACATTTCTCCTTCTCTGAGCTTTTTCTGACAAAACCAACAGCTTCAATGGGCCTCATCCACTACCTACCTCACTTCATGACGACTTTCATGGGTCCTGCCACCCGCTGTCTTGACCCACTAAAGGATTTTCACTTCCAAAAAAGAAACTCAGTCCCAAGGTAAAACCTTTGACTGAGCCAAACTTAGGTTGGTGTATCTGACCAGCACTCCATCTCAGCACTCCTTAAGTCATGCCTAGATTCCAGTATACCACGACCATCAACTACCATTGGTGCATTGTGCTTTTTGGCATTATTATCCCTCTATATCTTTAGAAATTTATATCCCCAGTCCTCCTTATTGGATTTTTGACATTTTGGTGTTGTTTGATTTATTAAGTTTTACTCTATTTTTCTAATTCAGTTTGGATTTGTATTGCTTGGTGTTTATTACTGTTTTGGTACTGCCTAAATACTTCACACATGGCTCTCAAATAAGCCTGTCTGTTCTGTGCTACAGCTACCAGGGGTGTAAACGCAGGTTAATTTAGTAACTTTAAGGGTTCATCCTGACAATAGTTGTGAATGTTCCATGAGCTGGGCATGCATCTAGCCCAAATAATATTCACATTTCTTACAACAGGTGTGATAGGAACAATCATGATATCAACAAAATATGGTGGGTTGAATAATGTTATTGAGGGATTGGGTTTTATACGTTTGGCAATCTTGTCAATGTATCATTTTGGTGATTAAAAAAGTTAGGTACTTCGCTGATATGATCTTTTTAATTGTGCTTGTCAGGTATACGGATTAAGGATAAAGAGGAGGCAGAAGACCAGTTATGGTAGGTCAGGTGGTGTGGAGTTGATCCTCTGGTTAGATTGTCTTTAGTTGGAGTATGGTATCCCTCTCAGGGACGTTCTGGATTTATCTCTGTCTCTAATTCTTTCCCTTCCCATAGACCTTCCCTGTTGGAGCAATTGGAAAAATGAAGTCTTGGGCTCTTGTTTGCAGATTTCTGTGCTTTTGCTTAGTTTAACCAGTCACTTTAAGGAGCTTGATATGTGCCAATGGAAGTATTATCCATACTATCCAGGAAACATTCCATGTCGGTTGATTTAGTGTATTCTGAGACTGTTGCAGGTTCGAGTAAACCATATTATTGTTCCAGGAATGCACCTTTGGCATAGGAAGGAGAACTGTTTCAGTTAATTTCAAGGTAGTAGTCTGAAGCCTGTTATATGGATCATGCAATTGCCAACAGCTCTTTTTGGCAAAGTTTATTTTTCTAAATTTCTCAGTATTCATTGAAAAGGAACAGAGTTTCTGTGTGACCTACCTTTTAGGTCTGTACTTTTGTGTGCATTTGTCAGATGTCTGATCATCAGTCAGGGAAATTGTAAAGGTGGGATTCCATACCATAAGTCCATTCATCTACAGAAATCAATCTATGGTGTAGAAAGCCAAATTCAATGTGTAATGACAGATCCTTTGTGATAATCAATATCATCATAATGTCATGTGTCACTCCAGAATTATGCAATGCACTGATCTCTTTCATTATAGTTTCTAATTTAATTTAGTGTGGTTTGCCATGTACCATGGATTGCGAACATTTATTCACAGTTTCTGTAATTAGCAACTGTTGAACAGTTCTCAAGGTAGTCATATTCCTTAAGCCAAGCACATACATACTAGTGAGGAAAAGTCAATATTTTGTTGCACAGGCTCTATCATGGATCAAGCTCCCACTAATGATGTATCCTGTCAACATGGCAAGAGGTTCTCTTCATGGAAACTTCAGATTTGTTTGTGACTGAAGCTGGCTACAAATGCTTGACGGTGCCTCATGTAGCCCGGTCAAGGTTTACGGCCAGGGTGGGCTGTTGTCTTGCATAATGCTGGCACACATCGGTTTAATGAGAGTTCTTAAGCTCTTGCTGTCAACATTAGGCTACGTCGCAGCTCACCAGTACTGTTGAAGATCCACAGCTCAGATAGTGCATTGACCAACAATTATAATCACCTTGCTGGGACCATACAATGTTCTCCAGTACGGTTCTCTTTTTTGCCACTCAGTGTCTATTACCATGTATCCTTGTGGTACACTTAGTGGAACCCACCCATTCACTATTGTTATCCTGCCACCCCATTCCAAGAAACATAGCATTCTTGTTACCGCACATCTGTTTTGGTTCAGCATACATTGTTCAGTTCAAGATGGCTGTCACATTGTGGGCAATAGTCATTTTGCTTTCATTTTCTGCACAATACTGTGTGTAGACTGAGACAGCAATGCAAGCAGTTTCTGAGTTTTGGAGGTAGCGAGAAAGTGTACAGAATGTGTTCAGTACAGTTTCACACCTCCCCTTACTGGCTCCAATATAGCAACAGGTATTCCTCTATCTGAACTGGAGCCATTCACTACAAATCTGCTAACACCTGTCACACATGCTCTGACATGGTCTTGGGACTGGGTCTGGGTGTGTGAATGGTGAATCAAGAAGACACAGGCTATCAGCCCACTCCCACCAGGCAGCTGTGTCAAATGAAGGTTCAGATCTTGGTAAAATTGAGGCATAGGTGTGATGGTGAGGAATGCTGTCACTTTAAGCCCTGGGTTGTTGGGTAGGGACCTCATCTTGTAGCTTAAAAGGTACACATTCCTTTACCCACAATCAGAGATTGAAAAGGCGTGGATAGCCTCCACTTCACAATGTATCTCCTTTTCAGTTTGGCCCATCGGAACTCTATTGAATCCTCAATCTTGTCCGCTTGGCTTTCCCTTTATTTGCCCCTGCTTCGTATAGGCTTTACTTTTTGGCACATAGCCCGGTCTGCCTACCTTCATAGATAGAGTTTTGTTTGAATTCATATGGGTGTTTGTGGTGATCTGCCCTAGTAATGCCCTTGTTTTAGTGTTTTGATCTGTATTGTATTGCAAGCTAATACAACCAATGATACTCTTCAAAAATGGAAAAACTTACAAAAAATCTAGTAACTGCACAAAACATATAGAAATAATTCAAGTGTCAGAAGCAAATCTGGCTGCCACCTTTCAATCATGCATGTGGTGCTGTAGGCGCATAATTTGGAACTACAGCCATTTATAAGCAAAATACATATATTCAACATGTATATAACAGTATAAATATGTGTGCTTTTTATTAACCCAGGGTAGTAGATGGATATATTTACCTTAAGGGGAAGATATAGGTATATATAGCTGATTCATGAACAATATATCCACATTAAGTGAAGTGATGTATGCCTTCCTTAAATGCAATCACTGTATTTGTTTATATTATCTGCACACAATGGGAAGCCATTTAATGTAACTTTAGCCCAACTTGTAACCAGCTCTGAGTAGCATGTATTTAACTTTTTAAAAATGTTTTACAGGTGTCTTGTTTTTCTCTCTTATGTTTGTTAAGTTAGAATAGCCTTATTGTGTACTGTACTAGACTGATAGGTAGCTGCAACTTACTGAGAAGTTGACATCATACATGATGACTGAGACGGTGAGAGAGATCTTTCTGTGCAAAGCAGACTGCACTAGTGTTACGTCCAAGGTGCTCCAAATGGCTGCTTCTTTGTTCAGCTCTGTGGAAATAGGCAGTCTATCTGCTCCTAGAGAGCGCAGTCTCCGTATTGATCCGTTTGGAAGGAACTGATGTGGGGAGGCTTCTAGAAGTTTCTTTAGTTCCTTAAGTACTTGTTTCTTAGTAGAGCATTACACAAGAGGCCCTGTTAAAAAGAACTACCACAGGATGAATAGGAAAAAGGGTGTTCCTGTTAGAAAAACCCTCACCCACCTGAGTTACCCCTTGGTGGCATGCTTCATCATTGGGTTTCTTCCCGTCCCGCTACAGAGCAGGGCGTGCTACGACCTACGGGATACATGGGAACACTGATGTAGTCTTGTCAATGTGAATCATAGGCGGGATCGGAGTGGTGGGGTCTTGGGTGAGTTAAAAATACCTGTCTCCTAGTAATTCCAATGATTTATTAGATCTCCTGGAGGTGGTATGATTAAAAAGGAGCTGCGGAAGTGGGGGATCTAATGTACCTGACTTCCTATTCTACATGTTTTGGAGCCTTACCCCTAGGCTCCTCTTCAGGACCAAGGTGGACTCCCTGGTGCCACTCCTTGTTTGACTACCTCTAATGAAAGCATAAATAACATGCTCTGTGATATGGTGCAATTCACCTAACTAATGTGGTGTTTTAAGATGATACCTATTGTTTATGGTGTCCATCATTGATACTCAGCAGTATTTGGACTCACTTATCATAGCTCCTCTAGGAGGGTGGTGTGCTTGTAGTCACACTTTCCTCAAAGTGACACTCCCGCTCTGTACCTAATGCTCACCTCCCCGGGGTCAGAATCTCTTTCTTTCTCTTTGTTTTTGTATTTCTTAGTAGAGACCAGCAGGCCCTGTCATGATTTTATGTCGAGAAGACTTCTACTTACGCTGCTAATTTCCTGAGTCCGAGTGTTGTGCTTCATGCTTGACCACTTTTGTTTCTTGTCTGAAACTTAAATCAGATGATGCTGATACTGTCCTCTGAGGATTTCCCCTTTCCACTTTTGAAGCTTTATTTAGAACTTGAAAGTTCCTTTATGTAACCTAATTGGTTGACATTTTGCTTGTTATATGTAATACTATTTTGCACCCTTTTCCTTATCATATGCTAATTCAGACCGCATGGTGATGTAAATATGTACGCTCTTCCAATTTTTTTCTTCTTCAGTTTTGCTGATTGAGTTAGCTTGCAACGTGAAATAAATTGCTAATAAAACCATTAAGATTTGGATACCATCTTCTCTGTCCTTTCTGTGGTACCACATTGGTTTCACTGTACTTGGAATGTGTTGCTGATGTTAGCTCCCTTCTTACACTTAAAGTCTAGAATTAAAGGTCCATATGAACAGTTGGGAGTCCTCTTTGCTGACTTCACTGAGAAATTAAGATTCAGCGATCAACTCACCATCAGTGTCATCTTTCATTATTACACTGAGAGTGCCACCGGTTTCCAGTTTACGAAATACCACCTGCGTTTAATCCAAACACTGTTTTTACCAGTCTTCACAAGAGAGGCTGCATCTGATGGCATTAATTCCAATGCCAACTACATGGATTGTGTTATCTGTCACTGATGCAAAGTTTGTCTGTCTCAAAAACCTTGTTCCAATGATCATCATTACTTTGTCATCTATGTCAACAATTCTTAAAATAGAGACTACAAAGCATTCTGGTAAGGAGGAGTGTGCCATCTGCCTGTAAAAGCAATCCAATGGTACCTGCTTTCAGCAATTAATGTACCACTCATTCGAGAGAATATTTCTTCTGTACTGAATGCATACTGTAGATAAGAACTGATCTGTGATGTATAGGACAAAATGTGCTTACTAAGGCTGATGTCCTACATAGGGGTGTGTTGAATGTGGTCCCTACCCACTTGTCACTAATAAGGTAATATAGAGATTCCTTCACCCAAACTTTGACTGTGCTGCCTGACTTTAATCTGTGTACAATGCACATATAATGATGACTGTGCTCCTTGGCCTTAGAAACACAAACATTGTCCAAACTCTCCAATGCAACACATGTGCTGCATGTCCATAAACCAGTGTGCTTCATTTCTGTAATACAGAACATTCAATCCGCTAAAAATAGAGACTTTGCTACCTTTCTTTTATGTCTAGTGGGTGAAATGTTTGAGCGAACAGAGTGCATGCCTTCTATGTTTGTTTTTCTTGTTGACCTTTTATTTTTTCTTTTGTATCTTTACCTATTGATGGACATATACCAGGACATTATTGGCAAAATATAACCTGAGGTAAATATTTTGTCCTAAATATCTCCCCATTTGACTTTACAATACAATGACAGAATGTTTTTTCATTAGCAACATTTAGTGCACAATAGCACGCTCTGAAATGCAACCAATGGGTGTAAGGATAAAAGCCCACAACACACTGAGCATCAGTGCCATAACGGATAATGAGGATGATTGTTATTATTATTATTAATAATAACAACAAAATAATAATAATAATAAAAATATTAATGTGTTCTTATCCTTCACAGGAATCAAAATACTTCTCCAAGGTCAACGGACCTTTTAACCCAGTAAAGAGCAGGGCTAACCATACACAATCATTTCATAAAAACCATGACCAATTTTGCCACAGAAGGAAAACTTCAATCAGTTAAAGTTTCAAGGTTTTCTTTTACATCACATCAAGCTAAATTCACGTAAACTGTGTACAGAATCAAATTGTGAAGATAAATCAACACCATTGGTTTCCTAAAACGATGAAACAAATTTAATGTACTTAGCATCAACAGACTCTGTTGACATTTGACAAATCAAATGAAACTGAAGTGAAGAATCAGGGTTGGACATGATTTATCCCTACAACTAATCAATTTAGGACCTGCATGTGTGGGAACGGACTAACACATGCGGACTAAAGACAAAAGGAGAAAAAAAATAATTTAGAAAATAATCTATCTCGGGCTAATAGAAACCAACTAGAAAAATAAAATAGGTAGGTGTCAACAAGGTTACTTCTATTTTTTAATTAGTTTATCTTGTGCACAAGAGGATACAGAAAAAATCATAATTCAATCAGCCCACATTTTGACAATCATAATTATTAATCACAAAAATTTAATTATATTATCCCATTACAGATACAGAATGGTACCCAAGATGCCAGGCTTTTAGTTCGTAATTCATTGTGTGATGGGTGCCCACACGTTTGCCCTCCTCTTTCGCGCCACCCTGCCCTTCCAAGCATACAGTCTAATATTAAGGTAATAGATTGATAGCAGTTTAGCCAGACATTACTGTTTTAACCAATCAGCCGCTACACAAATCTACATCATTGCCGTTGCCACATATATAAAACTTTGGAATTGAACCATGCCCATAACCTCTCCCACCCCAAGAAGCACAAGTTCTGGTGTAAGACATATATTATGAAACAGTATGCTTCCCAAATATTTTGAAACCTCAGTTTTTAAGACCTCCAGTTTGTCACAGCTAAAAAACATGTGGCAGAGATCTGCTCTCAAATAGTTGCATTGCGAGCAGGTGATCCCAATATTTCGCCCCCATTTAAATATGTTTATCAGAGTGTGATATAAATTAAATAGTGTTTTGTAATGCTGTGCTTGCAGCCCTGTAGAGACTAATAGGTGCTGCCCCATTTCTAAGGAATAAAAACAGTGTCTTACTAACATCAATCCGTCGGGTCCAATATTGAGCTTGGGTCAGAATGTCATCTTGCATAGCTTTCCTAAGCAATGGAGAGATAATGCTCATATTACATTCTGTAGTACTCACAAGAACCTCCATCAGCAAGATTCCCTCCCCTCATGGTCTCCCCCTTAGGTTGGAAAATCCCTAATCTGAAAACAATTAAAAAGAGCCTTGTTATCCAAAGGGAAATCTTTCAATCTAGTAAATGATTTATTCTGACCATCAGTAAATAAGTCACTGATCTAATGAGCACCTCCCAATTTTCATTGCTTGCAGTAATTGTCTCACAATATATTTGGTAGATTTGGGGTATTCCATCACATGGTATAATAATTAACTTGGTCAATTCCCTGTTTTCACCTAACTTGCTGCCAGACACCAAATGCCCCTTACTACTTTAAACCTAACTTTCTTAAAGTAGCTGGGCTCTAGTATCCTTAAAAAAGCTCTTACAGCTATATTGCCCCATATCAAGCTACATATAGTTGGTAAGACTTCTCTTCACGCTTCACCATCATAATCTGGAATAATCAATATTTGAATACATTGCAAGGCAGTGGCCCAATAATAATATCTAAAATTGGGCATAGGCCATCCACCCCTCTCTCTTGGCAGTACCAAATACCTGAGGGCTCTACAAGCCTTGCCATATGTCAATATAAAACTGCTAGCTGTTTCTTCCATCTGCTTAAACCAGATTTGCTCAAATTCCAGTGGAGTAGTCCCCAAAAAATACAACACCCTGGGGAGAAAGAGCATCTTAATACCAATGCATCTGCCTACTATGGAAAGATGTAAAGTATTCATACGCCGCAGTTCTCTCCCAGTTTTGGCTTTTACCAGGGCCAGAATAGTCGCCACGATTGTGTCTACATTTGCCCCCCAGGTATTTGGCTTGTTCCATTCTACGCTCATCCTCCCAATATACCAATATGTTGGCCACTACCTGAGACCTTGCCAAACCTGTCTGTCTCTTTCTCAACCTCTGTTGAGGAGATCCCGGGGTCCGACGATACCACTGCTATAACATCCACGTAAACTAACTTCTTAGTGCTCATCCCATGCATTTCAATTGGCCTTAGTAATGTATTATTTATTAACATCCAAACTCATGGATCTATCTATAGGGCAAAAAGCAGAGGAGAGCAGGGACATCCCTGTCTCGTACCTCTTAAGATCTGACAAGCTTCCAATTCTAATCCAGCAATTTTCAGTCTTGCCATGGGACCCGTATACAGAGCCCGTATGGCTCCTGTAAATCCAGGACCTACACTTTTTTTTCCTCAGAACAGCCCACAGGTAAACCCAATTAACCCGATCAAAAGCTTTTTTAGCATATAATAAAATCAGAGACATGGGGGGTTTAGTCACCCTCATTGTGTAAAACAAGGCTATTACTTGCCTCACATTGTCCACCATACCTCTACCAGGAATAAACCCATGTTGCCAGGGCAAGAACGGTTTGCTTATCACTTTACTCGATCTAGAGGCAAGAACCTTTGCGTAAAGCTTTGCATCTCCATTAATTAACAAAACATGTCTGGAAGAGCCTGGAATAGTTGGATCCTTCTCTTTTTTTCAGGAAGACTGCAGTATTAGCTGCTAGCCAAGATGTCAGGGCTCATCACCAAGACTGCACAGCCTTAAACAATTCCCAGAGTTCGTCCCTTAGCTCCCGGAAGAACACTTTAAATAATCCAATGGGCTCTTGTCCGGACCGGCCACCTTCCCATTCGCCAGTGAGCCCAGTGCACCCTCTTCTTCCACTAGAGGCATTGGGGCTCCAAGCTGGTCCTTTTCATCTTCATTCAGCTGCTCTCCTGGAACACTATCTAAATACGGATGGATATCACAGTCATCCACAAGTGTCAGTTGATCTGATTTATGCTATTAGAGGCCACCTTCTGCCGAGTCATTAACGCTAATAACTTCCCAAGCTTCTCACTGTATTCAGAACAGTCCTGTCCGTGAGCCTGAAATTTAGCCGTAGCCTTCTCCAAAAACCCTTGAGTAATCTTAACTTTGCCAGGGTTATTTTATCCACTATCTCTTGCGGCCCTTACTAACTCAGATTCCAATATTATCAACTCATCCATTGCAGCTCTCGCTTGTTGAGCATATACCTTCACCTTGTTTAAGCAGTTTCCCCTCTTATCCTTGCCTTAAGGTTATCCCAAACCACATAACTAGGGCACTCCCTCAATTAACCTCTAGAAAGGATGAAAACTAGGCTCCCATGTGCTGAATATAGTCTTGACCCATTAATAGGCCTCTATCAAATGACCATGCTGGTGTTTGATGTTCTGTACTCAAAACACTGATTTCTGCCACCACAGGACTATGATCTGAGAATATTCTAGGATGTTTTTTAATCCTTGAATCTTCACAAAGCACGGTTGAAACCAAAAAATAATCCAACCAAACATGCTTCTGATGGGGAGTGGAAAAATAAGAATAGCCCTCATCAGACGCATGCATTTGCTGCCAGGCATCCATTATCCTGTGACGTACTGGCATGGTCTTGGCTGCCTGTTATATTTTAGGCTTCCTTCCTTCATACTGACCCACAATCTGTATGGGCCTATCACCATTAATATGAATATTTAAATCTCCACATACAATGCTGAGTGTTATCCAAGTTGCCATCTCTATATCAATAAATTCAAAAAGTGCAGGATCATCAAGATTGGACCCATACAATGAGCACAATGTAAACTTCCAACCCCTACTAAACATTCTAGTATAACCCAATGATCAAGCTGATCAGTGGACTTCAGAGTCAGCTCTACCAGTCCATTGAAGGACAATACAGCTACTCCTTTGGTAGTCGTGTCCTGTGCAGTATTTGCCAGCAGCTGGTAGGCTAGAAATACCAACATATCTTTCCTGGATCCGATAACATGTCTCCCTTGCGTACAAACAATGGGGGTCATTCCAACCCTGGCGGTCAATGACCGCCGGGTTGGAGGACCGCGGGAGCACCGCCGACAGGCCGGCGGTGCTCCCAAGGGCATTCCGACCGCGGCGGTAAAGCCGCGGTCAGACCGGCAACACTGGCGGTCTCCCGCCAGTGTACCGCCCCCCTTTGGAATCCTCCAAGGCGGCGCAGCTAGCTGCGCCGCCGAGGGGATTCCGACCCCCCCTACCGCCATCCAGGTCCCGGCGGTCCGCCCGCCGGGAACCGGATGGCGGTAGGGGGGGTCGCGGGCCCCTGGGGGCCCCTGCAGTGCCCATGCCACTGGCATGGGCACTGCAGGGGCCCCCGTAAGAGGGCCCCTACAAGTATTTCACTGTCTGCTTGGCAGACAGTGAAATACGCGACGGGTGCAACAGCACCCGTCGCACCTTCCCACTCCGCCGGCTCGATTACGAGCCGGCATCTTCGTGGGAAGGGAGTTTTTCCCTGGGCTGGCGGGCGGTCTTGTATTGCTAGACCATTTACTATAAAATGTTTTACCTATACGTGTGTGTGGAGTTTTATGCCCTGACTTCAGAGCAAACATAAGTATAGGTTTTAGTAGTAAATGTCAGAGGAAAAAAGTGGAATGGACAGGTAATGAGGCACCTTTGTAGAAAGATTATAATCGAAGTTTGGGAATACTCGCAGCACTAAACTTTCTCCAAAATGTAAAATTACTCAAAAGTGTAAATTACCTTTGTGAAGCAGGCCCATAGGCTTGAAGGTGCAGTTGAAAACATTACAGTCGCATATCATTCTGTCAGAATGATGTTCCAGAGCCTGGGTCCTAAAACTCAAAAGGCTCTATCTCCAAATGTAACACCTATGAACCAAGGTACTTTCAGGTTCTGGGAAAACTGAAAAGCAAAGTTCTAGCTAGGCTGTAGGGAGTCTGATTATGTGAAAGAAAGGTTTAAAAGGTTATGTTTGTTAGATATAGAGTTTTAAGTGAATTACCTGTTTTACTGGCAACCAGTCTAGACCATTACAGATGCACTGACATGCAGTCAAATGTACACAGATTCAGTGTTAGCCTCATTGCCAGATTCTGCAGTCTCTAAAGCTTAACTATATCTGGCTCTGGAAGCCCTGGATACAGAGCATTACAGTAATGTCAGGGGGGTCAAGGGGCACACATATGAGCCCAGACAACCTCTCAATGCTGACCCAGAGGTATTTAAGCTACGACCATTTTTAACCTCTTCATCTGGGTACAGCCTATACACCAGGTTTGTGGATTTGAGACCTGAATGGTAATTGATGGTCACTTATAATTTTCAGATTTCAGATTTTGCCCACTAGAATTAGAGAGGGGCAGTATTTTCCTAGACCACAGGTCCTGGGACCAACTGCCTACATCACCTCCCAGGCACAAAATCTCCCCTTTGTCCCCTTTAAATAAAAAAATATGGTCTCCAGTTCTGCATGAAAAACATACAGTCATGTAGTTGACCAGTGGTATGGTCAGAATTCAGCAACAAATGGATGTCATTTTTACAGGGTAAGTGTTAAATCCAGTTGAACAGTTGGATGTACTGAGTGACAGTGTAACTGAATGGGTGAATTGTTGAGGGTCTCTGCAATGTGACTAAAGATCCCAGGCAGGTTGGAGGAAGAGGAACCAAATAAGATGGATTACAAAGAAAAGAAGAGAACCATGACAGGGTATGGCCTTCCAGCCTGCATCAAAGAATGTTATGATTGACTGTGACAAATGTCCTTGTGAAGTCCAATAACATGAAAACAGCCATATTTCCTTCATCCTGCCAGCAACAGAAATCATTCATGATGAAAACTAGCACTGATTCCACACTAAAACCTGTGAAGAAATGTGCTTGATATTCATATATCACCTTCATTGGTTCCAAATGATTTGACAGACATTTTGCAAGATGTTTTTTTCCATAATTTGAGAAACCACTTTTAACTGTGTATTAGGACAATATTTTTTTTTCCAGATGATAATTATCGAGACCTGGTTTCTTAAAGGTGTGTTAGCTCCCTTTTTGAGCACTTCAGGGACTATCCCAGAAAATCTCCCAAAGAATTGAGTCAAAACAAAAGTGAGTCAGTAAACCTTGATTTACTCAGGAGTAGTATAAAGTTAATCTCAAATGTACTTATCAAAGGGATGGGCGGCATATCACCTAAAACAGTGGCTGTGTCTTGTGATAGAGGCTTCCTCACAGGAGAGCCTGATTCTTCATTCTATCTTCTGAAAGCACAGTAGATATTTGCAAACTTAAACTAGAAAAAACATAACCAACTTGCCACACATGGGCTGGGAAGAGGGCATGTGTGTGTGTCAACCCTGGTCAAGCAACAGCCACACTCCCTATCTGGGTAAAACACAAAAGTCACCAAATTAAGCAGTGCTCATCCCTGTAATGGCTTGGCACAAAAGCAGTCAGGCTTAACTTAGAGGCAATGTGTAAAGTACAAATGCAGCATAAAAACAGTAATAAAGTGAAAACACACAACATGAAACATGTAGTAAATTTTAATGAATTATTTTATTATTATTTCTTAGTAGAGACCAGCAGGCCCTGTCATGATTTTATGTCGAGAAGACTTCTACTTACGCTGCTGATTTCCCGAGTCCGAGCGTTGTGCTTCATGCTTGACCACTTTTGTTTCTTGTCTGAAACTTAAATAAGATGATGCTGATACTGTCCTCTGAGGATTTCCCCTTTCCACTTTTGAAGCTTTATTTAGAACTTGAAAGTTCCTTTATGTAACCTAATTGGTTGACATTTTGCTTGTTATATGTAATACTATTTTGCACCCTTTTCCTTATCATATGCTAATTCAGACCGCATGGTAATGTAAATATGTACGCTCTTTCAATTTTTTTCTTCTTCAGTTTTGCTGATTGAGTTAGCTTGCAACATGAAATAAATTGCTAATAAAACCATTAAGATTTGGATACCGTCTTCTCTGTCCTTTCTGTGGTACCACATTGGTTTCACTGTACTTGGAATGTGTTGCTGATGTTAGCTCCCTTCTTACACTTAAAGTCGAGAATTAAAGGTCCATATGACCAGTTGGGAGTCCTCTTTGCTGACTTCACTGAGAAATTAAGATTCAGCGATCAACTCACCATCAATGTCATCTTTCATTATTACACTGAGAGTGCCACCGGTTTCCAGTTTACTAAATACCACCTGTGTTTAATCCAAACACTGTTTTAACCAGTCTTCACAAGAGAGGCTGCATCTGATGGCATTAATTCCAATGCCAACTACATGGATTGTGTTATCTGTCACTGATGCAAAGTTTGTCTGTCTCAAAAACCTTGTTCCAATGATCATCATTACTTTGTCATCTATGTCAACAATTCTTAAAATAGAGACTACAAAGCATTCTGGTAAGGAGGAGTGTGCCATCTGCCTGTAAAAGCAATCCAATGGTACCTGCTTTCAGCAATTAATGTACCACTCATTCGAGAGAATATTTCTTCTGTACTGAATGCATACTGTAGATAAGAACTGATCTGTGATGTCTAGGACAAAATGTGCTTACTAAGGCTGATGTCCTACATAGGGGTGTGTTGAATGTGGTCCCTACCCACTTGTCACTAATAAGGTAATATAGAGATTCCTTCACCCAAACTTTGACTGTGCTGCCTGACTTTAATCTGTGTACAATGCACATATAATGATGACTGTGCTCCTTGGCCTTAGAAACACAAACATTGTCCAAACTCTCCAATGCAACACATGTGCTGCATGTCCATAAACCAGTGTGCTTCATTTCTGTAATACAGAACATTCAATCCGCTAAAAATAGAGACTTTGCTACCTTTCTTTTATGTCTAGTGGATGAAATGTTTTAGCGAACAGAGTGCATGCCTTCTATGTTTGTTTTTCTTGTTGACCTTTTATTTTTTCTTTTGTATCTTTACCTATTGATGGACATATACCAGGACATTATTGGCAAAATATAACCTGAGGTAAATATTTTGTCCTAAATATCTCCCCATTTGACTTTACAATACAATGACAGACTGTTTTTTCATTAGCAACATTTAGTGCACAATAGCACGCTCTGAATTGCAACCAATGGGTGTAAGGATAAAAGCCCACAACACACTGAGCATCAGTGCCATAACGGATAATGAGGATGATTGTTATTATTATTATTAATAATTACAACAAAATAATAATAATAATAAAAATAATATTTGTGTTCTTATCCTTCACAGGAATCAAAATACTTCTCCAAGGTCAACTGACCTTTTAACCCAGTAAAGAGCAGGGCTAACCATACACAATCATTTCATAAAAACCATGACCAATTTTGCCACAGAAGGAAAACTTCAATCATTTAAGTTTCAAGGTTTTCTTTTACATCACATCAAGCTAAAGTCACGTAAACTGTGTACAGAATCAAATTGTGAAGATAAATCAACACCATTGGTTTCCTAAAACGATGAAACAAATTTAATGTACATAGCAACAACAGACTCTGTTGACATTTGACAAATCAAATGAAACTGAAGTGAAGAATCAGGGTTGGACATGATTTATCCCTACAACTAATCAATTTAGGACCTGCATGTGTGGGAACGGACTATCACATGCGGACTAAAGACAAAAGGAGAAAAAAAATAATGTAGAAAATAATCTATCTCGGGCTAATGGAAACCAACTAGAAAAATAAAATAGGTAGGTGTCAACAAGGTTACTTCTATTTTTTAATTAGTTTATCTTGTGCACAAGAGGATACAGAAAAAAACATAATTCAATCAGCCCACATTTTCACAATCATAATCATTAATCACAAAAATGTCATTACATTATCCCATTACAGATACAGAATGGTACCCAAGATGCCAGGCTTTTAGTTCGTAATTCATTGTGTGATGGGTGCCCACACGTTTGTCCTCCTCTTTTGCGCCACCCTGCCCTTCCAAGCATACAGTCTAATATTAGGGTAATAGATTGATAGCAGTTTAGCCAGCCATTACTGTTTTAACCAATCAGCCGCTACACAAATCTACATCACTGCCATTGCCGTTGCCACATATATAAAACTTTGGAATTGAACCATACCCATAACCTCTCCCACCCCAAGAAGCACAAGTTCTGGTGTAAGCCATAGAGGTGGTCATTCTGACCTCGGCGGTAAAAGGCACTTACCGCCGGTCAGAAGACCACCATAACACTGCCGCGGTAAACCGCCACAGTCATTCTGACCCGCAACTGGCAAACCGCCAAAAACCCGACATCCACAAAAGTCCGCCACACCACAGGTCAGCAAAAAACTGACGATGACCAGACCTCCACCGTCACGCCAACAGAAAAACGCCCATGCCATTACGACCCACGAATCCACGCGGCGGTCTTTCAACCACGGTATTCCATTGGCGGTACACACCGCCGCGGTCGAAATACACACACCCTTACAAAACACAACCACATTGGACATTTTGAAACACACACACCTGATACACATACAAACAGCACACCCACACACCCAATACAATATAAAACACCCACCCACATCACCCACAAACCCCTTCGGGAAAAAAAACCAACAGAAAGCCAGAGATAGACAGCACTGCTTAGACAACACCATCACACAGAGGCAAACCACACCATCACCCACACAATATCCATGCACAAAACACCACACATCACCACACTCACCACACTCTTCAACACATACACCACCCCACACCTCATCCACATCACCCTATGGCACCCCAAAGATACCCCCGGTTTTCAGACGCCGAACTCCGGGTCATGGTGGAGGAAATAGTCCGGGTAGAGCCCCAGCTCTTCGGGACACAGGTGCAGCACACCAGCATTGCCAGGAAGATGGAGCTATGGCAAAGGATAGTCGACAGGGTCAACGCTGTGGGACAGCATCCACGAAATCGGGATGACATCAGGAAGCGCTGGAACGACCTACGGGGGAAGGTGCGTTCCATGGTATCAAGGCACAACATCGCGGTGCAGAAGACTGGCGGCAGAACCCCACCTACTCCCCCAGAATTTACAGCATGGGAGGAGGAAGTCTTGCACATCCTGCATCCTGACGGCCTCGCAGGAGTATCTGGAGGAATGGACTCTGGTAAGTCAAATCTTAACTACTTCTTCCCACCCCCACCCCACCTGCATACCAGCACATACCCCCACCCTCACCCCCACCCCATCACACCTACTCTCTGCAAATGGCTCACCATCACAACCCACCCATCCCAACACCAAGACCTGCATGCGTCCACAAAGCATGGACACTCATCACCAAAGCATGCCCACTGCACATACACATCTCCCCCACAAGCCACCCTCACAAACGCCCACACACAGGAATGCCAACCCTGGGGTACACGGGCACCCACCCATTGAGCGATATGGCACACACTGAAGCAATAACCATACCTCTATATCCCTGCAGGACCCGAACGCCACCACACCGCCCAGGAGGGTCCAGAAATGTACATCTCACCCCCAGAAGAGGCCACCAGTGATGACAGCAGCTCTGTCTCCCTGGACCCAGATGACCAGCCCGGACCATCGGGGACCTCTGGACAGTCGGTTCCCCTCACACAGCCACAGGCCACAGCAGACCCAACCCCCTCTGGGAACACCAGCACAGCTCCCACCCAGCGGGCCCGCGCCTCTGTCTCCAGGACACGTCAATCAGCGGTGTGTCCACCACTACAGGGCACCCAGGTTAACCCACCACCCCAACAACAACAGGGACCTGGGGGCAGTGGTAGTGGGCACACGCTCCAGGGGACAGAGGCCCAGAGAAACAGGGGAACTGGGAGGGCTGCTGTGCGACAGGGGGGGGACAGGCCAAGGGAACCCACTCTCCACGAGGCCCTCTCCTCCATCATGGGAGCATACCACCACTCCCAGGAGACGATGGCGACGGTACTGGCCAGGTTCCAGGAGATCCAGGTCATGCAGGAGCAACAGTACATGGGGTTCAGGGAAGAACTTAGAACCATTAGTTCCGCAATGGGCACCATCGTAGGGGCACTCAACCAGATTGTCACACATTGCGGGACCATGTGGCACCACAAAGGGCCCCTGTCACTAGCATGGACCAAGAACAGGCAACCACCTCCGCTGACGCTAGTGGACAGGAGGCCCCCACACAACAACAGGCCACCAGAACCCCACCTCCTGCATAAGAAGAACCACCCCGCAAGCGGGGCCTGAGATCTCGTAAGAAGACAGAGTAGGATGTCAAGACCCCCGCCAGCAAAGGATACCCCCTGATGTCATCCCACTGTCCCACATTGTCACCCTGTCCAACCTTTAACTGCCCCTGCTACACCTTCCACAGGCATATAGACAATGCACCTGTGAGACTGAAAAGCTGGACTCTGCCATGGACATTCCTCCACCATCACCCATCACCGATTTCCACCATGTCCCTAAATTCAGCATTTTATTAAAAACACTTATTGCTCAAAAACAATCTGGAGTCTGCCTGTATTGTGAACAAATGTATTGAACATAATGCTGCCAAAATGTCCAGTTACACAGTGATGAAAACATACCACTGTCATACAGCTGTAGTCCATGGGGAAACAAAGCAGAGGTCATGCAGTAGGGGCCACATCTCTGAAATTGGAAGGGAAAGTCACAACTCAGTTAACATACACTGGGGGAATAGGACAGACAGTAGAGAGGCAGGAGACTGTAAGTAATTGTAAAATGCCTGTGTTGATTCTTACCTGTGTTTTATTGAAAATACTGTAGTAACCCTCTGTCCCTGCTGTCTGTGTCGTCCTTTTCGTCTTCCTCCTCTTCACTCTCCACAGGTTCCACCGCTGCACAATACCACCATCTGGACCATCCTCCTGCAGAAAAGGCACCTGGCGTTGCAAAGCCAGGTTGTGAAGCATACAGCAGGCCACAATGATATGACACACCTTCTTTGGTGAGTACATTAGGGATCCACCTGTCATATGCAGGCACCTAAACCTGGCCTTCAGGAGGCTGAAGGTCTGCTCAATCACCCTCCTAGTACGCCCATGTGCCTCATTGTACCGTTCCTCTGCCCTGGTCCTGGGATTCCTCACTAGGGTCAGTAGCCACGACAGGTTGGGGTAACCAGAGTCACCTATTAGCCACACACGGTGTCTCTGTAGCTGTTCCATCACGTAAGGGATGCTGCTATTTCGCATGATATACGCGTCATGCACTCACCCAGGGAACTTGGCATTTACATGGGAGATGTACTGGTCAGCCAAACAGACCACCTGGACATTCATGAAATGATAACTTTTTCTGTTCCTGTACACCTGTTCACTTCCTCTGGGGGATACCAAAGCCACATGGAACCCATCAATGGCACCAATGACGTTGGGAATATGTCCAAGGGTATAGAAATCACCCTTCACTGTAGCCAAATCCTCCACCTCAGGGAAAACAATGTAGCTCTGCATATGTTTCATCAGGGCAGACAACACTCTGGATAAAACCTTAGAAAACATAGGCTGAGACATCCCAGATGAAATGGCCACTGTTGTTTGGAATGATCCACTAGCCAAAAAATGGAGTACTGACAGAACCTGCACTAGAGGGGGAATCCCCGTGGGTTGGCGGATGGGTGACATCAGGTCTGGCTCCAGCTGGGCACACAGTTCCTGTATAGTGGCACGGTCAAGTCTGTAGGTGAATATGACATGTCGTTCTTCCATTGTCGACAGGTCCACCAGCTGTCTGTACACGGGAACAGCCCTCCATCTCCTCACAAGTCCCTGTGGACGGTGCCTAGGAAGGACAACATGGAGCACAGAGTCAATCAACCCACAGGTACGTTCACACAGCTTGCACTGTACACAATTCTCTATGCATTGAATGGCATGTATGAGTGGCAATGCAAGGCCTAGGCCTGTGTGATGCAGTAGAAATTAAGCCATGTGGGCCTTTGAAATGGCGGCTGCCTGACCTGTGAAGTATGACAATGTGATGTGAGCTCATTGCGCTGGCGTGGCACACCGTGGCGGTAGGCGGTCGAAGACCGCGGTGCAAAGCCGCATTGGTTAACATTGAACCCTCTGGGTTTCACGAGCCAATGACGATGTGCGCGGCGGTCGTGGTACGCACCGCCGCGGTACGCACCGCCGCGGGCATAACCGCCATTTTCTATCTACTTAATCACTCGAGACCTGATCATCCACAGGAGAGGACCTATACTGCAAGTGCTTCTGTGACCTCGGTCTTTAAGTGACAATGGCTGCTGCGACTGGGGAAAGGGCCCCTGCCTTCACTTCAGAAGAGTTGGAGACACTCGTGGATGGGGTCCTCCCCCAGTATGCGCTACTCTACGGTCCTCCAGACCAACAGGTGAGTACACTGGGACCATGCTTAGTGGGCAATGCCTGGGTTGAGTGGGGTGAATGAACAATGGTGGTGAGGGGAGCGAATGAGGAATGCATAGCACGACAGATGAGAGCATGTGCCACATGGCAAGGTTGGGGAGGGGGGGCCACTCACATCGACCATGCAGAAAAGTGATGATGTTTCTTTTCCCACCCTGTACATGTCACATAGGTCAACGCCCATCAGAAGATCGAGATTTGGCGTGCCATCGCCAAGACGTCCGGGCGCTGGGGGTCCACAACAGACGGGGCACCCACTGCCGCAAGAGGTGGGAGGACATCTGCCGCGGGAGCAGAAAGACCGCCGAGGCTCTGCTGGGGATGGCCTCCCAATGTAGGAGGGGTGCCAGTCGGACTTTGACCCCCCTGATGTCCCGGATCCCGGCGGTGGCCTACCCCGATTTGGATGGGCGCGTGAGGACATCACAGCAGACACAAGGGGGTGAGTACCAGCACATTCTGCTATCTTTGCGCGCAGTGGAGGTGCCTGGGTGGGGGAGGAGGGCTGTGGGTATCCCTAGGCCAGGGTGATATCTGTAGGCTAGTCCCCTCCGTGAGGCATGGCCCTGTGCCCCCGCCCCCCACCTCTGTAGGGTGCCTAGTACAGCTATTCATGGCCCTGTGTCAGCTAAGTGTGCAGTTGTCGTCCATAGGCTTGTAGGCCATGTACCAGTGATTGAGTAGTGTACCCCAAGTGCACGGCGTAGTGCAGTGGGCTTCTGTGTCTGTCCTCTCCACCAACGGTGTCGCCAATGCATGCACTCAACATGTCTTTTTTTCTTCTCCCCCCCCTTTTTATTGGTCTTCCTGTTCATGTGTGCATTAGCATCATCTGGCGGAGGAGAAGTCGCATCGGCGCACGAGGGAGCTGCATCTCACATGGCCCCAGAGGGCCATGCAACCGACTCCGAGTTCACCAGTGAGACGGAGGGGAGCTCCACAACGGGGACCCGTGGAGACGTCAGCGACACCGACACGTCCTTGGAAGGGAGCTCCCTTATGGTGGCGGCAACATCCGTGCCCACCGCTACAACAGGTACAGCCGCCCCCCAGCGCACCAGCTCCGCCCTCCCAGCAGCCCCTCAGTGTTGGCCCCGTGCCCGCTCGGCCAGGAAGCCGGGCATCTCCTTCGCCCCAGGCACCTCAGGCCCTGCCCCAGTTACCCCTGCTGCCCTCAGTGCGGAGATCATTGACCTCCTCCAGACGCTCATTGTTGGGCACTCTACCCTTTTGAATGCCATCCAGGGGGTAGAAAGGGAGGTGCATCGGAGCAATGCATACCTGGAGGGCCTTCATTCGGGTCAGGCTGCCCATCAGCGATCGTTCAATGCTCTGGCCTCAGCACTGACGGCAGCCATTGTCCCTGTCTCCAGCCTCCCTCCTCCAACTCCCTCCACCCAGTCCCACTCCCATGTTCCTCTGCCTATCCCAGGAACACCTACAGACCAGCCTGCACACACCTCAACACCCAAGGGCAGCTCATCCAGACATAAGCACCACAGATCACACAAGCATTCACCTAAGCAACATCCACATGCAGACATGCCAACAGCCACTGCCTCCTCTGTGTCCCCCTCCTCCTTGTCTCCCTCCTCCCTCCCTGTGACGTCTCCACTCACACCTGCATGCACACCACCATCAGCCAGTACGTCCATCACCAGCACACCCTCCAGAACACTCCGCACACGTGCAGTCACCACCCCCACTGCCATTTACACGACCCCTGTGTCCTCTCCCACTGTGTCTGTCACCCCCTCTTCCAAACCACACAAACGCAGGCAGCCACCCACCCAACAGACATCCACCTCACAACAGCCTTCGTCACAAGCACCTGCACCCAAAGACAGCACACTTGACTCTCCTACAACCACATCCTCTTCCTCCACTCCCATACCAACTACAACTACCCGTCCCTGTCTTTCTAAATTGATTATCCTTTCCAACCTTGACCTCTTTCCAACAACTGACCCACCCCCTCCATCTCGTAAGAGTCCAAAGAGCACCTCAGCCACCACAAGCCCTGCATCTACTAGGACCATAGTTCAGGGCTATTGGAGTCCACCAGCTCCTAGGGCAGGAACATCGGCCAGCAGCAAGGGGACAGCGAGCCCACCCCCTGGGAAGAGAACCAAAAAAGTGAAGGGCCGGCGCGACAGGCCTGAGACGGCTGCCCCCAAGGACACTACCCTGGCGCCGTCACCTGGCACATCCACAAAGGGAGGCAAGGGCCCCAGAGATTCTGCGAAGGAGGGCAAGGGCAGCAGGGCGTACAAGTCCGGCAGCAGGCGAGCTGACCAGGAGGTGCCCACCAGCCCCATTTGGGGTGTGACGGAGGACACCCACGGGCCCAGTACTCCAGCACAGGAGGGCCCCGCAAGTGACAGGTTGGATGGCGACTGAGCGGGAACTATTGGCCAGATCTGGTTCCCTCGGAACACAGGACAAACACTGCTGAACAGGGCCCCACCGTGAGAAGCACCGCTGAACAGGGCCCGCCGTGACAAGCACCGCTGAACAGGGCCCGCCGTGAGAAGCACCGCTGAACAGGGCCCTGGCAAGACAAGCACCGCTCCGCTGGGCCCTTCATCTTAAGCACCGCTCCGCTGGGCAACGCTGTCTCTGAACTGCTCTGCTGGGCCCTTCCTGTCAAGCACCGCTCCGCTGGGCCCTTCCTCACCGCTCCACTGGGCCCTTCATCTCAAGCACCGCTCCGCTGGGCCCTTCATCTCAAGCACCGCTCTGCTGGGCCCTTCATCTCAAGCACCGCTCTGCTGGGCAACGCCGTCTCTGAACTGCTCTGCTGGGCCCTTCCTGTCAAGCACCGCTCCGCTGGGCCCTTCATCTCACGCACCGCTCCGCTGGGCCCTTCCTGTCAAGCACCGCTCCGCTGGGCCCTTCATCTCAAGCACCGCTCCGCTGGGCCCTTCATCTCAAGCACCGCTCCGCTGGGCAACGCCGTCTATGAACTGCTTAGCTGGGCCCTTCCTGTCAAGCACCGCTCCGCTGGGCCCTTCATCTCACGCACCGCTCCGCTGGGCCCTTCCTGTCAAGCACCGCTCCGCTGGGCCCTTCATCTCAAGCACCGCTCCGCTGGGCCCTTCATCTCAAGCACCGCTCCGCTGGGCAACGCCGTCTCTGAACTGCTTAGCTGGGCCCTTCCTATCAAGCACCGCTCCGTTGGGCCCTTCATCTGAAGCACCGCTCCGCTGGGCCCTTCATCTGAAGCACCGCTCCGCTGGGCCCTTCATCTCAAGCACCGCTCCGCTGGGCCCTTCCTGTCAAGCACCGCTCTGCTGGGCCCTTCATCTCAAGCACCGCTCCGCTGGGCAACGCCGTCTCTGAACTGCTCTGCTGGGCCCTTCCTGTCAAGCACCGCTCCGCTGGGCCCTTCATCTCAAGCACCGCTCCACTGGGCCCTTCCTGTCAAGCACCGCTCCGCTGGGCCCTTCATCTCAAGCACTGCTCCGCTGGGCCCTTCATCTCAAGCACCGCTCTGCTGGGCAACGCCGTCTCTGAACTGCTCTGCTGGGCCCTTCCTGTCAAGCACCGCTCCCCTGGGCCCTTCATCACAAGCACCGCTGGCCCATTGGCAGGGCCGGATCTGTGTCGGGCAGGGCTTCACGAAGCACTCTGGCCACCATGCCTCCTCCATAACCAGTGGAGTCTGTAATCCACCTGATGGACTGTGGCTTTGCACTTCCCAGGATGCAGCAGTGGGCAATCCACCCACTGTTTAGACTTGAGAGACTGTGGCTTTGCACTTCCCAGGATGGCACAGTGGGCAATCCACCCACTGTAGAGACTTGTGAGACTGTGGCTTTGCACTCCCCAGGATGGCACAGTGGGCAATCCACCCACTGTAGAGACTTGTGAGACTGTGGTTTTGTACTCCCCAGGATAGCACAGTGAGCAATTCACCCACTGTAGAGACTTGAGAGACTGTGGCTTTGCACTCCCCTGGATGGTACAGTGGGCATGGAGGCCCCTCGTGGATCTGGCGTCGTGGACTCATGTGGCTGAGGTGCCCCCCTTCCCTTCCCCCTGAGGTGCCTGTAGTTTTATTATCTGATGCCCCAGCAGTGTTCTCTCCAATGGAATCGGGTCTCGTGTGTGGGCTTTGCCCATGTGTTTATGAACATTGGCCCACGAACAATGGAAGGTTGCCAATATGTGCCGGACTTTTGGCCTATGTATATATTGTTCTTGATGTTATTTATTTTATTTATATATTTCATATTTCACATTACTTCAAATGTGCTATAATATACTTCAATTTTAATGATCATTTTATTTTGTCTTTGCATTATTCCATGGGGTTTGGGGGGTGTCACTCTGACTTGTTGCTCTGCATTGGTGTGTAGGTATTTGGGGGGGGTATGGGGGGGTGTATCGCGTATGTGTGTGCCCGTAACCTTTCCTCCTCCTCCCTCCCCTGTGTCGTAGGTGCAGTGCTCACCGTTGTCATCTGCGCCGGCGTTCGTGTTCCTGGTAGAGGAGCAGGTAGACAATAGCTGGTAGGATGTTTAATTCGGGTTCCATGCTGTTCAGATTCCTCGTGGAGTGTATAGAGGTGACCTTTTTCCTGTTCGTAGTCTGTTTCTGCCGTGTTTTTATCGGCGGGGCTCCCGCCCCGGAAAAGGTGGCGGATTGATGAGTTGTGATAGGGTGGGTGGTACATTGTCTGCCGCCTGCCTGTTGGCGGTGACCGCCGCGCTGTTTGTTTGTCCCACCGTGGCGGTCGGAGTGTTAAAGTGGCGGGCTGTGTTGGCGGTTCCCGCCAGGGTCAGAATTCCATTTTTTTTACTGCCTGCCCGTTGGCGGGTTGGCAGCCGCTTTATCACCGACCGCCAGGGTTGGAATGACCCCCATATTATGAAACAGTATGCTTCCCAAATATTTTCAAACCTCAGTTTTTAAGACCTCCAGTTTGTCACAGCTAAAAAAGATGTGGCAGAGATCTGCTCTCAAATAGTTGCATTGCGAGCAGGTGATCCCAATATTTCGCCCCCATTTAAATATGTTAACCGGAGTGTGATATAAATTAAATAGTGTTTTGTAATGCTGTGCTTGCAGCCCTGCAGAGACTAATAGGTGCTGCCCCATTTCTAAGGAATAAAAACAGTGTCTTACTAACATCAATCCGTCGGGTCCAATATTGAGCTTGGGTCAGAATGTCATCTTGCATAGCTTTCCTAAGCAATGGAGAGATAATGCTCAAATGGAACACCTTTGAACCAAGGTACTTTCAGATTCTGGGAAAACTGAAAAGGAAAGTTCTAGCTAGGCTGTAGGGAGTCTGATTATGTGAAAGAAAGGTTTAAAAGGTTATGTTTGTTAGATATAGAGTTTTAAGTGAATTACCTGTTTTACTGGCAACCAGTCTAGACCATTACAGATGCACTGACATGCAGTCAAATGTACACAGATTCAGTGTTAGCCTCATTGCCAGATTCTGCAGTCTCTAAAGCTTAACTATATCTGGCTCTGGAAGCCCTGGATACAGAGCATTACAGTAATGTCAGGGGGGTCAAGGGGCACACATATGAGCCCAGGCAACCTCTCAATGCTGACCCAGAGGTATTTAAGCTACGACCATTTTTAACCTCTTCATCTGGGTACAGCCTATACACCAAGTTTGTGGATTTGAGGCCTGAATGGTAATTGATGGTCACTTATAATTTTCAGATTTCCGATTTTGCTCACTAGAATTAGAGAGGGGCAGTATTTTCCTAGACCACAGGTCCTGGGACCAACTGCCTACATCACCTCCCAGGCACAAAATCTCCCCTTTGTCCCCTTTAAATAAAAAAATATGGTCTCCAGTTCTGCATGAAAAACATACAGTCATGTAGTTGACCAGTGGTATGGTCAGAATTCAGCAACAAATGGATGTCATTTTTACAGGGTAAGTGTTAAATCCAGTTGAACAGTTGGATGTACTGAGTGACAGTGTAACTGAATGGGTGAATTGTTGAGGGTCTCTGCAATGTGACTAAAGATCCCAGGCAGGTTGGAGGAAGAGGAACGGAATGAGATGGATTACAAAGAAAAGAAGAGAACCATGACAGGGTATGGCCTTCCAGCCTGTATCAAAGAATGTTATGATTGACTGTGACAAATGTCCTTGTGAAGTCCAATAACATGAAAACAGCCATATTTCCTTCATCCTGCCAGCAACAGAAATCATTCATGATGAAAACTAGCACTGATTCCACACTAAAACCTGTGAAGAAATGTGCTTGATATTCATATATCACCTTCATCGGTTCCAAATGATTTGACAGACATTTTGCAAGATGTTTTTTTCCATAATTTGAGAAACCACTTTTAACTGTGTATTAGGACAGTGTTTTTTTTTCCAGATGATAATTATCGAGACCTGGTTTCTTAAAGGTGTGTTAGCTCCCTTTTTGAGCACTTCAGAGACTATCCCAGAAAATCTCCCAAAGAATTGAGTCAAAACAAAAGTGAGTCAGTAAACCTTGATTTACTCAGGAGTAGTATAAAGTTAATCTCAAATGTGCTTATCAAAGGGATGGGCGGCATATCACCTAAAACAGTGGCTGTGTCTTGTGATAGAGGCTTCCTCACAGGAGGGCCTGAATCTTCATTCTATCTTCTGAAAGCACAGTAGATATTTGCAAACTTAAACTAGAAAAAACATAACCAACTTGCCACACATAGGCTGGGAAGAGGGCATGTGTGTGTGTCAACCCTGGTCAAGCAACAGCCACAATCCCTATCTGGGTAAAACACAAAAGTCACCAAATTAAGCAGTGCTCATCCCTGTAAGGCTTGGCACAAAAGCAGTCAGGCTTAACTTAGAGGCAATGTGTAAAGTACAAATGCAGCATAAAAACAGTAATAAAGTGAAAACACACAACATGAAACATATAGTAAATTGTAATGAATTATTTTATTATTATTTCTTAGTAGAGACCAGCAGGCCCTGTCATGATTTTATGTCAAGAAGACTTCTACTTACGCTGCTGATATCCCGAGTCCGAGTGTTGTGCTTCATGCTTGACCACTTTTGTTTCTTGTCTGAAACTTAAATCAGATGATGCTGATACTGTCCTCTGAGGATTGCCCCTTTCCACTTTTGAAGCTTTATTTAGAACTTGAAAGTTCCTTTATGTAACCTAATTGGTTGACATTTTGCTTGTTATATGTAATATTATTTTTCACCCTTTTCCTTCTCATATGCTAATTCAGACCCCATGGTAATGTAAATATGTACGCTCTTTCAATTTTTTTCTTCTTCAGTTTTGCTGATTGAGTTAGCTTGCAACGTGAAATAAATTGCTAATAAAACCGTTAAGATTTGGATACCATCTTCTCTGTCCTTTCTGTGGTACCACATTGGTTTCACTGTACTTGGAATGTGTTGCTGATGTTAGCTCCCTTCTTACACTTAAAGTCGAGAATTAAAGGTCCATATGACCAGTTGGGAGTCCTCTTTGCTGATTTCACTGAGAAATTAAGATTCAGCGATCAACTCACCATCAATGTCATCTTTCATTATTACACTGATAGTGCCACCGGTTTCCAGTTTACTAATCCGAACACTGTTTTTACCAGTCTTCACAAGAGAGGCTGCCTCTGATGGCATTAATTCCAATGCCAACTACATGGATTGTGTTATCTGTCACTGATGCAAAGTTTGTCTGTCTCAAAAACCTTGTTCCAATGATCATCATTACTTTGTCATCTATGTCAACAATTCTTAAAATAGAGACTACAAAGCATTCTGGTAAGGAGGAGTGTGTCATCTGCCTGTAAAAGCAATCCAATGGTACCTGCTTTCAGCAATTAATGTACCACTCATTCGAGAGAATATTTCTTCTGTACTGAATGCATACTGTAGATAAGAACTGATCTGTGATGTCTAGGACAAAATGTGCTTACTAAGGCTGATGTCCTACATAGGGGTGTGTTGAATGTGGTCCCTACCCACTTGTCACTAATAAGGTAATATAGAGATTCCTTCACCCAAACTTTGACTGTGCTGCCTGACTTTAATCAGTGTACAATGCACATATAATGATGACTGTGCTCCTTGGCCTTAGAAACACAAACATTGTCCAAACTCTCCAATGCAACACATGTGCTTCATGTCCATAAACCAGTGTGCTTCATTTCTGTAATACAGAACATTCAATCCGCTAAAAATAGAGACTTTGCTACCTTTCTTTTATGTCTAGTGGATGAAATGTTTTAGCGAACACAGTGCATGCCTTCTATGTTTGTTTTTCTTGTTGACCTTTTATTTTTTCTTTTGTATCTTTACCTATTGATGGACATATACCAGGACATTATTGGCAAAATATAACCTGAGGTAAATATTTTGTCCTAAATATCTCCCCATTTGACTTTACAATACAATGACAGACTGTTTTTTCATTAGCAACATTTAGTGCACAATAGCACGCTCTGAATTGCAACCAATGGGTGTAAGGATAAAAGCCCACAACACACTGAGCATCAGTGCCATAACGGATAATGAGGATGATTGTTATTATTATTATTAATAATTACAACAAAATAATAATAATAATAAAAATAATATTTGTGTTCTTATCCTTCACAGGAATCAAAATACTTCTCCAAGGTCAACTGACCTTTTAACCCAGTAAAGAGCAGGGCTAACCATACACAATCATTTCATAAAAACCATGACCAATTTTGCCACAGAAGGAAAACTTCAATCATTTAAGTTTCAAGGTTTTCTTTTACATCACATCAAGCTAAAGTCACGTAAACTGTGTACAGAATCAAATTGTGAAGATAAATCAACACCATTGGTTTCCTAAAACAAATTTAATGTACATAGCATCAACAGACTCTGTTGACATTTGACAAATCAAATGAAACTGAAGTGAAGTATCAGGGTTAGACATGATTTATCCCTACAACTAATCAATTTAGGACCTGCATGTGTGGGAACGGACTATCACATGCGGACTAACGACAAAAGGAGAAAAAAAATAATGTAGAAAATAATCTATCTCGGGCTAATGGAAACCAACTAGAAAAATAAAATAGGTAGGTGTCAACAAGGTTACTTCTATTTTTTAATTAGTTTATCTTGTGCACAAGAGGATACAGAAAAAAACATAATTCAATCAGCCCACATTTTCACAATCATAATCATTAATCACAAAAATGTCATTACATTATCCCATTACAGATACAGAATGGTACCCAAGATGCCAGGCTTTTAGTTCGTAATTCATTGTGTGATGGGTGCCCACACGTTTGTCCTCCTCTTTTGCGCCACCCTGCCCTTCCAAGCATACAGTCTAATATTAGGGTAATAGATTGATAGCAGTTTAGCCAGCCATTACTGTTTTAACCAATCAGCCGCTACACAAATCTACATCACTGCCATTGCCGTTGCCACATATATAAAACTTTGGAATTGAACCATACCCATAACCTCTCCCACCCCAAGAAGCACAAGTTCTGGTGTAAGCCATATAGGTGGTCATTCTGACCTCGGCGGTAAAAGGCACTTACCGCCGGTCAGAAGACCACCATAACACTGCCGCGGCCGTGGTAAACCGCCACGGTCATTCTGACCCGCAACTGGCAAACCGCCAAAAACCCGACATCCACAAAAGTCCACCACACCAAAGGTCAGCAAAAAAATGACGATGACCAGACCTCCACCGTCACGCCAACAGAAAAACGCCCATGCCATTACGACCCACGGTATTCCATTGGCGGTACACACCGCCGCGGTCGAAATACACACACCCTTACAAAACACAACCACATTGGACATTTTGAAACACACACACCTGATACACATACAAACAACACACCCACACACCCAATACAATATAAAACACACACCCACATCACCCACAAACCCCTTAGAAAAAAAAAACCAACAGAAAGCCAGAGATAGACAGCACTGCTTAGACAACACCATCACACAGAGGCAAACCACACCATCACCCACACAATATCCATGCACAAAACACCACACATCACCACACTCACCACACTCTTCAACACATACACCACCCCACACCTCATCCACATCACCCTATGGCACCCCAAAGATACCCCCGGTTTTCAGACGCCGAACTCCGGGTCATGGTGGAGGAAATAGTCCGGGTAGAGCCCCAGCTCTTCGGGACACAGGTGCAGCACACCAGCATTGCCAGGAAGATGCAGCTATGGCAAAGGATAGTCGACAGGGTCAACGCTGTGGGACAGCATCCACGAAATCGGGATGACATCAGGAAGCGCTGGAACGACCTACGGGGGAAGGTGCGTTCCATGGTATCAAGGCACAACATCGCGGTGCAGAAGACTGGCAGCAGAACCCCACCTACTCCCCCAGAATTTACAGCATGGGAGGAGGAAGTCTTGCACATCCTGCATCCTGACGGCCTCGCAGGAGTATCTGGAGGAATGGACTCTGGTAAGTCAAATCTTAACTACTTCTTTCCACCCCCACCCCACCTGCATACCAGCACATACCCCCACCCTCACCCCCACCCCATCACACCTACTCCCTGCAAATGGCTCACCATCACAACCCACCCATCCCAACACCAAGACCTGCATGCGTCCACAAAGCATGGACACTCATCACCAAAGCATGCCCACTGCACATACACATCTCCCCCACAAGCCACCCTCACAAACGCCCACACACAGGAATGCCAACCCTGGGGTACACGGGCACCCACCCATTGAGCGATATGGCACACACTGAAGCAATAACCATACCTCTATATCCCTGCAGGACCCGAACGCCACCACACCGCCCAGGAGGGTCCAGAAATGTACATCTCACCCCCAGAAGAGGCCACCAGTGATGACAGCAGCTCTGTCTCCCTGGACCCAGATGACCAGCCCGGACCATCGGGGACCTCTGGACAGTCGGTTCCCCTCACACAGCCACAGGCCACGGCAGACCCAACCCCCTCTGGGAACACCAGCACAGCTCCCACCCAGAGGGCCCGCGCCTCTGTCTCCAGGACACGTCAATCAGCGGTGTGTCCACCACTACAGGGCACCCAGGTTAACCCACCACCCCAACAACAACAGGGACCTGGGGGCAGTGGTAGTGGGCACACGCTCCAGGGGACAGAGGCCCAGGGAAACAGGGGAACTGGGAGGGCTGCTGTGCGACAGGGGGGGGACAGGCCAAGGGAACCCACTCTCCACGAGGCCCTCTCCTCCATCATGGGAGCATACCACCACTCCCAGGAGACGATGGCGACGGTACTGGCCAGGTTCCAGGAGATCCAGGTCATGCAGGAGCAACAGTACATGGGGTTCAGGGAAGAACTTAGAACCATTAGTTCCGCAATGGGCACCATCGTAGGGGCACTCAACCAGATTGTCACACATAGCGGGACCATGTGGCACCACAAAGGGCTCCTGTCACTAGCATGGACCAAGAACAGGCAACCACCTCCGCTGACGCTAGTGGACAGGAGGCCCCCACACAACAACAGGCCACCAGAACCCCACCTCCTGCATAAGAAGAACCACCCCGCAAGCGGGGCCTGAGATCTCGTAAGAAGACAGAGTAGGATGTCAAGACCCCCGCCAGCAAAGGATACCCCCTGATGTCATCCCACTGTCCCACATTGTCACCCTGTCCAACCTTTAACTGCCCCTGCTACACCTTCCACAGGCATATGGACAATGCACCTGTGAGACTGAAAAGCTGGACTCTGCCATGGACATTCCTCCACCATCACCCATCACCGATTTCCACCATGTCCCTAAATTCAGCAGTTTATTAAAAACACTTATTGCACAAACACAATCTGGAGTCTGCCTGTATTGTGAACAAATGTATTGAACATAATGCTGCCAAAATGTCCAGTTACACAGTGATGAAAACATACCACTGTCATACAGCTGTAGTCCATGGGGAAACAAAGCAGAGGTCACGCAGTAGGGGCCACATCTCTGAAATTGGAAGGGAAAGTCACAACTCAGTTAACATACACTGGGGGAATAGGACAGACAGTAGAGAGCCAGGAGACTGTAAGTAATTGTAAAATGCCTGTGTTGATTCTTACCTGTGTTTTATTGAAAATACTGTAGTAACCCTCTGTCCCTGTTGTCTGTGTCGTCCTTTTCGTCTTCCTCCTCTTCACTCTCCACAGGTTCCACCGCTGCACAATACCACCATCTGGACCATCCTCCTGCAGAAAAGGCACCTGGCGTTGCAAAGCCAGGTTGTGAAGCATACAGCAGGCCACAATGATATGACACACCTTCTTTGGTGAGTACATTAGGGATCCACCTGTCATATGCAGGCACCTAAACCTGGCCTTCAGGAGGCTGAAGGTCTGCTCAATCACCCTCCTAGTACGTCCATGGGCCTCATTGTACCGTTCTTCTGCCCTGGTCCTGGGATTCCTCACTGGGGTCAGTAGCCACAACAGGTTGGGGTAACCAGAGTCACCTATTAGCCACACACGGTGTCTCTGTAGCTGTTCCATCACGTAAGGGATGCTGCTATTTCGCATGATATACGCGTCATGCACTGACCCAGGGAACTTGGCATTTACATGGGAGATGTACTGGTCAGCCAAACAGACCACCTGGACATTCATGAAATGATAACTTTTTCTGTTCCTGTACACCTGTTCACTTCCTCTGGGGGGTACCAAAGCCACATGGAACCCATCAATGGCACCAATGACGTTGGGAATATGTCCAAGGGTATAGAAATCACCCTTCACTGTAGCCAAATCCTCCACCTCAGGGAAAACAATGTAGCTCTGCATATGTTTCATCAGGGCAGACAACACTCTGGATAAAACCTTAGAAAACATAGGCTGAGACATCCCAGATGAAATGGCCACTGTTGTTTGGAATGATCCACTAGCCAAAAAATGGAGTACTGACAGAACCTGCACTAGAGGGGGAATCCCCGTGGGTTGGCGGATGGGTGACATCAGGTCTGGCTCCAGCTGGGCACACAGTTCCTGTATAGTGGCACGGTCAAGTCTGTAGGTGAATATGACATGTCGTTCTTCCATTGTCGACAGGTCCACCAGCTGTCTGTACACGGGAACAGCCCTCCATCTCCTCACAAGTCCCTGTGGACGGTGCCTAGGAAGGACAAAATGGAGCACAGAGTCAATCAACCCACAGGTACGTTCACACAGCTTGCACTGTACACGATTCTCTATGCATTGAATGGCATGTAGGAGTGGCAATGCAAGGCCTAGGCCTGTGTGATGCAGTAGAAATTAAGCCATGTGGGCCTTTGAAATGGCGGCTGCCTGACCTGTGAAGTATGACAATGTGATGTGAGCTCATTGCGCTGGCGTGGCACACCGTGGCGGTAGGCGGTCGAAGACCGCGGTGCAAAGCCGCATTGGTTAACATTGAACCCTATGGGTTTCAGGAGCCAATGACGATGTGCGCCGGCGGTCGTGGTACGCACTGCCGCGGTATGCACCGCCGCGGGCGTAACCGCCATTTTCTATCTACTTAATCACTTGAGACCTGATCATCCACAGGAGAGGACCTATACTGCAAGTGCTTCTGTGACCTCGGTCTTTAAGTGACAATGGCTGCTGCGACTGGGGAAAGGGCCCCTGCCTTCACTTCAGAAGAGTTGGAGACACTCGTGGATGGGGTCCTCCCCCAGTATGCGCTACTCTACGGTCCTCCAGACCAACAGGTGAGTACACTGGGACCATGCTTAGTGGGCAATGCCTGGGTTGAGTGGGGTGAATGAACGATGGTGGTGAGGGGAGCGAATGAGGAATGCATAGCACGACAGATGAGAGCATGTGCCACATGGCAAGGTTGGGGAGGGGGGGCCACTCACATCGACCATGCAGAAAAGTGATGATGTTTCTTTTCCCACCCTGTACATGTCACATAGGTCAACGCCCATCAGAAGATCAAGATTTGGCGTGCCATCGCCAAGACGTCCGGGCCCTGGGGGTCCACAACAGACGGGGCACCCACTGCCGCAAGAGGTGGGAGGACATCTGCCGCAGGAGCAGAAAGACTGCCGAGGCTCTGCTGGGGATGGCCTCCCAACGTAGGAGGGGTGCCAGTCGGACTTTGACCCCCCTGATGTCCCGGATCCCGGCGGTGGCCTACCCCGATTTGGATGGGCGCGTGAGGACATCACAGCAGACACAAGGGGGTAAGTACCAGCACATTCTGCTATCTTTGCGCGCAGTGGAGGTGCCTGGGTGGGGGAGGAGGGCTGTGGGTATCCCTAGGCCAGGGCGATTTCTGTAGGCTAGTCCCCTCCGTGAGGCATGGCCCTGTGCCCCCGCCCCCCCACCTCTGTAGGGTGCCTAGTACAGCTATTCATGGCCCTGTGTCAGCTAAGTGTGCAGTTGTCGTCCATAGGCTTGTAGGCCATGTACCAGTGATTGAGTAGTGTACCCCAAGTGCACAGCGTAGTGCAGTGGGCTTCTGTGTCTGTCCTCTCCACCAACGGTGTCGCCAATGCATGCACTCAACATGTCTTTTTTTCTTCTCCCCCCCCTTTTTATTGGTCTTCCTGTTCATGTGTGCATTAGCATCATCTGGCGGAGGAGAAGTCGCATCGGCGCACGAGGGAGCTGCATCTCACATGGCCCCGGAGGGCCATGCAACCGACTCCGAGTTCACCAGTGAGACGGAGGGGAGCTCCACAACGGGGACCCGTGGAGACGTCAGCGACACCGACACGTCCTTGGAAGGGAGCTCCCTTGTGGTGGCGGCAACATCCGTGCCCACCGCTACAACAGGTACAGCCGCCCCCCAGCGCACCAGCTCCGCCCTCCCAGCAGCCCCTCAGTGTTGGCCCCGTGCCCGCTCGGCCAGGAAGCCGGGCATCTCCTTTGCCCCAGGCACCTCAGGCCCTGCCCCAGTTACCCCTGCTGCCCTCAGTGCGGAGATCATTGACCTCCTCCAGACGCTCATTGTTGGGCACTCTACGCTTTTGAATGCCATCCAGGGGGTAGAAAGGGAGGTGCATCGGAGCAATGCATACCTGGAGGGCCTTCATTCGGGTCAGGCTGCCCATCAGCGATCGTTCAATGCTCTGGCCTCAGCACTGACGGCAGCCATTGTCCCTGTCTCCAGCCTCCCTCCTCCAACTCCCTCCACCCAGTTCCACTCCCCTGTTCCTCTGTCTATCCCAGGAACACCTACAGACCAGCCTGCACACACCTCAACACCCAAGGGCAGCTCATCCAGACATAAGCACCACAGATCACACAAGCATTCACCCAAGCAACATCCACATGCAGACATGCCAACAGCCACTGCCTCCTCTGTGTCCCCCTCCTCCTTGTCTCCCTCCTCCCTCCCTGTGACGTCTCCACTCACACCTGCATGCATACCACCATCAGCCAGTACGTCCATCACCAGCACACCCTCCAGAACTCTCCGCACACGTGCAGTCACCACCCCCACTGCCATTTACACGACCCCTGTGTCCTCTCCCACTGTGTCTGTCACCCCCTCTTCCAAACCACACAAACGCAGGCAGCCACCCACCCAACAGACATCCACCTCACGACAGCCTTCGTCACAAGCACCTGCACCCAAAGACAGCACACTTGACTCTCCTACAACCACATCCTCTTCCTCCACTCCCATACCAACTACAACTACCCGTCCCTGTCTTTCTAAATTGATTATCCTTTCCAACCTTGACCTCTTTCCAACAACTGACCCACCCCCTCCATCTCGTAAGAGTCCAAAGAGCACCTCAGCCACCACAAGCCCTGCATCTACTAGGACCATAGTTCAGGGCTATTGGAGTCCACCAGCTCCTAGGGCAGGAACATCGGCCAGCAGCAATGGGACAGCGAGCCCACCCCCTGGGAAGAGAACCAAAAAAGTGAAGGGCCAGCGCGACAGGCCTGAGACGGCTGCCCCCAAGGACACTACCCTGGCGCCGTCACCTGGCACATCCACAAAGGGAGGCAAGGGCCCCAGAGATTCTGCGAAGGAGGGCAAGGGCAGCAGGGCGTACAAGTCTGGCAGCAGGCGAGCTGACCAGGAGGTGCCCACCAGCCCCATTTGGGGTGTGACGGAGGACACCCACGGGCCCAGTACTCCAGCACAGGAGGGCCCCGCAAGCGACAGGTTGGATGGCGACTGAGCGGGAACTATTGGCCAGATCTGGTTCCCTCGGAACACAGGACAAGCACTGCTGAACAGGGCCCCACCGTGAGAAGCAGCGCTGAACAGGGCCCACCGTGACAAGCACCGCTGAACAGGGCCCGCCGTGAGAAGCACCGCTGAACAGGGCCCGCCGTGAGAAGCACCGCTGAACAGGGCCCGCCGTGAGAAGCACCGCTGAACAGGGCCCTGGCAAGACAAGCACCGCTCCGCTGGGCCCTTCATCTCAAGCACCGCTCCGCTGGGCAACGCTGTCTCTGAACTGCTCTGCTGGGCCCTTCCTGTCAAGCACCGCTCCGCTGGGCCCTTCATCTCAAGCACCGCTCCGCTGGGCCCTTCCTCACCGCTCCACTGGGCCCTTCATCTCAAGCACCGCTCCGCTGGGCCCTTCATCTCAAGCACCGCTCTGCTGGGCCCTTCATCTCAAGCACCGCTCTGCTGGGCAACGCCGTCTCTGAACTGCTCTGCTCGGCCCTTCCTGTCAAGCACCGCTCCGCTGGGCCCTTCATCTCACGCACCGCTCCGCTGGGCCCTTCCTGTCAATCACCGCTCCGCTGGGCCCTTCATCTCAAGCACCGCTCCGCTGGGCCCTTCATCTCAAGCACCGCTCCGCTGGGCAACACCGTTTCTGAACTGCTTAGCTGGGCCCTTCCTATCAAGCATCGCTCCGCTGGGCCCTTCATCTCAAGCAACGCTCCGCTGGGCCCTTTATCTGAAGCACCGCTCCGCTGGGCCCTTCATCTCAAGCACCGCTCCGCTGGGCAACGCCGTCTCTGAACTGCTCTGCTGGGCCCTTCCTGTCAAGCACCGCTCCGCTGGGCCCTTCATCTCAAGCACCGCTCCACTGGGCCCTTCCTGTCAAGCACCGCTCCGCTGGGCCCTTCATCTCAAGCACTGCTCCGCTGGGCCCTTCATCTCAAGCACCGCTCTGCTGGGCAACGCCGTCTCTGAACTGCTCTGCTGGGCCCTTCCTGTCAAGCACCGCTCCGCTGGGCCCTTCATCTCATGCACCGCTCCGCTGGGCCCTTCCTGTCAAGCACCGCTCCGCTGGGCCCTTCATCTCAAGCACCGCTCCGCTGGGCCCTTCATCTCAAGCACCGCTCCGCTGGGCAACGCCGTCTCTGAACTGCTCTGCTGGGCCCTTCCTGTCAAGCACCGCTCCCCTGGGCCCTTCATCACAAGCACCGCTGGCCCATTGGCAGGGCCGGATCTGTGTCGGGCAGGGCTTCACGAAGCACTCTGGCCACCATGCCTCCTCCATAACCAGTGGAGTCTATAATCCACCTGATGGACTGTGGCTTTGCACTTCCCAGGATGCAGCAGTGGGCAATCCACCCACTGTTTAGACTTGAGAGACTGTGGCTTTGCACTTCCCAGGATGGCACAGTGGGCAATCCACCCACTGTAGAGACTTGTGAGACTGTGGCTTTGCACTCCCCAGGATGGCACAGTGGGCAATCCACCCACTGTAGATACTTGTGAGACTGTGGTTTTGCACTCCCCAGGATAGCACAGTGGGCAATTCACCCACTGTAGAGACTTGAGAGACTGTGGCTTTGCACTCCCCTGGATGGTACAGTGGGCATGGAGGCCCCTCGTGGATCTGGCGTCGTGGACTCATGTGGCTGAGGTGCCCCCATTCCCTTCCCCCTGAGGTGCCTGTAGTTTTATTATCTGATGCCCCAGCAGTGTTCTCTCCAATCGAATCGGGTCTCGTGTGTGGGATTTGCCCATGTGTTTATGAACATTGGCCCACGAACAATGGAAGGTTGCCAATATGTGCCGGACTTTTGGCCTATGTATATATTGTTCTTGATGTTATTTATTTTATTTATATATTTCATATTTCACATTACTTCAAATGTGCTATAATATACTTCAATTTTAATGATCATTTTATTTTGTCTTTGCATTATTCCATGGGGTTTGGGGGGTGTCACTCTGACTTGTTGCTCTGCATTGGTGTGTAGGTATTTGGGGGGTATGGGGGGGTGTATCGCGTATGTGTGTGCCCGTAACCTTTCCTCCTCCCCCCTCCCCTGTGTCGTAGGTGCAGTGCTCACCGTTGTCATCTGCGCCGGCGTTCGTGCTCCTGGTAGAGGAGCAGGTAGACAATAGCTGGTAGGATGTTTAATTCGGGTTCCATGCTGTTCAGATTCCTCGTGGAGTGTATAGAGGTGAGCGTTTTCCTGTTCGTAGTCTGTTTCTGCCGTGTTTTTATCGGCGGGGCTCCCGCCCCGGAAAAGGTGGCGGATTGATGAGTTGTGATAGGGTGGGCGGTACATTGTCTGCCGCCTGCCTGTTGGCGGTGACCGCTGCGCTGTTTGTTTGTCCCGCCGTGGCGGTCGGAGTGTTAAAGTGGCGGGCTGTGTTGGCGGTTCCCGCCAGGGTCAGAATTCCATTTTTTTTACTGCCTGCCCGTTGGCGGGTTGGCAGCCGCTTTATCACCGACCGCCAGGGTTGGAATGACCCCCATATTATGAAACAGTATGCTTCCCAATTATTTTCAAACCTCAGTTTTTAAGACCTCCAGTTTGTCACAGCTAAAAAAGATGTGGCAGAGATCTGCTCTCAAATAGTTGCATTGCGAGCAGGTGATCCCAATATTTCGCCCCCATTTAAATATGTTAACCGGAGTGTGATATAAATTAAATAGTGTTTTGTAATGCTGTGCTTGCAGCACTGCAGAGACTAATAGGTGCTGCCCCATTTCTAAGGAATAAAAACAGTGTCTTACTTACATCAATCCGTCGGGTCCAATATTGAGCTTGGGTCAGAATGTCATCTTGCATAGCTTTCCTAAGCAATGGAGAGATAATGCTCAAATGTAACACCTTTGAACCAAGGTACTTTCAGGTTCTGGGAAAACTGAAAAGCAAAGTTCTAGCTAGGCTGTAGGGAGTCTGATTATGTGAAAGAAAGGTTTAAAAGGTTATGTTTGTTAGATATAGAGTTTTAAGTGAATTACCTGTTTTACTGGCAACCAGTCTAGACCATTGCAGATGCACTGACATGCAGTCAAATGTACACAGATTCAGTGTTAGCCTCATTGCCAGATTCTGCAGTCTCTAAAGCTTAACTATATCTGGCTCTGGAAGCCCTGGATACAGAGCATTACAGTAATGTCAGGGGGGTCAAGGGGCACACATATGAGCCCAGACAACCTCTCAATGCTGACCCAGAGGTATTTAAGCTACGACCATTTTTAACCTCTTCATCTGGGTACAGCCTATACACCAGGTTTGTGGATTTGAGGCCTGAATGGTAATTGATGGTCACTTATAATTTTCAGATTTCAGATTTTGCTCACTAGAATTAGAGAGGGGCAGTATTTTCCTAGACCACAGGTCCTGGGACCAACTGCCTACATCACCTCCCAGGCACAAAATCTCCCCTTTGTCCCCTTTAAATAAAAAAATATGGTCTCCAGTTCTGCATGAAAAACATACAGTCATGTAGTTGACCAGTGGTATGGTCAGAATTCAGCAACAAATGGATGTCATTTTTACAGGGTAAGTGTTAAATCCAGTTGAACAGTTGGATGTACTGAGTGACAGTGTAACTGAATGGGTGAATTGTTGAGGGTCTCTGCAATGTGACTAAAGATCCCAGGCAGGTTGGAGGAAGAGGAACGGAATGAGATGGATTACAAAGAAAAGAAGAGAACCATGACAGGGTATGGCCTTCCAGCCTGTATCAAAGAATGTTATGATTGACTGTGACAAATGTCCTTGTGAAGTCCAATAACATGAAAACAGCCATATTTCCTTCATCCTGCCAGCAACAGAAATCATTCATGATGAAAACTAGCACTGATTCCACACTAAAACCTGTGAAGAAATGTGCTTGATATTCATATATCACCTTCATTGGTTCCAAATGATTTGACAGACATTTTGCAAGATGTTTTTTTCCATAATTTGAGAAACCACTTTTAACTGTGTATTAGGACAGTGTTTTTTTTTTCCAGATGATAATTATCGAGACCTGGTTTCTTAAAGGTGTGTTAGCTCCCTTTTTGAGCACTTCAGAGACTATCCCAGAAAATCTCCCAAAGAATTGAGTCAAAACAAAAGTGAGTCAGTAAACCTTGATTTACTCAGGAGTAGTATAAATTTAATCTCAAATGTGCTTATCAAAGGGATGGGCGGCATATCACCTAAAACAGTGGCTGTGTCTTGTGATAGAGGCTTTCTCACAGGAGAGCCTGAATCTTCATTCTATCTTCTGAAAGCACAGTAGATATTTGCAAACTTAAACTAGAAAAAACATAACCAACTTGCCACACATAGGCTGGGAAGAGGGCATGTGTGTGTGTCAACCCTGGTCAAGCAACAGCCACAATCCCTATCTGGGTAAAACACAAAAGTCACCAAATTAAGCAGTGCTCATCCCTGTAAGGCTTGGCACAAAAGCAGTCAGGCTTAACTTAGAGGCAATGTGTAAAGTACAAATGCAGCATAAAAACAGTAATAAAGTGAAAACACACAACATGAAACATATAGTAAATTGTAATGAATTATTTTATTATTATTTCTTAGTAGAGACCAGCAGGCCCTGTCATGATTTTATGTCAAGAAGACTTCTACTTACGCTGCTGATTTCCCGAGTCTGAGTGTTGTGCTTCATGCTTGACCACTTTTGTTTCTTGTCTGAAACTTAAATCAGATGATGCTGATACTGTCCTCTGAGGATTTCCCCTTTCCACTTTTGAAGCTTTATTTAGAACTTGAAAGTTCCTTTATGTAACCTAATTGGTTGACATTTTGCTTGTTATATGTAATATTATTTTGCACCCTTTTCCTTATCATATGCTAATTCAGACCGCATGGTAATGTAAATATGTACGCTCTTTCAATTTTTTTCTTCTTCAGTTTTGCTGATTGAGTTAGCTTGCAACGTGAAATAAATTGCTAATAAAACCGTTAAGATTTGGATACCATCTTCTCTGTCCTTTCTGTGGTACCACATTGGTTTCACTGTACTTGGAATGTGTTGCTGATGTTAGCTCCCTTCTTACACTTAAAGTCGAGAATTAAAGGTCCATATGACCAGTTGGGAGTCCTCTTTGCTGATTTCATTGAGAAATTAAGATTCAGCGATCAACTCACCATCAATGTCATCTTTCATTATTACATTGATAGTGCCACCGGTTTCCAGTTTACTAATCCAAACACTGTTTTTACCAGTCTTCACAAGAGAGGCTGCATCTGATGGCATTAATTCCAATGCCAACTACATGGATTGTGTTATCTGTCACTGATGCAAAGTTTGTCTGTCTCAAAAACCTTGTTCCAATGATCATCATTACTTTGTCATCTATGTCAACAATTCTTAAAATAGAGACTACAAAGCATTCTGGTAAGGAGGAGTGTGTCATCTGCCTGTAAAAGCAATCCAATGGTACCTGCTTTCAGCAATTAATGTACCACTCATTCGAGAGAATATTTCTTCTGTACTGAATGCATACTGTAGATAAGAACTGATCTGTGATGTCTAGGAGAAAATGTGCTTACTAAGGCTGATGTCCTACATAGTGGTGTGTTGAATGTGGTCCCTACCCACTTGTCACTAATAAGGTAATATAGAGATTCCTTCACCCAAACTTTGACTGTGCTGCCTGACTTTAATCTGTGTACAATGCACATATAATGATGACTGTGCTCCTTGGCCTTAGAAACACAAACATTGTCCAAACTCTCCAATGCAACACATGTGCTGCATGTCCATAAACCAGTGTGCTTCATATCTGTAACACAGAACATTCAATCCGCTAAAAATAGACTTTGCTACCTTTCTTTTATGTCTAGTGGGTGAAATGTTTTAGCGAACAGAGTGCATGCCTTCTATGGTTGTTTTTCTTGTTATCCTTTTATTTTTTCTTTTGTATCTTTGCCTATTGATGGACATATACCAGGACATTATTGGCAAAATATAACCTGAGGTAAATATTTTGTCCTAAATATCTCCCCATTTGACTTTACAATACAATGACAGAATGTTTTTTCATTAGCAACATTTAGTGCACAATAGCACGCTCTGAAATGCAACCAATGGGTATAAGGATAAAAGCCCACAACACACTGAGCATCAGTGCCATAACGGATAATGAGGATGATTGTTATTATTATTATTATTAATAATAACAACAACATAATAATAATAATAAAAATAATAATGTCTTCTTATCCTTCACAGGAATCAAAATACTTCTCCAAGGTCAACGGACCTTTTAACCCAGTAAAGAGCGGGACTAACCATACACAATCATTTCATAAAAACCATGACCAATTTTGCCACAGAAGGAAAACTTCAATCAGTTAAAGTTTCAAGGTTTTCTTTTACATCACATCAAGCTAAAGTCACAAAAATTGTGTACAGAATCAAATTGTGAAGATAAATCAACACCATTGGTTTCCTAAAACGATGAAACAAATTTAATGTACTTAGCATCAACAGACTCTGTTGACATTTGACAAATCAAATGAAACTGAAGTGAAGAATCAGGGTTGGACATGATTTATCCCTACAACTAATCAATTTAGGACCTGCATGTGTGGGAACGGACTAACACATGCGGACTAAAGACAAAAGGAGAAAAAAAATAATTTAGAAAATAATCTATCTCGGGCTAATAGAAACCAACTAGAAAAATAAAATAGGTAGGTGTCAACAAGGTTACTTCTATTTTTTAATTAGTTTATCTTGTGCACAAGAGGATACAGAAAAAATCATAATTCAATCAGCCCACATTTAAACAATCATAATTATTAATCACAAAAATGTCATTACATTATCCAATTACAGATACAGAATGGTACCCAAGATGCCAGGCTTTTAGTTCGGAATTCATTGTGTGATGGGTGCCCACAAGTTTGTCCTCATCTTTCGTGCCACCCTGCCCTTCCAAGCATGCAGTCTAATATTAAGGTAATAGATTGATAGCAGTTTAGCCAGACATTACTGTTTTAACCAATCAGCCGCTACACAAATCTACATCACTGCCATTGCCGTTGCCACATATATAAAACTTTGGAATTGAACCATACCCATAACCTCTCCCACCCCAAGAAGCACAAGTTCTGGTGTAAGACATATATTATGAAACAGTATGCTTCCCAAATATTTTGAAACCTCAGTTTTTAAGACCTCCAGTTTGTCACAGCTAAAAAACACGTGGCAGAGATCTGCTCTCAAATAGTTGCATTGCGAGCAGGTGATCCCAATATTTCGCCCCCATTTAAATATGTTAACCGGAGTGTGATATAAATTAAATAGTGTTTAGTAATGCTGTGCTTGCAGCCCTGCAGAGACTAATAGGTGCTGCCCCATTTCTAAGGAATAAAAACAGTGTCTTACTAACATCAATCCGTCGGGTCCAGTATTGAGCTTGGGTCAGAATGTCATCTTGCATAGCTTTCCTAAGCAATGGAGAGATAATGCTCATATTACATTCTGTAGTACTCACAAGAACCTCCATCAGCAAGATTCCCTCCCCTCATGGTCTCCCCTTTAGGTTGGAAAATCCCTAATGTGAAAAAAAATAAAAAGAGCCTTGTTATCCAAAGGGAAATCTTTCAATCTAGTAAATGATTTATTCTGACCATCAGTAAATAAGTCACTGATCTAATGAGCACCTCCCAATTTCCATTGCTTGCAGTAATTGTCTCAAAATATATTTGGTAGAGTTGGGGTATTCCATCACATGGTATAATAATTAACTTGGTCAATTCCCTGTTTTCACCTAACTTGCTGCCAGACACCAAATGCCCCTTACTACTTTAAACCTAACTTTCTTAAAGTAGCTGGGCTCTAGTATCCTTAAAAAAGCTCTTACAGCTATATTGCCCCATATCAAGCTACATATAGTTGGTAAGACTTCTCTTCACGCTTCACCACCATAATCTGAAATAATCAATATTTGAATACATTGCAAGTCAGTGGCCCAATAATAATATCTAAAATTGGGCATAGGCCATCCACCCCTCTCTCTTGGCATTACCAAATACCTGAGGGCTCTACAAGCCTTGCCATATGTCAGTATAAAACTGCTAGCTGTTTCTTCCATCTGCTTAAACCAGATTTGCTCAAATTCCAGTGGAGTAGTCCCAAAAAAATACAACACCCTGGGGAGAAAGAGCATCTTAATACCAATGCATCTGCCTGCTATGGAAAGATGTAAACTATTCATACGCCGCAGTTCTCTCCCAGTTTTGGCCCTTACCAGGGCCAGAATAGTCGCCATGATTGTGTCTACATTTGCCCCCCAGGTATTTGGCTTGTTCCATTCTACGCTCATCCTCCCAATATACCAATATGTTGGCCACTACCTGAGACCTTGCCAAACCTGTCTGTCTCTTTCTCAACCTCTGTTGAGGAGATCCCTGGGTCCGACGATACCACTGCTATAACATCCATGTAAACTAACTTCTTAGTGCCCATCCCGTGCATTTCAATTGGCCTAAGTAATGTATTATTTATTAACATCCAAACTCATGGATCTATCTATAGGGCAAAAAGCAGAGGAGAGCAGGGACATCCCTGTCTCGTACCTCTTAAGATCTGACAAGCTTCCAATTCTAATCCAGCAATTTTCAGTCTTGCCATGGGACCCGTATACAGAGCCCGAATGGCTCCTGTAAATCCAGGACCTACACTTTTTTTTCCTCAGAACAGCCCACAGGTACCCCCAATTAACCCGATCAAAAGCTTTTTCAGCATATAATAAAATCAGAGAAATGGGGGGTTTAGTCAGCCTCATTGTGTAAAACAAGGCTATTACTTGCCTCACATTGTGAGCCGTACCTCTACCAGGAATAAACCCATGTTGCCAGGGCAAGAACGGTTTGCTTATCACTTTACTCGATCTAGAGGCAAGAACCTTTGCGTAAAGCTTTGCATCTCCATTAATTAACAAAACATGTCTGGAAGAGCCTGGAATAGTTCGATCCTTCTCTTTTTTTCAGGAAGACTGCAGTATTAGCTGCTAGCCAAGATGTCAGGGCTCATCACCAAGACTGCACAACCTTAAACAATTCCCAGAGTTCGTCCCTTAGCTCCCGGAAGAACACTTTAAATAATCCAATGGGCTCTTGTCCGGACCGGCCACCTTCCCATTCGCCAGTGAGCCCAGTGCACCCTCTTCTTCCACTAGAGGCATTGGGGCTCCAAGCTGGTCCTTTTCATCTTCATTCAGCTGCTCTCCTGGAACACTATCTAAATACGGATGGATATCACAGTCATCCACAAGTGACAGTTGATCTGATTTATGCTATTAGAGGCCACCTTCTGCCGAGTCATTAACGCTAATAACTTCCCAAGCTTCTCACTGTATTCAGAACAGTCCTGTCCGTGAGCCTGAAATTTAGCCGTAGCCTTCTCCAAAAACCCTTGAGTAATCTTAACTTTGCCAGGGTTATTTTATCCACTATCTCTTGCGGCCCTTACTAACTCAGCTTCCAATATTATCAACTCATCCATTGCAGCTCTCGCTTGTTGAGCATATACCTTCACCTTGTTTAAGCAGTTTCCCCTCTTATCCTTGCCTTAAGGTTATCCCAAACCACATAACTAGGGCACTCCCTCAATTAACCTCTAGAAAGGATGGAAACTAGGCTCCCATGTGCTGAATATAGTCTTGACCCATTAATAGGCCTCTATCAAATGACCATGCTGGTGTTTGATGTTCTGTACTCAAAACACTGATTTCTGCCACCACAGGACTATGATCTGAGAATATTCTAGGATGTTTTTTAATCCTTGAATCTTCACAAAGCACGGTTGAAACCAAAAAATAATCCAACCAAACATGCTTCTGATGGGGAGTGGAAAAATAAGAATAGCCCTCATCAGACGCATGCATTTGCTGCCAGGCATCCATTATCCTGTGACGTACTGGCATGGTCTTGGCTGCCTGTTATATTTTAGGCTTCCTTCCTTCATACTGACCCACAATCTGTATGGGCCTATCACCATTAATATGAATATTTAAATCTCCACATACAATGCTGAGTGTTATCCAAGTTGCCATCTCTATATCAATAAATTCAAAAAGTGCAGGATCATCAAGATTGGACCCATACAATGAGCACAATGAAAACTTCCAACCCCTACTAAACATTCTAGTATAACCCAATGATCAAGCTGATCAGTGGACTTCAGAGTCAGCTCTACCAGTCCATTGAAGGACAATACAGCTACTCCTTTGGTAGTCGTGTCCTGTGCAGTATTTGCCAGCAGCTGGTAGGCTAGAAATACCAACATATCTTTCCTGGATCCGATAACATGTGTCCCTTGCGTACAAACAATGTCTGCTTTCCCGGTTAAGCATGTTAACCTCTATTGGAAAATTTTGAAATACCTCTCCTAGGGCCAGCTTTCAAGGGATCTCCATCCGCAAAGCATGTAGATCACCACCAAAGTACATTAGGACAACCATTAGGGTAAGTGCAGAACAAAGTAAATATAAAATAGTTCTTGGGGGCAACCAGAGGACTACTAACTGAAATGTATGAAGTACATCTCTATAGTAAAGTACACAAATGTCTCCAATTTGACAGTTCAATGGTGCCACATCATGCAAAAGGGACAATATCCAATCAAAATCTAAATACAAATTGGAGTTGAAACATTGCAAAGTTTTTTTAGGTTTGGTCTGTAGTCATCTCCTGCTTCCGTGTGAATCCAATAGTCAATTTCAATTTTCTATCAATTTGCAACAAGATAAATTCTTCCCATGGTATACAATGGACTTATCTTCTTCCCATGTAAAAACACTTCAATAGAAACAATTTATTTCATGTTTAGTCCACAGGCCTAAATGTTCTGGAACCAAGGTCATTTCTAAACAAGTCTTGTAAAGTTAAACAAAGGGACCCTTTACTATTCATAAGAACAACCTAATGGAAAAAAATCATGTAAGAGAAAGAAGAAGAATTAATCACTTTTACATGACTGCAACTACGAGATCTGCAGGCCTAGTTATGCTAACACAAGAAATGTAATGCATTAATATGGTATAAGATAAAACACACATATTATTCAAACTTTTATATTCAGCATTAATAATATATAATATATATAATCAGAATAAGTAAAACATTTCATTATGAATTGCAAACTTGTTAAAGGGTCATATTAAGTATGACAGAAAAGTACATTTATTTCTATGCACATGTCTATTTAAACTCATAAATCACACTTTAAACATAAAATCACATTAGTTTAACTACCAGCAGTCACTCTAATATTTAAAATATACTTCAACATCACTTAAATCTAGCTAGCACATTGCTAAACTTGATAGGCACAATGGTGTCCACCACTAATGAAAACATGAGCACTTTTAAAAAATGTGTCAGTCTGTACGTTACGCTTCTGGACATGAAAACGTCTGCTGATGTCGGAGTCACTAAAATCACTACAAAATGTTCTGCTCCAACAATAACAACAATATTGTTATCATTATTATTATTATTATTATTAGTATTATTACTAAAACAAGTTGCTAAGAAATAATATTTCCAACAAAAATAAAAACAACAGCAGCAATGATAATACAGCTATTAATACTAAAGCATGCATCCATAAAAGCATCCTGCCATTAAATACTAAAGAACAAATAGAAAAAGAGAAAAAAGAGCATCTCACTCACAAACTGCACTTTGTAGGACATCTTGTATTGCTAGACCATTTACTATAAAATGTTTTACCTATACGTGTGTGTGGAGTTTTATGCCCTGACTTCAGAGCAAACATAAGTATAGGTTTTAGTAGTAAATGTCAGAGGAAAAAAGTGGAATGGACAGGTAATGAGGCAGATTTACTCCTAAAGGGAGTGGGAATAGAGAGGAGTAATAGGTATTTAGGAAGGTTAGTTAGGGGTTTAGGGAGAGACAACATCCCCACACATTAAAGCAAACCAATTGCTGACTCTAGGGGTGAATACATGTAACTTACACCTTTGTAGAAAGATTATAATCGAAGTTTGGGAATACTCGCAGCACTAAACTTTCTCCAAAATGTAAAATTACTCAAAAGTGTAAATTACCTTTGTGAAGCAGGCCCATAGGCTTGAAGGTGCAGTTGAAAACATTACAGTCGCATATCATTCTGTCAGTATGATGTTCCAGAGCCTGGGTCCTAAAACTCAAAAGGCTCTATCTCCAAATGTAACACCTTTGAACCAAGGTACTTTCAGGTTCTGGGAAAACTGAAAAGCAAAGTTCTAGCTAGGCTGTAGGGAGTCTGATTATGTGAAAGAAAGGTTTAAAAGGTTATGTTTGTTAGATATAGAGTTTTAAGTGAATTACCTGTTTTACTGGCAACCAGTCTAGACCATTACAGATGCACTGACATGCAGTCAAATGTACACAGATTCAGTGTTAGCCTCATTGCCAGATTCTGCAGTCTCTAAAGCTTAACTATATCTGGCTCTGGAAGCCCTGGAAACAGAGCATTACAGTAATGTCAGGGGGGTCAAGGGGCACACATATGAGCCCAGACAACCTCTCAATGCTGACCCAGAGGTATTTAAGCTACGACCATTTTTAACCTCTTCATCAGGGTACAGCCTATACACCAGGTTTGTGGATTTGAGACCTGAATGGTAATTGATGGTCACTTATAATTTTCAGATTTCAGATTTTGCTCACTAGAATTAGAGAGGGGCAGTATTTTCCTAGACCACAGGTCCTGGGACCAACTGCCTACATCACCTCCCAGGCACAAAATCTCCCCTTTGTCCCCTTTAAATAAAAAAATATGGTCTCCAGTTCTGCATGAAAAACATACAGTCATGTAGTTGACCAGTGGTATGGTCAGAATTCAGCAACACATGGATGTCATTTTTACAGGGTAAGTGTTAAATCCAGTTGAACAGTTGGATGTACTGAGTGACAGTGTAACTGAATGGGTGAATTGTTGAGGGTCTCTGCAATGTGACTAAAGATCCCAGGCAGGTTGGAGGAAGAGGAACCAAATAAGATGGATTACAAAGAAAAGAAGAGAACCATGACAGGGTATGGCCTTCCAGCCTGCATCAAAGAATGTTATGATTGACTGTGACAAATGTCCTTGTGAAGTCCAATAACATGAAAACAGCCATATTTCCTTCATCCTGCCAGCAACAGAAATCATTCATGATGAAAACTAGCACTGATTCCACACTAAAACCTGTGAAGAAATGTGCTTGATATTCATATATCACCTTCATTGGTTCCAAATGATTTGACAGACATTTTGCAAGATGTTTTTTTCCATAATTTGAGAAACCACTTTTAACTGTGTATTAGGACAATATTTTTTTTTCCAGATGATAATTATCGAGACCTGGTTTCTTAAAGGTGTGTTAGCTCCCTTTTTGAGCACTTCAGGGACTATCCCAGAAAATCTCCCAAAGAATTGAGTCAAAACAAAAGGGAGTCAGTAAACCTTGATTTACTCAGGAGTAATATAAAGTTAATCTCAAATGTACTTATCAAAGGGATGGGCGGCATATCACCTAAAACAGTGGCTGTGTCTTGTGATAGAGGCTTCCTCACAGGAGAGCCTGAATCTTCATTCTATCTTCTGAAAGCACAGTAGATATTTGCAAACTTAAACTAGAAAAAACATAACCAACTTGCCACACATGGGCTGGGAAGAGGGCATGTGTGTGTGCCAACCCTGGTCAAGCAACAGCCACAATCCCTATCTGGGTAAAACACAAAAGTCACCAAATTAAGCAGTGCTCATCCCTGTAATGGCTTGGCACAAAAGCAGTCAGGCTTAACTTAGAGGCAATGTGTAAAGTACAAATGCAGCATAAAAACAGTAATAAAGTGAAAACACACAACATGAAACATGTAGTAAATTTTAATGAATTATTTTATTATTATTTCTTAGTAGAGACCAGCAGGCCCTGTCATGATTTTATGTCGAGAAGACTTCTACTTACGCTGCTGATTTCCCGAGTCCGAGCGTTGTGCTTCATGCTTGACCACTTTTGTTTCTTGTCTGAAACTTAAATAAGATGATGCTGATACTGTCCTCTGAGGATTTCCCCTTTCCACTTTTGAAGCTTTATTTAGAACTTGAAAGTTCCTTTATGTAACCTAATTGGTTGACATTTTGCTTGTTATATGTAATACTATTTTGCACCCTTTTCCTTATCATATGCTAATTCAGACCGCATGGTAATGTAAATATGTACGCTCTTTCAATTTTTTTCTTCTTCAGTTTTGCTGATTGAGTTAGCTTGCAACGTGAAATAAATTGCTAATAAAACCATTAAGATTTGGATACCGTCTTCTCTGTCCTTTCTGTGGTACCACATTGGTTTCACTGTACTTGGAATGTGTTGCTGATGTTAGCTCCCTTCTTACACTTAAAGTCGAGAATTAAAGGTCCATATGACCAGTTGGGAGTCCTCTTTGCTGACTTCACTGAGAAATTAAGATTCAGCGATCAACTCACCATCAATGTCATCTTTCATTATTACACTGAGAGTGCCACCGGTTTCCAGTTTACTAAATACCACCTGTGTTTAATCCAAACACTGTTTTTACCAGTCTTCACAAGAGAGGCTGCATCTGATGGCATTAATTCCAATGCCAACTACATGGATTGTGTTATCTGTCACTGATGCAAAGTTTGTCTGTCTCAAAAACCTTGTTCCAATGATCATCATTACTTTGTCATCTATGTCAACAATTCTTAAAATAGAGACTACAAAGCATTCTGGTAAGGAGGAGTGTGCCATCTGCCTGTAAAAGCAATCCAATGGTACCTGCTTTCAGCAATTAATGTACCACTCATTCGAGAGAATATTTCTTCTGTACTGAATGCATACTGTAGATAAGAACTGATTTGTGATGTCTAGGACAAAATGTGCTTACTAAGGCTGATGTCCTACATAGGGGTGTGTTGAATGTGGTCCCTACCCACTTGTCACTAATAAGGTAATATAGAGATTCCTTCACCCAAACTTTGACTGTGCTGCCTGACTTTAATCTGTGTACAATGCACATATAATGATGACTGTGCTCCTTGGCCTTAGAAACACAAACATTGTCCAAACTCTCCAATGCAACACATGTGCTGCATGTCCATAAACCAGTGTGCTTCATTTCTGTAATACAGAACATTCAATCCGCTAAAAATAGAGACTTTGCTACCTTTCTTTTATGTCTAGTGGATGAAATGTTTTAGCGAACAGAGTGCATGCCTTCTATGTTTGTTTTTCTTGTTGACCTTTTATTTTTTCTTTTGTATCTTTACCTATTGATGGACATATACCAGGACATTATTGGCAAAATATAACCTGAGGTAAATATTTTGTCCTAAATATCTCCCCATTTGACTTTACAATACAATGACAGACTGTTTTTTCATTAGCAACATTTAGTGCACAATAGCACGCTCTGAATTGCAACCAATGGGTGTAAGGATAAAAGCCCACAACACACTGAGCATCAGTGCCATAACGGATAATGAGGATGATTGTTATTATTATTATTAATAATTACAACAAAATAATAATAATAATAAAAATAATATTTGTGTTCTTATCCTTCACAGGAATCAAAATACTTCTCCAAGGTCAACTGACCTTTTAACCCAGTAAAGAGCAGGGCTAACCATACACAATCATTTCATAAAAACCATGACCAATTTTGAAACAGAAGGAAAACTTCAATCATTTAAGTTTCAAGGTTTTCTTTTACATCACATCAAGCTAAAGTCACATAAATGGTGTACAGAATAAAATTGTGAAGATAAATCAACACCATTGGTTTCCTAAAACGATGAAACAAATTTAATGTACATAGCATCAACAGACTCTGTTGACATTTGACAAATCAAATGAAACTGAAGTGAAGAATCAGGGTTGGACATGATTTATCCCTACAACTAATCAATTTAGGACCTGCATGTGTGGGAACGGACTATCACATGCGGACTAAAGACAAAAGGAGAAAAAAAATAATGTAGAAAATAATCTATCTCGGGCTAATGGAAACCAACTAGAAAAATAAAATAGGTAGGTGTCAACAAGGTTACTTCTATTTTTTAATTAGTTTATCTTGTGCACAAGAGGATACAGAAAAAAACATAATTCAATCAGCCCACATTTTCACAATCATAATCATTAATCACAAAAATGTCATTACATTATCCCATTACAGATACAGAATGGTACCCAAGATGCCAGGCTTTTAGTTCGTAATTCATTGTGTGATGGGTGCCCACACGTTTGTCCTCCTCTTTTGCGCCACCCTGCCCTTCCAAGCATACAGTCTAATATTAGGGTAATAGATTGATAGCAGTTTAGCCAGCCATTACTGTTTTAACCAATCAGCCGCTACACAAATCTACATCACTGCTATTGCCATTGCCACATATATAAAACTTTGGAATTGAACCATACCCATAACCTCTCCCACCCCAAGAAGCACAAGTTCTGGTGTAAGCCATATAGGTGGTCATTCTGACCTCAGCGGTAAAAGGCACTTACCGCCGGTCAGAAGACCACCATAACACTGCCGCGGCCGCGGTAAACCGCCACGGTCATTCTGACCCGCAACTGGCAAACCGCCAAAAACCCGACATCCACAAAAGTCCGCCACACCAAAGGTCAGCAAAAAACTGACGATGACCAGACCTCCACCGTCACGCCAACAGAAAAACGCCCATGCCATTACGACCCACGAATCCACACGGCGGTCTTTCAACCACGGTATTCCATTGGCGGTACACACCGCCGCGGTCGAAATACACACACCCTTACAAAACACAACCACATTGGACATTTTGAAACACACACACCTGATACACATACAAACAACACACCCACACACCCAATACAATATAAAACACACACCCACATCACCCACAAACCCCTTCGAAAAAAAAAAAACAACAGAAAGCCAGAGATAGACAGCACTGCTTAGACAACACCATCACACAGAGGCAAACCACACCATCACCCACACAATATCCATGCACAAAACACCACACATCACCACACTCACCACACTCTTCAACACATACACCACCCCACACCTCATCCACATCACCCTATGGCACCCCAAAGATACCCCCGGTTTTCAGACGCCGAACTCCGGGTCATGGTGGAGGAAATAGTCCGGGTAGAGCCCCAGCTCTTCGGTACACAGGTGCAGCACACCAGCATTGCCAGGAAGATGGAGCTATGGCAAAGGATAGTCGACAGGGTCAACGCTGTGGGACAGCATCCACGAAATCGGGATGACATCAGGAAGCGCTGGAACGACCTACGGGGGAAGGTGCGTTCCATGGTATCAAGGCACAACATCGCGGTGCAGAAGACTGGCGGCTGAACCTCACCTACTCCCCCAGAATTTACAGCATGGGAGGAGGAAGTCTTGCACATCCTGCATCCTGACGGCCTCGCAGGAGTATCTGGAGGAATGGACTCTGGTAAGTCAAATCTTAACTACTTCTTCCCACCCCCACCCCACCTGCATACCAGCACATACCCCCACCCTCACCCCCACCCCATCACACCTACTCCCTGCAAACGGCTCACCATCACAACCCACCCATCCCAACACCAAGACCTGCATGCGTCCACAAAGCATGGACACTCATCACGAAAGCATGCCCACTGCACATACACATCTCCCCCACAAGCCACCCTCACAAACGCCCACACACAGGAATGCCAACCCTGGGGTACACGGGCACCCACCCATTGAGCGATATGGCACACACTGAAGCAATAACCATACCTCTATATCCCTGCAGGACCCGAACGCCACCACACCGCCCAGGAGGGTCCAGAAATGTACATCTCACCCCCAGAAGAGGCCACCAGTGATGACAGCAGCTCTGTCTCCCTGGACCCAGATGACCAGCCCGGACCATCGGGGACCTCTGGACAGTCGGTTCCCCTCACACAGCCACAGGCCACAGCAGACCCAACCCCCTCTGGGAACACCAGCACAGCTCCCACCCAGCGGGCCCGCGCCTCTGTCTCCAGGACACGTCAATCAGCGGTGTGTCCACCACTACAGGGCACCCAGGTTAACCCACCACCCCAACAACAACAGGGACCTGGGGGCAGTGGTAGTGGGCACACGCTCCAGGGGACAGAGGCCCAGGGAAACAGGGGAACTGGGAGGGCTGCTGTGCGACAGGGGGGGGACAGGCCAAGGGAACCCACTCTCCACGAGGCCCTCTCCTCCATCATGGGAGCATACCACCACTCCCAGGAGACGATGGCGACGGTACTGGCCAGGTTCCAGGAGATCCAGGTCATGCAGGAGCAACAGTACATGGGGTTCAGGGAAGAACTTAGAACCATTAGTTCCGCAATGGGCACCATCGTAGGGGCACTCAACCAGATTGTCACACATTGCGGGACCATGTGGCACCACAAAGGGCTCCTGTCACTAGCATGGACCAAGAACAGGCAACCACCTCCGCTGACGCTCGTGGACAGGAGGCCCCCACACAACAACAGGCCACCAGAACCCCACCTCCTGCATAAGAAGAACCACCCCGCAAGCGGGGCCTGAGATCTCGTAAGAAGACAGAGTAGGATGTCAAGACCCCCGCCAGCAAAGGATACCCCCTGATGTCATCCCACTGTCCCACATTGTCACCCTGTCCAACCTTTAACTGCCCCTGCTACACCTTCCACAGGCATATGGACAATGCACCTGTGAGACTGAAAAGCTGGACTCTGCCATGGACATTCCTCCACCATCACCCATCACCGATTTCCACCATGTCCCTAAATTCAGCATTTTAGTAAAAACACTTATTGCACAAAAACAATCTGGAGTCTGCCTGTATTGTGAACAAATGTATTGAACATAATGCTGCCACAATGTCCAGTTACACAGTGATGAAAACATACCACTGTCATACAGCTGTAGTCCATGGGGAAACAAAGCAGAGGTCACGCAGTAGGGGCCACATCTCTGAAATTGGAAGGGAAAGTCACAACTCAGTTAACATACACTGGGGGAATAGGACAGACAGTAGAGAGGCAGGAGACTGTAAGTAATTGTAAAATGCCTGTGTTGATTCTTACCTGTGTTTTATTGAAAATACTGTAGTAACCCTCTGTCCCTGTTGTCTGTGTCGTCCTTTTCGTCTTCCTCCTCTTCACTCTCCACAGGTTCCACCGCTGCACAATACCACCATCTGGACCATCCTCCTGCAGAAAAGGCACCTGGCGTTGCAAAGCCAGGTTGTGAAGCATACAGCAGGCCACAATGATATGACACACCTTCTTTGGTGAGTACATTAGGGATCCACCTGTCATATGCAGGCACCTAAACCTGGCCTTCAGGAGGCTGAAGGTCTGCTCAATCACCCTCCTAGTACGCCCATGGGCCTCATTGTACCGTTCCTCTGCCCTGGTCCTGGGATTCCTCACTGGGGTCAGTAGCCACGACAGGTTGGGGTAACCAGAGTCACCTATTAGCCACACACGGTGTCTCTGTAGCTGTTCCATCACGTAAGGGATGCTGCTATTTCGCATGATATACGCGTCATGCACTGACCCAGGGAACTTGGCATTTACATGGGAGATGTACTGGTCAGCCAAACAGACCACCTGGACATTCATGAAATGATAACTTTTTCTGTTCCTGTACACCTGTTCACTTCCTCTGGGGGGTACCAAAGCCACATGGAACCCATCAATGGCACCAATGACGTTGGGAATATGTCCAAGGGTATAGAAATCACCCTTCACTGTAGCCAAATCCTCCACCTCAGGGAAAACAATGTAGCTCTGCATATGTTTCATCAGGGCAGACAACACTCTGGATAAAACCTTAGAAAACATAGGCTGAGACATCCCAGATGAAATGGCCACTGTTGTTTGGAATGATCCACTAGCCAAAAAATGGAGTACTGACAGAACCTGCACTAGAGGGGGAATCCCCGTGGGTTGGCGGATGGGTGACATCAGGTCTGGCTCCAGCTGGGCACACAGTTCCTGTATAGTGGCACGGTCAAGTCTGTAGGTGAATATGACATGTCGTTCTTCCATTGTCGACAGGTCCACCAGCTGTCTGTACACGGGAACAGCCCTCCATCTCCTCACAAGTCCCTGTGGACGGTGCCTAGGAAGGACAACATGGAGCACAGAGTCAATCAACCCACAGGTACGTTCACACAGCTTGCACTGTACACGATTCTCTATGCATTGAATGGCATGTATGAGTGGCAATGCAAGGCCTAGGCCTGTGTGATGCAGTAGAAATTAAGCCATGTGGGCCTTTGAAATGGCGGCTGCCTTACCTGTGAAGTATGACAATGTGATGTGAGCTCATTGCGCTGGCGTGGCACACCGTGGTGGTAGGCGGTCGAAGACCGCAGTGCAAAGCCGCATTGGTTAACATTGAACCCTATGGGTTTCAGGAGCCAATGACGATGTGCGCCGGCGGTCGTGGTATGCACCGCCGCGGTACGCACCGCCGCGGGCGTAACCGCCATTTTCTATCTACTTCATCACTCGAGACCTGATCATCCACAGGAGAGGACCTATACTGCAAGTGCTTCTGTGACCTCGGTCTTTAAGTGACAATGGCTGCTGCGACTGGGGAAAGGGCCCCTGCCTTCACTTCAGAAGAGTTGGAGACACTCGTGGATGGGGTCCTCCCCCAGTATGCGCTACTCTACGGTCCTCCAGACCAACAGGTGAGTACACTGGGACCATGCTTAGTGGGCAATGCCTGGGTTGAGTGGGGTGAATGAACGATGGTGGTGAGGGGAGCGAATGAGGAATGCATAGCACGACAGATGAGAGCATGTGCCACATGGCAAGGTTGGGGAGGGGGGGCCACTCACATCGACCATGCAGAAAAGTGATGATGTTTCTTTTCCCACCCTGTACATGTCACATAGGTCAACGCCCATCAGAAGATCAAGATTTGGCGTGCCACCGCCAAGACGTCCGGGCCCTGGGGGTCCACAACAGACGGGGAACCCACTGCCGCAAGAGGTGGGAGGACATCTGCCGCAGGAGCAGAAAGACCGCCGAGGCTCTGCTGGGGATGGCCTTCCAACGTAGGAGGGGTGCCAGTCGGACTTTGACCCCCCTGATGTCCCGGATCCCGGCGGTGGCCTACCCCGATTTGGATGGGCGCGTGAGGACATCACAGCAGACACAAGGGGGTGAGTACCAGCACATTCTGCTATCTTTGCGCGCAGTGGAGGTGCCTGGGTGGGGGAGGAGGGCTGTGGGTATCCCTAGGCCAGGGCGATTTCTGTAGGCTAGTCCCCTCCGTGAGGCATGGCCCTGTGCCCCCGCCCCCCACCTCTGTAGGGTGCCTAGTACAGCTATTCATGGCCCTGTGTCAGCTAAGTGTGCAGTTGTCGTCCATAGGCTTGTAGGCCATGTACCAGTGATTGAGTAGTGTACCCCAAGTGCACAGCGTAGTGCAGTGGGCTTCTGTGTCTGTCCTCTCCACCAACGGTGTCGCCAATGCATGCACTCAACATGTCTTTTTTTCTTCTCCCCCCCCTTTTTATTGGTCTTCCTGTTCATGTGTGCATTAGCATCATCTGGCGGAGGAGAAGTCGCATCGGCGCACTAGGGAGCTGCATCTCACATGGCCCCGGAGGGCCATGCAACCGACTCCGAGTTCACCAGTGAGACGGAGGGGAGCTCCACAACGGGGACCCGTGGAGACGTCAGCGACACCGACACGTCCTTGGAAGGGAGCTCCCTTGTGGTGGCGGCAACATCCGTGCCCACCGCTACAACAGGTACAGCCGCCCCCCAGCGCACCAGCTCCGCCCTAGCAGCAGCCCCTCAGTGTTGGCCCCGTGCCCGCTCGGCCAGGAAGCCGGGCATCTCCTTCGCCCCAGGCACCTCAGGCCCTGCCCCAGTTACCCCTGCTGCCCTCAGTGCGGAGATCATTGACCTCCTCCAGACGCTCATTGTTGGGCACTCTACCCTTTTGAATGCCATCCAGGGGGTAGAAAGGGAGGTGCATCGGAGCAATGCATACCTGGAGGGCCTTCATTCGGGTCAGGCTGCCCATCAGCGATCGTTCAATGCTCTGGCCTCAGCACTGACGGCAGCCATTGTCCCTGTCTCCAGCCTCCCTCCTCCAACTCCCTCCACCCAGTCCCACTCCCCTGTTCCTCTGCCTATCCCAGGAACACCTACAGACCAGCCTGCACACACCTCAACACCCAAGGGCAGCTCATCCAGACATAAGCACCACAGATCACACAAGCATTCACCCAAGCAACATCCACATGCAGACATGCCAACAGCCACTGCCTCCTCTGTGTCCCCCTCCTCCTTGTCTCCCTCCTCCCTCCCTGTGACGTCTCCACTCACACCTGCATGCATACCACCATCAGCCAGTACGTCCATCACCAGCACACCCTCCAGAACACTCCGCACACGTGCAGTCACCACCCCCACTGCCATTTACACGACCCCTGTGTCCTCTCCCACTGTGTCTGTCACCCCCTCTTCCAAACCACACAAACGCAGGCAGCCACCCACCCAACAGACATCCACCTCACGACAGCCTTCGTCACAAGCACCTGCACCCAAAGACAGCACACTTGACTCTCCTACAACCACATCCTCTTCCTCCACTCCCATACCAACTACAACTACCCGTCCCTGTCTTTCTAAATTGATTATCCTTTCCAACCTTGACCTCTTTCCAACAACTGACCCACCCCCTCCATCTCGTAAGAGTCCAAAGAGCACCTCAGCCACCACAAGCCCTGCATCTACTAGGACCATAGTTCAGGGCTATTGGAGTCCACCAGCTCCTAGGGCAGGAACATCGGCCAGCAGCAAGGGGACAGCGAGCCCACCCCCTGGGAAGAGAACCAAAAAAGTGAAGGGCCGGCGCGACAGGCCTGAGACGGCTGCCCCCAAGGACACCTCCCTGGCGCCGTCACCTGGCACATCCACAAAGGGAGGCAAGGGCCCCAGAGATTCTGCGAAGGAGGGCAAGGGCAGCAGGGCGTACAAGTCCGGCAGCAGGCGAGCTGACCAGGAGGTGCCCACCAGCCCCATTTGGGGTGTGAGGGAGGACACCCACGGGCCCAGTACTCCAGCACAGGAGGGCCCCGCAAGCGACAGGTTGGATGGCGACTGAGCGGGAACTATTGGCCAGATCTGGTTCCCTCGGAACACAGGACAAGCACTGCTGAACAGGGCCCCACCGTAAGAAGCAGCGCTGAACAGGGCCCACCGTGACAAGCACCGCTGAACAGGGCCCGCCGTGAGAAGCACCGCTGAACAGGGCCCGCCGTGAGAAGCACCGCTGAACAGGGCCCTGGCAAGACAAGCACCGCTCCGCTGGGCCCTTCATCTCAAGCACCGCTCCGCTGGGCAACGCTGTCTCTGAACTGCTCTGCTGGGCCCTTCCTGTCAAGCACCGCTCCGCTGGGCCCTTCATCTCAAGCACCGCTGGGCCCTTCCTCACCGCTCCACTGGGCCCTTCATCTCAAGCACCGCTCCGCTGGGCCCTTCATCTCAAGCACCGCTCTGCTGGGCCCTTCATCTCAAGCACCGCTCTGCTGGGCAGTGCCGCCTCTGAACTGCTCTGCTGGGCCCTTCCTGTCAAGCACCGCTCCGCTGGGCCCTTCATCTCACGCACCGCTCCGCTGGGCCCTTCCTGTCAAGCACCGCTCCGCTGGGCCCTTCATCTCAAGCACCGCTCCGCTGGGCCCTTCATCTCAAGCACCGCTCCGCTGGGCAACGCCGTCTCTGAACTGCTTAGCTGGGCCCTTCCTATCAAGCACCGCTCCGCTGGGCCCTTCATCTCAAGCACCGCTCCGCTGGGCCCTTCATCTCAAGCACCGCTCCGCTGGGCCCTTCATCTCAAGCACCGCTCCGCTGGGCAACGCCGTCTCTGAACTGCTCTGCTGGGCCCTTCCTGTCAAGCACCGCTCCGCTGGGCCCTTCATCTCAAGCACCGCTCCACTGGGCCCTTCCTGTCAAGCACCGCTCCGCTGGGCCCTTCATCTCAAGCACTGCTCCGCTGGGCCCTTCATCTCAAGCACCGCTCTGCTGGGCAACGCCGTCTCTGAACTGCTCTGCTGGGCCCTTCCTGTCAAGCACCGCTCCCCTGGGCCCTTCATCACAAGCACCGCTGGCCCATTGGCAGGGCCGGATCTGTGTCGGGAAAGGCTTCACGAAGCACTCTGGCCACCATGCCTCCTCCATAACCAGTGGAGTCTGTAATCCACCTGATGGACTGTGGCTTTGCACTTCCCAGGATGCAGCAGTGGGCAATCCACCCACTGTTTAGACTTGAGAGACTGTGGCTTTGCACTTCCCAGGATGGCACAGTGGGCAATCCACCCACTGTAGAGACTTGTGAGACTGTGGCTTTGCACTCCCCAGGATGGCACAGTGGGCAATCCACCCACTGTAGAGACTTGTGAGACTGTGGTTTTGCACTCCCCAGGATAGCACAGTGGGCAATTCACCCACTGTAGAGACTTGAGAGACTGTGGCTTTGCACTCCCCTGGATGGTACAGTGGGCATGGAGGCCCCTCGTGGATCTGGCGTCGTGGACTCATGTGGCTGAGGTGCCCCCCTTCCCTTCCCCCTGAGGTGCCTGTAGTTTTATTATCTGATGCCCCAGCAGTGTTCTCTCCAATCGAATCGGGTCTCGTGTGTGGGCTTTGCCCATGTGTTTATGAACATTGGCCCACGAACAATGGAAGGTTGCCAATATGTGCCGGACTTTTGGCCTATGTATATATTGTTCTTGATGTTATTTATTTTATTTACTGTATATATTTCATATTTCACATTACTTCAAATGTGCTATAATATACTTCAATTTTAATGATCATTTTATTTTGTCTTTGCATTATTCCATGGGGTTTGGGGGATGTCACTCTGACTTGTTGCTCTGCATTGGTGTGTAGGTATTTGGGGGGGGGGTATGGTGGGGTGTATCGCGTATGTGTGTGCCCGTAACCTTTCCTCCTCCCCCCTCCCCTGTGTCATAGGTGCAGTGCTCACCGTTGTCATCTGCGCCGGCGTTCGTGCTCCTGGTAGAGGAGCAGGTAGACAATAGCTGGTAGGATGTTTAATTCGGGTTCCATGCTGTTCAGATTCCTCGTGGAGTGTATAGAGGTGAGCGTTTTCCTGTTCGTAGTCTGTTTCTGCCGTGTTTTTACCGGCGGGGCTCCCGCCCCGGAAAAGGTGGCGGATTGATGAGTTGTGATAGGGTGGGCGGTACATTGTCTGCCGCCTGCCTGTTGGCGGTGACCGCCGCGCTGTTTGTTTGTCCCGCCGTGGCGGTCGGAGTGTTAAAGTGGCGGGCTGTGTTGGCGGTTCCCGCCAGGGTCAGAATTCCATTTTTTTTACTGCCTGCCCGTTGGCGGGTTGGCAGCCGCTTTATCACCGACCACCAGGGTTGGAATGACCCCCATATTATGAAACAGTATGCTTCCCAAATATTTTCAAACCTCAGTTTTTAAGACCTCCAGTTTGTCACAGCTAAAAAAGATGTGGCAGAGATCTGCTCTCAAATAGTTGCATTGCGAGCAGGTGATCCCAATATTTCGCCTCCATTTAAATATGTTAACCGGAGTGTGATATAAATTAAATAGTGTTTTGTAATGCTGTGCTTGCAGCCCTGCAGAGACTAATAGGTGCTGCCCCATTTCTAAGGAATAAAAACAGTGTCTTACTAACATCAATCCGTCGGGTCCAATATTGAGCTTGGGTCAGAATGTCATCTTGCATAGCTTTCCTAAGCAATGGAGAGATAATGCTCAAATGTAACACCTTTGAACCAAGGTAATTTCAGGTTCTGGGAAAACTGAAAAGCAAAGTTCTAGCTAGGCTGTAGGGAGTCTGATTATGTGAAAGAAAGGTTTAAAAGGTTATGTTTGTTAGATATAGAGTTTTAAGTGAATTACCTGTTTTACTGGCAACCAGTCTAGACCATTGCAGATGCACTGACATGCAGTCAAATGTACACAGATTCAGTGTTAGCCTCATTGCCAGATTCTGCAGTCTCTAAAGCTTAACTATATCTGGCTCTGGAAGCCCTGGATACAGAGCATTACAGTAATGTCAGGGGGGTCAAGGGGCACACATATGAGCCCAGACAACCTCTCAATGCTGACCCAGAGGTATTTAAGCTACGACCATTTTTAACCTCTTCATCTGGGTACAGCCTATACACCAGGTTTGTGGATTTGAGGCCTGAATGGTAATTGATGGTCACTTATAATTTTCAGATTTCAGATTTTGCTCACTAGAATTAGAGAGGGGCAGTATTTTCCTAGACCACAGGTCCTGGGACCAACTGCCTACATCACCTCCCAGGCACAAAATCTCCCCTTTGTCCCCTTTAAATAAAAAAATATGGTCTCCAGTTCTGCATGAAAAACATACAGTCATGTAGTTGACCAGTGGTATGGTCAGAATTCAGCAACAAATGGATGTCATTTTTACAGGGTAAGTGTTAAATCCAGTTGAACAGTTGGATGTACTGAGTGACAGTGTAACTGAATGGGTGAATTGTTGAGGGTCTCTGCAATGTGACTAAAGATCCCAGGCAGGTTGGAGGAAGAGGAACCGAATGAGATGGATTACAAAGAAAAGAAGAGAACCATGACAGGGTATGGCCTTCCAGCCTGTATCAAAGAATGTTATGATTGACTGTGACAAATGTCCTTGTGAAGTCCAATAACATGAAAACAGCCATATTTCCTTCATCCTGCCAGCAACAGAAATGATTCATGATGAAAACTAGCACTGATTCCACACTAAAACCTGTGAAGAAATGTGCTTGATATTCATATATCACCTTCATTGGTTCCAAATGATTTGACAGACATTTTGCAAGATGTTTTTTTCCATAATTTGAGAAACCACTTTTAACTGTGTATTAGGACAGTGTTTTTTTTTCCAGATGATAATTATCGAGACCTGGTTTCTTAAAGGTGTGTTAGCTCCCTTTTTGAGCACTTCAGAGACTATCCCAGAAAATCTCCCAAAGAATTGAGTCAAAACAAAAGTGAGTCAGTAAACCTTGATTTACTCAGGAGTAGTATAAATTTAATCTCAAATGTGCTTATCAAAGGGATGGGCGGCATATCACCTAAAACAGTGGCTGTGTCTTGTGATAGAGGCTTCCTCACAGGAGAGCCTGAATCTTCATTCTATCTTCTGAAAGCACAGTAGATATTTGCAAACTTAAACTAGAAAAAACATAACCAACTTGCCACACATAGGCTGGGAAGAGGGCATGTGTGTGTGTCAACCCTGGTCAAGCAACAGCCACAATCCCTATCTGGGTAAAACACAAAAGTCACCAAATTAAGCAGTGCTCATCCCTGTAAGGCTTGGCACAAAAGCAGTCAGGCTTATCTTAGAGGCAATGTGTAAAGTACAAATGCAGCATAAAAACAGTAATAAAGTGAAAACACACAACATGAAACATATAGTAAATTGTAATAAATTATTTTATTATTATTTCTTAGTAGAGACCAGCAGGCCATGTCATGATTTTATGTCAAGAAGACTTCTACTTACGCTGCTGATTTCCCGAGTCCGAGTGTTGTGCTTCATGCTTGACCACTTTTGTTTCTTGTCTGAAACTTAAATCAGATAATGCTGATACTGTCCTCTGAGGATTTCCCCTTTCCACTTTTGAAGCTTTATTTAGAACTTGAAAGTTCCTTTATGTAACCTAATTGGTTGACATTTTGCTTGTTATATGTAATATTATTTTGCACCCTTTTCCTTATCATATGCTAATTCAGACCGCATGGTAATGTAAATATGTACGCTCTTTCAATTTTTTTCTTCTTCAGTTTTGCTGATTGAGTTAGCTTGCAACGTGTAATAAATTGCTAATAAAACCGTTAAGATTTGGATACCATCTTCTCTGTCCTTTCTGTGGTACCACATTGGTTTCACTGTACTTGGAATGTGTTGCTGATGTTAGCTCCCTTCTTACACTTAAAGTCGAGAATTAAAGGTCCATATGACCAGTTGGGAGTCCTCTTTGCTGATTTCACTGAGAAATTAAGATTCAGCGATCAACTCACCATCAATGTCATCTTTCATTATTACACTGATAGTGCCACCGGTTTCCAGTTTACTAATCCAAACACTGTTTTTACCAGTCTTCACAAGAGATGCTGCATCTGATGGCATTAATTCCAATGCCAACTACATGGATTGTGTTATCTGTCACTGATGCAAAGTTTGTCTGTCTCAAAAACCTTGTTCCAATGATCATCATTACTTTGTCATCTATGTCAACAATTCTTAAAATAGAGACTACAAAGCATTCTGGTAAGGAGGAGTGTGTCATCTGCCTGTAAAAGCAATCCAATGGTACCTGCTTTCAGCAATTAATGTACCACTCATTCGAGAGAATATTTATTCTGTACTGAATGCATACTGTAGATAAGAACTGATCTGTGATGTCTAGGAGAAAATGTGCTTACTAAGGCTGATGTCCTACATAGTGGTGTGTTGAATGTGGTCCCTACCCACTTGTCACTAATAAGGTAATATAGAGATTCCTTCACCCAAACTTTGACTGTGCTGCCTGACTTTAATCTGTGTACAATGCACATATAATGATGACTGTGCTCCTTGGCCTTAGAAACACAAACATTGTCCAAACTCTCCAATGCAACACATGTGCTGCATGTCCATAAACCAGTGTGCTTCATATCTGTAACACAGAACATTCAATCCGCTAAAAATAGACTTTGCTACCTTTCTTTTATGTCTAGTGGGTGAAATGTTTTAGCGAACAGAGTGCATGCCTTCTATGGTTGTTTTTCTTGTTATCCTTTTATTTTTTCTTTTGTATCTTTACCTATTGATGGACATATACCATACATTATTGGCAAAATATAACCTGAGGTAAATATTTTGTCCTAAATATCTCCCCATTTGACTTTACAATACAATGACAGAATGTTTTTTCATTAGCAACATTTAGTGCACAATAGCACGCTCTGAAATGCAACCAATGGGTATAAGGATAAAAGCCCACAACACACTGAGCATCAGTGCCATAACGGATAATGAGGATGATTGTTATTATTATTATTATTAATAATAACAACAAAATAATAATAATAATAAAAATAATAATGTCTTCTTATCCTTCACAGGAATCAAAATACTTCTCCAAGGTCAACGGACCTTTTAACCAAGTAAAGAGCAGGGCTAACCATACACAATCATTTCATAAAAACCATGACCAATTTTGCCACAGAAGGAAAACTTCAATCAGTTAAAGTTTCAAGGTTTTCTTTTACATCACATCAAGCTAAAGTCACAAAAATTGTGTACAGAATCAAATTGTGAAGATAAATCAACACCATTGGTTTCCTAAAACGATGAAACAAATTTAATGTACTTAGCATCAACAGACTCTGTTGACATTTGACAAATCAAATGAAACTGAAGTGAAGAATCAGGGTTGGACATGATTTATCCCTACAACTAATCAATTTAGGACCTGCATGTGTGGGAACGGACTATCACATGCGGACTAAAGACAAAAGGAGAAAAAAAATAATGTAGAAAATAATCTATCTCGGGCTAATAGAAACCAACTAGAAAAATAAAATAGGTAGGTGTCAACAAGGTTACTTCTATTTTTTAATTAGTTTATCTTGTGCACAAGAGGATACAGAAAAAATCATAATTCAATCAGCCCACATTTAAACAATCATAATTATTAATCACAAAAATGTCATTACATTATCCAATTACAGATACAGAATGGTACCCAAGATGCCAGGCTTTTAGTTCGGAATTCATTGTGTGATGGGTGCCCACACGTTTGTCCTCATCTTTCGCGCCACCCTGCCCTTCCAAGCATGCAGTCTAATATTAAGGTAATAGATTGATAGCAGTTTAGCCAGACATTACTGTTTTAACCAATCAGCCGCTACACAAATCTACATCACTGCCATTGCCGTTGCCACATATATAAAACTTTGGAATTGAACCATACCCATAACCTCTCCCACCCCAAGAAGCACAAGTTCTGGTGTAAGACATATATTATGAAACAGTATGCTTCCCAAATATTTTGAAACCTCAGTTTTTAAGACCTCCAGTTTGTCACAGCTAAAAAACATGTGGCAGAGATCTGCTCTCAAATAGTTGCATTGCGAGCAGGTGATCCCAATATTTCGCCCCCATTTAAATATGTTAACCGGAGTGTGATATACATTAAATAGTGTTTTGTAATGCTGTGCTTGCAGCCCTGCAGAGACTAATAGGTGCTGCCCCATTTCTAAGGAATAAAAACAGTGTCTTACTAACATCAATCCGTCGGGTCCAGTATTGAGCTTGGGTCAGAATGTCATCTTGCATAGCTTTCCTAAGCAATGGAGAGATAATGCTCATATTACATTCTGTAGTACTCACAAGAACCTCCATCAGCAAGATTCCCTCCCCTCATGGTCTCCCCTTTAGGTTGGAAAATCCCTAATGTGAAAAAAAATAAAAAGAGCCTTGTTATCCAAAGGGAAATCTTTCAATCTAGTAAATGATTTATTCTGACCATCAGTAAATAAGTCACTGATCTAATGAGCACCTCCCAATTTCCATTGCTTGCAGTAATTGTCTCAAAATATATTTGGTAGAGTTGGGGTATTCCATCACATGGTATAATAATTAACTTGGTCAATTCCCTGTTTTCACCTAACTTGCTGCCAGACACCAAATGCCCCTTACTACTTTAAACCTAACTTTCTTAAAGTAGCTGGGCTCTAGTATCCTTAAAAAAGCTCTTACAGCTATATTGCCCCATATCAAGCTACATATAGTTGGTAAGACTTCTCTTCACGCTTCACCACCATAATCTGAAATAATCAATATTTGAATACATTGCAAGGCAGTGGCCCAATAAAAATATCTAAAATTGGGCATAGGCCATCCACCCCTCTCTCTTGGCATTACCAAATACCTGAGGGCTCTACAAGCCTTGCCATATGTCAATATAAAACTGCTAGCTGTTTCTTCCATCTGCTTAAACCAGATTTGCTCAAATTCCAGTGGAGTAGTCCCAAAAAAATACAACACCCTGGGGAGAAAGAGCATCTTAATACCAATGCATCTGCCTACTATGGAAAGATGTAAACTATTCATACGCCGCAGTTCTCTCCCAGTTTTGGCCCTTACCAGGGCCAGAATAGTCGCCATGATTGTGTCTACATTTGCCCCCCAGGTATTTGGCTTGTTCCATTCTACGCTCATCCTCCCAATATACCAATATGTTGGCCACTACCTGAGACCTTGCCAAACCTGTCTGTCTCTTTCTCAACCTCTGTTGAGGAGATCCCGGGGTCCGACGATACCACTGCTATAACATCCATGTAAACTAACTTCTTAGTGCCCATCCCGTGCATTTCAATTGGCCTAAGTAATGTATTATTTATTAACATCCAAACTCATGGATCTATCTATAGGGCAAAAAGCAGAGGAGAGCAGGGACATCCCTGTCTCGTACCTCTTAAGATCTGACAAGCTTCCAATTCTAATCCAGCAATTTTCAGTCTTGCCATGGGACCCGTATACAGAGCCCGAATGGCTCCTGTAAATCCAGGACCTACACTTTTTTTTCCTCAGAACAGCCCACAGGTACCCCCAATTACCCCGATCAAAAGCTTTTTCAGCATATAATAAAATCAGAGAAATGGGGGGTTTAGTCAGCCTCATTGTGTAAAACAAGGCTATTACTTGCCTCACATTGTGAGCCGTACCTCTACCAGGAATAAACCCATGTTGCCAGGGCAAGAACGGTTTGCTTATCACTTTACTCGATCTAGAGGCAAGAACCTTTGCGTAAAGCTTTGCATCTCCATTAATTAACAAAACATGTCTGGAAGAGCCTGGAATAGTTGGATCCTTCTCTTTTTTTCAGGAAGACTGCAGTATTAGCTGCTAGCCAAGATGTCAGGGCTCATCACCAAGACTGCACAGCCTTAAACAATTCCCAGAGTTCGTCCCTTAGCTCCCGGAAGAACACTTTAAATAATCCAATGGGCTCTTGTCCGGACCGGCCACCTTCCCATTCGCCAGTGAGCCCAGTGCACCCTCTTCTTCCACTAGAGGCATTGGGGCTCCAAGCTGGTCCTTTTCATCTTCATTCAGCTGCTCTCCTGGAACACTATCTAAATACGGATGGATATCACAGTCATCCACAAGTGTCAGTTGATCTGATTTATGCTATTAGAGGCCACCTTCTGCCGAGTCATTAACGCTAATAACTTCCCAAGCTTCTCACTGTATTCAGAACAGTCCTGTCCGTGAGCCTGAAATTTAGCCGTAGCCTTCTCCAAAAACCCTTGAGTAATCTTAACTTTGCCAGGGTTATTTTATCCACTATCTCTCGCGGCCCTTACTAACTCAGATTCCAATATTATCAACTCATCCATTGCAGCTCTCGCTTGTTGAGCAAATACCTTCACCTTGTTTAAGCAGTTTCCCCTCTTATCCTTGCCTTAAGGTTATCCCAAACCACATAACTAGGGCACTCCCTCAATTAACCTCTAGAAAGGATGGAAACTAGGCTCCCATGTGCTGAATATAGTCTTGACCCATTAATAGGCCTCTATCAAATGACCATGCTGGTGTTTGATGTTCTGTACTCAAAACACTGATTTCTGCCACCACAGGACTATGATCTGAGAATATTCTAGGATGTTTTTTAATCCTTGAATCTTCACAAAGCACGGTTGAAACCAAAAAATAATCCAACCAAACATGCTTCTGATGGGGAGTGGAAAAATAAGAATAGCCCTCATCAGACGCATGCATTTGCTGCCAGGCATCCATTATCCTGTGACGTACTGGCATGGTCTTGGCTGCCTGTTATATTTTAGGCTTCCTTCCTTCATACTGACCCACAATCTGTATGGGCCTATCACCATTAATATGAATATTTAAATCTCCACATACAATGCTGAGTGTTATCCAAGTTGCCATCTCTATATCAATAAATTCAAAAAGTGCAGGATCATCAAGATTGGACCCATACAATGAGCACAATGTAAACTTCCAACCCCTACTAAACATTCTAGTATAACCCAATGATCAAGCTGATCAGTGGACTTCAGAGTCAGCTCTTCCAGTCCATTGAAGGACAATACAGCTACTCCTTTGGTAGTCGTGTCCTGTGCAGTATTTGCCAGCAGCTGGTAGGCTAGAAATACCAACATATCTTTCCTGGATCCGATAACATGTGTCCCTTGCGTACAAACAATGTCTGCTTTCCCGGTTAAGCATGTTAACCTCTATTGGAAAATTTTGAAATACCTCTCCTAGGGCCAGCTTTCAAGGGATCTCCATCCGCAAAGCATGTAGATCACCACCAAAGTACATTAGGACAACCATTAGGGTAAGTGCAGAACAAAGTAAATATAAAATAGTTCTTGGGGGCAACCAGAGGACTACTAACTGAAATTTATGAAGTACATCTCTATAGTAAAGTACACAAATGTCTCCAATTTGACAGTTCAATGGTGCCACATCATGCAAAAGGGACAATATCCAATCAAAATCTAAATACAAATTGGAGTTGAAACATTGCAAAGTTTTTTTAGGTTTGGTCTGTAGTCATCTCCTGCTTCCGTGTGAATCCAACAGTCAATTTCAATTTTCTATCAATTTGCAACAAGATAAATTCTTCCCATGGTATACAATGGACTTATCTTCTTCCCATGTAAAAACACTTCAATAGAAACAATTTATTTCATGTTTAGTCCACAGGCCTAAATGTTCCGGAACCAAGGTCATTTCTAAACAAGTCTTGTAAAGTTAAACAAAGGGACCCTTTACTATTCATAAGAACAACCTAATGGAAAAAAATCATGTAAGAGAAAGAAGAAGAATTAATCACTTTTACATGACTGCAACTACGAGATCTGCAGGCCTAGTTATGCTAACACAAGAAATGTAATGCATTAATATGGTATAAGATAAAACACACATATTATTCAAACTTTTATATTCAGCATTAATAATATATAATATATATAATCAGAATAAGTAAAACATTTCATTATGAATTGCAAACTTGTTAAAGCGTCATATTAAGTATGACAGAAAAGTACATTTATTTCTATGCACATGTCTATTTAAACTCATAAATCACACTTTAAACATAAAATCACATTAGTTTAACTACCAGCAGTCACTCTAATATTTAAAATATACTTCAACATCACTTAAATCTAGTTAGCACATTGCTAAACTTGATAGGCACAAAGGTGTCCACCACTAATGAAAACATGAGCATTTTTAAAATATGTGTCAGTCTCTACGTTACGCTTCTGGACATGAAAACGTCTGCTGATGTCGGAGTCACTAAAATCACTACAAAATGTTCTGCTCCAACAATAACAACAATATTGTTATCATTATTATTATTATTATTATTAGTATTATTACTAAAACAAGTTGCTAAGAAATAATATTTCCAACAAAAATAAAAACAACAGCAGCAATGATAATACAGCTCTTAATACTAAAGCATGCATCCATAAAAGCATCCTGCCATTAAATACTAAAGAACAAATAGAAAAAGAGAAAAAAGAGCATCTCACTCACAAACTGCACTTTGTAGGACATCTTGTATTGCTAGACCATTTACTATAAAATGTTTTACCTATACGTGTGTGTGGAGTTTTATGCCCTGACTTCAGAGCAAACATAAGTATAGGTTTTAGTAGTAAATGTCAGAGGAAAAAAGTGGAATGGACAGGTAATGAGGCAGATTTACTCCTAAAGGGAGTGGGAATAGAGAGGAGTAATAGGTATTTAGGAAGGTTAGTTAGGGGTTTAGGGAGAGACAACATCCCCACACATTAAAGCAAACCAATTGCTGACTCTAGGGGTGAATACATGTAACTTACACCTTTGTAGAAAGATTATAATCGAAGTTTGGGAATACTCGCAGCACTAAACTTTCTCCAAAATGTAAAATTACTCAAATCAAAAGTGTAAATTACCTTTGTGAAGCAGGCCCATAGGCTTGAAGGTGCAGTTGAAAACATTACAGTCGCATATCATTCTGTCAGTATGATGTTCCAGAGCCTGGGTCCTAAAACTCAAAAGGCTCTATCTCCAAATGTAACACCTTTGAACCAAGGTACTTTCAGGTTCTGGGAAAACTGAAAAGCAAAGTTCTAGCTAGGCTGTAGGGAGTCTGATTATGTGAAAGAAAGGTTTAAAAGGTTATGTTTGTTAGATATAGAGTTTTAAGTGAATTACCTGTTTTACTGGCAACCAGTCTAGACCATTACAGATGCACTGACATGCAGTCAAATGTACACAGATTCAGTGTGAGCCTCATTGCCAGATTCTGCAGTCTCTAAAGCTTAACTATATCTGGCTCTGGAAGCCCTGGATACAGAGCATTACAGTAATGTCAGGGGGGTCAAGGGGCACACATATGAGCCCAGACAACCTCTCAATGCTGACCCAGAGGTATTTAAGCTACGACCATTTTTAACCTCTTCATCTGGGTACAGCCTATACACCAGGTTTGTGGATTTGAGACCTGAATGGTAATTGATGGTCACTTATAATTTTCAGATTTCAGATTTTGCTCACTAGAATTAGAGAGGGGCAGTATTTTCCTAGACCACAGGTCCTGGGACCAACTGCCTACATCACCTCCCAGGCACAAAATCTCCCCTTTGTCCCCTTTAAATAAAAAAATATGGTCTCCAGTTCTGCATGAAAAACATACAGTCATGTAGTTGACCAGTGGTATGGTCAGAATTCAGCAACACATGGATGTCATTTTTACAGGGTAAGTGTTAAATCCAGTTGAACAGTTGGATGTACTGAGTGACAGTGTAACTGAATGGGTGAATTGTTGAGGGTCTCTGCAATGTGACTAAAGATCCCAGGCAGGTTGGAGGAAGAGGAACCAAATAAGATGGATTACAAAGAAAAGAAGAGAACCATGACAGGGTATGGCCTTCCAGCCTGCATCAAAGAATGTTATGATTGACTGTGACAAATGTCCTTGTGAAGTCCAATAACATGAAAACAGCCATATTTCCTTCATCCTGCCAGCAACAGAAATCATTCATGATGAAAACTAGCACTGATTCCACACTAAAACCTGTGAAGAAATGTGCTTGATATTCATATATCACCTTCATAGGTTCCAAATGATTTGACAGACATTTTGCAAGATGTTTTTTTCCATAATTTGAGAAACCACTTTTAACTGTGTATTAGGACAATATTTTTTTTTCCAGATGATAATTATCGAGACCTGGTTTCTTAAAGGTGTGTTAGCTCCCTTTTTGAGCACTTCAGGGACTATCCCAGAAAATCTCCCAAAGAATTGAGTCAAAACAAAAGTGAGTCAGTAAACCTTGATTTACTCAGGAGTAGTATAAAGTTAATCTCAAATGTACTTATCAAAGGGATGGGCGGCATATCACCTAAAACAGTGGCTGTGTCTTGTGATAGAGGCTTCCTCACAGGAGAGCCTGAATCTTCATTCTATCTTCTGAAAGCACAGTAGATATTTGCAAACTTAAACTAGAAAAAACATAACCAACTTGCCACACATGGGCTGGGAAGAGGGCATGTGTGTGTGTCAACCCTGGTCAAGCAACAGCCACAATCCCTATCTGGGTAAAACACAAAAGTCACCAAATTAAGCAGTGCTCATCCCTGTAATGGCTTGGCACAAAAGCAGTCAGGCTTAACTTAGAGGCAATGTGTAAAGTACAAATGCAGCATAAAAACAGTAATAAAGTGAAAACACACAACATGAAACATGTAGTATATTTTAATGAATTATTTTATTATTATTTCTTAGTAGAGACCAGCAGGCCCTGTCATGATTTTATGTCGAGAAGACTTCTACTTACGCTGCTGATTTCCCGAGTCCGAGCGTTGTGCTTCATGCTTGACCACTTTTGTTTCTTGTCTGAAACTTAAATAAGATGATGCTGATACTGTCCTCTGAGGATTTCCCCTTTCCACTTTTGAAGCTTTATTTAGAACTTGAAAGTTCCTTTATGTAACCTAATTGGTTGACATTTTGCTTGTTATATGTAATACTATTTTGCACCCTTTTCCTTATCATATGCTAATTCAGACCACATGGTAATGTAAATATGTACGCTCTTTCAATTTTTTTCTTCTTCAGTTTTGCTGATTGAGTTAGCTTGCAACGTGAAATAAATTGCTAATAAAACCATTAAGATTTGGATACCGTCTTCTCTGTCCTTTCTGTGGTACCACATTGGTTTCACTGTACTTGGAATGTGTTGCTGATGTTAGCTCCCTTCTTACACTTAAAGTCGAGAATTAAAGGTCCATATGACCAGTTGGGAGTCCTCTTTGCTGACTTCACTGAGAAATTAAGATTCAGCGATCAACTCACCATCAATGTCATCTTTCATTATTACACTGAGAGTGCCACCGGTTTCCAGTTTACTAAATACCACCTGTGTTTAATCCAAACACTGTTTTTACCAGTCTTCACAAGAGAGGCTGCATCTGATGGCATTAATTCCAATGCCAACTACATGGATTGTGTTATCTGTCACTGATGCAAAGTTTGTCTGTCTCAAAAACCTTGTTCCAATGATCAGCATTACTTTGTCATCTATGTCAACAATTCTTAAAATAGAGACTACAAAGCATTCTGGTAAGGAGGAGTGTGCCATCTGCCTGTAAAAGCAATCCAATGGTACCTGCTTTCAGCAATTAATGTACCACTCATTCGAGAGAATATTTCTTCTGTACTGAATGCATACTGTAGATAAGAACTGATCTGTGATGTCTAGGACAAAATGTGCTTACTAAGGCTGATGTCCTACATAGGGGTGTGTTGAATGTGGTCCCTACCCACTTGTCACTAATAAGGTAATATAGAGATTCCTTCACCCAAACTTTGACTGTGCTGCCTGACTTTAATCTGTGTACAATGCACATATAATGATGACTGTGCTCCTTGGCCTTAGAAACACAAACATTGTCCAAACTCTCCAATGCAACACATGTGCTGCATGTCCATAAACCAGTGTGCTTCATTTCTGTAATACAGAACATTCAATCTGCTAAAAATAGAGACTTTGCTACCTTTCTTTTATGTCTAGTGGATGAAATGTTTTAGCGAACAGAGTGCATGCCTTCTATTTTTGTTTTTCTTGTTGACCTTTTATTTTTTCTTTTGTATCTTTACCTATTGATGGACATATACCAGGACATTATTGGCAAAATATAACCTGAGGTAAATATTTTGTCCTAAATATCTCCCCATTTGACTTTACAATACAATGACAGACTGTTTTTTCATTAGCAACATTTAGTGCACAATAGCACGCTCTGAATTGCAACCAATGGGTGTAAGGATAAAAGCCCACAACACACTGAGCATCAGTGCCATAACGGATAATGAGGATGATTGTTATTATTATTATTAATAATTACAACAAAATAATAATAATAATAAAAATAATATTTGTGTTCTTATCCTTCACAGGAATCAAAATACTTCTCCAAGGTCAACTGACCTTTTAACCCAGTAAAGAGCAGGGCTAACCATACACAATCATTTCATAAAAACCATGACCAATTTTGAAACAGAAGGAAAACTTCAATCATTTAAGTTTCAAGGTTTTCTTTTACATCACATCAAGCTAAAGTCACATAAACTGTGTACAGAATCAAATTGTGAAGATAAATCAACACCATTGGTTTCCTAAAACGATGAAACAAATTTAATGTACATAGCATCAACAGACTCTGTTGACATTTGACAAATCAAATGAAACTGAAGTGAAGAATCAGGGTTGGACATGATTTATCCCTACAACTAATCAATTTAGGACCTGCATGTGTGGGAACGGACTATCACATGCAGACTAAAGACAAAAGGAGAAAAAAAATAATGTAGAAAATAATCTATCTCGGGCTAATGGAAACCAACTAGAAAAATAAAATAGGTAGGTGTCAACAAGGTTACTTCTATTTTTTAATTAGTTTATCTTGTGCACAAGAGGATACAGAAAAAAACATAATTCAATCAGCCCACATTTTCACAATCATAATCATTAATCACAAAAATGTCATTACATTATCCCATTACAGATACAGAATGGTACCCAAGATGCCAGGCTTTTAGTTCGTAATTCATTGTGTGATGGGTGCCCACACGTTTGTCCTCCTCTTTTGCGCCACCCTGCCCTTCCAAGCATACAGTCTAATATTAGGGTAATAGATTGATAGCAGTTTAGCCAGCCTTTACTGTTTTAACCAATCAGCCGCTTCACAAATCTACATCACTGCCATTGCCGTTGCCACATATATAAAACTTTGGAATTGAACCATACCCATAACCTCTCCCACCCCAAGAAGCACAAGTTCTGGTGTAAGCCATATAGGTGGTCATTCTGACCTCAGCGGTAAAAGGCACTTAGCGCCGGTCAGAAGACCACCATAACACTGCCGCGGCCGCGGTAAACCGCCACGGTCATTCTGACCCGCAACTGGCAAACCGCCAAAAACACGACATCCACAAAAGTCCGCCACACCAAAGGTCAGCAAAAAACTGACGATGACCAGACCTCCACCGTCACGCCAACAGAAAAACGCCCATGCCATTACGACCCACGAATCCACGCGGCGGTCTTTCAACCACGGTATTCCATTGGCGGTACACACCGCCGCGGTCGAAATACACACACCCTTACAAAACACAACCACATTGGACATTTTGAAACACACACACCTGATACACATACAAACAACACACCCACACACCCAATACAATATAAAACACACACCCACATCACCCACAAACCCCTTCAAAAAAAAAAAAAAACAGAAAGCCAGAGATAGACAGCACTGCTTAGACAACACCATCACACAGAGGCAAACCACACCATCACCCACACAATATCCATGCACAAAACACCACACATCACCACACTCACCACACTCTTCAACACATACACCACCCCACACCTCATCCACATCACCCTATGGCACCCCAAAGATACCCCCGGTTTTCAGACGCCGAACTCCGGGTCATGGTGGAGGAAATAGTCCGGGTAGAGCCCCAGCTCTTCGGGACACAGGTGCAGCACACCAGCATTGCCAGGAAGATGGAGCTATGGCAAAGGATAGTCGACAGGGTCAACGCTGTGGGACAGCATCCACGAAATCGGGATGACATCAGGAAGCGCTGGAACGACCTACGGGGGAAGGTGCGTTCCATGGTATCAAGGCACAACATCGCGGTGCAGAAGACTGGCGGCAGAACCCCACCTACTCCCCCAGAATTTACAGCATGGGAGGAGGAAGTCTTGCACATCCTGCATCCTGACGGCCTCGCAGGAGTATCTGGAGGAATGGACTCTGGTAAGTCAAATCTTAACTACTTCTTCCCACCCCCACCCCACCTGCATACCAGCACATACCCCCACCCTCACCCCCACCCCATCACACCTACTCCCTGCAAATGGCTCACCATCACAACCCACCCATCCCAACACCAAGACCTGCATGCGTCCACAAAGCATGGACACTCATCACCAAAGCATGCCCACTGCACATACACATCTCCCCCACAAGCCACCCTCACAAACGCCCACACACAGGAATGCCAACCCTGGGGTACACGGGCACCCACCCATTGAGCGATATGGCACACACTGAAGCAATAACCATACCTCTATATCCCTGCAGGACCCGAACGCCACCACACCGCCCAGGAGGGTCCAGAAATGTACATCTCACCCCCAGAAGAGGCCACCAGTGATGACAGCAGCTCTGTCTCCCTGGACCCAGATGACCAGCCCGGACCATCGGGGACCTCTGGACAGTCGGTTCCCCTCAAACAGCCACAGGCCACAGCAGACCCAACCCCCTCTGGGAACACCAGCACAGCTCCCACCCAGCGGGCCCGCGCCTCTGTCTCCAGGACACGTCAATCAGCGGTGTGTCCACCACTACAGGGCACCCAGCTTAACCCACCACCCCAACAACAACAGGGACCTGGGGGCAGTGGTAGTGGGCACACGCTCCAGGGGACAGAGGCCCAGGGAAACAGGGGAACTGGGAGGGCTGCTGTGCGACAGGGGGGGGACAGGCCAAGGGAACCCACTCTCCACGAGGCCCTCTCCTCCATCATGGGAGCATACCACCACTCCCAGAAGACGATGGCGACGGTACTGGCCAGGTTCCAGGAGATCCAGGTCATGCAGGAGCAACAGTACATGGGGTTCAGGGAAGAACTTAGAACCATTAGTTCCGCAATGGGCACCATCGTAGGGGAACTCAACCAGAATGTCACACATTGCGGGACCATGTGGCACCACAAAGGGCCCCTGTCACTAGCATGGACCAAGAACAGGCAACCACCTCCGCTGACGCTAGTGGACAGGAGGCCCCCACACAACAACAGGCCACCAGAACCCCACCTCCTGCATAAGAAGAACCACCCCGCAAGCGGGGCCTGAGATCTCGTAAGAAGACAGAGTAGGATGTCAAGACCCCCGCCAGCAAAGGATACCCCCTGATGTCATCCCACTGTCCCACATTGTCACCCTGTCCAACCTTTAACTGCCCCTGCTACACCTTCCACAGGCATATGGACAATGCACCTGTGAGACTGAAAAGCTGGACTCTGCCATGGACATTCCTCCACCATCACCCATCACCGATTTCCACCATGTCCCTAAATTCAGCATTTTATTAAAAACACTTATTGCACAAAAACAATCTGGAGTCTGCCTGTATTGTGAACAAATGTATTGAACATAATGCTGCCAAAATGTCCAGTTACACAGTGATGAAAACATACCACTGTCATACAGCTGTAGTCCATGGGGAAACAAAGCAGAGGTCACGCAGTAGGGGCCACATCTCTGAAATTGGAAGGGAAAGTCACAACTCAGTTAACATACACTGGGGGAATAGGACAGACAGTAGAGAGGCAGGAGACTGTAAGTAATTGTAAAATGCCTGTGTTGATTCTTACCTGTGTTTTATTGAAAATACTGTAGTAACCCTCTGTCCCTGTTGTCTGTGTCGTTCTTTTCGTCTTCCTCCTCTTCACTCTCCACAGGTTCCACCGCTGCACAATACCACCATCTGGACCATCCTCCTGCAGAAAAGGCACCTGGCGTTGCAAAGCCAGGTTGTGAAGCATACAGCAGGCCACAATGATATGACACACCTTCTTTGGTGAGTACATTAGGGATCCACCTGTCATATGCAGGCACCTAAACCTGGCCTTCAGGAGGCTGAAGGTCTGCTCAATCACCCTCCTAGTACGCCCATGGGCCTCATTGTACCGTTCCTCTGCCCTGGTCCTGGGATTCCTCACTGGGGTCAGTAGCCACGACAGGTTGGGGTAACCAGAGTCACCTATTAGCCACACACGGTGTCTCTGTAGCTGTTCCATCACGTAAGGGATGCTGCTATTTCGCATGATATACGCGTCATGCACTGACCCAGGGAACTTGGCATTTACATGGGAGATGTACTGGTCAGCCAAACAGACCACCTGGACATTCATGAAATGATAACTTTTTCTGTTCCTGTACACCTGTTCACTTCCTCTGGGGAGTACCAAAGCCACATGGAACCCATCAATGGCACCAATGACGTTGGGAATATGTCCAAGGGTATAGAAATCACCCTTCACTGTAGCCAAATTCTCCACCTCAGGGAAAACAATGTAGCTCTGCATATGTTTCATCAGGGCAGACAACACTCTGGATAAAACCTTAGAAAACATAAGCTGAGACATCCCAGATGAAATGGCCACTGTTGTTTGGAATGATCCACTAGCCAAAAAATGGAGTACTGACATAACCTGCACTAGAGGGGGAATCCCCGTGGGTTGGCGGATGGGTGACATCAGGTCTGGCTCCAGCTGGGCACACAGTTCCTGTATAGTGGCACGGTCAAGTCTGTAGGTGAATATGACATGTCGTTCTTCCATTGTCGACAGGTCCACCAGCTGTCTGTACAAGGGAACAGCCCTCCATCTCCTCACAAGTCCCTGTGGACGGTGCCTTGGAAGGACAACATGGAGCACAGAGTCAATCAACCCACAGGTACGTTCACACAGCTTGCACTGTACACGATTCTCTATGCATTGAATGGCATGTAGGAGTGGCAATGCAAGGCCTAGGCCTGTGTGATGCAGTAGAAATTAAGCCATGTGGGCCTTTGAAATGGCGGCTGCCTGACCTGTGAAGTATGACAATGTGATGTGAGCTCATTGCGCTGGCGTGGCACACCGTGGCGGTAGGCGGTCGAAGACCGCGGTGCAAAGCCGCATTGGTTAACATTGAACCCTATGGGTTTCAGGAGCCAATGACGATGTGCGCCGGCGGTCGTGGTACGCACCGCCGCGGTACGCACCGCCGCGGGCGTAACCGCCATTTTCTATCTACTTAATCACTCGAGACCTGATCATCCACAGGAGAGGACCTATACTGCAAGTGCTTCTGTGACCTCGGTCTTTAAGTGACAATGGCTGCTGCGACTGGGGAAAGGGCCCCTGCCTTCACTTCAGAAGAGTTGGAGACACTCGTGGATGGGGTCCTCCCCCAGTATGCGCTACTCTACGGTCCTCCAGACCAACAGGTGAGTACACTGGGACCATGCTTAGTGGGCAATGCCTGGGTTGAGTGGGGTGAATGAACGATGGTGGTGAGGGGAGCGAATGAGGAATGCATAGCACGACAGATGAGAGCATGTGCCACATGGCAAGGTTGGGGAGGGGGGGCCACTCACATCGACCATGCAGAAAAGTGATGATGTTTCTTTTCCCACCCTGTACATGTCACATAGGTCAACGCCCATCAGAAGATCGAGATTTGGCGTGCCATCGCCAAAACGTCCGGGACCTGGGGGTCCACAACAGACGGGGCACCCACTGCCGCAAGAGGTGGGAGGACATCTGCCGCGGGAGCAGAAAGACCGCCGAGGCTCTGCTGGGGATGGCCTCCCAACGTAGGAGGGGTGCCAGTCGGACTTTGACCCCCCTGATGTCCCGGATCCCGGCGGTGGCCTACCCCGATTTGGATGGGCGCGTGAGGACATCACAGCAGACACAAGGGGGTGAGTACCAGCACATTCTGCTATCTTTGCGCGCAGTGGAGGTGCCTGGGTGGGGGAGGAGGGCTGTGGGTATCCCTAGGCCAGGGCGATTTCTGTAGGCTAGTCCCCTCCGTGAGGCATGGCCCTGTGCCCCCGCCCCCCACCTCTGTAGGGTGCCTAGTACAGCTATTCATGGCCCTGTGTCAGCTAAGTGTGCAGTTGTCGTCCATAGGCTTGTAGGCCATGTACCAGTGATTGAGTAGTGTACCCCAAGTGCACGGCGTAGTGCAGTGGGCTTCTGTGTCTGTCATCTCCACCAACGGTGTCGCCAATGCATGCACTCAACATGTCTTTTTTTCTTCTCCTCCCCTTTTTATTGGTCTTCCTGTTCATGTGTGCATTAGCATCATCTGGCGGAGGAGAAGTCGCATCGGCGCACGAGGGAGCTGCATCTCACATGGCCCCGGAGGGCCATGCAACCGACTCCGAGTTCACCAGTGAGACGGAGGGGAGCTCCACAACGGGGACCTGTGGAGACGTCAGCGACACCGACACGTCCTTGGAAGGGAGCTCCCTTGTGGTGGCGGCAACATCCGTGCCCACCGCTACAACAGGTACAGCCGCCCCCCAGCGCACCAGTGTTGGCCCCGTGCCCGCTCGGCCAGGAAGTCGGGCATCTCCTTCGCCCCAGGCACCTCAGGCCCTGCCCCAGTTACCCCTGCTGCCCTCAGTGCGGAGATCATTGACCTCCACCAGACGCTCATTGTTGGGCACTCTACCCTTATGAATGCCATCCAGGGGGTAGAAAGAGAGGTGCATCGGAGCAATGCATACCTGGAGGGCCTTCATTCGGGTCAGGCTGCCCATCAGCGATCGTTCAATGCTCTGGCCTCAGCACTGACGGCAGCCATTGTCCCTGTCTCCAGCCTCCCTCCTCCAACTCCCTCCACCCAGTCCCACTCCCCTGTTCCTCTGCCTATCCCAGGAACACCTACAGACCAGCCTGCACACACCTCAACACCCAAGGGCAGCTCATCCAGACATAAGCACCACAGATCACACAAGCATTCACCCAAGCAACATCCACATGCAGACATGCCAACAGCCACTGCCTCCTCTGTGTCCCCCTCCTCCTTGTCTCCCTCCTCCCTCCCTGTGACGTCTCCACTCACACCTGCATGCACACCACCATCAGCCAGTACGTCCATCACCAGCACACCCTCCAGAACACTCCGCACACGTGCAGTCACCACCCCCACTGCCATTTACACGACCCCTGTGTCCTCTCCCACTGTGTCTGTCACCCCCTCTTCCAAACCACACAAACGCAGGCAGCCACCCACCCAACAGACATCCACCTCACGACAGCCTTCGTCACAAGCACCTGCACCCAAAGACAGCACACTTGACTCTCCTACAACCACATCCTCTTCCTCCACTCCCATACCAACTACAACTACCCGTCCCTGTCTTTCTAAATTGATTATCCTTTCCAACCTTGACCTCTTTCCAACAACTGACCCACCCCCTCCATCTCGTAAGAGTCCAAAGAGCACCTCAGCCACCACAAGCCCTGCATCTACTAGGACCATAGTTCAGGGCTATTGGAGTCCACCAGCTCCTAGGGCAGGAACATCGGCCAGCAGCAAGGGGACAGCGAGCCCACCCCCTGGGAAGAGAACCAAAAAAGTGAAGGGCCGGCGCGACAGGCCTGAGACGGCTGCCCCCAAGGACACTACCCTGGCGCCGTCACCTGGCACATCCACAAAGGGAGGCAAGGGCCCCAGAGATTCTGCGAAGGAGGGCAAGGGCAGCAGGGCGTACAAGTCCGGCAGCAGGCGAGCTGACCAGGAGGTGCCCACCAGCCCCATTTGGGGTGTGACGGAGGACACCCACGGGCCCAGTACTCCAGCACAGGAGGGCCCCGCAAGCGACAGGTTGGATGGCGACTGAGCGGGAACTATTGGCCAGATCTGGTTCCCTCGGAACACAGGACAAGCACTGCTGAACAGGGCCCCACCGTGAGAAGCACCGCTGAACAGGGCCCGCCGTGACAAGCACCGCTGAACAGGGCCCGCCGTGAGAAGCACCGCTGAACAGGGCCCGCCGTGAGAAGCACAGCTGAACAGGGCCCTGGCAAGACAAGCACCGCTCCGCTGGGCCCTTCATCTCAAGCACCGCTCCGCTGGGCAACGCTGTCTCTGAACTGCTCTGCTGGGCCCTTCCTGTCAAGCACCGCTCCGCTGGGCCCTTCATCTCAAGCACTGCTCCGCTGGGTCCTTCCTCACCGCTCCACTGGGCCCTTCATCTCAAGCACCGCTCCGCTGGGCCCTTCATCTCAAGCACCGCTCTGCTGGGCCCTTCATCTCAAGCACCGCTCTGCTGGGCAACGCCGTCTCTGAACTGCTCTGGTGGGCCCTTCCTGTCAAGCACCGCTCCGCTGGGCCCTTCATCTCACGCACCGCTCCGCTGGGCCCTTCCTGTCAAGCACCGTTCCGCTGGGTCCTTCATCTCAAGCACCGCTCCGCTGGGCCCTTCATCTCAAGCACCGCTCCGCTGGGCAACGCCGTCTCTGAACTGCTTAGCTGGGCCCTTCCTATCAAGCACCGCTCCGCTGGGCCCTTCATCTCAAGCACCGCTCCGCTGGGCCCTTCATCTCAAGCACCGCTCCGCTGGGCCCTTCATCTCAAGCACCGCTCCACTGGGCCCATCCTGTCAAGCACTGCTCTGCTGGGCCCTTCATCTCAAGCACCGCTCTGCTGGGCAACGCCGTCTCTGAACTGCTCTGCTGGGCCCTTCCTGTCAAGCACCGCTCCGCTGGGCCCTTCATCTCAAGCACCGCTCCACTGGGCCCTTCCTGTCAAGCACCTCTCCGCTGGGCCCTTCATCTCAAGCACTGCTCCGCTGGGCCCTTCATCTCAAGCACCGCTCTGCTGGGCAACGCCGTCTCTGAACTGCTCTGCTGGGCCCTTCCTGTCAAGCACCGCTCCCCTGGGCCCTTCATCACAAGCACCGCTGGCACATTGGCAGGGCCGGATCTGTGTCGGGCAGGGCTTCACGAAGCACTCTGGCCACCATGCCTCCTCCATAACCAGTGGAGTCTGTAATCCACCTGATGGACTGTGGCTTTGCACTTCCCAGGATGCAGCAGTGGGCAATCCACCCACTGTTTAGACTTGAGAGACTGTGGCTTTGCACTTCCCAGGATGGCACAGTGGGCAATCCACCCACTGTAGAGACTTGTGAGACTGTGGCTTTGCACTCCCCAGGATGGCACAGTGGGCAATCCACCCACTGTAGAGACTTGTGAGACTGTGGTTTTGCACTCCCCAGGATAGCACAGTGGGCAATTCACCCACTGTAGAGACTTGAGAGACTGTGGCTTTGCACTCCCCTGGATGGTACAGTGGGCATGGAGGCCCCTCGTGGATCTGGCGTTGTGGACTCATGTGGCTGAGGTGCCCCCCTTCCCTTCCCCCTGAGGTGCCTGTAGTTTTATTATCTGATGCCCCAGCAGTGTTCTCTCCAATCGAATCAGGTCTCGTGTGTGGGCTTTGCCCATGTGTTTATGAACATTGGCCCACGAACAATGGAAGGTTGCCAATATGTGCCGGACTTTTGGCCTATGTATATATTGTTCTTGATGTTATTTATTTTATTTATATATTTCATATTTCACATTACTTCAAATGTGCTATAATATACTTCAATTTTAATGATCATTTTATTTTGTCTTTGCATTATTCCATGGGGTTTGGGGGGTGTCACTCTGACTTGTTGCTCTGCATTGGTGTGTAGGTATTTGGGGGAGGTATGGGGGGGTGTATCGCGTATGTGTGTGCCCGTAACCTTTCCTCCTCCCGCCTCCCCTGTGTCGTAGGTGCAGTGCTCACCGTTGTCATCTGCGCCGGCGTTCGTGCTCCTGGTAGAGGAGCAGGTAGACAATAGCTGGTAGGATGTTTAATTTGGGTTCCATGCTGTTCAGATTCCTCGTGGAGTGTATAGAGGTGAGCGTTTTCCTGTTCGTAGTCTGTTTCTGCCGTGTTTTTATCGGCGGGGCTCCCGCCCCGGAAAAGGTGGCGGATTGATGAGTTGTGATAGGGTGGGCGGTACATTGTCTGCCGCCTGCCTGTTGGCGGTGACCGCCGCGCTGTTTGTTTGTCCCGCCGTGGCGGTCGGAGTGTTAAAGTGGCGGGCTGTGTTGGCGGTTCCCGCCAGGGTCAGAATTCCATTTTTTTTACTGCCTGCCCGTTGGCGGGTTGGCAGCCGCTTTATCACCGACCGCCAGGGTTGGAATGACCCCCATATTATGAAACAGTATGCTTCCCAAATATTTTCAAACCTCAGTTTTTAAGACCTCCAGTTTGTCACAGCTAAAAAAGATGTGGCAGAGATCTGCTCTCAAATAGTTGCATTGCGAGCAGGTGATCCCAATATTTCGCCCCCATTTAAATATGTTAACCGGAGTGTGATATAAATTAAATAGTGTTTTGTAATGCTGTGCTTGCAGCCCTGCAGAGACTAATAGGTGCTGCCCCATTTCTAAGGAATAAAAACAGTGTCTTACTAACATCAATCCGTCGGGTCCAATATTGAGCTTGGGTCAGAATGTCATCTTGCATAGCTTTCCTAAGCAATGGAGAGATAATGCTCAAATGTAACACCTTTGAACCAAGGTACTTTCAGGTTCTGGGAAAACTGAAAAGCAAAGTTCTAGCTAGGCTGTAGGGAGTCTGATTATGTGAAAGAAAGGTTTAAAAGGTTATGTTTGTTAGATATAGAGTTTTAAGTGAATTACCTGTTTTACTGGCAACCAGTCTAGACCATTGCAGATGCACTGACATGCAGTCAAATGTACACAGATTCAGTGTTAGCCTCATTGCCAGATTCTGTAGTCTCTAAAGCTTAACTATATCTGGCTCTGGAAGCCCTGGATACAGAGCATTACAGTAATGTCAGGGGGGTCAAGGGGCACACATATGAGCCCAGACAACCTCTCAATGCTGACCCAGAGGTATTTAAGCTACGACCATTTTTAACCTCTTCATCTGGGTACAGCCTATACACCAGGTTTGTGGATTTGAGGCCTGAATGGTAATTGATGGTCACTTACAATTTTCAGATTTCAGATTTTGCTCACTAGAATTAGAGAGGGGCAGTATTTTCCTAGACCACAGGTCCTGGGACCAACTGCCTACATCACCTACCAGGCACAAAATCTCCCCTTTGTCCCCTTTAAATAAAAAAATATGGTCTCCAGTTCTGCATGAAAAACATACAGTCATGTGGTTGACCAGTGGTATGGTCAGAATTCAGCAACAAATGGATGTCATTTTTACAGGGTAAGTGTTAAATCCAGTTGAACAGTTGGATGTACTGAGTGACAGTGTAACTGAATGGGTGAATTGTTGAGGGTCTCTGCAATGTGACTAAAGATCCCAGGCAGGTTGGAGGAAGAGGAACCGAATGAGATGGATTAGAAAGAAAAGAAGAGAACCATGACAGGGTATGGCCTTCCAGCCTGTATCAAAGAATGTTATGATTGACTGTGACAAATGTCCTTGTGAAGTCCAATAACATGAAAACAGCCATATTCCCTTCATCCTGCCAGCAACAGAAATCATTCATGATGAAAACTAGCACTGATTCCACACTAAAACCTGTGAAGAAATGTGCTTAATATTCATATATCACCTTCATTGGTTCCAAATGATTTGACAGACATTTTGCAAGATGTTTTTTTCCATAATTTGAGAAACCACTTTTAACTGTGTATTAGGACAGTGTTTTTTTTTCCAGATGATAATTATCGAGACCTGGTTTCTTAAAGGTGTGTTAGCTCCCTTTTTGAGCACTTCAGAGACTATCCCAGAAAATCTCCCAAAGAATTGAGTCAAAACAAAAGTGAGTCAGTAAACCTTGATTTACTCAGGAGTAGTATAAAGTTAATCTCAAATGTGCTTATCAAAGGGATGGGCGGCATATCACCTAAAACAGTGGCTGTGTCTTGTGATAGAGGCTTCCTCACAGGAGAGCCTGAATCTTCATTCTATCTTCTGAAAGCACAGTAGATATTTGCAAACTTAAACTAGAAAAAACATAACCAACTTGCCACACATAGGCTGGGAAGAGGGCATGTGTGTGTGTCAACCCTGGTCAAGCAACAGCCACAATCCCTATCTGGGTAAAACACAAAAGTCACCAAATTAAGCAGTGCTCATCCCTGTAAGGCTTGGCACAAAAGCAGTCAGGCTTAACTTAGAGGCAATGTGTAAAGTACAAATGCAGCATAAAAACAGTAATAAAGTGAAAACACACAACATGAAACATATAGTAAATTGTAATGAATTATTTTATTATTATTTCTTAGTAGAGACCAGCAGGCCCTGTCATGATTTTATGTCAAGAAGACTTCTACTTACGCTGCTGATTTCCCGAGTCCGAGTGAGTGCTTCATGCTTGACCACTTTTGTTTCTTGTCTGAAACTTAAATCAGATGATGCTGATACTGTCCTCTGAGGATTTCCCCTTTCCACTTTTGAAGCTTTATTTAGAACTTGAAAGTTCCTTTATGTAACCTAATTGGTTGACATTTTGCTTGTTATATGTAATACTATTTTGCACCCTTTTCCTTATCATATGCTAATTCAGACCGCATGGTAATGTAAATATGTACGCTCTTTCAATTTTTTTCTTCTTCAGTTTTGCTGATTGAGTTAGCTTGCAACGTGAAATAAATTGCTAATAAAACCGTTAAGATTTGGATACCATCTTCTCTGTCCTTTCTGTGGGACCACATTGGTTTCACTGTACTTGGAATGTGTTGCTGATGTTAGCTCCCTTCTTACACTTAAAGTCGAGAATTAAAGGTCCATATGACCAGTTGGGAGTCCTCTTTGCTGATTTCACTGAGAAATTAAGATTCAGCGATCAACTCACCATCAATGTCATCTTTCATTATTACACTGATAGTGCCACCGGTTTCCAGTTTACTAATCCAAACACTGTTTTTACCAGTCTTCACAAGAGAGGCTGCATCTGATGGCATTAATTCCAATGCCAACTACATGGATTGTGTTATCTGTCACTGATGCAAAGTTTGTCTGTCTCAAAAACCTTGTTCCAATGATCATAATTACTTTGTCATCTATGTCAACAATTCTTAAAATAGAGACTACAAAGCATTCTGGTAAGGAGGAGTGTGTCATCTGCCTGTAAAAGCAATCCAATGGTATCTGCTTTCAGCAATTAATGTACCACTCATTTGAGAGAATATTTCTTCTGTACTGAATGCATACTGTAGATAAGAACTGATCTGTGATGTCTAGGAGAAAATGTGCTTACTAAGGCTGATGTCCTACATAGGGGTGTGTTGAATGTGGTCCCTACCCACTTGTCACTAATAAGGTAATATAGAGATTCCTTCACCCAAACTTTGACTGTGCTGCCTGACTTTAATCTGTGTACAATGCACATATAATGATGACTGTGCTCCTTGGCCTTAGAAACACAAACATTGTCCAAACTCTCCAATGCAACACATGTGCTGCATGTCCATAACCCAGTGTGCTTCATATCTGTAACACAGAACATTCAATCCGCTAAAAATAGACTTTGCTACCTTTCTTTTATGTCTAGTGGGTGAAATGTTTTAGCGAACAGAGTGCATGCCTTCTATGGTTGTTTTTCTTGTTATCCTTTTATTTTTTCTTTTGTATCTTTACCTATTGATGGACATATACCAGGACATTATTGGCAAAATATAACCTGAGGTAAATATTTTGTCCTAAATATCTCCCCATTTGACTTTACAATACAATGACAGAATGTTTTTTCATTAGCAACATTTAGTGCACAATAGCACGCTCTGAAATGCAACCAATGGGTATAAGGATAAAAGCCCACAACACACTGAGCATCAGTGCCATAACGGATAATGAGGATGATTGTTATTATTATTATTATTAATAATAACAACAAAATAATAATAATAATAAAAATAATAATGTCTTCTTATCCTTCACAGGAATCAAAATACTTCTCCAAGGTCAACGGACCTTTTAACCCAGTAAAGAGCAGGGCTAACCATACACAATCATTTCATAAAAACCATGACCAATTTTGCCACAGAAGGAAAACTTCAATCAGTTAAAGTTTCAAGGTTTTCTTTTACATCACATCAAGCTAAAGTCACAAAAATTGTGTACAGAATCAAATTGTGAAGATAAATCAACACCATTGGTTTCCTAAAACGATGAAACAAATTTAATGTACTTAGCATCAACAGACTCTGTTGACATTTGACAAATCAAATGAAACTGAAGTGAAGAATCAGGGTTGGACATGATTTATCCCTACAACTAATCAATTTAGGACCTGCATGTGTGGGAACGGACTAACACATGCGGACTAAAGACAAAAGGAGAAAATAAATAATTTAGAAAATAATCTATCTCGGGCTAATAGAAACCAACTAGAAAAATAAAATAGGTAGGTGTCAACAAGGTTACTTCTATTTTTTAATTAGTTTATCTTGTGCACAAGAGGATACAGAAAAAATCATAATTCAATCAGCCCACATTTAAACAATCATAATTATTAATCACAAAAATGTCATTACATTATCCCATTACAGATACAGAATGGTACCCAAGATGCCAGGCTTTTAGTTCGTAATTCATTGTGTGATGGGTGCCCACACGTTTGTCCTCATCTTTCGCGCCACCCTGCCCTTCCAAGCATGCAGTCTAATATTAAGGTAATAGATTGATAGCAGTTTAGCCAGACATTACTGTTTTAACCAATCAGCCGCTACACAAATCTACATCACTGCCATTGCCGTTGACACATATATAAAACTTTGGAATTGAACCATACCCATAACCTCTCCCACCCCAAGAAGCACAAGTTCTGGTGTAAGACATATATTATGAAACAGTATGCTTCCCAAATATTTTGAAACCTCAGTTTTTAAGACCTCCAGTTTGTCACAGCTAAAAAACATGTGGCAGAGATCTGCTCTCAAATAGTTGCATTGCGAGCAGGTGATCCCAATATTTCGCCCCCATTTAAATATGTTAACCGGAGTGTGATATAAATTAAATAGTGTTTTGTAATGCTGTGCTTGCAGCCCTGCAGAGACTAATAGGTGCTGCCCCATTTCTAAGGAATAAAAACAGTGTCTTACTAACATCAATCCGTCGGGTCCAGTATTGAGCTTGGGTCAGAATGTCATCTTGCATAGCTTTCCTAAGCAATGGAGAGATAATGCTCATATTACATTCTGTAGTACTCACAAGAACCTCCATCAGCAAGATTCCCTCCCCTCATGGTCTCCCCTTTAGGTTGGAAAATCCCTAATGTGAAAAAAAATAAAAAGAGCCTTGTTATCCAAAGGGAAATCTTTCAATCTAGTAAATGATTTATTCTGACCATCAGTAAATAAGTCACTGATCTAATGAGCACCTCCCAATTTCCATTGCTTGCAGTAATTGTCTCAAAATATATTTGGTAGAGTTGGGGTATTCCATCACATGGTATAATAATTAACTTGGTCAATTCCCTGTTTTCACCTAACTTGCTGCCAGACACCAAATGCCCCTTACTACTTTAAACCTAACTTTCTTAAAGTAGCTGGGCTCTAGTATCCTTAAAAAAGCTCTTACAGCTATATTGCCCCATATCAAACTACATATAGTTGGTAAGACTTCTCTTCACGCTTCACCACCATAATCTGAAATAATCAATATTTGAATACATTGCAAGGCAGTGGCCCAATAATAATATCTAAAATTGGGCATAGGCCATCAACCCCTCTCTCTTGGCAGTACCAAATACCTGAGGGCTCTACAAGCCTTGCCATTTGTCAATATAAAACTGCTAGCTGTTTCTTCCATCTGCTTAAACCAGATTTGCTCAAATTCCAGTGGAGTAGTCCCAAAAAAATACAACACCCTGGGGAGAAAGAGCATCTTAATACCAATGCATCTGCCTACTATGGAAAGATGTAAACTATTCATACGCCGCAGTTCTCTCCCAGTTTTGGCCCTTACCAGGGCCAGAATAGTCGCCATGATTGTGTCTACATTTGCCCCCCAGGTATTTGGCTTGTTCCATTCTACGCTCATCCTCCCAATAACAATATTTTGGCCACTACCTGAGACCTTGCCAAACCTGTCTGTCTCTTTCTCAACCTCTGTTGAGGAGATCCCGGGGTCCGACGATACCACTGCTATAACATCCATGTAAACTAACTTCTTAGTGCCCATCCCGTGCATTTCAATTGGCCTAAGTAATGTATTATTTATTAACATCCAAACTCATGGATCTATCTATAGGGCAAAAAGCAGAGGAGAGCAGGGACATCCCTGTCTCGTACCTCTTAAGATCTGACAAGCTTCCAATTCTAATCCAGCAATTTTCAGTCTTGCCATGGGACCCGTATACAGAGACCGAATGGCTCCTGTAAATCCAGGACCTACACTTTTTTTCCTCAGAACAGCCCACAGGTACCCCCAATTAACCCAATCAAAAGCTTTTTCAGCATATAATAAAATCAGAGAAATGGGGGGTTTAGTCACCCTCATTGTGTAAAACAAGGCTATTACTTGCCTCACATTGTGAGCCGTACCTCTACCAGGAATAAACCCATGTTGCCAGGGCAAGAACGGTTTGCTTATCACTTTACTCGATCTAGAGGCAAGAACTTTTGCGTAAAGCTTTGCATCTCCATTAATTAACAAAACGTGTCTGGAAGAGCCTGGAATAGTTGGATCCTTCTCTTTTTTTCAGGAAGACTGCAGTATTAGCTGCTAGCCAAGATGCCAGGGCTCATCACCAAGACTGCAAGGCCTTAAACAATTCCCGGAGTTCGTCCCTTAGCTCCCGGAAGAACACTTTAAATAATCCAATGGGCTCTTGTCCGGACCGGCCACCTTCCCATTCGCCAGTGAGCCCAGTGCACCCTCTTCTTCCACTAGAGGCATTGGGGCTCCAAGCTGGTCCTTTTCATCTTCATTCAGCTGCTCTCCTGGAACACTATCTAAATACGGATGGATATCACAGTCATCCACAAGCGTCAGTTGATCTGATTTATGCTATTAGAGTCCACCTTCTGCCGAGTCATTAACGCTAATAACTTCCCAAGCTTCTCACTGTATTCAGAGCAGTCCTGTCCGTGAGCCTGAAATTTAGCCTTAGCCTTCTCCAAAAACCCTTGAGTAATCTTAACTTTGCCAGGGTTATTTTATTCACTATCTCTTGCGGCCCTTACTAACTTAGATTCCAATATTATCAACTCATCCATTGCAGCTCTCGCTTGTTGAGCATATACCTTCACCTTGTTTAAGCAGTTTCCCCTCTTATCCCTGCCTTAAGGTTATCCCAAACCACATAACTAGGGCACTCCCTCAATTAACCTCTAGAAAGGATGGAAACTAGGCTCCCATGTGCTGAATATAGTCTTGACCCATTAATAGGCCTCTATCAAATGACCATGCTGGTGTTTGATGTTCTGTACTCAAAACACTGATTTCTGCCACCACAGGACTATGATCTGAGAATATTCTAGGATGTTTTTTAATCCTTGAATCTTCACAAAGCACGGTTGAAACCAAAAAATAATCCAACCAAACATGCTTCTGATGGGGAGTGGAAAAATAAGAATAGCCCTCATCAGACGCATGCATTTGCTGCCAGGCATCCATTATCCTGTGACGTACTGGCATGGTCTTGGCTGCCTGTTATATTTTAGGCTTCCTTCCTTCATACTGACCCACAATCTGTATGGGCCTATCACGATTAATATGAATATTTATATCTCCACATACAATGCTGAGTGTTATCCAAGTTGCCAACTCTATATTAATAAATTCAAAAAGTGCAGGATCATCAAGATTGGACCCATACAATGAGCACAATGTAAACTTCCAACCCCTACTAAACATTCTAGTATCACCCAATGATCAAGCTGATCAGTGGACTTCAGAGTCAGCTCTACCAGTCCATTGAAGGACAATACAGCTACTCCTTTGGTAGTCGTGCCCTGTGCAGTATTTGCCAGCAGCTGGTAGGCTAGAAATACCAACATATCTTTCCTGGATCCGATAACATGTGTCCCTTGCGTACAAACAATGTCTGCTTTCCCGGTTAAGCATGTTAACCTCTATTGGAAAATTTTGAAATACCTCTCCTAGGGCCAGCTTTCAAGGGATCTCCATCCGCAAAGCATGTAGATCACCACCAAAGTATATTAGGAAAACCATTAGGGAAAGTGCAGAACAAAGTAAATAGAAAATAGTTCTTGGGGGCAACCAGAGGACTACTAACTGGAATTTATGAAGTACATCTCTATAGTAAAGTACACAAATGTCTCCAATTTGACAGTTCAATGGTGTCACATCATGCAAAAGGGACAATATCCAATCAAAATCTAAATACAAATTGGAGTTGAAACATTGCAAAGTTTTTTTAGGTTTGGTCTGTAGTCATCTCCTGCTTCCGTGTGAATCCAACAGTCAATTCCAATTTTCTATCAATTTGCAACAAGATAAATTCTTCCCATGGTATACAATGGACTTATCTTCTTCCCATGTAAAAACACTTCAATAGAAACAATTTATTTCATGTTTAGTCCACAGGCCTAAATGTTTCGGAACCAAGGACATTTCTAAACAAGTCTTGTAAAGTTAAACAAAGGAACCCTTTACTATTCATAAGAACAACCTAATGTAAAAAAATAATGTAAGAGAAAGAAGAGGAATTAATCACTTTTACATGACTGCAACTACGAGATCTGCAGGCCTAGTTATGCTAACACAAGAAATATAATGCATTAATATGGTATAAGATAAAACACACATATTATTCAAACTTTTATATTCAGCATTAATAATATATAATATATATAATCAGAATAAGTAAAACATTTCATTATGAATTGCAAACTTGTTAAAGCGTCATATTAAGTATGACAGAAAAGTACATTTATTTCTATGCACATGTCTATTTAAACTCATAAATCACACTTTAAACATAAAATCACATTAGTTTAACTACTAGCAGTCACTCTAATATTTAAAATATACTTCAACATCACTTAAATCTAGTTAGCACATTGCTAAACCTGATAGGCACAATGGTGTCCACCACTAATGAAAACATGAGCACTTTTAAAATATGTGTCAGTCTCTACGTTACGCTTCTGAACATGAAAACGTCTGCTGATGTCGGAGTCACTAAAATCACTATAAAATGTTCTGCTCCAACAATAACAACAATATTGTTATCATTATTATTATTATTATTGTTATTATTATTACTAATACAAGTTGCTAAGAAATAATGGGGGTGATTCTGACCCCGGCGGTACAAGACCGCTGGGGCCAGGGTCGGCGGGAGCACCGCCAACAGGCTGGCGGTGCCCCGCAGGGCATTCTGACCGCCGCGGTTTGGCCGCGGTCAGAAGAGGAAAACCGGCGGTCTCCCGCCGGTTTTCCGCTGCCCAAATGAATCCTCCATGGCGGCGCAGCTCGCTGCGCCTCCATGGGGATTCTGACACCCCATACCGCCATCCTGTTCCTGGCGGTTCTCCTGCCAGGAACAGGATGGTGGTATGGGGTGTCGTGGGGCCCCTGGGGGCCCCTGCAGTGCCCATGCCAATGGCATGGGCACTGCAGGGGCCCCGTAAGAGGGCCCCACAAAGAATTTCAGTGTCTGCTCAGCAGACACTGAAATTTGCGACGGGTGCAACTGCACCCGTCGCACCTTCCCACTCCGCCGGCTCCATTCGGAGCCGGCGTCCTCGTGGGAAGGGTGTTTCCCACTGGGCTGGCGGGCGGCCTTTTGGCGGTCGCCCGCCAGCCCAATGGGAAACCCAGAATCACCGCAGCGGTCTAATGACCGCGGTGCGGTATTCTGGAGGGGGGGAACTCTGGCGGGCGTCCTCCGCCGCCCGTCAGGGTTAGAATCACCCCCAATATTTCCAACAAAAATAAAAACAACAGCAGCAATGATAATACCGCTATTAATACTAAAGCATGCATCCATAAAAGCATCCTGCCATTTAATACTAAAGAACAAATAGAAAAAGAGAAAAAAGAGCATCTCACTCACAAACTGCACTTTGTAGGACATTTTGTATTGCCTGACCATTTACTATAAAGTGTTTTACCTATACGTGTGTGTGGAGTTTTATGCCCTGACTTCAGAGCAAACATAAGTATAGGTTTTAGTAGTAAATGTCAGAGGAAAAAAGAGGAATGGACAGGTAATGAGGCAGATTTACTCCTAAAGGGAGTGGGAATAGAGAGGAGTAATAGGTATTTAGGAAGGTTAGTTAGGTGTTTAGAGAGAGACAACATCCCCACACATTAAAGCAAACCAATTGCTGACTCTAGGGGTGAATACATGTGACTTACACCTTTGTAGAAAGATTATAATCGAAGTTTGGGAATACTAGCAGCACTAAACTTTCACCAAAATGTAAAATTACTCAAAAGTGTAAATTACCTTTGTGAAGCAGGCCCATAGGCTTGAAGGTGCAGTTGAAAACATTACAGTCGCGCATCATTCTGTCAGTATGATGTTCCAGAGCCTGCGTCCTAAAACTCAAAAGGCTCTACCTCCAAATGTAACACCTTTGAACCAAGGTACTTTCAGGTTCTGGGAAAACTGAAAAGCAAAGTTCTAGCTAGGCTGTAGGGAGTCTGATTATGTGAAAGAAAGGTTTAAAAGGTTATGTTTGTTAGATATAGAGTTTTAAGTGAATTACCTGTTTTACTGGCAACCAGTCTAGACCATTGCAGATGCACTGACATGCAGTCAAATGTACAAAGATTCAGTGTTAGCCTCATTGCCAGATTCTGCAGTCTCTAAAGCTTAACTATATCTGGCTCTGGAAGCCCTGGATACAGAGCATTACAGTAATGTCAGGGGGGTCAAGGGGCACACATATGAGCCCAGACAACCTCTCAATGCTGACCCAGAGGTATTTAAGCTACGACCATTTTTAACCTCTTCATCTGGGTACAGCCTATACACCAGGTTTGTGGATTTGAGGCCTGAATGGTAATTGATGGTCACTTATAATTTTCAGATTTCAGATTTTGCTCACTAGAATTAGAGAGGGGCAGTATTTTCCTAGACCACAGGTCCTGGGACCAACTGCCTACATCACCTCCCAGGCACAAAATCTCCCCTTTGTCCCCTTTGAATAAAAAAATATGGTCTCTAGTTCTGCATTAAAAGCATACAGTCATGTAGTTGACCAGTGGTATGGTCAGAATTCAGCAACAAATGGATGTCATTTTTACAGGGTAAGTGTTAAATCCAGTTGAACAGTTGGATGTACTGAGTGACAGTGTAACTGAATGGGTGAATTGTTGGGGTTCTCTGCAATGTGACTAAAGATCCCAGGCAGGTTGGAGGAAGAGGAACCGAATGAGATGGATTACAAAGAAAAGAAGAGAACCATGACAGGGTATGGCCTTCCAGCCTGTATCAAAGAATGTTATGATTGACTGTGAAAAATGTCCTTGTGAAGTCCAATAACATGAAAACAGCCATATTTCCTTCATCCTGCCAGCAACAGAAATCATTCATGATGAAAACTAGCACTGATTCCACACTAAAACCTGTGAAGAAATGTGCTTGATATTCATATATCACCTTCATTGGTTCCAAATGATTTGACAGACATTTTGCAAGATGTTTTTTTCCATAATTTGAAAAACCACTTTTAACTGTGTATTAGGACAGTGTTTTTTTTCCAGATGATAATTATCGAGACCTGGTTTCTTAAAGGTGTGTTAGCTCCATTTTTTAGCACTTCAGGGACTATCCCAGAAAATCTCCCAAAGAATTGAGTCAAAACAAAAGTGAGTCAGTAAACCTGATTTACTCAGGAGTAGTATAAAGTTAATCTCAAATGTGCTTATCAAAGGGATGGGCGGCATATCACCTAAAACAGTGGCTGTGTCTTGTGATAGAGGCTTCCTCACAGGAGAGCCTGAATCTTCATTCTATCTTCTGAAAGCACAGTAGATATTTGCAAACTTAAACTAGAAAAAACATAACCAACTTGCCACACATGGGCTGGGAAGAGGGCATGTGTGTGTGTCAACCCTGGTCAAGCAACAGCCACAATCCCTATCTGGGTAAAACACAAAAGTCACCAAATTAAGCAGTGCTCATCCCTGTAATGGCTTGGCACAAAAGCAGTCAGGCTTAACTTAGAGGCAATGTGTAAAGTGCAAATGCAGCATAAAAACAGTAATAAAGTGAAAACACACAACATGAAACATATAGTAAATTTTAATGAATTATTTAACTCTAAAAAGACAAAAATCCAATCAGAACCAGAGTTATTAATTTTTAAAGTTTAAGGTAAAATCTACTGCCTGAAAGATCAAAGTGCCAACCGCAGATATATGGGGCCTGAGACTGGCTGAAAGTCGAAAAACATGGCCAACTGAGATGGAGTGCAAGGTGGCTACAAGAAGTGGATTGGGCTAGGTCTGTGCATACCTTCGGACTTACAAAAAATTTCAGCAAAACGTTGTGTTAGAGGGAAAGTTCAGCTTGGCAAGGCTTCAGGTGGTGTACTAGGAGGAGGAGGCATTGCCAGGGAGCCACTGGACAAAGTAGTAGTGAAGACTTCTATTTTCAAACTTAAGACCTCATTTATAAGGATTGAGACATCATTGCATTACGGCAGAGATGCATCCAAATTTCTTGCAAAGCAACAATACAGGTTTGGATGCCATGGTTGCATCATATTTACAATACGAGGCACCATGGTGCAAGGTCCCAAAGGTGAATCAGAAATTCTGATGCATCAGTGGGAGCTGTGCTGTAACACATCAGCCCCAAAAGTGGTGCATTGCTAAAGTTGGCCTTACAACCGCTGCAACTTCAGCAATGCGTCAAAAATCTGAGGCAATGCATCAGTTCTTGCTTACATAAGCAGCCTATTGTGTGGGGACCAATGAAAAAGACTTAAAAATGGTGGAATAACACATTGTACACTTTTACATTTGTCCTAGATTTAATGTATGCAGTACGGCTATGTGTCACATTACTGTGGGGATAGTCTAGTTATGTTCATGTAGAGGCCTGAGTATGTGTGACATAGTGATTGACAGTGTAATGTGAGTGACTACAAGTATATGTCGTAATTTCAAGTGGCAATACATGTATTACCTACCTTATGTGTGTACCTATCTGTTGTCCCTGAAAGTACACTGGCCTGGGCTTGAGGACCCATTCCTCCTTGGAGAAGTGACAATCCTGGCCTATCCCTTTCAGGGAGCACACAACGTCACATAACCATGCTGCAGTGGATTATGATATCATAAGTGCCATGGTCCCACATTGTTCAAGGGATCCTACAACGTTATTGTCACATGTGTAGACCCACTACCAGCAGGGAAGATGTGAAATACAGATATATTCCAGTGTGTAAAGTGCCTTCATATGGTCAGTTACACAAGCACTGCATCAGTTCTTATGCCTGGGTTAAAGAGGCGTAGGAATTGTGATGCATTCCAGACTTGGTGCAGCGCATTTCAAAGATGTGTCACACATTGAAAAACTTGTAAATATTACTGAGTCAGTTCAAAGTGGGTTTTTACAAGGGCGCGCCTACACTGCATACATTATAAACTGCATGGCACAGCTGGGTCCAGCACAGGTATTTTTGGTGCAGGCCATCCAAAAGTGACACATTTGGCTTAATGCGTTGTTTTGTAAAAATGGAGAAACATGGAGCAGAAAGGTGCCACCTATGCGTCAAAAAAGCTCCTGTTAAATAAGACTCTTAGGGCCTCATTCTGAGTTTGGTGGTCCCAGGACCATGTTGGTGGTGGCAGTCATACCACTAACAGGCTGGTGGAGTAGACTGGCAAATTATGAAATTGGGGTACTTAGAACAGGATACAGCCAAAGCACTGCCAGCACCGCCATAGCAGTCTGGCTGCCAAGGACAACAGTAATCACCTGCAGGCTGATGGAGACCATGTGTCCGCCGGACAGATTACGAGGTTGCACACCACCAAGGTTTCTGCCGTGGTCGCACCACCATGGAAACCCAGACGGAAACGAACTGCATAAAAGGAGACACTCACCTTCAGGAAGCAAAACTCATCCGAATCCACCATGGAACAAGAACTAGATGTCATCCCGCTGCTCCTGCTCACCCAGAGCTCCGGAATCAATGCCGAAGATGATGATCGCAACCATAAGTACACACACTCACCTGTCACTGTTGTATATTGGCAAAGTTTGTGTGCTCACACAACATACCTTAGGGAATGGGGTGAGGGTGACACACATGTAACCTAACACTGACATGCACACTCACAGACAGCCACATACACACATAACACAGCACCGACCCAGTCACACACAATAACACACAACACCACAGCACGTCACAACAACATTGCAACCACAACACCATCAATGCATTGACAAGCAAACACAGTAGATATTACCCAGTGACAAATCACACAGGCAACACAACTTACCCCCAACACGGAACGGACACACACAATTCCACAACCATAAAATGCAGCAATCTACACACAGCAAACACACAGGACATCATATCCGACACACCAAGCACCAAACATGCACATGCACACAGTCAAAGCACACAAAGCCACACAACACTGTAACAAACACATGTCAACACAAACACCACTCAATACCTTGAGAACAACATGTCCCCAACATACACATGCCCATCACACAACACACACCCATCACTGGGGTACAAAAGCATTGCACACAACCTCACATGTTGCCCAGACAAAACAGGTAGCACAAGCACCACTTACACACAAATACTCACACACAAACAATTTTAGCCCTGAACAAATCTGCCCTAAGAAAAGAAAAGCAGGACAAATATGTAACATCGAAACAAACAGCTGGCTGGTCCAAATATGTTTTAAAAATTAGAACTATTATTAAATGTTCAAGGCCATAAGCCAGTACAATGGGAAAATATGCAACATGCACACAATGCACATCTGTGTGCCCTGAACTTGACTCCTGACTGACATGTAACCTCCACAGGTAGGGGCATCAAAGGGGCAGGTAGGCAGCTCATGGATTATCGTGGTCCTAGGCTTAGGGAAGGATTGGGTTCTCTTGGGAAGGGTAGACTTCTTGGCGGGGGAGGGGCATGGGTACTTGCAGGGGATAGGGGAGGCCTTGGAGGTATAAGGAATGGGCCTGGGGAGGAGAACAGAGAATTTAGGGGGCTCATGGGGGAAGATTAGTAGGGAAAAGGTCAAAACATGAAAGAAACACTTTTTTTGACACACAGGGACGGTCATCAGAGGGGGGTTTGGGTGTGGAGGGTGAGGAAGTGGTTGTCTATGCCTTTGGGTGTCTGTTGGATGACTGAGTGAGTGAGGGCACTGAGGGGGTTAGAGGTGCTGGGGGATGCCGTGGTGAGTGGGTGACTGTCTGTTGTGGTGGTGACCTCAGGTATGGTTGGTGTGCTGCAAGTAGGAGTGTCAGTGGTTTTGGTGTCTGCAAGTCGGGTGACTGGGGCAGATGTCTGAGGGTCTGTTTTTGTGCTGAATGTGGGTACGATAAGTGTAGTGGCTGGATATGTGAATGATAGAGTTGTGGCTGCAGGTGTGTCAGGAGTAGTGCCAGTGATGCTGGGGTGGTGGGGGTGTCAGGGCAGGTTGCGACAAATCATTAAAATGTCAAGAATTACTAATGTACACATGATGTTGGAAAAAAAGTGTGTATATTGTACCATATAGGAGGTGTCCTGCCCTATGTAACATGCCCACAATACATTGGCTAAGGGAATGGCATGCTTGCCACCTTCCTTCACAATACCATGTGTATGGTACAAATAGTCTGAACTCACATTTCAGTGACATGTCTTGCACTAGGATAGTAGAAATACCACCATGTTTTTTATCATGTAGGATGTCCACCCTGATTATACATCATATTTGCCAATGTAAAGTCCATGCTTAACAATGGGGACACCTCCTCAGGCCTCTGAGTGACTGTAGCAAGTATTACATGTGAAATTTCAGATCGAGATCACACCCTCACATGAACTTTACATCTAGTTCACAACTCATGAATAATTGGCCTGTTTCTCAGCTGTCAGACCCTATGTTGCACAAAGAGCTATATCAAGTAGAATAGGAATGGACAAAAACCAAAGACCTGGACAATTTACCAACAGGATATCTGGAGTATGGATCAGTAGGAGGGAAGGATGACCCAGCAGGTTAAATATAGAGCAGTATGGTGGTACACATATGACACAGTCACATGTGCATCACCACATGCTTCAATACAATATGGTTAACATTGGTGAGTTGTATGTCCCTAGACACAATATAATGTTCACACCTATATATCAATGTAATAACCTGTACACCTAGGTGTACCTAGAAGACCCTTTGCCTTCAGCACTTACCACATTTTCACAGAATAAATACTTACATATTATACACTGAACTGGCAGAGGGGTATGCATGTGTATAGTCAGTACTTATCCCCTTGTGGCTGATGTGCTGCCCTCAAAAGCTCATCCAACTCAGGGTAGGCCACTGCCAAAATGTGGGCCATTAGGGGGGTCAAAGTCTGGCCTCTGCGTTTTTCCAGGCCAAGCATCTCAGGTCCTCCCACCACTTCCTACAGTGGGTGCTCCACCGGCTGTAAACCCCCAGGGTCCGCACTTGCATGGCGACAACAAGCCAGATTCCCTTTTTTTGATGGGCATTGACTTGCATGGATAACACAGACAAAAGGAGAAAGTTATGTCCACATGCACCATACCAACACAAGTGATCAGAACACTTCAGTCACAGCAAGTAAGCAAACATTCCCTTCCTCTCCATTCAAACTCCTTCTTCATTTTCCATCTGCATCCAGCCCAGCTGTGAAATGGAGTCACCCATACAAGATGCACGATCTGTACCAGGTATTGACTACACACATATGACCAGCCACATGATTGGTCATAACATGATCTCTATTAACATTTCTCACATCAGTATTGTTGAATATGCTGCAATCTATGTTGTGTATAGAAGGAGTTAGATTAAACACTATCTACCATGTATAACCGCTGTATGTCTCCCTATCAAGTACACATGTCCATACAACCACACATGACTGCTCAATCCTTCACTACTGCATATTTCATGTACACCATCATACACTCTACCTTTAACACATTGGTATACCATTGGATTCACCTGCTCCTCTGGTGCACCATATAGTTGTCCATGGGGTAGGACCTCATCCACAAGCTTGGCCAGCTCTTCTGGAGTGAAGGCTGGGGCCCTATCACCTGCAGGATATGGCATGATAGCCCCCAGAGGCAGTACACAGCAGCTCAGATAGTGGAGGTCTTGCTGGCAGTAGTGTCAGGAGTCAAGTGAGGGATTCTGCAGAAGACGGTGGTCACATCCAATACGCACATGACCAACACCGCCGGCGGACATCGCCATTGACCCAAGTCCACCAAAGACAGCAATGTGTTACAATGGCAATGTCCACTGCAGTTGTAACTGCCTACTGCCATGGCAACAACCTCTGGCAGAGTTAGGTTACTTCCTCATGTAAAGTACAGTGGGGCAGGCAGCTGCCATTTTGAGGCAATTATATGTATGGGAAAGAAATTAAAGGTGCATCATTTACTATTAACTATATAGTGCAAACTTGTTTTAGGTGCTGCTTTCATGTTTAGTAGTCTCAATGTCATTGTGATTAGTGAAAGCTGTGTAAAAGAGGTTTGGCTGGTAATGGACATGAAAATCTATTCCCAGCATCCTACTTGCCACGTCAATGCAGTGTAGATGCAACAAAGATGTTTCACGTGTAAACTAGGCTGAACTATCAAACACTGCTAGTCACAAATACCTATGCATGTGAAGTACATTTGATGGTTTAGAGGAATCTGCGCCAAAGGTAACTGATATAGAATGCATAGCAATTTGCTGTACATCAAATGTCATATGTTTTATCTGGAGTATGTGTGACTTGTATATGGACATATTCATTATATGTACATTTTAGAATATACTGACAATCTGTTTCTGTTTCACATAGTTACCCTGGCATGAGGAGAGGAAGACAACTTCCAGTCTACCGGCCACTAGTAGACCTGCAGACCATGGAGGAGAGACACATAATACATATATATACATATCACCTGAATAGGCATGCAGCATGGATCTATGTCATCAGTTGGAGTCAGATCTGATGCCTGCCATTCGCAATCCCAATAGCATACCTCCCATTGTTCAAGTCATGTCAGTGCTACACTTCCTGGCCACTGGGTCCTTTCAGAATACAGTGGCACTAACTGCAGGGATGTCACAGCCCATGTTCAGTCTGATTTCCAAGTCTGTACTTTCTGCATTTTTGAAACACCTGGACAGCTACATCAGGTTTCCCCAAAGTACGGATTTGGCATATGTGAAGGCAGAATATTATGCTTTGGGGCACATTCCACATGTGGTTAGAGCAATAGATGGCACCCATGTAGCCTTGGTTCCCCCAAGTACAAATGAATAGGTATAAAGGAACAGGAAACTACCATTCCATCAACATCCAATTGGTGTGTCTGGCAGACCAGTACATTGCACAGGTTTGTGCAACGTATCCAGGATCAGTCCATGATTCCATCATCATGTGGAACAGCAATATCTCACTGCTACACAGAGAGGGCATTGCTGGTTGGTAAGTCACATATGACATGTGTGTCTGCAAAGATTTTCTCCTGCTATTACAAATGTGCATGTCCAAAATATGTTTGTGTTGTTATTATACCTATTCCTTACAGGTGACTCTCGCTATCCAAACCGTCCTTGGTTATTGACATCAGTGAGGTACCCAACCACCCCAGGGGAAGTCCACTTCAATGTGTCCCACAGAAGGGCACGTCATGTCAGGAGCGGACCTTTGAGTTCCTGAAGGCAAGATTTCACAGCCTGGACAAATCAGGAGGAGTACTCTTCTACTCACCCAACAATGTATGTCAAATTATTGTTGCCTGCTGCATGCCCCACAATCTTACCCTGAGACGTCGAATACCATTCGTACCAGATGAGGGGAAGCCAGCAGAATCTGTGGGTGGAAATGCAGATTTGCCCAGTGAGGATGAACCTGATGAAGATGAAGCTTGAGACATCAGGGCAGATCTCATCAATCAGTACTTCAACTGACTAAAGGAATGTGATGTTTTCTTAAAAGTGAGATTTCATTTAGTTGTCTGTAATTGACGCCTGGCATGTCACATCCTATTTACCATCATTTGTGAGATCTTAGGTTTCTCCAATGCCAATGACACAGGTATGCATGCAGATTAGTAGTTGGTATTATGTACTCAACGGTGTGGTGTACACTGTAATTATTTGTTACTACATATACAAAGTAACACTTGTACAATTGACCTGTCAGAATATCTGTACATTTAAAATTATGTCCTATCCCTTATCCTTGGCAATCACGGAATTTCTGAGTTTCTATTTGGTTCAACCTCAATGGAAAATACAGACAGTGTCAAAGGCAGATGGAATTTGCAGGCAGACATGAGAAGTGGACATAGATGAAAGCAGTAAGTGGTTAGCATGGGTATGTGGAGTGTCACTTGTATGACCAGACTGTGAGAAAACTGGAATGGAAGTATGTTTTTCCTACAAGAATGCCTGTATGGTACTGGAGGTGGTCAAATGGTCCCATGTGTATGTCTATATCTGTCTGACACGTGAAAATGTTGGTCCAGAGCCTCTACCATCATAATGGTTTCTGTTGTATATGGCCTACCTTAAATATAGCTGTCAGTGTGTTAATACTTTGCAGACGAATGTGCATGTCTCTTGGGACTGACATTGGTGAGTGACAAGCCTACAGGTACCTGACCACGGTAAGTGAAATGTTCCAGGACTGGATACATCAGTACTGATCTCTGTCTGTATCATTGGGTATGTGATAAGGCTTTACCTGGTGATACAAAGGACCAATCTGTTTGCCGCCTGGCTTGTAGAAAGACTGACATGTCTCTAACCTCTGTATCCTGTGGGTTATTAGTGACATTAGGGGCATTCTGAAGTCAACAGTAGTACTACTCTATCTACTGATTGCAAAATATACTAATACATAAGTGGAGTTGTACAATATAGCTGATTTGGGTCATGTCTATGTTACAATCCCAATGTTATGAGTCTCCTGGTTATATAGCACACATGTGTTGTCCATAACAAAGGCTGTGCAATACAGAGGGACATATTGGGACAAGAGGTGTCATGCATGACAGTTGTACATGGTTGATACACGACACTTACACAGTACCTGTGTTAAAGTTGTATTTATTGGGCAGTGCAAAACAATATGTATGAATTTAAACTGAAATAACAGAAAGTAAACAGTAAATGGGTCAGACATGGTGGCTGAAATCATTAGGGTAGCTGCTACACCACTAGGAAACACATGTCCAGTGTCTTTGCACCATAGTAAAATGGAGTCACATTTCAGAACAGTCAACAGCATGTATCTGTGTCACACAAGGGGAAACAATCAGGAGAGGTTTACTTCCTGGCAGTGGGTTTGGTCTTGGCATCTGTTCATTCTGGATGTCTAGGTGGAAGTCCACATTTGTGGGGGGTTCCTCTGCTACACAGAGTGGGGTGTCTGAGGCATGTCCTTCCCCTGGCAGAGCCTCCATTCCACTAGCAGTCTCAGATGTTGAAGGGGCTGATGACTTACCACTAGTGGCAGAGGCCTTATGCTATGTGGCAGACCTACTCAGGGCTGTGTTGATGTCCCTTAGCAGCCTACAATGGTGCATGGCTTCCTAGTGGTTGTCCCTCTTCAGCTGTTGGATTCCCCCCATCATGGTGAGTACCTGGCCCATCATGGCTTGGGAATTTTGGTAGGCACCCAGGACTTGGGAGGTGGTTTCCTGGTCAGTATTGTCCCTTTGAGTACCCATTCTCTGGCCCATACCATCCCTCCCTTGCACTCTACCCCTACATGCCGTGTCCTTGGCACAGTGTGCCCACTCCCAGTGGGGGCAGGTCTATCATTGTCAGGGGTGACAAGAGGAGACTCAGGTACCTGTACTGAGGGCACACAATAGAAGAAACAGTCCTTGGGACAGAAGTTTGGGTGTGAACGGTAGATACAACAGGACTGGGAGGAGAGAATGTAGGCAGGGTCAGGATGACAGTTGTTGATTGACCAGGTGTCCCTGATGGACCAGCTTCTTTGTCAGTGTCCAAACATTCAGGGATGTTGTCACCACTGGGGCCTTCATCCAGAGGGGTTGTGGCAGCCTATGGTATCCTTGGTGACAATGGCCAAGTTAACTGTGGGACAAGTAGAACACACAGTTACTGTAAGTGATACAATAAGTTATGTTTAAGTTTGACAATTAGTGATATTGTATGAGATGCACACACTGCCTTAACATGATCCCCGGAAATGACAATGACAGTTGCTACCAATTCTTACTTTGTACAACATTAGACTCTGATATTTCAATACCATACACCATGCTCACAGGTATTAAGCTAAGTTGGTAGTTATTTGACTGCTGATACCCTCTTATATTGTCTGACTACTGACAAGGGTGATAACCTTTTTGTGCCTAGTGAATTGTATGGCATGATACATGGCACAAAAAGCTGCACAATGCACAATAGTGTCAGAGTAGGGACACAGTACGGGAGTAGGCAATTGACATTGACCTCTATCTGGATGCACTGCATGTGCATCCACTTGGGCATCGAAATTTAGCCTCCCCCCAGGTGAGAACATTTCCTTTTTAGGAATCTTTTCCCTAAGGGCCTTTTGATTGGGCACTCGGCTGTAGCTGTGTTTTACTTGTAATGATAGTGGGAGTGGGCCATTGCATTGCTGTCATTGCCATAAACTGTTTCACAGTGGAACATTCATGATGGGTTACATTAGTTGTTATTTTCACATGCATGTCATCTCACATTTGGTGCACTGTTCTGGTTTTCTTTATGGTGGAAATTGCCTTCAGAGAATCATAGTGCTATCAGTTCCCAGGACCTAACATCCCATTCCAAGGGATGTGGACCCAGGTGAGTTTAGTAGACATGTGGCATGCCAGAGAGGGGTATTTGTACACTTGGCACAAAGGAGTGGCAGGTGGTTTGGTAATTGAGGTGATGTAAGGTGGTGAGGGAGCATGCAAGACAAAACATTTTGGTGGCATGTAAGTTGTGGGGACTTATCAGACCCCACTCCCCCATGTGCTCCAGTCAGGCCTTCAGGATGCAGTATGTCCAAGAACTTCTCCTACCAAGATGTAAAAGTAGGGGAAGGAGGTGGGGCCCACTGCCAGTTGTCATGGACTGTACCTTCCCCCTGAGGTCATGCCACCTCTTCCTGATGTCCTCCTTAGTGTGGGGATAGCTGCCTACACAATTCACCCTGTTGAATATTCTTTGCCACAACTCCTTTTTCTTGACAATTGATGTTTGCTGGACCTGTGCTCCAAACAGGTGTGGCCCACCCTGACAATATCGTCCACCATGACCCTCAACTCATCATCAGTGAAACAAAGGTGTTTTTGTGGGGACATGGTAGTGGTGGTGTAGACGGTGAAGTAGTGTTAAAAAAATGTTGAAAAATGTTAGTGATGAGGTGAAGGTGCTGTGATGTGAGTGGGTGATGGTTGTTGTGTATTGTGTTTGATTGTAAATTGTATGTTGTGTATGTTGTGCATGTGTGGGATGTATGGGTGGTGAAATGTGTATGGGTGCCAAAAGGTTTTATAGACAAATCTGTGATAGGTATTCCTCCTCTGTGGCTGTCAGTGGTGTTTTGTTTGCAAAGGATTGTGGGTTGTGTAGGGGTGTGTTATATAGTGGACTATATAGGTGTGTCAGGTTTGTATCAGGTGTGGGGTATTCAAACTATCCAACGTGGTGTGGTGCTCAGTGTGATGTGAATTCAGACTGCCGCTGTTCACACCACCAAGGGTTTTCCACCCTGGAAGAACTGCTGTTGTGCTTTCTGGATTGTAATCTGATGCAAGAATAGTTTTTGTGCTTGCGGTGCTGGTCGTGGGACCATCTTATTTCCGTCCTCATGTATCCAGGCGGTTTCGGGATTTTGGCTGTTTCTTGGAGGATTTCACAGTGTGACTCTTAATACGGCTGTTGGATTACAACCTAAATGGTGGTGTTTTTGGCAGCCACCACCACAGCGGTCTTGCCAAAAGACCACCAAACTCGTAATGACCCCCTTAGTCTTTTTTTTGTACGTCGAAAATCTCCAGCAGGACAAGGATGTAGGCATTAGTGATTAAGAGACCCACAAGGCCTGATACCCATTTGGCAAAGGACCACTGAACAGGATTTGTTGCAGCAGAGGAGAACATAGTGGGAGTCAGGCTCACCAGTGATGCACCTTGGGCGGATAGGAGAGCAGGTTGGTTCCGGTTTCCTTTCATTTATTAGAGCATATTGTGGATTTTGTCACCTTTAACATCACCTCTAAGGGCCCATGGCTGAAGGGGACCTCTGGGGTGGTTTGGATTCCCTCAGGCTAGCTCAACATGTTTGGAGTGTTTTCTCTCTTTGAGGCTCTGATCTGGAGGCCAGCTAACTAGCCTTTAGATTCACTCTTGTAGTCCTAGGTTCAAGAAATGAAACAGGGCTCAAGAAGCAGGGCAGGCCACTGAGGGTTCAATGCAGGCTTCAGGCATAACAGTAGTCCTTCCAGGTGCAGCAAAGCAGTCATCTAAATTACTCACCAGGCCACAGCAGCAAGCAGTCCTCTGAGAGTCATTCTGCAGGTCCAGAAAGTGAACTTAAGAGTGGGTCTGAGGGTCCTATTTGTAAACATGGTGCCCCCTTTGAAGTAGGAGAAGTTTCCTGCCTCCCCTGCACTGTTTCCAAGTTGGCTGCATTAACAATGCAGTGGTGACAAGCCCTTTGTGTGTAGACAGGGCACTGCTTAGTTGCAAGTGGGGCTTTGCCCAGCTTTGCCCCCTGTACTGCCAGTGATGGTCTATCCAGGCACATTTAATCCTTCTATTGTATGCCTGACTGGGAGGAATAAACAAACTCATGTGGCATTTTTAAAATTGTAACCTAAAATCCAACATTAACATCAAAGATGGTTTTAAATTACAAATTCTCAAACACCAAATATGAAATGTTTACCTGTTCCCAATCAAAAGTTACAACGTATGTGATAAGGCAACCCAATGATACTTTTTGGGAGAGGTATGCCTCATAGTAGTGAAAAATGAATTTAGAAATTTTTCACCACTAGGACATGTAAAACATAAAGGGGGTTATTCCAACTTTGGAGGAGGTGGTAATCCGTCCCAAAAGTGACAGTAAAGTGACAGTTATACCACCAGCCATATTACAAGTTCCATAGGATATAATGGACTCGTAATACGGCTGGTGGTAAATCCGTCACTTTACCGTCACTTTTGGGACGGATTACCACCTCCTCCAAAGTTGGAATAACCCCCAAAGCCTTTCAATTATAATGGGCTACCAGGCCTTCCTTGGGGGTGATTTACATGCAATAAAGAGAGAGTTTAAGGCTTAACAAGGGTGTTATATTGTCAATGCGAATCAGCAACTTAAAATTACGTTCAGCCTGCAATGGCAGGCCCATGACATGTTTTAAGGACTAATGTAAGTGGGTGGCAAAACGTGCAGCAGACCCACTTGTAGCACTTGATTTACAAACCCTGGGTATATGGTTACCACTTTACTATGGAACTATAAGTAAATTTAATGCATCACTCAGGTGTAGGCCAATTTGCCATGTTTTAGGGGGAGAGAAGAGCACCTTAGCACTCGTTAGCAGTGGTAAAGTGCACAGTGTCCCAATGCCAGGAAAAACAAATGGAGGAAACTAGGACGGTAAGGCAAAAAGTGTGGTGGAAGGCCACCATAAGGCTTATCTTTAAAAGATTGTGAGAAGGGTTTTGTGAAAGTTGGGAGGCTGTGAAATATACATTGCCAGCATACAAATGTTATTTCTATTGCTGTAGAGTCTCTTTAAAGGCTATCCATTGGTCACTATCGTAGCCATGCCCCCTTTGCCATTTCATGTGCCAATGTCAACCTTAACTCCCACAGTTATGGCAAGTACTATATTTTCTGATCTCACATTATGGGTTCTGTCCTGTTAGTTAGTTTGTGAATAGCACTAAACAGCGTCTTTATCTGTGTGGATGTGGAGATACTGTCTGTCCGCTCTACATAAAAGTCCAGGAAAAGTGATCTTGTTGACTCAAAACCAACCTGTCCTATCTGCTTAGACTACTTTCCTCAAAGTGGACAAAACAACAGAAAACTGATTATAAAATGATCCTTCCAGGACAACTCAGTGGACTATAGGTCAAACTTCTAGTAGGGACTTTCCCTGTATTCCTGCATTCTCACTGTATTGTTTTTATTTTTCCCAACCGTTTGAGTGGCCCTGATAATTAGGAACCATTTTCAAACTACAGATTGGTGCTTCGTAGGCTTGCCATTTGGCAAATTTAAGGTGGGGAATCATCCACTGGTCTTCCTAGTCCTCAGTCTTAGGTTGGTACTTTTCTCTGGTTCTTTTGCACAAGCACTGACAGATGCATAGCCTTCTTAAGTCTCCAATAACCATAATGTCTTGAGACGTAACATGAGTGTGTGTGCATGTACAGATCAAAGCATTGCTTCTGCTTCTCAATGTAATTTTGTTGTGTAGGGGGCAGACACTAACTTAAGGACCTTCTGAAACAGTAAGTTAATACATGATCTGTAGAGCAAACAACTCAGAAACACAGCAAAAGTGACAGATCTGCCTCAATGAGCTTTGCTTGATTCAATTCATGCTCTAACTTGTATGGTTACACAATTGGAGAATACACCTATTCACAGATACATTTGTTCAAACAGGCATATAGCTCCATTATGAATCTGAATGCAGAGTGCATGATGCAGTCCAAGGCATTCTTGCAGACAGGGATCCTTTGTGTTTATTCTTCTTAATGTTCACAAACACTATGTAAAGTCATTTCTGGTGTGATCATTCTTGAACATTACAAGAAGAGTGAATGCTTTGTGAACATTACTGGTGTAGCTGTATTACAGATTCTACAGGTCAATGTGAATGTTTATTTTTGTGTTGGAATTGTGTTCACCATATGAAGGAAGAATGCTGCCCACAAGGGTCAGCATCACCCGTCTTCCTAGTTGTCTGTTATAAGTAGGCCTGTTAAAAAGAAATCCATATAGTTTGTGAGCCAAGCTACAAACTGAAATATGTAATTTGACATCTGCAAGAAGAGGTCCTGGCATCATTTGTTGCAAATAAACTCAACAATGACCCCCTCAACCTGGGGAGGAATAGTGGCACAGACTGATTGTCTGGAGGGATGCATGGGATGCTAATTGGCAGTGGGGATCTCATGAACTACTTCTCTTTCAAGATATAACTTGGGCTGCCTTTCAACTCACAAAACATCGCTTGACTTAACCCTGTGTGGAAAATTCTGCTGAAGATGTTTTCAAGAATGTGAGGTAACTTTGCTGCCATTTCCTCTTGGCTAGGACTAAGGCTAGGCTAAGGCTAAGAGCCCTGTTTCAACTCTGAGGGCCTAAACTTCTAGGAAGACCCCATAAGTCCAATGAGATTCAGGGGTAAATTTACTATAATTTCATGCAACACAACACCCCAAGGGAACATGCTGTCCTGTATTGTGTGAAAGGGAGAGAGTAGAAATGCTCCATATTTACAAAGATATGGATCATTTGTGCTCAATCCTGGGCGTTAGTGAACATGTGCTGCCTAGCTCCAATATAGGCGTTCTTGAACTACAGTCAAAAGGTACCTGCATTACGGATAGGATTGTTTTGGTGTAGAAATTAGTACTTTTCTATACAAAACAGGCTTTGGAGGTATATTCTTCTTTCTGTGTAAACTAAAGGTTTTTCTCTTCGTTGGACTTCTGTTAAGTTGGCACACTATTTTGCCACAAACCCAGGTTTTCAAGTCATTGTTAATCTGGGTTTCCATCAACATGCATGTGTGAATGCATGGAAACCCCCATGCTCCACCGATGTAAAGCATACCCAAAACAAAGTAACGCAAAGCAGCCCTATGCACTGTATTGTGTTACTTTGTATTTACTAAACCACACAAAGTGGCTTTGCATGGCTTCATAAAGGTCAAACTGGATATTGTGCCAGGCTGCTCAGCAAAAGTGACACAACCCCAATGCAAGATCATAGTAGATCTGGGCTTTTGTGGAAAAGGCTCCTCCTGCTTCATCAATCAGAATTGACTACACTCAAACTCTGAAGCACTGTCCCCTTTTATTACTTTTACCATCAATGCTTATAACAAATTGCCTTGGTGGTTGGTTTATTTTGAAATGCTGTAGATGTCTGCAAACGTGAAAATGTCATGAACCTTAAACTGTGCAAATTAATCTATAGTAACCATTTTTAAGAAGGGAATATTTCTCTATCATCCATAAATAATTCAGTCAACATCCTATGCTTCGTAAACATTTGCTGTTTCTGAACAATGCCTCTTTAATTTATCGATTCCATACTGCATTACACTGGTTCTGTAACTTTTTTGTTTAAGTGGGTTTTAAGCTTTGCAAATATTACAAATATTACAATGCTTCAGTAACAGTATATAGAGGAGTAGGAAATGGGTTCTGTCCATTTAATTCCCCTAGATCGTTCTCTTTTGACCTCCTGATTTTGGACTTTTACAGTGGATGAGTCTCACTCATGGTAATTTTTAACCTAGAGTATATTCTGCAGAAATGGATTGAGATTTCGAACAGTAAGTATCTGCCTTTAAAGATAAGGCCCCTATTGCACATCTAGAGTATGAGGCTCTGGATTGGTTGCAGACACATGTGTGCGTTGCATATGTGAGACTCCTGTATGCCACTGTATCTGCACACATATTGCCCATCACAGAAGGGACCTTTCATAGATTGGTGTGGACCTGGTGTAAGCCGTATAATGGGCATTCATAGTGCAGGTCTGTAGTGCTCACTGATTCTGTGGCGCTTAACTAGATTACACATTATGACATCTGCATCAATATGCCACATAAGGTGCTGTGAGATATCAAGTTTAGGGTAAACATGCTTCCTAAGCGTAGCTCCACAGTCTCTTTTAACATATGCACATTCCTTTGGCCCTTTAAGACTTGACATATTTACCTAGCTCAACTATAATCAGATTCCAGGCCCATGTCCCCACTACGAAGTGAAGTAAATTCCTCTATGGCCAGCAGAAGGATCAAAGTCATGCCCACATTAATCGAGCCATTAACACTGGTTGACCCAATTTCTTGAGCTGTAGAAGATACCCCCTTGTAGGAGTAGGAGAGAGCACCAGTAGCCCAGCAGAGGGCAGGTCTGGCAATGGAGAGTCAGAAGCAGTCTCCCCAACTAAAAGAAACCATTAGAGGCCAGAAGGCCTGAAGAAAATACTCCTGGTGGCTAGTGCTCACTACCAGGAGCAAATTATGTCTTTCTTGTGGGAATTGTACTTACAGTGTGAGAGAAACTGAAAGAAGAAGCCTGGCTCCCTAGAGGGGACCATGCAGCGAATTAAGCATATAGTATTCTGCCATATTTTTGCAAATCTACCTCAGGGGAAGGAGAAGACCCCAGAAACCAGCACATCTTTGATTTATGTAACTTATTGGGTGGGTATACATGGGCCTTTCTGAGGAGATCTTTGGCCCTGGGGACCCCATCTTCTGGGGCCTGAAGCAAAAGAAACTGTTCTGGTGGAACCAGTCTCCATGGGACGGCAGTGGACAATGCTCATCTCCACTCTACTTCAACCCTAGCTGTGCCACCTCATGCTCCCCACATCTGTGACTCAGGAGAGTAAGTGAGGCACAGCCTGCAGTGACGGAGTTCATAAAGTCAGGTAGGCGGAAAGTCACCCAGGCAGCACAGTAGTACACTCTCAAATATGCTGATTACCCCAACATCAAAAAAGGCATGTGGATGCCCAGGGTGGGCAGGGGCACCAGCAAGAAAATTAATAAAATGGAACAAGGCCACATGCTGACTACAAGGAAGCCTCCCCAAAGAGCATGTAGATGGTCATATGTTGTTCAATCCCCCGGTGATAGAGGGGCCCATTCACCATTGTGAGGGGTAAAAACATTTTCATATTGATTCTTTTGGTGTTCCAGGAGAGGCAAGAACACCACTCATATTGAAGCATTTGGGAGCTTCAAGAATAACAACAGTTCCTCTTCAAAGATATATTTCTAGAAAAGACACACTAAGACTCCCATGGGATTGATTTATTGACCCCAGGAGACACTTTCCATTAGATCAAGTGTTTTCAATCTGGCTGCTTTTGTCCCTGGGCTCCGGAATGTTGTGTGCCTTGTTGGTTGGTCCTGAAACTGTAGTAGCAGTATAGGACAATTAATAAAATGTTATGGGACACATATTTTTTAATATAATGCTTTATTGACAATGTTCGTATTGATAATGTAAAGTTTTATTTAACTTTAAATAGCATTGAACAGTGGCATCACTCTCATTGGCTTGAATGGTGTATTATAGCATGTTTTCATCTTTTACTAACATGAGCAAGCACTCACAAAAATGTAGACCTGCCTTAATGATAATGAAACCATCCTATAGTGTGATATTGCATCTAGTATAGGTGGGTGATATTCTGATTATTGGGCTGAGAACCCTCAAGGAGTGAAGGAGTGTAAGGTGTTATGAGGGCATCACCAAAAGTATTCCCATCTATTTCATTGCACGTATTTGTATTTTAATGGGTATTAGGCAGTATGTGTGTGTGTGTGTGTATGTGTATGTGTGGGTGTGTGATAAAAGTACTTTTCCTTTTTATAATAAAAAGGACTGACTGGAAAATGATTTATTCAGTATTGTACTGCAATTTGATTTGTGGTTTGCAGTAAAAAAGAAGAAACTTGCAGACCTATTACTTGTAAAGCAGATCTTTCAAAACTAATAATCCAATTTCCTACAATAGTGTTTAGCTAGGTGCTCTGGTTTCTTTGCTGTACAGTGTCAGCACCATTTATTTAACTTGTTTAGTGATTTTTATTTGAGATTCCCAATCTCATTGTGAGATTATAGGTATCATAGTACAATTACTGGGTTATGGTTAACTATTGTATTTAGTGTACTTTGATACTGTAAATATCTCTGATACCTCCCTTGCAATGTACCTAGACTTATCCTCTGAGTAAAGCCTTGGCTGGCGTCCAACTTCTACCCAGAGAATCTGGAAGGCCTAGGTGGACTCGGCTTTCACAAATGTGACAGACACCCGATCCAGCATATTACAAGTGCATTATAATGCCCTTGTAATTGGTGGATGGGGTGTCCCGCGTGTTTGTGATAGAGAATTTTGTCTGCCAAACTCTAAATAAGGCCTCTGATTGCCTAGGTATTGTTAACACATAGCAATTTTACTCTAGGCCCCTGTGACTGTGTGCCTCACAAAACCTAAAAAGAACAAGGTGATGGATTAAATGCTTGAATTAATCTCAACCACTGGCAATTGCTTAGGGCACATCCTAATCCATTGTTTTTTGCCTTCTATGCTACCTCAGTTTGGATCCAACTATTTGCAAATCAGTCTTTACCCTGCTCCTCATGGGAACAGTCCAGCCTGAACTGCCGAACCGGATTATCCCTGAACCGGAACACAAGCAACCTAGGACTGGTTTTGCTCTAGTTAGGACTCTTCAGCCAGCTATAGCTTGGTTCCACTGGCATAGTGAGCCTGGGACCCATGTCTGGGCATTCCTGATGCATGTAGGGCAGCAAATGCAAAAAAGAAGAAGGTGATGGATGGAATGCTTCAATTAATCTCAGCCACTGGCAATCACTTGGGGCTGCATCCCAATCCATCATTTTCTTTCCCCACCATGACACCTCAGTTTTCAACCCAGCCATATGCAAATCAGTCTTGACCTGTTACTCATAGGAGCATTTCATCCCGACCTGCCTAGCCAGGTCCTCCCTGAACCAGAATAAAAGCAACCTCGGGCCAGTTTGACCCTAGTTAGGGCTCTTCAGCCAGGGATAGATTGGTTTTTGTGGCATAGTGTGTCCGGTACCCACATCTGGGCATATCTGTCACTCTTAGGGTGGCAATTGAAAAAAGAACAAAAGCCAGCCTGATATTGTGTGTTCCTGAAAGGGATTTCATAGTGAGTATTAGCATTCTCTCTTGATTCATTAGCCTAGCCCTGCCAGCACAAGAGATTCCATTCAAACATATGCTCTGGGAGAAATAATCTAGACAAAAATGAACTCTATAGATATTTTGTACACATTATATTGCTTCCTTATGAGTGTTAGAGCACTTTCATGTTTTATTTGAACATTTTACTATCAGAAATCACCTTTGGCCTTTAGGTGGGAGAAAGCTGTACATAGCAAGTAGATGCTCAAATCTTCACTTGTTTACTCTGAATACAGGGTAAAGACAATAGAAACAAGTTAGTGTGCCTGTAGCATTGGTTGACCTATTGAAGAAGTCCTTTTGTTCCTCAAAGTAAATCATGACCTTAGTAATATAAGTAGGAAAACCATGCTAGAGTAATGCACAAAAACATTTTTAAAAAAATGTTTCTTGAGATACCTGCTATCGTAGCTATTTGAACAGCTGTCAGCTAAGGCCAATCGCGATCAAGCAGACTTGGGGTCCAATTTCTATGTTGTCAGAAAGGGTACTCTATTACTACAGAATACCTTTCCCACCAGCATAATGGTCTGCCCACCAGAGTTAAAAGTAGGTGGACCTCTGGTGCAACCATGACAGAGACTACTCTGCCTTTACTATGGTTAGCCCCTCGGATGGCCTGACAGATTAGGGGCCATCAGAGACCGACCTGTATGTCCGCCCATGTAATCCAGATGGGCAGACATAAAGGTCGGTTTTCACTGCCTGACACTGCCAGGAAAACCCTGGAAGTGAAGGCAGTAAAAACTGCAAAATTACCATGGCAAAGAGGCATTGTTTTTCTTTATTTAAAAAAACAAAATCTCATTTTGGGGTTTTGTTTGTGAAAATAAAAAATGTAACTTTTGATATATGACAAAGTTACAATGCATTGATAGGAACCTCCTTGCTGGTGGTTCTTGTCAGTGAGGTCTTGGTGAAGCCAAGATGTCTACTTACAAACTTAGGGCCTGATTTAGATCTCAAAAGACCTATGAGATTTAATTTTCATTGGAAAGGTTATCTGTCACTGTAGTGATGGAGTACCATTCCCCGAGATATAAATCAGGACCTTAGTCATTGCTTTTGAGCTTGGAGTTTTTCAGTGGGACAAGATTGCAGACTGTAGACAAAGTGGGTTCCACAAGGCTAGATACCTTCACTGTGAGGTCCTGCTGAACTGGATTTGCTGCTGCGAAAAGATCCGAGTGGAAGCAACCTGAATCTTTTGCTCAGTGGCAGCGTACCTTCATTAAATTGGCTTGGTAGGTTGACTGTGGCCCTCCGGAGTTCTTTGGAGAAAAAAGTTTATAAGTCCCAGTTTCAGAAAAAGTTAGGAGAAGTACATTTTCAACCCAGCAAGTGTCCAGGACCATGGGAACTGCATTTGGGTTCAAGGCTCACAAGATCACAGGCCAATAGCAGGGTCCAGGTCAGGTCCAGTTTGAACTGTTCAGCAGGGCAGGTACAGGAAAGGCCTCTTGTAGCTTGTTCTGCCCTTCAAGCTTGAACAAAAGGTCAGTTTTTGGCAATTTGTGCCACCTTGCCTTGCTTTGTAAAGAAAATGTAATCCAATGTAGTGGCTTGCACTGCATTGCTTTACATTTTATTCTGGGAAGCGTTACATGGGTGGAACATGGGCGTTCCCATGCATCCACCCATGGATTTCATGCAATCCCCGATTTACAAAGGTTTCTAAACCCGGGATTGCATGAAATTTCTACACCTCCCAGAGCATGGCATAACGAGGAGAAAAATATGTTTTTCTCCTCGTTCTTTCTCTTTTCTATGTGTGCAAACTGCAGCACACATTGAAAGAAGAAAATGTCTTGAGAAATTGTGAAGTGGGCCAGTGAAAGGAGAGAAAATAAATGCTCCATATCTTTGTAAATATGGAACATTCTACCCTCTTTCTATCATGCACTGTAGCACAGCAGCTTTGCTTGCTGCCCTGAATTGTGTGAAAAGTTAGTAGATATGCCCCTTAGAGTTCGCTTCTTTTTCCTGTATACCGAAGTGAGAGCACGTCCAGTCTTCTAGAACCACATCTAGCAGGTCTTCCACTGGTCCAGAAAGTGTTCTCAGGAGGGTCCAAGGGATGCTACATTTATGTTTGGTACCAACCTTTGGGAGGGGAAAACTCCTGGCCAATCACTAACAAATGGGGTAAAAATTGAAAGAATGAACAAATCCACCTTTGCCGCATTTCCTGTTTTCTCTACTTAAAAGAACTCCATAGTGCTTCTTTCTACTGAAAACCAAGATGGCAGAACCATTCTTCCCGTGCCAACCTAGAGGTATAGCCACAGAGATGAACAAAAATTCCTCTGTGGTCAATCTAAACTGGTTCTGGGGGCAGCTCCCCTCCCACTGGGCTTAGTTCTGGCTGACTGGATCAACAAAGAAGGGCCCTGACCAGGTGTCAGCAAACATTTACCTGTGACAGGGTCGGCCCCTTTGAAGATAATCAACTCCCTGGGCACAGACCAGATGGCCATCCTACAGTAAAAACAGAACTCTTCCCTACACCAAAGGTCTTTTGCTTAACTCTAGGAGCAAGATCACACCTCATCAAGGGGGACAATTCAGCTGCCAGGTGACAGTTGAAGCTCATGCAAATTGGTTGCTTGAGGCTTTACGTAGACAAAAAGTAACTTTGTAAAGTTACCTTTTCCAAAACATTTATTCCAAATGCAACTTTACCAGTGAATTGGGCTTTTAAAAATAGTTCAAAAAGTCCAAAAACAAAATTTCTAAATATTTCCAAACTGGGAATGACATTATTACACTGAATATTGTATTCCAGTGCCTTTCCATGGAGCAACTAATCCTGCTGCAGTAAAAATAGCTTTTGTGGCCGTTTTACTGTACAGGCATGTTTAGCAGTGAACGGTTACATGACCAGCTTTTAAATATCATTCAATTTGTCTTATGAGCGGTAAGGCCTACTTAGGGGTGTTTTATTAATATGTAAAGTGAAGGTTAAGGCCTATCAACAGGAGTTATATTGGCAGGTCGAATTTACATTTTTAAAACTGCACAGTTAGCCTGGTGAGTTTAGGCTTGCAGACATGATTACACTGTCACTGTAGTGAACGGCATAATGGGTGCTACACTCCACTAGTGACATTTCACTTTTGGACCTAAGGGCACTTGGTACTATATGCTAGTGTCTTAAAGGTAAATTAAGTATGCCAATTATACCAATTGATCATGCCAAAAGGGGGCGCATAGACAATGTGCAGAGTTCTACAACCAGCAAACAAATAAGGCAAACATCTTTGACATGGGTGCTCCCCAACAGTAGGAGGGGAGAACTACCCAGAACATGAGACTTCTCATCGGTAAGGTAGAAAAACCTGCAAAGACCAACAGCATTGGCAACATCAATCCCAGGGCGCTGTTCCACCATAATGTCCTTCCCCGGTATGTAAGATGGACCTAAACTGTTTAGGACTCTCACCCAACATTTGCATCAACAATCTGAGGTGGTATATGATCAGTCTGAACCCAGAAATGAATCCCAAATAGGTATACTCTAAGTTTCTTCAGTGCACAGATCACTGAAAATGCTTCCCTCGCAATTACACTCCACCTTTGCTTCCTAGGAAATATTAGTCACCTGCAGATGAAGGGCATAGGTTGGTACAGCACCTCATCATTTAGTTGTAACAACAGCCCTAATACAATGCTCTCAATCGTATGGCTGTACAAGGAATTACTCACTGTAGTCAGGTGCCTTCGATACTAGTGCTGAACACATGGATTCCTTCAGAGTGTGAACTGCCTTCTGGCATACCTCTGTCCAGATCACCTTCTTCGGCTGCTTTTTGGAAGTCATCTTAGTCAAGACAGCAACGATTGTGCCATACCCCTTGAATGTATCCATTGAGGCCAACGAAGGCTCTCATCTGGCTCTGGATCTTAGGTGGCTACCAAGCCATAATTGTCTGCATCTTGGGCTGGAGAAGATGTACCTGGCCTCCAACAAGTTGTTGGTCCAAGTACACCTGAAAGCCCTGCCTTAACTAGCACTCACTGGCCTTGATTGTCAGGCCTGCCTGTTGGAGGGCTTAAAGTACTTCTTTGAGGTAGTCATTCCAGCTGGGGCTCAAGACAGATATGTCATCCAGGTAGGCTCCACTGAAGTTTTGCAGCCCAATTAGGACCTGGTTGCCCAATTTCTGGAAAATGACAGGGCATTCACTGTTCAGTATCACTCGGAATTAAAAGTGTCCTGTAACGTAGGGGATGCTGACCTTTCCTTGGTCCAATGAGTAAGGACATGTTGCCAAAATTCTGATATCATGTGAAAGCTACTGAGAAACGTAGCAGCCCCTAAGCTGTCAATGAGCTCATCAGCTCTGGAAATGGGCTGAGCATCAGTCTTGCTGACTGAATTGAAACCCCTGATGTCTACATAGACACTCTATTCTAGAGTGATGCCCAAGTGTAGGGGAACAGCCTTTGGTACCAAAACCACTGGGCTGGACCAGGGACTACAGGAAGGCGTAATCACCTCCAGCAGCAGTATATTAGAAATATTATCTTTGATGGCCTTCCCCTATCAGACAGCCTGTAAATATTAGGTTTGACTGTCACTCTCTCCTCTCTATTGATATCATGGTACACCAGCCTGTGAGCCCCAAGTGTAAGGGAGAAAATAGAAACCCAGTAATTGGCAAATGTCCCTTAGCTGCTTTGCTGTCAATGTTGCAGAAAAGACAATTGCCTCCACTGATCAGCCTGGCTCCTTAAAATACAGTATGTCTGAGAGGGGTTTACTCTCCTTCCCCTCATCATCATCTGACACTGTGAGCATTGTAAATGGTGACTTCACAAACTGTGGTTAGAAATTATTCACTTGCAGTACCCTTAGGAGTTCCTGTCAACACCAGGGCAGTGCGCGCTCTACGGGCGACTAGAATGCAAAAACCCAGCACTCTCAAGATAACGTAATTTATGCATTGTGCTGATATGTTGTTGTTTAACCTTTTGCATTGCAGAGTTCAATCCTGAAGACTTATTTTTAAGGTGCTTATAAATACAGTTCATTTGCAATGTATTGCTGTAGGCTTTCAGAGCGTGTCAGGGTGTAGTCCCTTTCCAGGGCCTTCTAGAAGCCTTCCCTCCAGCATGCCTGGGTGTGGTTGTGGGCTGGGCCAAGACTCTATAAAAGGGAGACAGTCCAGCTCCACGTGCTCACTATTCAGAGGTCCCGGTGCAGAGCAGCAACAACTTCCTGAGCTCCTGTTCCGGTGGCCTATTCTGATCTTCCAGGCCTCTGCCCTTCATTCTTCATTGGTGATCCTTGTTCAGGGTGGTAAGACGGAGGTTGGGCTGGGCCCCCAACTCCGTTATCGAGGAGTCTCGAATTCTTGGGCCTAATTCTTTCATGATTAACAAATTACTCTTGTGCGTGTGAATGTGCGCTTGGGCGTTTTGTGGCATTTGCATGCTGTTACCCGAATCGGCAAGACGCGCGATTCTTTCTCCGTGTTTAATTCATGTTAATCATTGTGCCCTACCATTTCTTGACAATTACATGGTGGCCTTCGAATCGGCAAGATGAGCGATTCGTTTTTTTCCTGTGATTTAACCCTTGATAATTATTGTACGCTACCATTCCTTGATAGTTAAATGGTGGCCTTCGAATCAGCAAGACGCACAATTTGTTTTCTTGTGCTTAACCCTTGATATTCATTGTGCGCTACCATTTCTTGGCAGTTACATGGTGGCCTTCAATTCGGCAAGACGCATGATTCATTCTTTAGTGATTTAACCCTTGATATTCATTGCGCGCTACCATTTCTTGGCATTTACAAGGTGGCATTCGAATTGGCAAGACGCGCAATTCTTTCTTCGTGCTTAATTCATGTTATTCATTGTGCGCTACCATTCCTTGGCAGTTACATGGTGGCATTCAAATCGGCAAGACGAGTGATTCTTTCCTCATGCTTAATTCATGTTATTCATTGTGTGCTACCATTCTTTGGCAGGTATATGGTGGCATTCGAATTGGCAAAACGCACAATTCTTTCCTCATGCTTAACTCATGTTATCCATTGTGCACTACCATTCCTTGGCAGTTACATGGTGGCATTCGAATCGGCAAGACGCGCAATTCTTTCCACGTGCTTAATTCATGTTGTTCATTGTGCGCTACCATTCTAACGCATTTACTTGGTATTACTCAAGTTGACAAGTCGTGTGATTTATTTCTGAATCTATGTTGTGTTATTCATGGTGCACAATCCTTCTATGGTGTTTACTAGCTATGTAAAAATCTGCAATGTGCGCAATTCATGTTCCAACATTTTGAGAGAAGAAAAAAGGCCAGAGTTTTAGATGTAATGTTGTGTGTTCCTAGTATGTATTCTCAAAAAAGGATTCATGTGATGGTTCTGAACCTATTCAGATTCTTTTCCTGATTCTCATGCAAGAGAAATTACTTGAATTTGAAAGGTTCATTTAACCCCTCTTGATTCCCTCACTGGTATCCAGTCATCTTGAAGCCTAGTCATTTTAAGTCTAATTCTTAGGTTGCTCATGTTTTCAGAATGACGATGCTTAGAGTCATAGCCACGTATTGATTTCATGAGATGTAATTTTGATTGTGTGTGTTTTAACCTTTTGCTTCCTACAGGTCTCCTTCCCAGCTGTTCCCTTCCTAATACCCTTTTCCCCACTTGGACTGTCTTAGACTCTGTGACAAATCTAATCAGAGTATTGGAGTTGTCTTGTGGTGGTAATGTTGGGAACGTGCACAGACCCCGAGGATCTGGTGACTCTGACAGTTCCCAGCATTTTTTTAGATCTACCAGATAGGTGACCTCACTGTTTTTCTCCTTGATCTCATAGGGATTTGTCTACTAGTACTGAAAGGCTCCTGGTTACATGGGTTCCACAGCAATTACTTTTTGGACAGGTTGGTATTCTCCTGGAGCAGCCTTCCATCCTACCATTCCATCATCGTCATCTTCTGGCTGGCCTCAATATTCTCAGTGGCTTCCCTCATGAAGCGTTTCACCTGAGGCTCTGAGGGCTAACATGTAGCTTGCTCCCACCCACCCTTGACAATACTGAGAGAGCCTCTCACATGGTGGTCAAACAAAACCTAAAAGAGGCTGAAACCAACTTCCTTTTGGGGCAGCTCCCTGTAGCCAAATAACAGGCATGGTAACAGAGCGCCCCACTTATATCTTAAGGGCTCTGAGCGGCCCATAACCACGTCTTTTAGAGTCTTGTTGAACCTCTCAAAAATCACATTTGTTTGGCGGGGATATGGTGTGGAGAACTTATAGTTTGCCCCTTACTCATCTCCCATGATTTTCATGAAGGTGGATATGAGATTGTTCCACCTGTTAGACACAGTCTCCTTGGAGAAACCCAAGTAGGTAAAGATTTCAATTGGTGCCATGAACCACAGGTGCAGTCACTGTCCGTAGATGTATAACCTAAGGGTAACTTGTGGCATGGTCCACCAAGATCAGTATAAACCTTTTGCCTAAGCCTTGGGCATCGGCCCAAGAATACCAACACCCACTCTCTCATAGGGTGTTCATATCACGGAGAAAAGCTGCAGAGTAGCATCTGAGTTAGTCCACATCTGGGGAGAATAAAAGTGAGTGAACAGGGGGTCAGAGGTGTTGGCCTCACCCACATGCCCTACCAGGGGAATGACATGAGCCAACTTGAATAAGAAGGTCCTACAGCACTGGGGTACCACCACCACTCTGGTTGACCCATGATCAGGGATTTTAGGCTAGGCTCATTATACAAGAGACCATTCCCCAAATAAATGTGGTGATCACCAAAACTGTCTAAATTTTCCTAGGCCTCAGCCTACTGCTATAGACCCTCATGAGTGGGCACTGCTTCCGCATCTTGCAAAACTCTGCGTGCAATTTTCTTCCTGCAGCTAGTCACCCGGCTAGCTCAAATTGTTCCACCCAGGCAGCAATATCTCCGACTCTAGGCTCTGGGCCTTCATCTTCCGGTTCAGTCACCTATAGTCAGTGGAAACTTCCAGGATGGGTTTCCCATGTCCCCTACCCTTTTTCTTCCTGGCAGGCAACTGGTCTACTGTTTATGGTTCCCTTGAAGGGCTGCCATGGATTGCTTAGTCATGAAGACCCAACCCCAACCTCTTCATATGAGATCCACTTCTTTACGTATTGTGTGTTCTCGGTCATTCCCCAGCAGACAATCTACAGCTGTAGCTGGACTCACAGCTTCTCTCAGAGATCCGGAGACCCCACCCACTCAAGGGGAACCAAGTCACAGGCCAATTTTTCAGCTATCAAAACCCCAGGACTGTTTCAGGAATAACCTGCTCTAAGGACACCAGATGGCACCTACTAGTATTGATGATGGCTCCTGTGCCTCTCAAAGCTTCCACCCTCTGCCCATTGATGAGGAGCTAATGTATGTGCATCTTAATGTTATCAGGCAAGTCAGCTTGAGACACTACCTCTCTTCACCCAAGGACACTAAGGTAACCTCTGCAGTTCCAAACTAACTGGGGCTCCACTCAACATGGCACTACACTAGCATTACCTGGGGTTGGCCCACCAATTGGGGTGTCCTATTACAGCTAGCAGGTGATATCTCCTTGATGCCCTGACTAGTAACTGTCAGAGTACCATGGCAAGTAATTCCCCCATATATTTCTGCTTCTTAGCAGCTAAGTACACCAACACAAATTATTCTGTTCTGTTTATCATTGCAAGATCTTAACTGTTCACATGCTTGGAAGGCCATCTTGGGGGTGCAGGTATAAATACCTTGCTTGGCTTTGTCATGCACTTGGATCATAAACAGATTTAGCATTTCTCTACTGAAAGGAGCCACACAACAGACTACTCTGGAGAAACTCCTTGGATGCTTCCCTTTAAGGTGCATCCATGTTCTAGTGATCTTTGTTCCTCAAAATAAACCTGGAAGAAAAGGAAAAGAGAGAGATTCAAATAAGACATAACACATACCTGTTATGTGCATAAGCAGCACTGGCTGCAATCCTATTGCAGGATTGTGCAATAGAATTCCTGTAAGGATAAAGACTAGCAATAGCTGGCTCAGTTTGTCTGGTGAACCTAGAACAGAACTTTGTAAAGAGAAGAGTTACAGCGAACCTTGCATGAAAACTTTCTTAGGATATTGCAGATTGTATAACACGCTTAAATACAGAAATCACCTAAAGAGATTTGAAGAATAGTAATAGTGACCATGAGTTAAAGGTGACAGACATATGTTTGAGGATTATCAAGGGGACAGACGTTTCCTTCACTGTAGATATAGTGCATCGCCGTAGATGACAATAGTGGTAAGTTCAAAGAATTGGTAATGTTTAGAGTAAACACATGTCTTGAATGTTACAGTGTTTTTAATACCATAGAGGTATTAGTAATTCTTACAGCCATTTTCAGTTAACCCAAGAATACAATAATCTGGCATCCTTGAGTAAGAAAGGGTCATTTGAAGGTCAAGGGAGATTAAGTTGCTGATGCCAATCATAAAAAGATGGAAAAGCACACAGTTATCTTTTTATTTTGGCCCACCCCTTATGAAATAGCTGCCAGAATTAGGAATTCTTCTCATAGGTTAAGGCTTGTTCTTGGGAAGAGTGGCTGGAATAGCATCTCCTCAGCTGTTTCCCAGGACTTCAGGTGAGTGGCTCCCAAACAGAAAGCCAAGCCACAAAAATAAACATTCCACCTGGATGATATGGAGTCCCCTGAATAAATAGACAAGCAAGATTTGGAAAAAGCCTTAGTGTATGAAACTCTTAGGGTTTTAAATCTTTCCAAGGTTCTGGCCAATCTATAGACTGACGTCCACACTGTACTGAAGGAGAACACATAATTGCAAAAATAATTACATAGATATGATCTATTTATGAGGGTGTGGGACAGTTCTGAAGGGGAACTGCCCATTCCTTCAAACTCCCAGATTTGGGGAGTCTTTAGTGAAACCTGTCCAGATGTCTATAACATTGGGGAATCAATGTCTCAATGTCAGTATTACTACTCCAACAGCAGGTCCTTTAGCCATTCCAGAGAGGTTTTATGAGGATAGCTATAAATATGATGTTTTTATGAGACAATTTCAACTTCACTACTGGTGGCGACCTTATGACTTCTCAAATTAGACAGCCAAAGCAATATTTTAATTACTTTTCAATGGGGAAATGCAGTTAACTGGACCATTCCCCTAGTTAATAACAATGATCCCATAACTTTAACAGTTTCAACAAGGCTATGAAGAAATTGTTTACAAAGCTTGTGTTTGCAAACCAGTGATAACATTTTTGTTTAAAGATAAAGCAGGGGTCTAGGGACCTTTTAACCTACATTATGACTTTCAACCAACGGATTACTGAGACTTAATGGCAGGAAAAAAAGATAACTTCTCTCTTTTATTGAGGGTTGGGAGGTGACTTAAAGAATTCATTATCCCCATTATAGATTTACCTGAACACTGCTCACTTTTCTTTAGCTTTGTGGGCAAACAAGACAATAGCTTGAGTGAAAGAGAGGAAGAACAGCTTTACACCAATACTATGGCAGTGATTCTAAAAGCAGGAAAGAAAATGGTATAAGCTGAAAGTCAAGAAGTATAACTCATGCCAATTGGGGGGATTCAGAATTCCAGCAGAGAAAAAGGACCATAGGTGCAAGCTTAATTTATGATTGTATTGTGGCAAACCCTGGCCTTTTGATAAGCAATGGATAGCCAAACCCAAATCTCCTATGGAAATTGCAGCTGCCATGAGTGCAGAAGGTCAAAGTCAGGGAAAGAAGGATCCTCAGCAAGGGAAAAGATTACATTGCAAAGAGAAAAATGAAAAAGATCTCACTGTACTTAGCTATTACTAGTTACAGAGCCCCTAGTCATCGAACCATCACTGTGACATTAGTGATTACTCCTCAGCAAATAAGGTATTTCCGAGGTTTACTGATTCAGGGACTACAAGATTTTTTGGCTGCATCTCTTGCAGGCCAATTTTGAAGACACAAGGATGTGATTAATCTGGTTCGAGCATACACACTATCTCAAAAAGTACCTTGATGAATTATTAGAAATTGGGTTTATTCTACACCTTACCTCATCAGTTATATCCCCATTGTTCTCTGTCCTAAAGTAGAATGGTGGATTACAAGCATACACAAATTATAAGGCGGCAAAATATCCATCATAAAAAAGATACTCCTATCGCTGATTCTCAAAGTACTAGATCAACTACGTAAGTCCTCCCTTTATACCAAGCAGGAATTATGGATTCCTTACCACCTCATTCATGTCAGAGAGGACGGTGAATAGAGAACTGCCTTAATTGAAGTTAAGTTTATTCAAATATACACTCAAGCCTTTTGAGCTTTGAAATGCACATGCCGCATTTCAATACTTTCACAAAGAACACCTATGTGAATTCCTGGACATTTGCACAATTGTCTGTATGGACAATATCTTAATCTATTTGAAAACAGTAGGCAAAGAAATTGAACATGTTATATTCACAAAAATAAATACATGTTTGTTCCATGTTAGGTCAGTGGAATTCTTAGGAATTATTTCTTACAACATGCAGGAATGTTCATGGTCCCTAAAATGTTAGAGGCCATTCTCAAACAGCCAGTCCAAACATTGCTAAAAGACTACCAAAGCGCTTTTTCATTTCCCAATTTCTGCTGGAAGATTATTACCCACTACTCCAAAATAGTCACTCCTATTACTCATCTTCATTAAAAGGAAAATTCTTTAAGGGGTCGGGCCACAGATGGAGCTACCAAAGTGCTGAAAAAAGAAATTAACCACTGCACCTGTCATTCACCATCCAGACCCAGATCAACCCTTTTATGTACAAGCAGTTTGAGAGGTGTTATCTCAAAGAGCCCCAGATTCTAGCCAGTTGCATCCAATAGGCTTCAACCCTAAGCAGCTACTCACTGGAGAACAGAATTACACCATGGCAGAGAGGGAGATACTAACTATTCCGTTATTTGTTTTCTGAATGGAAACTAAGGGGCTAAGCACACCAACACGATTTTTTCTGATCATAAGAATCTATAATCCTTCAGTTCTGTGAAAACATTAACCCCCAAACAAATTTGCTGGTTGCAGTTTTGCTTCATAGCGACCAGGACTTGAACAAGTTAAACTTGATGTATGATCCTGGCTAACCTACCCCTTTTTAGGGAGACCCTTTGAATGTGACTCCTTAAGACAAAACCATTGCTGTGTGTGAAGTTGAAAACTTCAAAAAAAGGCTGAAAGAAAAAACCCAGTCAATGGATTCCGAACAGTGGTTACAGCATTAAAAACCAACATGTTCAAGGTAGATTATTTTTTATGATAATCACTTGTTTTTTACCAACATCAAAGATTGTTCAGAAAGTAACATGATGCAGCCCTAGCAGGGCACCCTCTGATACAAAACACCCTGAATACTAGTAAAAGAAACTTCTGGTGGGAAATAATGCCCAGAAATGCAGAAGATTATGTACAAACCTCCTTAAAGTGTGCTTGCAATAATAATGCCTCCCTTTTTCATTTTATTACAACCAACACCCCAAGAGCCACGGAATAACATCAGTTTGGATTTTGCCTCAGTTCTAACAAAAAAAACACCATTCTAGTTCTGGTTATTTTTACTCCAAAGTAGTCTATTTCATTCCATTGACCAAAACCCCTTTGCAGTGGAACAAAGTGAGATGTTTATCTAACACATACTTCCCTCAAAAATAATCTTAGACAGAGATCTCCAATTCACATCAAAGATCTCCTGTTACCGTTTGGTGTTTGAGGCAGCATTTATCTTGTATACAATTCTGACACTATTTCTTTTTTTCTCTGACTTATGGTAGATGTCTGGAAAAGGCCTCAAACAAACGTGGTTCAAATCTGATTATCTCATTCACCATAAGAGGTCACTCCTTTGAAGAAAATGTGGGAGACTTCTTCCAGACATTGTGAATACAAGCAATGATGTGGGTCTGGTGTTGGTGCTTTGAGTGGCAAATGGTTTGTTGTGGTTTGTTGAATGTCATTTGTAGATTGAATTGCAGGTGTTGTAGATGAATTGATTTTGAGCAGATGTATGTTGATGGATGTGTCAGTTAACATTGATGGAAGTATTCGCTTTTAGAAACCCATGCACCATTGCTTTCCTCTGTTGTGAGGGTCCCTCCATCACAAATGCAACTCTTAATTTGCTGGGCAGATGTCCACCATACCAGCATTAAAGAAGTTGACACCATATGGTGGGCAGATGACCTAACAACAGAGGACTTAGGATCAGCCACTGGACTATCTTCTGTCATGACAGGCAGTGGCCCATCAGCCAATATCCTAATTACAGCAGATGTAAATCTCTCATGTTGGCTGAAGATCAGTCCCTCCGTGACTAAGGACCTGATTGAGATCTTGGTTGCTCTGCTACTAAGATGATGGATATCCTGTCTGCCAAAATATAAATCCCATTATCCATTTCCCATATCCATAATCTGTGGGGCTCTTTTTGCTAGGCTTAGTTGCAGAAACATTGGTGATCCGTCACTGAATAATTTTTTGTTTGTCCACTGGGTAACCATCTCTAGTTTTCTCCCCCCTTGACAGCATTTTTTATGGATGTCAGTCCTTGTTAATGAAATCACTCTATTGGCCATTCATATTTTGTTTTTCAGAAACAAAGTCCAGTTTTGGTAGTGTGTTCTTGAAAAACAGAAAAGTCTGCTGAGCGGGCACAGAAAACACGGAGGCTGCTTGGCAAACTCCAGCCTTTATAACAACCAGCACAGCAGTGATGCCTCTAAAGAATGCACAACATCTATCAGGCTGCCAGGGTTCTCTAACTTTGGTGGGTGGTCTCCCGCCAGTGGAGGCTCTCCTTCTCCAACTGCAGCAAGGGAAGGGTGATAATTCTATTTGTTCTTGAGAAGAATAGTTGACATAACTGGAGCAGAGCTTGGCAGCTTTAATGAGATATGATACCTGAGTAAAACAATTATTTGATTCTCAATACTGCATATTATGCAAAACGCTCATGTTATATCAGACATATGCGCAATTGTGATGGGATGTCATCACACACCACCAGGTGTCATGCTTTGTCATAGGACTCCCCTCGCTCTTCAAAAATCCAGTTTGACGAAGAGCAGACCAACACCTTTAAGTCACAGAGGCACTTCTATTATATGTGGATCAGTGATATAAAGTAAAAACCAATGTGGTACTCTGATATAACCTTTATCCTGGGTATGGTACCACTCGGTATTAAATATATAATGTGGGAAAGAGGGGTATTAGTACCCCATCTCCACACAAACCATCAACATGTTTGTGCCTCTTGGCTCAGAAGAGTTCATGGCATTCATAAGGATGGAACACAGAGCCTTCCTTGGCATGCAAAAACTGTACATGCATCTGGTAGTCCTTACCACCTACCAGTGGCATGTAAAGTTTTGGTGAAACGCAAATGCACCTGCTCCCGTCCACACATTAATAAGGCCAGGGACCCTGCTCATTTTGTCCAGCTTTGAGGACTTTTTCGGTTAATAAAACCGTGAGCTCTTGGGCCCACCTGCCTGTAAGCCTGTTGAGCCTCACTGACCCTTCCAAGAGTGCACAAACTTGCAACCTTTGCAATTTCTCTCTCCATGCACAAGCAATCCAGGTGCATATCACCAGAGGGTTTGCTCCCTCTGTAGACTTGCCAGGGAGTAGTGAGGCCCCATCACCATGCTCTGGGCCTAGTAGCAGGTTCTGCTTTTACAACCTCAATGTGCGTCCTCTACTCAGTCATCAGCAACATTTCCATGACAGTTTGGTGGATCATGTCCCAGATGCCATGTTCCGCAGTGAAGCCTGACTCCACGAGGCTTCCTCGCCGGATGTTAAAGCAGCCGTTCCCCATGGCTACTCCATCTTGAGGAGGGATAGACCCAACAAATCAGGAAGGGGGATCTCTATTATGTTTAAAGCCCACACAAATGTAAAATTCAAGAACTGTCTGTTTCAGCCTGCAAACCAGTCTCCCTTTGATGGAACTTACCCCTAAGTTTACCATATCCATTGCCTTAATGTACCACCCTCTGGGGTATGCAGGAAACTGGAGAGTTCTGTCGTCCAACTTACTGGCTCACCTTATTCTAAAATCTAAATTTTATTTTTTTAGGAGATTTGAATATCCATTTAGAGGACAATCTTTGCTGTTTTGGTCAGACCTTGATTGAGGACCATAGAGCCCCAAACTTGACACGCATCAACTTAACCCCAACCCACATTGCATGCCACCTCCTAGATTGATGTTTTTTAATGTAAACAATCTTGCTACTGCTCCTATGGTGCTGCTACTGTGGTGAGATCAATATGCAGTACCTTTTACTGCTTGGACCAGGTCAGCTACATCTAGAAAGGAGGGTAGACTACTGCTCAAGACCAGGGTCTGGTCGAGGCTTGACACTTCTGTCCTGAACCACCAACTGAAGAATATGATGCCTAGCCTAGCTCAAGTGGCCGAGCTTGATCAGCCCAGAGTGGATACCTAGCTGCAGGACTCCCTGGACATTGTCCTGCTTATTAAATTCACCCACCCTGCTAGGACCCATCCACCTCCCCCATGGTTTACTGAGGCACTGTGTGCTGAGAAAACTAGATGTGAGGGTTTAGCAAGAGCTTGGAGGCTTTGGCATAATGAAGACTCTAAACTTGCATACAAAAGAGCACAGAAAAATTCCCATGGACTTTCCAGAACAGCTCAAGCCACCTTCTATTCCAACCAAATCACCATAGCTCAAAACTTACTCAAAATGCTTCTAAGGGTATTGCAAGAACTATCAGACCCCAACAATGCTGCTCCCTCTCCCATTCTGTAACTGTGTCAGTGCGAAGAAGTGGCACTTTACTTTGTAAAAAGGTGGAGGACATTCAACTATTAAAAGCAAGCAGCATGTCTTGTCCCAGCCTTGCATTAACCTGACACCATAACACCCACTTAACACTCCTGCTTCTCAGGAACTTAACTCATGGGACATGCTGGATCTGCCGCTATACAGATCATTGATACAATCTATAAGATCAGGCTCCCCCACTGACCCTCTTCCCCCAGCGGAGCTCAATACCCCAGACCCTGATATTGTGAGGATGCTGGTGGATCTTCTTAATTCCTCCTCATAGGGAGGGCACATTCTTAGCCTTGGAAACAAGCCATGGTATTGCCCCTTCTGAAGAAACCCAATCTGGAGCCCTTGAATTGGTACAACACAAGACTCATCTCCATGCTTCCAATTCTGGCCAAAATCATGGAAAAGCACGTTAACAGACAAATCTCTGCTTTTGTGGAGACCCATAATCTGTTTCACCCCCTCCCCCATTTGGAGTTCAGAACATCTTAGGTAGCTCCTGGATGATGGGAAGATGGCAGCACTGATTTTACTAGACCTCGGCACTGCCTTTGACATGCTGTCACTCGCCACGCTGTTAGAGAGACTGGTCTGCCTAAGTATACAAGGAACTGCCTTATCCTGGATGGCATCTTTTCTGAGTGACTGAAGTTTTCAAGTCTCCTCAGTAAATGCCTCTTCCATATGACATGCACTTACATCAGGGATTCCTCAAGGCTCAGCCCTAAGTCAGACTTCTTTGTCAGACCTTTTGGCTAACCTGGTCTAAAGCTTAGGCCCGGCTTTATTTTCTTACAGAGACAACACACACATCATCTTCTCTATGTCTTTCATTCAGGACCTTAACTTTGAGGCCCTAAATTCCTGTCTGGCTGGGGTGGCTTCATTGATAAACATGAATTCTCCCAAACTTTACAGGAAAAAGGCTGAGGTACTGGTGCTGGGAAAGAACCTGTCCCTATTAGGCCCCTGGAACCTGTCTTAAAACCTGGGTACCCTGCTCGTGCTGTCCCCAAATATAAACAACCTGGGCTTCCTGCTGGAAGATAAGATGCCCATAAGGCCTCAGGTTGCGAAAACTGCTGCTACCTGTTTTGATATGCAGAAATGGCTCCTTTGGATTCTTCCATTCTCAGCCCAGAGGACTGTCATTCAGGCACTTAATATATCTAGACTGGACTACGGCAACGTCCACTACTTGGGAGCAGACAAAGACTCCATAAGAAGGCTGCAAGTTGTCCAAAACTTGGCTGCCAGGATTTCTCACAGACTCCCACAAAGTGTATTGGCCTTCTCTCTTCTGAGGGAGCTGCACTGGCTTAAGGTGGAAAAAAGGATCAATTTCAAACCCTGTGCTATGTGCACAGAGCTAGATCAGGAACAGTGGTGCAACAAAACGTGGGTACCCCTCCTCCAAAGTACATGGATGGGACTCCTCCTCCCAGACCCAATTGAGGCCTCTTGCCCATGCACAGAGTATTTTGCTGAGGGGGACCCTAGAGCTTGGGGACCCCCCGCACTGCAGTGGCTACCGGGGCCTGTGTTACATCACTGACTAGGAGTTGATCCCCATTACCTACATGGAATGGTGAGACTCTATTTTCAGGTTCACACCCTATGTTTCAGTGATCTCTCCTTATGCATGGTTTTGAGAGGAAGCCGGTCCTTTGCCTACCTTGGCCCTAAGTTATGGAGTGACCTTCCATTAACCTTGAGAAGTTTTACCTCTCAGTCTTTCTTTGGGAAACAGTTGAAGACCTGGATGTTTTGAGGGAGTGGGATTTTATTGCCCCCTATTCTTTCCAGCATCAGGAAAGCAGAATACCACAATATCTATAGAGACATGGCATTCTCCTCCCCTCTCCCTAGAGCCCGAGCGGAATTTTGCTGCCAAGCACCATGGTTACACCTTTGTGCCATAGGGCAAATGTGTGAGTGGCAGTCTAGCATAAGTTTTGTACTTGAAGGGTTCCCTTCCAGTACAAAATACCATGCCCAGACACCGCAGGGTGGCTTTCAGTGGCTTTGCAGGTATGGCCATGCAGTGTGTGCCACCAGACCATCACTAATATTAACACTCAGGCGGTGCAGAGTTGTTTGTAAATATGTCTCTTAGTGCTGATGACCCAGGAGCCCACTGAACAAGACGCACCATAAGCAGCAATGGCCACTTTTCTTTATCATGTTCCTGACATTCCTACATCTGGAACCAATTTAATGCATACCTCAATTGTTACTAAGCATCAGGGCTTTGGCAGTTACTTCATCCTACCTTGATCCCAACTCTGAGTTGCCATGACACATCACTCTTTTGTTGATTACTTTGCTGGCTACCACAATAAGGATTCTATGTGGTGCTCTCTTTCTAGCCACTTGTCATGTGAGGCTCATTGTTGTCCGCTGGTCACTATCAATGTGTATCCAACATCTGATGGACTGTTTTGGAAAGGCTGGAATTATACATTTTTAAGCCAAACGAAATGGTACAAATCCCATTTATTCTAACTATTCCTTCATATGGTAGCATCACACCACAACCTTTTGTCAGTCTGTGGGAGAGCATCACAGAAAATCAATTATTAGATGATTACAACATACATGCTCATTTAAAATCGAGTTTTTTGTTCCTAATAATTATCAGAAATGTATTGTTTCAGTTAGTTTGGCCATAATTACATTCATCAGCTTGCAGGTCCACATGTTTTTTTACACAGTTTACCAATAGTACAGTTTCTGGAAAAACATGATATACTGTGAAACTGATAGTAGACATAACTTGTATATTTTTCCTTGCAGGATCCAGAGACATTACCAACAGTGTTTCTGAGCCAATAAGATATTGATATCTTAATTTTTTGGGGGATGATTTAAAACATAGGTATTTTATTGTTCCAGTTTGTAATGTTTAGTAGAGTGAAACACGGCAAATTAAGGGTTACAGAACAATGGGCCAGATATATCAAGCTCCCGGTTTGCATTTCTTAAATAGCAAAATTTCTTAAAATTCGCAAACACAATTTGTGAGTTGCAAATAAAGAATTGCAAAAAATAGCGAATCAGTATTTGCAAATCACAAATAGTGAAAACGGCAAAGCAGAACAGCCTGATGACATCACAACCAGGAAGTGAGTCAGTCTATGCTGTTTCCAGAAGCCACACCCACAGGAGCAGGCACAGGGACACAGCTGAGCACCAGGGAACCTTGTGAGCCAGCCAGGACCAAACAGGAACATGGCCACTGATGGGAATGTGAAGGAGAAAGGTGACAGGAAGCACAAGCTCAAATTCAGTGAGCAGGAATTGGAGGTGCTCACTGAGGAGGTGGTCAGGAACCACAGCAAACATTTTGGGAAGAATTCACTCCAGGTACCTGAAAGTGAGACGAGGAAACTGTGGTCAGACATCCAGACCAAAATATGCGCAATGGGTGTTGCGCAGCGCTTTGTTGAGGAGATATGCAATTGATGGTACAACTTGCATTCATGTGCCAAAGAGAGGGTAGCCAGCAGGCTAAAGGAGACAAGGAGCACCGGAGGAGGACCACTCACCCAGACACCGTCCACACCAATGGAAGCCATGGTGGAGTAGACACTGCTTCCTGATGCTGTCAGTTGTGTCACTGACATTGACTCCTCAGGCACACCCAACACCAGCAAAGGTAAGACCAGTAATCATATGTTTTCCCATATATGCATGTACAAATGGCCGTTAGAAAATAACTATTGGCACTATGCAGTTTGATAAGTAAGCCATGCCACATTTTACATACAACAAAACAATGCCTTATGGGAGTGGTAGTCCACACCCCTAAAGTGCAAATACCACATAATTAGCAAGATAGTGTTAAGCCAAATAGAAAAATAATACCAGTGTACATTTAATACTACTCTGCAACTATTTGTGTAATATTCAAAAATGACATGCTGCACATTGTTGTTGTAGATGTTCCGGGCCCTGACGCAGCAGAAGGTGGAAATGTGGGGGATAGCGAAACACAGCCACAGTCTGGCTCAAACACCAGTGAGTCCATCATTAATGCACCAACTAGTCGCAGGGCAAGAGCGCTACCTCTCCCAGAGTATAATGTGGGCTCTGACGAAATGCCAAATGAAGACCCACACCACACCCAGAGGCTAGAATCACAGTAAGACAGCAGTCCCGGCCCCAGCATCAGTTCACTCCTGTAGGAAAGTCCTCCTTTTTGCCCTGGTCACCCCCACACTTTTTGGACAGGTACTGGTGGTTACTGACTCTTGGCTGTGCCCTGGGTACTGCTTACCAGTCCCAGGGCCAGTGCTCTGTGTAAAATGGATATGCAAATTAAGCTAATTATAATTGGCTAAGTTAACCTACCTAAAGGTCCCTAGTATATGGTAGGGCATGTAGGTTTAGGGACAACAGCATAGGTAGTGCACCCATAGGTGCACTGCTGAGGTGCCCAGTGTCACTTTAAAGGCAGGCCTGCCTAGCTGGCTGCTTTTAAATTAAAGTTATATGCAAATTTGACTTTGGAATTAAAAGTAGTTCCAAAGTCTTAAACTACCTTATTTTTACATATAAGTCACCCCTAAGGTGTGCCCTATGTGCCCCTAGGGCTGGGTGCCATGTAACTATAAGCAGGGACCTTATAAAAATAGTTTTATAAGCCCTGGTGAGGTAAAAACAGCCAAATTCGTTTTTCCCTCATTGTAGTAAATGGCCTTCATAGGCTAGAATGGGGAGACTTTATTTTAATTTTTAAAGTCTCCTTAAATGATGCATACCAAGAGTTTGGTATCAAATTAATTGTTGTAATAAATCCCACAACTTCCAGTTGTTGGATTTAATATATCTTGTTCAGGAAAAGAGTTTTAAACTTTACCTGAAAAGTTGCCCATTTCAGCCCTGCATTGTTTTTGCTGCTGTGCTCTGATTGGCCAGCTCTAGCAAGCTTGGCCAAGCTGCCTTGATGAGGTGTGAAGTGGCCTGGCTTCACACAAAGGAATGTGCCTGTGGGAGGGAATCTCCCCTCTGCAGATGGTGAGGCAGGAAGGGGGAGGGCTGCCAAACTGGTCTTCAAAGGCAGAGAAGGACCTTTGGAGCAACCAGCAACACCCCCACATCCTGCAACCCCAGACAACTAGGTGCCCCCTTGATTAGATTAGGAGAGGGCAGGAGAGGGGTGTGTTTATGATTTTTAGCCACACCAGTGGGTGGGCTCAGCCAGATGTAACCTCCAAAAATCAGATTCAGCCATGATGGATTTTTAGAGAATGTTGCCTCCTGGGATTGATTTTTGCCACACTTCCCAGGAAGTGGTCATCACAGGGGGAATGACCCTGCACCTGATTGGAGAACCAGGACCCCCCTGCTTTTCACCCAGGAGCAAGGATAAAACTGGCAGACCTGCACCCACACCTCAGATCCCCATCAGATTCCAACAAGGAAGAACCAACGGAGAAGAAGGACTGCCCTGCTGGACCCCTGGCCTGCACCTGGAACCTGCACTCAGAAGGACTGCACCAGCTGCACACTTGGGCTTCACCACAAGAAGGACTTTGCCTGGCTTCAACTGGTTCAAGGAGGGAATCCCTGTTTGCTACAGGTGAAAATTGCTATCCAGAGTCCCCTGCACCAACTCCTGAAAACAGTGACCAGCTGACCACTGTCCAGTGGCCAAAAAGGAGTTTGCGCCAGGTGCATTCTGGGAGTTGAAGTCCGCACCCCCAAAGGACCATCTCAGAACTTCTGGACCCTTGGGGTGAGCTGTGGACCCCAAAAGAACCTTAAAAGAGCATCTGGGTGAAGCCCCAGAGGTTTGGAGAAGATTTGAGAATTTTTGTAAAAAAGCTCCAGAGAGGGACCGACCCGCCGCGGAAATTCTAGCCGACTTGCCTCAACCGCGACCCGGCCTGACTTGGTGGTTTGTCCCGGTAAAGAAAAATCTCAGAAAAAGAGACTAAGGCCCTCATTCTGACCTTGGCGGGCGGCGGAGGCCGCCCGCCAAAGTCCCGCCGTCAGGTTACCGTTCCGCGGTCGAAAGACCGCGGCGGTAATTCTGACTTTCCCGCTGGGCTGGCGGGCGGTCGCCTTCAGACCGCCCGCCAGCCCAGCGGGAAAGAGGCTTCCACGATGAAGCCGGCTCGGAATCGAGCCGGCGGAGTGGAAGCTGTGCGACGGGTGCAGTTGCACCCGTCGCGTATTTCACTGTCTGCGCAGCAGACAGTGAAATACATGTAGGGGCCCTCTTACGGGGGCCCCTGCAATGCCCATGCCAGTGGCATGGGCACTGCAGGGGCCCCCAGGGGCCCCGCGACCCCCCCTTCCGCCATCCGGATCCCGGCGGTCGGACCGCCGGGATCTGGATGGCGGTAGGGGGGGTCGGAATCCCCGCGGCGGTGCAGCAAGCTGCGCCGCCGTGGAGGATTCAATGGGGCGGCGGTACACTGGCGGGAGCCCGCCAGTGGTGCCGGTCCGACCGCGGCTTTACCGCCGCGGTCGGAATCCCCATTGGAGCACCGCCGGCCTGTCGGCGGTGCTCCCGCGGTCCTCCGCCCTGGCGGTCTTTGACCGCCAGGGTCAGAATGAGGGCCTAAGTCCGAAGGTAAAAAGTTGACTGGGACCTCCCAGCCATCGTATCCGAGAAGGGCTCCACGGACGTCGGATCAAGATCCAGGTTTACCCCGGTCGAAGGATTTTCATCTCGAAAAAAACGACTAAGTCTGAAGGTAAAAATCTCCACTGAGGAATCCAGCATCGCCTATCCGGACGAGGGCTCCAGGAGGTCGGATTCGACTGGCAGGTTCGTCCCGCTGAAGAAAATCTTCAAAATAAAGACTAAGTCAGAAGGTAACTTTTTAACCGATGCCTCCCGTGACTTGTAGCCGAGCAGGGCTCCATCGCGGTCGGCCTGAAACTTTGACTTTGCCCCGGTCGAGGTGCAACCAGATGACCCGATTGGCACTTTTTGTTTCTAAGCGCTAGAAAAATAATAATTCTTTAAAAATTCATATCTCCGGTTCCCCTTATCCGATTTTATTCGTTTTTGTGTCATTTTAAAGATAAAAATATAAACTATTTTTTATAAATTGGTTTTGGATTTTTAAACTGTTTCCTGTGTTTTATTTGATTACTGTTTTGTGATATTTGAATGCTTTACACTCTGTCTCCTAAGTTAAGCCTTGACGCTCGTTGCCAAGCTACCAAGGGTTGAGCTGGGGTTAATTTACTGAGACCTAACTGGACCTTAGTGGAGGTTAGTGGCCTATTGCTAAGTGTAGGTACCTACCTGCCCTTACCAATAACCCATTTTCCAACAACTCCCCTCATGAAGCGTCACAGAGCAGGCAGACTGTGCACTGAGGAAGGTGAGGGCCCATCACTTTTGGTGGCCTTGAAGCTTCCATGCTGAAAGTGCAGTGCCTGCAATGTAAACACATGAGGTCAATGCACAGGCAGTTGGTGTCAATCGATCATAACATTGGAGCAATGCACAGGCAGTTTGAGTCTCACAATGACAACATGGGAGTAATGCACAAGCAGTTAGAGTCTTTTAATGAAAACATGTGCAAGCTGCATGAGGGACAGCAAACAGGAGCAGAAAACACAAAGGAGATGACAAACGCCATTAGGGAACTCTGCACTGTAATTCAGCAGGAGTATGTCAGCCACTGTAGGCTCCATCACCAACTGATGGCCAGGTTGGGTGGGTTCTGCAGATCTGTCAAGCGGCTCTCTATATCAACTGCCTCAATCTCACGGCATGCTGTGGGCATACAAGTGGAGATGGCACATTGCAATTGGGACGTTGCACAAGGATAGGTGCAAATAACCAATGTTTAGGAGACAATGCAGACAACACGGAGTGCTACAAACAGTGAACTGGGTGTGGGGATAGTGAGGAGCTCTCTAGCCTCAGCAGTCTCACAGCCCCTGTGATGGATCCTAGGCGTAGCAGTACCAGACACAGTACTGTTTTTGAACTCTCTACAAGAGGTGCCACTGAGGCCACTGAGCACTCAAGTGGAGTGTGTGGACGTAGAAAGTAATGTTGAGGGGCACAAGGGACTTGCATAACATGTAGCAAAACATTTATACTATGATGCTAATAGTGTGACACTGTTACTCACACCTGTTTGTCTATTGTGCATAGGTATGTCCTAATCACACATATATTACCTGAAGTCAAGTAAATAAAGATGCTACCTACAGCAATACATAAAATAGTATTGTCTTTACTTACATCAGAAAGAGTTGCGTGTGATGTCAGCATGTCGTTGTCATCTCTCTGCTTCACTGCTTCTGTCTACTGGGTTAAGGTGTGGCAAGGGATCATCATCCTCAGCTTAGTTCGGCTCGGTGGGTTCCACAGGTATGCCCCTCGTTGTAGCAATGTTGTGCAACATAGCACATGTAGCCACGATTTGGCATTTTGTTTCATGGCTGTATTGTAGTGCACCACCAATCTTGTGGATGCATCTGAAGTGACTCTTCAGCAGGCCAAAGGTTCTCTCCACAACGTTGGGGGTTGTCCTGTGACGTGATCAGTATTATATCTCCTTTCGGCTGGCGTTGCAGGACTCAGGTAGGGCGTCAATATGAATGACCGCACGGCATAGGTACTATCTCCTAGAATGACATGGGAGTGAAATGAGTAATTTGTATATGTGACATCACATTTCCATCAATACGACATTGTCAACTATTACATTACCCAGAAGATATCCTTCGCCAAACACCCCAGCAAGTAGTCTTGTGTAAATTCCACTGTGCCGAAATATGTAAGAGTCACATGTGCTTCCTGGGTATCTGGCCACAAGATCGGTTATAATGTTGGAGGCATTGCTAATAACTTGTATATTCATGGAATGTGAATTTTTACAGTTCCGATAAACATACTCAGTGGCCCATAGTGGACAGATACCTACATGTGTCCCATCAATGGCACCTAGTACATGTGGGAATCGGGCAATTTGGTAGAAATCAAATTTTGTCTGTAGCAATTCCTGTGGGGTATTGGGGAATCTTATGTGCTGTTGAAGTTTGCTCAGCACCGCATTGAGAAATACATTGAAAAATCATGACAGAGCACTCTGTGAGACCCTCGCCAGCTGCTGCTATAAGCCCTTAATAGCTCCCTGAGGCCAATAGGTGCAGGGAGCATAACACCTGCACATGGGTGGGTATACTATTGGTCCAGTGTGTGGTGCACTGCAGTATGGGTTGTAGATCAGCTATCAGGTCAAGTTTCATGGCTGAGCTTAACCTGTACTTCTCATAAATGTCCCCCTCTGTTTGGTCAAACAATGTAATCCACATTTTGAAAATGCGCTCCTGTCTCCTCCTCCCTCTCCTCAATCCTGTCAGGATCCTCATCCTCCTTGCAATCACGTAGAGTGCAGCCATTGTGGAAAAGAGGCTGAGTGATTCTGGGTGTCTTTATATAGGTTACACCTGGTTACCACCTGATTTCACTTAATGGTAAATTACACGTGCAAAAGGTCATTCTGCGAATAATCTCTATTTGCGAATTGTTGAAGCATTGCATAGCGAGAATGTATTTGTGATTCGCATTCTGTGTATCACATATAGCAACATGATTTTGCAGGTCGCATTTTGCGATTCACAATTTCAGGTTGCAATTTGCGATACGCAGAATGCAAATCTCTAATTCATGTCACTATTTGCAATATGCAAAATGCGACCAGCAAAATTCATGTCGCAGTTGCAAGGAATCACTATTTTAGTGATTCCTTATATTTGCACTGCGAATGCCTTCTTGGTGGTCCTTCTGGGGTTAACCGGGAGCCACCTGAACATCTTGTGGAGCATGTGAAGGGTATGGAAGCAGTCGGATGAGCCTGTATTGAATTGATTTTTCAGAGAGAGTGTGTTAATCAGGATGATGCTGAGGGTGCAGGTGTAGTCTTTTGGGGAGGGAGTGAGCAGAGCATTGCAGGCTAGCATTCCATGGCAAGGTGTTGTTCCCAAAGATGAGGACTTGCTTCTTTTCTTTGTTCATTTTAAGACAGTTGCCCTTCATACAGTCCATGACGTTCCTCATGCATCTGTGGAAGTTAGCTTTTGTGTGCACAGGGGTGTTCGAACAGTGGGAGGATGAGCTGTGTGTCATCGGAATAGGAGAGGATGTTGAGTCTGTGTGATCTGACAGTGCCACATCTCAACAATTCCTAAATGAACAAACTGAAGGGAAAGCAATGTAACTCTAACCAGAAACAGTGAGTTAAATTCAAGGTGACATAAATGTCCTTTGAAGAAAGTACATTTAGTGAACACCAGTGACATATTGCTTTGTGTTCTGAGTTGTAGTTCTGACATGACGATAGGAGGAATAAATCTGTTTTTGAGTATGTTGTTCTGATGCTTTCCAAGCATTTAATACGGACTTTGAAATGTGGGAAGAACTGTGGAAAATTGTTGTAAGGCACATAGGAGATTCTTACTGAGAATATGATTCTTTCTGGATGTGTCTTCGTTATACGAGAAAAACCTTGCAAGATTTACATATGTTTTCTGTTTGTACTCTTCAATAACAAATTTTGTCAGATGAGAATTTATTGGCCAAGTTGAAGGTGTACTTGCATAATATGTGTAGTTGACCATGACGGCAAACAGATATTGTCTCAACTATTATTTTATCGATTTTGGGAAACAAAATGCTTGAATTCTGCCACTCTAACAACAGTAAAATTACTGATTATGCCCTGAAATTGTATTTGCATTATAATCTAAAATATTTCATGCCTCTCAGTTTAAAAAGAAAACACAATTTGGGCAATGTTATTTTTCTATTATGGCAAAATCTGTCACAAAAATGAAATTTAAAACAATGGTGTGGGTGAAACAATGCGTTAAATTCATTGGATGAACAGAAAACATCCACTTGTAGCAAACGTGATATCTGTAAATGCAGTGATTCTGTATGTTTACATGTATGGACATTTATGAGATGCAACAAGAACAACAAAGGGCAGAAGAAGGGCAGGAGTCTAAAGACAGAGGCCCTGATTTAAAAAGGTAAATGTACACTTATGGTTAGTTCACTACTTTTCTGTATTCACAAATTATGTGTAAAGTTTTACAGCTCCACACTCCCTATACGTGTGTGTGCAGAGTTTTCTGCCCTGATTGTAGAGTCTCTGGGTGAACTAAACACATGTGCACATTGTTAGACTTGGCACCCTTGGTGTGGTCTCCCCTAACCTTTTGCCTCTTTTTCCCAGGTTATTGATGTGTGCTGGACTCTGTTTTTGCTGTTTTTGTCACTCTGGGCAGTTTATCACTGCTAACCAGTGCTAAAGTGCAAGTGCTCCTATGTAAAATGTATGTGCAATTGGATTTCCATGATTGGCATATTTGATTTACTGGTTAGTCCCTAGTACGGTGCACTAGAGGTGCCCAGGGCCTGTAAATCAAATGCTACCAGTGGGCCTGCAGCACTTGTTGTGCCACCCACATCAGTAGCCCTGTAAACATGGCTCAGACTGCCACTGCAGTGTCTGTGTGTGCAGTTGTAAACTGCCAATTCAACTTGGCAAGTGTAGCCACTTGCTGGGCCTAAACCTTCCCCTTTCTCACATATAAGACACCCCTAAGGTACGCCCTGGGAAGCCCCATGGGCAGGATGCAGTGTATGTTTAAGGTAGGACATATACTAATGTGTTTTATAAGTCCTGACAGTGAAATACTGTTGAATTCGGTTTTCACTGTTGCAAGACCTATCTCTCCCTTAGGTTAACATTGGGGCTACCTTTAAATCTGATTAAAGCATAGACTCCCTTTGGGAGCAGATAGACAAGTGGAGTTTGAGGTCTCTGAACTCACAATTTAAAAATACATCACTTTGTAAAGTAGGCATTTTCTTGCTTAAGCCATTCTGTGAATCTGCCTGTTTGTGGATTCCGTGTCTGCGTTAGTTTGACAGTTGGGCTGTTTGCACCTCTCCCTAGACAGTGACACAAAGTGAGCTGGGGTGTAGCCTCCATATCCTGATGAGCCATCTGAGCTTCGAGGGGGGGGGGAGTGGTCACTTCCACCTGAAAGGGCTGTGCCTGCCTTCACACAATGCAGTCTCCAACCCCTTGGTGTGTGTCTGGGGCCTGGCCTGGGCAAGGCAGGATCTCACAAACAAGAGATACTTTCCTTTAAAGTAGGCCTACTTCAAAGGCCAAAATGGGTATAAGAAGAGCACCCAAACCCCTGAAAAAATAGATCACTTCTGGACAGCAAGAGGAACCTCCACCTGGGGAAGAGCTGAAGAGCTGAGGAGAAGTGCTGCCCTGCCTGTGACTGCTTTGTGGAGCTACCCTGCAGTTGCTGCTTCTGCCTGTGGAAGGGGACAAAGACTGGACTTTGTTGTGGATTGCTGCTTGTGAAGAAATCTCCGAAGGGCTTGTCCTGAACTTGCCTCCTGTAATTGAAGTCTCAGGGCCATCAAAGGCTTCCCCTGCCAGCACCTGGACTCTTTCCTGAGACTCCTGTCCTGCCAAGTGGTGCCCTATCCAGTTGCTGGGCCCTTGTAAGGTGAAGCTGGCAGACAAAGACTCAAAATCCAGGCACAGACCGTTGTGCGGGAACATTTTTGACGCACCTTCTGAGACGCGGCTGAGAAACAATGCGCAACCTACCTCAAGGCTGAAATCAATGCTTCACCTGCATCGCGGCTGGAAGATCGACGCACATGGCTGGGGAAACGATGCACAACACCTGCTGACAGAGGCTGTTAACGTTGCAACCCCACATATTGTGGTTTTCTGATACTGTGCAACTGGATTTTTGACGCAAACCTTGCTGGGCACGGAAAAACAACGCAAAGCCTGCCCGGACCTGAGGGTGCCTATCCAGATCGACGCATTGCTCTCCTGTGGAGAGGAAAAATTATGCACACCGACCCGACTGGAGGAGGAACAACGCACGGTCTCGCTTGTGAGTAAGAAATCGACGCATCGCTGGCCTTTCACAACACACACTCGCCCGTGTGGTGTTATTTGATGCAACCCAGGTACCTTTTCTCGTTCACAGTGTTAGCACTGTATTCTAAGGATTTAAGACTCTTTTTTGCTTTTTAATTCATAACTTGACTTGTGTATGATGGATTTTTGTCAATTACAACAGAGGTTTTTTTTATTTCCCCATGTGATGTGGGTCTCCTGAAAAGTTTATTGAGGGGATGTACTGATTCAGTCAAAACATAATTTCTTGTTTCTTTTGGTATTACTTAATATCCTTTCATGCAGCAAAATGTCTGGATATTTCTTGCTTCTCTACTGTCACATTGCCTGAAGTATTTGCTTTTCTAATTTAAATAATTTTTAATTGCTTTGAATGAACCCCCAATGCTCTGAGTCTTCTCTGCCAAATCTGCCTAATGCCCTCCTCTCCTGAGCCCTAAATTGTTAACCACCCCGTATCTGGCTGCTAGGTCTACTGAGTGTGGGTATCATCTGTCAAATCCCACCCATCACTCAAGGCACCTTGGAGTACCACCTTTGTTGGAAACCATCATATTTCTTATTTGATATGGAATTAATAGATGTTTTCCACCGATTCCAATCCAATTCATAATGGTTTAAGCTCAGGAATCCAAAACTGGAGAATGAGCACTTAAAAAACTTAAACCTGTAAATGCAATTGCAAAGTTAGCTTATTAAAAGCATGCAAATCAGAAATGATTAAAGATCTCTCAGTTTCCATTAAAATGAGATGTTACTTAACATATTCAGAAGTTCAGTGGCCAATTCCACCTGAAACAATTTGAAAGCTAGCACCTTCAATTTGGCTTTTTAGTTCAACATTTCAGCTTACCTTTGTGCCGCAACATACAGGTGAAACCATTTGTTTCCATTCTCATCTATTCTTAGCAGTCCATAGCAGTTTAAATAGACATCTCAAAGCACACTGCCCTACCAAGTTACTTGATAATATGGACTAAGTTTTATATGATTGATTTGGGTAATAACATCAGTTTCACTGTGAAGTTTTAAAAGGCTCGAGGGACTAGTTTTTGGTCATTGTGATCTGTTAGCTGATTTCAAAAGATTTTGCATCACCAATTCACATTTGCAGCACCTTTCCTTGAATCTCTCTAATCTCTGGCTTCTACGATTCTTAAAGTATAACAATGTCAATTGGGGTTTCACACCTAATTAGTAGTGCATTTGTTAGCATGCAGCTCGTATATATAAAATGTATGCTGTTTTTTTTTCTTAAATGCTCATGTGTTTGTTTATTTTCTTAGTACACTAATTACCTGTCCCTTGCAGACTTCGATTGATACTGCAAAAGCTTTCATTAGAAATAAAATTAAATGTTCATCTAACCTGAATTAGTGAAGCCAGGCCCTACTAAAGTCACTTTTTATAACTGTGCACTTGCTTTGAAATCTGCATGACGTATGCTGCCTGACTTGCTAAACTGCTAAAATTAACACATTCTTCAAAACTAATAAATGCTTCTGTTCTAATCTTTTCATGCCACATACATGATACAAAACAACTTATTTTGAGGTTCTATTATGTAATCCTTTTTGCCTTACTAACCTGCTTTGGAATGCACCAGTTTGCCCAAATTATCAAAAGTATTGCATCTTGGACTTGTGGAATGTTAAAGATATGTGGCAAGATATGACAACAAAAGCTTACACGTATTGTATTTTACTGCAGTGAGGTATGCATGAGAAAGCTGAGCCATGTTGCTGCTCCATTCAGAGTTCAAGCTGATCTTTGTTTGAGAAATTCTGTTCCCAGGAGATTGTGCTACATGCATGAAACAATGTGTTAGTGATTGCATCCAAGGAATGGTATTATAAATGTGTCCGAGGCACTAAGAGAGAAGAGGCAGGACAGTCTGATCCAGGGTAGAAAATTTGACCAGACTGAACTTAGCATCTGTGACAGTGAGAAGCTTATTGAGCTGATAGTCTGTGAGAGCGCAGTGAGAGGAAGATAATTAAAAAACTACTTGTGTTACTAGCAACAGCATTTCTCAAAATTCCTTTGGTCTGACTACATTAAGGCATGATTTAGAGTTTGGGTGGGGGGGGGGGTTATTCCATCACAAGGGTGACAGATATCCTGTCCACCGAAGTCTAAATCCTATTATATCCAGTGGGATTTAGATTTCAACAAGTGGGATATCATCACCGTTGTGACAGTGTAACCCCTCCACCAATATCTAAATCAGGCTCTTATTCTTACAAAACAGGGACTGTATTCTTCACGAGTACTGGAAATCTTTGCTGACTAGGCTGAGATGATTAGAGTAGGGACAGATTCCAGGACATGTTTCATTCAATTTTTTGTAAACCTATTGACTAATACAAGTTATTACATTTATATATGAATTAGCACTTTAAGCACCTTTAAACTCTCATCATTGACTCATATAAAGAAATAATGTATGACTAATTACATTTAAATTGCAGCTAATTTATCCTTAAGTGACCACTCCCATGATCTATTCGCCTAAGGCGACTCAAGGCTGAGTAAGGTATACATGAATTTACTGCCCCAACACTTTAGATTTAGCTCCCAAAGGTAGAGTGTGACCATGATTGCTAAATAAATATTTTTGTCTGTCAGCAATCTTCTGAGAGTTATACTAAGTGGAAGTTGACTTTTAATATTAAGTTATACTCCTGTCCACTTTTTGTGCTGGCCTCATCTCTATCAATTGTCTCATCTACTGGTATATTGATTATAATGATGCTAAGTAGAAATCACTGGTATGTGCTTTATCTGATGCTGTTTCTTTTATAATGATAATAATAATAATAATAATAATAATAATAATAATAATAATAATATTAGTAATAATAATACTCCCCCTTCAAGGCTCTCTCTTTTTTTCTGCCAATTTTGTGATATGTGACTAATAATAGTGCTGTAGTAGGCCCTCCGTACAATCTTGAGTTTTGTTTTCAGATTGGTAATTTTGTTCAAGAGAGAATTGTGCCAAATGGCCGCAGACTTTTTCTAAGGTTTACCTTTTTCCGAGTGATACCATTCACATTTTTCTCTGCTCATGCCTAGATTTAATTATAGTGAAGTGAAGAATAAGGCACACCAGTTAAAAAAAAAGCTTGAAGGGTAGCCAGGTTGGTTCATAAACCTTTTTTATTGTGGCGGATGAGGTGTATCCTTGTTTATTGTAGGTCTGTGGGTGCTTTGTTTAAGCAATAGGGACTTCTCACTTCTTTTTTTGTATCAGAGCTCATGTGTGCATTTCTACATGCTTTTTCAGAAGAATGTTGCTTGCAATGGCAGTAAGGTGTGTCCTGATGTGGTATGCAGAGTCTTGCACCAGTGACACAGGAGAAACCTCCTTCACTCCAGAATCAGGCTCACACTGTGAAAAATAAAGTAATCAAGTTTAGGGTGGACATTCTCTCCTGGTCTTGTTCTACAAACTGGAATAATTGTGAGATTTGTTTTTGTCAAAAATGCTCAAACGATGATGAAAGGTATGCTCGTAAGTCATCTATGCTACTGACAATCAGTCTGATTATCATTCTAATCCTCTGTTTTTGCCCACTTTGCCGCTCAAGGCTAAGGCTTTCCACATAGAAATCAGCATTGCCCCTGTCCCTCATAGGAGTGGTCCATCTTAAATAGCCAGGTGAGGTCCCACTAGAAGAAAAAGTGAGCAATCCACGACCAGTGTTGGACTTGTTAAGACTCATCAATAAGGTGTAGGTCACAATCCCTGACACAGAAAGAAAGGGACCCTTGTCTAGATATAGGGGCTGATTCTAAGTTTGGCGGGTGGCGGGAGCCGCCCGCCAAGCGGGAACCGCCAGAAGACCGTACCGCGGTCAAAAGACCGTGGCGGTCATTCTGAGTTTTCCGCTGGGCTGGCGGGTGACCGCCAAAAGGCCGCCCACCCGCCCAGCGGGAAACCCCCTTCCACGATGATGCCGGCTCCGAATGGAGCCGGCGGAGTGGAAGGGGTGCGACGGGTGCAGTTGCGATTTTCAGTGTCTGCCAAGCAGACACTGAAAATCAATGTGGGGCCCTGTTAGGGGGCCCCACGACACCCGTTACCGCCATCCTGTTCCTGGCGGTGAAAACCGCCAGGAACAGGATGGCGGTAAGGGGGTCGGAATCCCCATGGCGGCTCTGCAAGCAGCGCCGCCATGGGGGATTCCCTGGGGCAGCGGGAATCCGGCGGGACACCGCCGGTTTCCCGTTTCTGACCGCGGCTTTACCGCCGCGGTCAGAATGCCCCCAGAAGCACCGCCAGCCTGTTGGCGGTGCTTCCTCCGTCACCTGACCCCCTTAGTCTTGGCCACCTAGGACATTACATCAAACAAACAAAAAGAGACAGGACAAATGCTTTCAAATAGTCTAAACCACTTACAATTGCTCTTGATAGCATTCCAATTTATCATCTTTGTCCATTGTGCCACTAAAGACAAAGGCTTGCTTTACGCAACCCAGTTCTTTCCCTGTCCCTCATTAGACAGCCCATCCTGAATGGCCAGATGATGCCTCTCCCAAAAGGTCAGATAGGAAACTCTAACCTGATTTGGGGTTTTTAGATCTTGCCAGTGTATTGTTTCATTTCATTTAGGTATTGTAATTTTAGATGCAATGCCCATTGAGAAAAACATAAAGAGCAATAAGAACATCATTGAAATTATAGGAAGTCATTAAACGAACCTTAAGATTCATAAAAAACAGTTAAATTAATTAAATCATAATTTGCCCATTCCATGATAGTCTTCCAGGCACTAATTTATTGTAATTCGAACCAGTGAAAAACAGATTATCCCATTTCCTCCAAAAATCAGTAAAATGTGATTGTGCAAAATACAAACATCTGAAAATGATTGTTAAAAGTGTAAATGTCTAGAAATCGCTTTAGAGGGTTTACAATAAATGACCAAGGCAGAATATAAGAATGTGGCTATTGCAAAGACAACTGGAGGTTCGTATTGGTCTTACAAATTCCTAATGCCACAAAATACTGCCTTATTACAAACAGTTTATAAAGTAGTTTTGGATACTGCCTTATCCCATAAAGTTTACAAAGCAATTTTACCCATTTGAATCTTGCCCTTTTATATGTTTTACAAATATGACCTTATGTTTCATCCTGGGACTCCAAGATGTACAAGTACTGAAGATTTGACCCACAGCTTGCCAATTACTGCAAAATGAGGTTGGTGGTAAAGTACTGAACCTGAATTTTCTATAAAGGTCTCTAGCTAACCATGGTTGCATATAATCTAAAAAAAAGTCTCAACATTATAGTCCCATTCAATTAGGAGAAAATCACTGGTCAATCAACCCAGGGAAGATGAACACAAATATTTTTTATGATTCCAATGCCAAAATCCATCCATTACAACTTGTTTGGCATTGACAGGCAAAGAGCCCGTGTGTAGCCAAAAGGCTGCAAGCCCTAACTAAATAAGGGAGTTCTTTACAAAACCTAACCAATGAATTTTAGATGTACTTGAGATCTCCAAAACATCTAATCATATCTCACTATAGGGTGAGAGATTTGTTACAGTTCACACTTCAGCCCAGTGCAAAATTGTCTGCAATTTGATATGCTCTACTATAGGTTTCAGTGCTAAGCCTAGTTGAGTTGTTAGCATAGGGGAGCTCTGGGGTAGTGTCAATAGAGAGAGGAGAAAGGTATATCCCACTTTATCGAGTTTCCAAGAGCTGCAATGACCCTATATCTCTGAGCCATACACAGCTGTGCCTGCTACTTGGGCTCTGTATACCGCAAGGGCCAGAGAGACAGCATGATAAGTGGCTCTCTTACCAAAATTAATTATAGCAAAGGCACTGAGGTTAAGTAAATTAGTACTTTTATCAATTTGTTTCAGCCAGAAGCTGAAGTCAGAGATCTGAATTCCATGATAATCCATTTTCCTGACACTCTCCAATTTGCTCTCACCTACAGTCATTTTCGGGCGATACTTCTTATGTGGATTAAAAACCATGAATTTTGTTTTCTGTGTAATAGCTCCAACCTACGGGAAGAACGAAACAACATGAACCTATCCAGCAAAACATGTAGGCCTTTTTCAGTTTTTGACATCAGCAGAGTGTCATGTTCATAGAGAAGAGATTGCACTTTGTTTCATTCCAAGATGGAGAAATTGTTGGTACAGAAATATGTACATCAATTAAAAACATTTATAACAAGGTAGGATCTAAAACACAACCCTGTCACACTTCTTTCTTTACTGATATTCAAGGAGTGAGTTCACCATTGGAGTCCCACCTCATCTGGGCATGGCTATCAGAATGCAATCATCTGAGTAAGTCTAAGAAGTCCAACAGGACTCCTAGATTTCACAGAACTTCCCACAACTTGTCTCTTGGGACTATATCAAAACCAACATTGGAGTCAGCTAAGATGACATAAATACTACCACCAGGAGATCCACAGTCTTCTTTTTTATCGAAAAATAAACAAAAAAAACTTCCTTAAAGTCATCTTGGCATTGGCTTTGAAGGCTATCAGTTAAACTGATAGGACGGAATGTTGCAAGGATCTGTGTGAGGTCCCTTCTTGTGAATTAGAACAATCAATGCTCCCTTTCATGTTTCCAAGTTTCTGGGCTTGGGTCACCTGCAGCGTTCGAAACAGCATTAATATTTGGGACTCATGTGTCAAGCTCTGACATAAAAACTTCTACCGGTATTTTATCTAGGCTGGGTGCTTTACTCACTTTCTGGCCTGCTAAATTATCCTTTGTAACCCACTAGATCAGCCACTTCATACCGGACATTGTCTATGCTAGAATCTGACTATGAAGCATGTGGGGTCATCATATAGGCCTCCAAAGAACTCAATCTATTCATCAGCCTGAAAGTGGATTTCTGGGTTCATTGGTCTATTACTTCCTCTGTGAGAGACAAGGGCCCTCATTACAACTTTGGCGGTAAAAAACCCGCTTACCGCTGTGCAGAAGACCGCCAACATACCGCAGCGGAATTCCGCCACAGCTATTACGACCCACATCTCGAAATCCGACAAATTTCAGACACCCACACAAGTCCGCCAGACCAAAGGTCAGTGATAAACTGGCGAAAACAAAACCTCCACCGTCACGCCAACAGAAATACGCCCACACTATCACGACCCACGAATCCACGCTCAAAATACACACACACATACAAAACACCACCACATTGGACAATTTGAAATACACACACATGATACACATACACACACCACTCCCACACACCCAATACAATATAAAACACACACCCACATCACCCACAAACCCCTACGACAAAAAATTCTGAAAGAAGCACAGAGAGAGACACCACCATCCACAAACTAGCAGCCACAGGCACTCAACACCATCACCCACACAACTTCCACGCACAAAACACCACACACCACTACATATCACCACACTTATCACCACACACACCACCCCACACATCATCTACACCACCCCATGGCACGGCAAAGACAACCCATGTTCTCAGAGGAGGAGCTCAGGGTCATGGTGGAGGAAATCGTCCGGGTAGAGCCACAGCTATTTGGATCACAGGTGCAGCACACCTCAATTGCAAGGAAGGAGCAATGGAGAAGAATAGTCAACAGGGTCAACGGAGTGGGACAACACCCAAGAAATCAGGACGACATCAGGAAGAGGTGGAACGACCTACGGGGGAAGGTGCATTCCGTGGTCTCAAAACACCACCTGGCGGTTCAGCGGACTGGCGGCGGACCCCACCTCCTCCCCCACACCTACCAACATGGGAGGAGCAGGTCTTGGCGATTCTGCATCCTGAGGGCCTTGCAGGAGTCGGTGGAGGAATGGAATCTGGTAAGTCAAAGCTTTACTAATATATCCCCCACCCTTCCTGCATGCCATCACACACTCCTACCCGTACCCTGACCCTCAGCACTCCACCAACTCACATATACCCCACCATCACAAACCACCCATCCCAACACCAAGCCCTGCAAGCAACCCCAACGCATGGACACCCATCACTAAAGCATGCCCACTGCACATACCCATACAACCCCCTATACCATCATCACACAAGTCCCCACATAGGAATGCAAGCACTGGGGTACACCAGTCACCCACCCACTGCCCACCATGACACACACAGATGCAATAATTAAGCTTTTACACCCCTGCAGGACCACTACCAAACGTCACCAGACAGGAGGGTCCAGACTTCTCCACCCCACCCACAGAAGAGGCCCACAGTGATGACAGCAGCTCTGTCCAACTGGATCCAGATGACCAGCCCAGACCATCGTGGGCCTCAGGACAGTCGGTTCCCCTCGCTCGGGCACAGGCCACCACAGACCTTCCACCCTCTGGTAACACCAGCACAGCACCCACCCAGTGGGCCCATACCTCCGTACCCAGGTCACGTCAATCAGCAGTGTGTCCACCACTACAGGGAACCCAGGATAACCCACCACCCCAACAACAACAGGGACCGGGAGACAGTGGTAGTGGGCACACGGTCCAGGGGAGGGAGGTCCAGGAACACAGGGGAACTGGGAGGGCTGCTGTGCGACAGGGGGCGGACAGGCCAAGGGAACCCACTCTCCACGAGGCCCTCTCCTCCATCATGGGAGCAAACCACCACTCCCAGGAGACGATGGTAACGGTCCTGGCAAAGTTTCAGGAGACCCAGCGCATGCAGGAGGAACAGTATCTGGGGTTCAGGGAGGAACTCAGCTCCGCCTTGGGCACCATCGTAGGGGTGCTGAAGGAAATACTAAACACCAGGAGGGACACTGTGGCACTCCAAGGGGCCCCTGACACTAGCATGGACGATGAACTGCCCACCACCTCCGCCGGCGCTATTGGACAGGAGGCACCGCCACAGGATCACAACACCAGCACCCCACCCCCTGCAGATGGAGAACCACCCCGCAAGCGGTCCCTGAGATCCAGGAACAAGACAGAGCATGATGCCAAGACCCCCGCCAAGAAATGAGACCACCCTGATTGTCAACCCACTGTCCCACTTTGTCACCCTGTCCATATTGGAACTGCCCCAGCTCCACTTCCTAAGCCCATATGGGCAATGCACCTATGAGACAAATAGACTGGACTCTGCCATGGACACTCCTCCGCCATCACCCCTCACCATTTACCTTCCCCCTCCAATATTTTGCATGTAAATAAACACACCTAAAGCACCAAGATCTGGAGTCTGTGATTTTGAAATAGTGTATTTGCAATTACAGTGACAAAATTTCCAGGAATTAGTAATGTCAACATACCTATGTCACACAGCTCTAGTCCATGAGGAATCTAAGCAGATGACACACGTTGGGACCCACACCTGTGAAACCATAAGGGAAAGTGACAACTCAGTGACCATACACTGGGTGAAATCGACAGACAGGATAGAGGTAGAAGTGTAAAAGTACATGTAGTAGGCAGGAATGTATTCTCACCTGTGTTTCACTGGAAATATTGCTGGATGACTGAGTCCCTGTTGTCAATGTCTTCTTCCTCTGCTTCATCCTCTTTACTGTCCACAGGATCCACAGCTGCCACAGCACCGCCATCTGGACCATCCTCCTGCAGAAAAGGCACCTGTCATCACAAAGCCAAATTATGAAGCATACAACAGGCCACGATGATCTGACACACCTTCTTTGGTGAGTAGAATAGGGATCCACCTGTCATATGGAGGCACCTGAACCTCGCTTTCAGGAGGCTGAAGGTGCGTTCGATCACCCTCCTAGTCCGCCCATGGGCCTCATTGTAGCGTTCCTCTGCCCTGGTCATGGGATTCCTCACTGGGGTCAGTAGCCATGACAGGTTGGGGTAACCAGAGACCCCTAATAGCCACACCTGGTGCCTCTGTAGTAGACCCATCACATAAGGGCTGCTGCTATTCCGCAGGATGTAGGCGTCATGCACTGAGCCAGGGAACATGGCATTCACATGGGAGATGTACTGGTCTGCCAAACATACCATCTGTACATTCATGGAATGATAAATCTTCTGGTTTCTGTACACCTGTTCACTCCTGTGGGGGGGGACCAAAGCCACATGGGCCCCATCAATGTCACCTATGATGTTGGGGATATGTCCAAGGGCATAAAAGTCACCATTCACTGTAAGCAAATCCTCCACCTGAGGGAAACGATGTAGCTCCGCATGTGTTTCAGAAGGGCAGACAACACTCTGGACAACACGTTGGAAAACATAGGCTGGGACATCCATGAAGCTGTGGCCACTGTTGTTTGAAAGACCCACTTGCAAGGAAATGGAGCAATGATAGCACCTGCACTTGAGGGGGGATTCCTGTGGGATGGCGGATTGCTGACATCAGGTCTGGCTCCAACTGGGTACACAGTTCCTGGATTGTGGCACGGTCAAACCTGTAGGTGATGATCAAATGTCTTTCCTCCATTGTCGACAGGTCCACCAGCGGTCGGTACACCGGAGGATTCCGCCATCTCCTCACATGTCCCAGCGGACGGTGCCTATGAAGGACAACAGCGAGCACAGAGTCAAACAACTCAGAGGTATGTACCCACAGTCTACACAGAACACCAATCATACACAAAATGTGGCCTGTATGTGTGTTGAGAGTAGGCCTAGGTATGTGTGACGCAGTTGGTAATTAGGCCATGTGGGCCCCGGAACTGGCGGCTGTCTGACCTCTAAAGCGGGACAATGGGATGTGAGGTAACTGTGCTGGCGTTGTACACCGTCGCGGTAGGCGGTCGAAGACCATGGCGCAATGCTGCATTGGTTAAAATTGGACCCTATGGGTCCCAGGAGCCAATGACGATGTACACCGGCGGTGATGGTACGCACCGCTGAGGACGTGACCGCCATTTTCTAACTGTTTAATCACTCAATACCTGATCTTCGACAGGAGAGGACCTACAATGCAAGTGCTGCTGTGACCTAGGTCTGGAAGAGACAATGGCTCGTGCGTCTGGGGAAAGGGCCCCTGCCTTCAATGCAGAGGAGTTGGAGAAGCTCGTCGAGGGGGTCCTCCCCCTGTACACGCTACTCTACGGTCCTCCAGACCAACAGTTAAGTACACAGGGAGCATGTTGTATGGGTTATGCCTGTGTGGAGAGGGCCGGTTGTAAGAAGGAAGGGGGCAGAGTTCTGAGTGCATGAAAGACGGTGAATGCATGTGCCACATGGCAAGGGTAGGGATGGGGTCCACTCACTTTGACGGTGCAGTTGTTAATGACTTCTCTTCTTCCCCTGTACATTTCATGTCAGTCAGCACCCACCAGAAGAAGGATATTTGGCGTGCCATCGCCAAGGACGTCTGGACCCTGGGGGTCCACCACAGACGGAGCACCCACTGTCGGAAGAGATGGGAGGACATTCGCCGCTGGAGCAAGAAGATGGTGGAGGCTCAGCTGCGGATGGCCTCCCAACGTGGGAGGGGTGCCTGTCAAACCATGACCCCCCCTGATGTTCCGGATCCTGGCGGTGGCCTACCCTGAGTTGGATGGGCGCTTGAGAGCAACACAGCAGACACAAGGGGGTGAGTACACTATCATTCAGCTGACTTTGCGCGCAGTGAAGTTGTCTGGGTGGGGGAGGAGGGCTGTGGGTTCCCCTAGGCCAGGGCGAGTTCCGTAGGCCAGGCCTATTCATAAGGCATGGCCCTGTGTCCCCCCACTGCACCTCTGTAGAGTGCCAAGTACTGATATTCATGCCCCAGGGTCATCTATGTGTGCAGATGTCGTCCATAGCCTTGTAGGCCATTTCCCAGGAATTGCACTGTAGAGGCCAACAGCGCAACGTAGTGCAGGGGGCTGCTGTGTCTGTATTGTCCGCCAACAGTAGCAGTAAGCCATGCACTCAACCTGCCTTTCTACTGTTCCCCCCCCTTTTTTGCAGTCTCCCAGTTCTTGTGTGCATTAGCATCATCAGGCGGAGGTAGAGTGGCACCAGAGCACGAGGGAGCTGCATCCCACATGGGCATGGAGGCCCACACTACGGACTCAGAATACACCAGTGGGACGGAGGGCGAAGGGAGCACCACGGCGGTCACAGGATCTGCAACCAGCGACACGGACTCGTCCTCCGATGGGAGCTCCCTTGTGGTGGCGGCAACATCTGTGCCCCCCACTACTACAGGTACAGCAGCCACCCCCCTACCAGCACTGCCCTCCCAGCAGCCACTCAGCCTTCGCCCCATGCCCGCTCACCCAGGAGGGTGGGCATCACCTTCGCCGCAGGCACCTCAGCCCCTGCCCCTGTCACCTCTGCTGCCCTCAGTGAGGAGGCCATTGACCTCCTCAGGTCCCTCACTGTTGGGCAGTCTACCATTTTGAATGCCATCCAGGGTTTAGAAAGGGAGTTGCAACACACAAATGCATTCCTGGAGGGCATTCATTCTGGTCAGGCTGCCCTTCATCGAACCCTGAAACCACTGGCCTCAGCACTGATGGCAGCCATTGTCCCTATGTCTAGCCTCCCCCTCCAAATTCCTCCACCCAGACCCAATCCCCTGTACCTCTGCCTATCCCAAGCACTCCATCAGACCAGCCTGCACACACCTACCCACACAAGGGAAGCTCAGGCAAACATAAGCACCGCACATCCCACAGGCACTCACGCAAGCATCACACACATACAGACACACCAACATCTACTGCCTCCACTGTGTCCCCCTCCTCCTTGTCTCCCTCCTCCCTCCCAGTCTCGTCTACACACACACCTGCATGCACTACCACTACAGCCACTATGTCCCGCACCAGCACACCCACCACCACACCCCGCTCACGTGCACTCAGGACCCCCACTACCATTTACACGTCCCCTGTGTCCTCTCCCAGTGTGTCTGTGACACCCCCTCCGAAGATACACAAACGCAGGCACACACCCACCCAACAGCCATCCACCTCACGACAGCCTCCAGCACATGCACCTGCACCCAAATCCACAAAACTTACACCTCCTACAACCTCTTCCTCCACTCCCAAACCCCCTCCAGCTACCCGTCCCAGTGTGTCCCAAAAACTTTTCCTGTCCACCCTTAACCTATTTCCCCCCCCCCCTCCAGGGCAGCCAGTGTGGCACGGAGCCACAGCACAGCCAGTCCCCCCTCTGTGAAGCACCAGAAGTTGGACAGTGCCCGGCGGGAGAGGGGGAAGACTCCAGCCAGCCAAGCCGCTCACAGGGGTCCCGGGGGTAGTGTGGACTCAGCTGTGACTCCTCCCAAGGTGGGGAAGGGGCAGAGGAAACTTGCAAAGTCTGGGAGGAGCAGCACGGCGGAGAAGACCACCATCATCCCTGCCGGCCAGGAGGCCACCGCCAGCCCTATCGTCACTGCCCAAGAGGCCACCGCCAGCCCCATCGTCACTGCCCAGGAGGAGGCCACCGCCAGCCCCATCGTCACTGCCCAGGAAGAGGCCATCGCCAGCCCCATCGTCACTGCCCAGGAAGAGGCCACCGCCAGCCCCATCATCACTGCCGAGGAGGATGCCACCGCCAGCCACATCGTCACTGCCCAGGAGGAGGCCACCGCCAGCCCCATCGTCTCTGCCCAGGAAGAGGCCACCACCAGCCCCATCGTCACTGCCCAGGAGGATGCCACCGCCAGCCCCATCGTCACTGCCCAAGAAGAGGCCACCGCCAGCCCCATCGTCACTGCCCAGGAGGGCCCCGCAAGCCACAGTCCAGCTGACCCATGAAGGACCGCCAGCCACAGCCAGCTGGGCAATGATGGACCGCCATGGCAAGCACCGCTGAACATGGCAAGGACCGCTGAACAGGGCAAGCACCGCTGAACAGGGCAAAGACCGCCATCGCAAGCACCGCTGAACAGGGCAAGCACTGCTGAACAGGTCAGAAACTGCCAACTCAAGCACCGCTGAACAGGTCAGAAACTGCCAACTCAAGCACCGCTGAACAGGGCAAGCACCACTGAACAGGGCAAGGACCGCTGAACAGGGCAAAGACCACCATGGCAAGCACCGCTGAACAGGGCAAGCACCACTGAACAGGTCAGAAACTGCCAACTCAAGCATGGCTGAACAGGGCAAGTACCGCTGAACAGGGCAAAGACCGCCATGGAAAACACCACTAGCCCATTTGCGGCAGGGGCAGTGACGCAACTGGTACCGTCACGGGGTGAGTGCTGCACTCTGGGCACCAGTCCCCCTCCAGAACCAGTGGAGACATGCATCCACTCCATCTGTCCTGCACAGGATAAAGCACTCTGGGCACCAGTCCCCCTCCAGAACCAGTGGAGACATGCATCCACTTGAGAGACTGTGGCTTTGCACTCCCCAGGATGGAACAGTGGGCAACCCACCCACTGTAGAGACTTGAGAGACTGTGGCTTTGCACTCCCCAGGATGGTACAGTGGGCAAACCACCCACTGTAGAGACTTGAGAGACTGTGGCTTTGCACTCCCCAGGATGGTACAGTGGGCAAACCAACCACTGGAGAGACTTGAGAGACTGTGGCTTTGCACTCCCCAGGATGGTACAGTGGGCAAACCAGCCACTGTAGACACTTGAGAGACTGTGGCTTTGCACTCCCCAGGATGGTACAGTGGGCAACCCACCCACTGTAGAGACTTGAGAGACTGTGGCTTTGCACTCCCCAGGATTGATCAATGGGCATGGAGCCCCCTCATGGATCTGGCGTTGTGCACTCATCCGGCTGAGGTGCCCCCCCCTTCCCTTCCCCTGAGGTGCCTGTTGTATTTCTATCTGATGCCCCAGCAGTGTTCTCTCCGTCATGTTCAGGTATCTTGTGTGGGCCTCGCCCATGCATTTTGGGCCCAGTGGTCCACGGACTATGAATGATGCAAAACCTGCACTAATAATCGTGGTGTATATTTTGTTTATATTGTATATATATATATATATATATATATATATATATATATATATATTTGCTTACTGATTTTTTATATATTACAATAGTTACACTAATTTCCTTTTGTCTTTGCATTCTTCTGTGGGGGTTGGGGCGTGTTACTGTAATGTATAGATAAGCATTGGTGTGTGCGTTGTAGTGGGTGAGGGTCGGGTGGGGGTTGAGGTGTTGAGTGTGTGTGTCGCTGTTTTTTGCCTCCCCCCCATGTCGTAGGTGCAGTACTCACCGTGCTCTTCGCCGCCGGCGTTGGTGATCCTCGTAGAAGAGCAAGAAGACTAGCGCTGGAAGAATTTGAAGTTCCGGCTCCATGCTGTCCTCCTTCCTCGTGGAGTGTGTAGAGGTGAGCGTTTTTCATTCGAAATGCCTGTTTCCGTCGTGTTTTTATCCACGTTGTATCCGCCCCGGAAAAGGTGGTGGATTGGCCTGTCATAATAGTGTGGGCGGTAGATTGTCTCCCGCCTGTCTGTTGGCGGTGACCGCCAAGCTGTTGGTCTGTACCGCCGTGGCGGTCTGAGTGTTAAAGTGGCTGTCTTTGTTGGCGGCTTCCGCCACGGTCGCAATTGCAACATTTTGCCACCGGCCTGTTGGCGGTCTTACCGCCACTTTAACACCGTCCGCCAGGGTTGTAATGACCCCAATGTGCCAAAAATGTTTTGAGTTTTAGAAGAGTTAGCTTTTAGAAGATCATCCCATATGCCTGCTACTCATTTTGATCCCTCTGATCACAGTTTTGAATGCAGCTCTGGATACATTTATTTCACATTTTTCACCAGATCTAGTAGCTGCTATATAACCAAGTTTCCTACTGCTGCATTCCCTATTAAACCATTCTTTGCCAGACCATCGTACATTGTCAATACTAACATTCTTTAAAAAAATGCTTTTAAATCCAGAAACAATCAGATTGCATACACATAAAAAATAAGTGATTATCTAAGTTAATACTGGCAATTTTCAATTTATTGCTTATTACATGATACGTTGGGCTTGTAACTGCTGTATTGTTGCATATACTGGCCTATTTAAAAAAAATTGAATATGACAAACAACAAGTGGATCAGCTTGTGAACTAGAAGCCGCAAGCAATTCAATCACTAAAGATCCACTAAATAATAAAGCTAAAGGATTGTGGACATATTCTTGACTATCTAATACCTTCATATCCTTCAGCGAATGCAACAAAGAATCAATAAATATGTAATCAATGTTACTTTGGTAGAAATAGGAACCTCTGTTAAAAGTAGTCACCAGGTGATCTGAAAGAGTATGACCATGACAAGAACAAACTCCGAAATGGTAAGAAAACATCTGCTAGTTGCAGGCTCGATTTAAAAGGATTCTTTATCAGAGAAGTTGGCAGATCCGGGATGCCCCAGTAATCATGTTCTTCCCTGGCAACCTCCATAAGTAATCCTGATGGTTCAAAAACAGTAATAAAGCCACCCTAAATGATAAAGTCAGAATGACCTCTATGCACACTGATAATGTTCCAGAGACAATTTAAAGTGACAGGCTCAGCAGAATGGGGAGAACCTCTTTTATACACACAAGGTAAAAAATGGTTTGCTTAACCTTAGGGTAAACATTTAAGGCAACTGTATCAAGAGACCTAGTAGCAATTGTTTTTACATTGTGAGCCAATGACATCTTATTCACATATTATTAGACTAGCTGATGGCCAGCCAGAAGTGGATTTTATTTGCTAACGCTTATTTTGTCGATATATCTCACCTGTAGCCATCTTTCTTGAAACATGCACACTTTGCACAAGTCTACCAAAGTCTCTGAATAATTATCACCGGCCATGGTTTGATAACTGCAACATTTCAACTAAGTAGGGTTACAGATCTTTCGCAATGAGAGAGGGGTTTGACTTCACCAGCTGTAGGAGCTTTGGAAAAACTTTAGGTGCAACACATTTTGTGAAAAAAAACAGCCTCTTTCCCATTGAACATTTTGAAGGGATAAACTCAGTACCCACTAATTGGTGCAATCCCTTGTGGTCATCTAGTGGTTTAAAACCAATGACACTAGTTTTCTCAGATGAATAGTGAGGGACAAAATTAATAAGCCCGAGAAATTGTTCAGCCTGCTGCGGCCGGAATTTATGATCTGTTTCCATGAATGATGTTCAGTGGGGAGTCACAGGACAACCACATAATTGACTACTCTACAGATTCTGTCACACTTGCCTCTTATTAGGCTACCAAGGAGTAATCTGATGAAAATGTGGGAGATATAGAGCAGCTACCATCACCGGTGAAAAAACTGGTGGCAAAATTTTTAAACTGGATTCTCGAGCCCTGTGGAGGATCATTCCTAAGGCTGATAGTTATTAAACCTTCCACCATCCAGGCCTCATTTTGTGTATTTATGTTATAATCCTATTGGACAAATGGGTCTGGGTAAGGTTCTACATATCCCAAATCTTCATAGACTACTGAATATCACTTGCACACCGATTTAAACCAATGAACCACCTTCTTTTTTATGTTTCAGAATTCGTGTGTAATCCAGGGAACAGTTTCTGAACATTAAAAATAAAGATATCAGTTGCAAACAAGGGAGCTGAGGAGACCTGAGCCACATTACATCCAAACACTGGCTCCATGAATGCAAAATGACCCCATCAAATTTCAAAATAACTATTGTGGAAGAAGAGATAATCTCTCTCTAACTGCAATATCACTAGCTTCTGAAATGTCCCTAGGGAAATGAAAGTCCCTTTATGTATGAGTTTGGCACGATGTAACTGTGATAGTTTGAACAATGGGGTAACAAGATTGTTGTATATTGTTTTGGGAACATATCATACTTATGTAAGAGCACCAAAGAGTAAACACTGCACTGCAGTAGTAGAGCTGATTAGGGAGCAGTCCCTCTATGTTTAAAAATCACTGCAGATTAAAGCATAATCTGCAGTGGTGTTTAATCTTAGAGGGAATGTCCCCTCTTCCAGCCCGGTTTAAACCAAACAGTGCTGATATGATTCCTCCAGCAGAACAGCAGAATTAATTAGTAATTCTGTGTTGCTTGAGTAATGTAGAATTCCTAAATTACTGCAATTCTGCCGGCAGAATACAAAAATGCCAGCCACCCCTCCTTCACATCACTTTTAAAAGAATGGTCAATATCTTTCATTATTAGTGGTCTGTTCAGTTCCTGAAGTTCTATCTAAAGTTCTACGACACTAGTAAGAATATCTACCTGAACATATGATTAGGGCCACAAGGACAGACTAATAAGGCTTACCTACAATCCATGTAAAAGCAACCAAAATGCTATTTTCAATGTACAGACCATCCTAGTCTTGAAAACAAAACAGGCCTGCGATGGATGGTGAACCTTCAGATCCTGTGAGCATTTTCATCTGCAGTTTGAAGGGGACTAGTGCCACTAGTCCAGGGGAGTATGAGTGTGTTTCTGGCTTCCACAAGGGCTCCTCTAGTTGGAAGTGGAGAGTGTCAGCCAAGAACGAGGGTCATTCATGCAGAACCCAATCTGTTGCCTCAAGGACAGATTATCCCTCTTTTTCCTTAGTGCAATGGGCAAAGTCCAGTTGTAAGTAATGCAGAGGCCCCCCTCGTCCTTCTTTGTGGTTGATCAATCAGAAATGAGGTTCTGGTGTCAGAGTTATCCCTTAAATCCTAGATTCAGGAGAGATTGGGGTGTGGAGGCTAGTTGCCATAGGCAGTTAGCTCCTACGGCTAATCCTCCCATGAGATTACCACATCCGGTGAGTAGGTCACATTTCGCTATGCAGAACCCTCTATTCTACAACCTCTAAGATGGCAGAAAACTAATTTTAGTGCAAAGACTGGGTGGCTCACCCAAGAGGTGTGGTCAGCCTGCTGGAGGGGGAGGGGGGAACTGTCCTGTATATCTAATTTCCTACCTCACCACAAGCAAATGTACTGGGGGGGAGGGCTGTTTCCTCTGCTGGTAGACAGCACAGATGGCTACCAGGGGTAGTGAAGCCTTTAAGGCTCACTGCTCTGATGACTCTGTATACTAGTCTGATTGGGTGAGAGAGGTGTGATCTTCTTCCTGCCTCAGACTTTGTCTCTGACTCCTGGGAGCACCCACACAGGCTGCCAGGAGGTCAGAAAACTGTCTTTGCAGCAGCAAGCACAGGAAAAATCAAGGGCTGATCCGCCAGAGCCCAAGTAAGGGTGGCAAACAGGTGGGCAACCTCTAGTTTACCACCTGGGTGCATGCCAGCCTCTCCTTAATGCCAGATTTGTGCTGGGTGACAGAAAGCAAGTTGTTTGACACCAGACTCAACATATCTAGGGGGTACCATAATGGAGCTAGCAGCCTGGATCCGCCCGGGCTTAAGTCCCACTCATAGTGTACCTTCAAGGAAAGGAAACCATAGAGGTACATAAGCTTGTGCTTACTTGCCTGTAAGATAATGGACTCTGCCTCCTGGTCTGCAAAGGCCTTCCTTAGGGATGTCTGACATGTATGTAAGGCAGTGCATGCAACTCTGCTGCTCATGGTGAGATACAGTAATCTGTGTGGTACAAACTTGTGCCTCAACCCTGGGGACCCCTTTACCACCCATGCTCTGGATTGCCTGGATATTAATTACTAAGGGCTTATAAGGGTGTTACGTATTTGCCAATCAGGGTATTACTGAATTGCCAAACACTTGAGATAGAGACCACAGGCACTGGGACCTGGTTAGCAGGTTCCAGTGTACTGTCAGATTCGAAAACACCAGCATCGAGCAGGCCAAATTGGGGAACAAAGTGGGTGGCAAAAAGGCCAGTTTTCTTATTCAACTGCATTAAAATAAACATAAACATATGCAGCAATTAGTACATAGTCTCTGACCATTATTTTAATTCAAGAATATCATACCACGTTTACCATCGTTGTTACTGAGAATTGTTTCATCTGCCTTATTTAAATATACTTAAAAGAAATTGGCATATTTCCGTTTTGAGTGTCATGCTGTGACCTTGTGAAGTATCTAACAAGGTGCAAACAAACTATAAATGATTCTGTTCAGTACCAGTGAAAATGAGGATGTAATCATGGTAGGCCAACAAGTTCTTCAGTCCTCCTTACATTTGATACATTGTTTTGAAAACTGAGGCTGCTGAGGAAAGCTAAAATGAATGCATAAATAATCTATATCCCATAAATGGGGTATTGAACTTAGTTACTGATTGAGAGTTCCCACAGAGTTCAAACCTGGTAATAGGCAACATCGGATCTTAGGTAGAAAATGATTTTGCCTCTTTTAGTTGGGCTATCACTTCCTGGATCTGTGGTAAGGGAAAGCAATCTGCCAGGATGTTTTTATTTGAGGACTTCAGATCTATACAAAACCTTAACTCCCCCATATTTGTTTTTACTGTAACAGTATAAGAGACCCATTCTGAGGCATCAACTGGATCTATCACCTTTTCCCTATCTAATTTATCCAAATGTTCTGTTATTTGACTTCCAATCCTCAGGGGAACAGGCTTTAAGAAATGCAGTAATAGTTCCTGGTTTAAGAACATTTGTATTTTCATAACCCTTTACCACCCCAAGCTAATTTTCCAAAAATGATTTATGGATGTCAGGAAGGTGATCCAAGTCAAGGTTTGTGGGACCATTATACCAACAAGAGAGATTTGGATGCTGTTTGAGGTCTCAAAACTATACAGAAAGCCACTTGATCCCTCCGTCATTGTATGCTGTAACTTTTCTCTGCTAAGGATATATGTGGGTGTATTACTATATCTTTATACGTTGAACTAATTATTCCGGTCAATCCCAAATTACCTGAATACACTAGTGCAAGTGTCAAGAAGTGCCAAGTTTATTGGCTCCATTTCTTCTCATACAAGTTATCAGTCACTATAGTGGCAGGAGATCACAAGTCTATGGTGACGTCTCTTTCTGCATCACCAATTATTATGTTGCAAATCAGAAGCCCCAAACTTATCAGACCTTCCTTTGGGCTTTTCCATTTTTAGTGGCCAACACTGCTTTGCTTCCAGTCTCACATATTTCATCAATCGTTATAGTAGTGTCAAGTTGGTCATATCAAATATGATGTTCTGCATGTTGGTGCATGCTTGAACAATGTGTCCAACATTTTTGTATTTTATGCTAGTTTTATTCCAAATTAAAGGTCACACATTTTAGTGTTTGAGTTGACCAAATGTGTTGCTGAGCCACATATATAGGAAATTCCCTGTGTATCTGACATGGTAGCATTCACAGTTTCAGGCTCTCAAACTTGTTTGAACTTCCTGAATTCATTGGATGCCATTATAGATATTTCTGTTCCTCTCCCAATTTCTAATGTTTCTTCCAAACTGGAATGTTTCCACACAGTAGCCTTTCTTGTGTTCTTCCATTAAAGCAGTTGACTACAATGTGCTACCTTAAATAATTATCCACTGTTCAATTAAGCTAACAAGTCGAAGCAAGAATTCTTAATTCTACTAAGAATCTATCAACTTGACATTGCCACTATGTTAAAAATCTGTGCCTCTCCAATATTATCCTTGTTTCATCCTTGTTTTTGTAATCTATTCACTGCTTCCACAAACTCATCCCAAACTGGGGTGTGGAGGAACTAATATTGGCAAGTGATTCAAACTGATTTGACCCTATGTACCCAAATAATTATACAAGGTAGTTCTTTTCATTGAAAGGTCACATTTATTTCCATAAATGGCAATCATAAAACTGTCAAAAGTCCTATACCATTTGTTCCACTTTAATTATTGTATGCCTAGTTCAGCTAAGAAAGTAATTGGAAGATTCAGATTCTGCATAATGAAATCCTAACTATGATAGGTATAAAAATTCATGTTTCTAATTTTGTTTTACTTTAAACAAGAGTGACCCTGTAGACTTGTTTAAACCTAATCCTGACCTTTGGCTCCTATTCTTGCCAGTATTATTGAAACTGCAGTTATTGGCCCAATACCTTCATCTTTGAAAGAGGCAATGGTGGTCCCAATTTTAAGTGAGTGACCCGGCATGTTATAGGCTGGTCTCTCATTGATTATACAGTTAAAACTTTAGGGCGAGTCCTTTTAGCACATCAAGAAGGTTGGGTCATTTAAAACAATATACTTTCAGAGGCCCAATATGGCTTTCGACAAGGAATGGTCACAGTTGAAAAGTGTCTAAATTTATCAATCATAATTGACAAGAACACCAAGTCCATGAAGAGCTCTTTACATCTAGCCTTCATGGACTTCTTGTGTGCCTTTGACACTGTCAACCATGCCAAAATGTGGGACATGCTGGGTAACAAGGGGGTTGAGGAACCTCTGGTGTTAGAAATTGGATCTCTGGTTGGCAGTCAGCTTGCACTCTGTCCAAGTGGGGACTCTAGTCAGGCCAATGGAGATACACACCTAGGATAACCCCTGCTCACCCCCTGGTAGCTTAGCAGAAGCAGTCAGGCTTATTTCAAAGGCAATGTGTAAAGTCTTTGTACCAACACACACAGTAATGTAGTGAAAACACTACAAAATGGACACCACACCAGTTTAGAAAAATGGAAAATATTTATCTAAAGCAAACAAGACTAAAATGACAAAAATCCAACATACACAAGTCAAGATCTGAATTTTCAAAATGACAGAGTCTTACTCCATAGAAAACAATGGAAACGTTGTTGTTACACAAAACACCTGATTTGCGTCAAAAATAAAGCTGCACGGGCGAACGTGCATCGGAAAAGTCAGCAATTTGTAGATTCCTTACTCGCAAGTGAGGCAATGCATTGTTTCTTCTCCGGTCGGGTAGGTAGTGCGTTCTTTTTCACTCCTGCAAGAGATTGATGCGTTAATTTCTGGATGGGGCACCTCAGATCGACGCAGGTTCATGATGATTTTGAAGCCCAACAATGATGCTTGTGAAATCAGCCGCACGTTGAAGGAAAACTCCGCTGCGTGGGGTTTGTGTTGCTCTGGGCAGCGGCAAGTGAGTGTTTTGTCATTTCTTCAGCTGCGATGCAGGTGATGCGTTGCTGTCACAGCCACGATGGAGGTGATGTGTCGATTTCAGCAACGAAGTGGGTGACGCATCGTTTTTACAGCCACGTTGCAGGTGGTGAGTCAAACTTTTCCCTGCATGGCTCCCTGTGCGTGGATTTCAGTCCTTGTTCTACCAGCTTCATTTTTCAAGGGCCCAAGGACTTGATAGGGCACCACTAGGCAGGGCAAGAGCTCAGCAGAGAGTCCATGTGCTGACAGAGGAAGTCTTTGATGGCCCTGAGACTTCAAAACAGAAGGCAAGTTCAGTACAAGTCATTGGAGATTCTTCACAAGCAGGGATATACAACAAAGTCCAGTCTTTGTCCTCTTTCAAGCAGAAGCAGCAACTGCAGGCCAACCCAGCAAAGCACAGTCACAGGCAAAGGACTAGTACTCCTCCTCCAGCTCTTCAGATCTTCTCCTCAGAAGAGGTTCTTCTTGGTTCCAGAAGTAATCTAAAAATCTGGGGTTTGGAGTCCACTACTTATACTCTGTTAAAAATTGGGTCTTTGGCTGGCAGTCAGGTTACCTCCTGTCCAAGCAAGGACCCTCACTCTAGTCAGGGTAAGTCACACACAATCCAAATTATCCTGTGCCCACCCTCTGGTAGCTTGGCACTGAGTGGTCAGGCTTAACTTAGAAGGCAATGTGTAAAGTATTTGAGCAATAAATCATGTAATAACACAGTATAGCACCACATAAATACACCAAACAGTGCTTAGAAAAATGTATAATATGTATCTGATGAGATGCAGGTTAAAACAGTTAAAATGCAATAAGTATATGTTGAGATATCACTGTAAAAGTGATATAAAGTGTCTTTAGTCTTTTAAAAGCAAAAAAAGACTCTTTCAAGCACAAAGTACCTGGTTTGTGTGCACAATCTCTGTAAAGAACCACAGAGGAGGAGATGTGTGGAAAACAGGGAGGTGTGTGTTGATTTCTAGGCTGCACACGGCGATGCGTTTTTTAGTTTTCACGCAGGGACGGCTGTGCGTCGATTTTCGGCACTCGGTGATGGATTCTCTTTGGGTTGCAGGATTTTTGGATGCCCCGGGAATGATGTGTGGATTCCCGGCACTAACAGGACGAAGTCACCGGGGCAGCGTTGATCCAGTGGGCGTTGCATGGAAATTTCTACTGCACGGCAGGTGCTCCGTCGATTCCTCTCTGTAAGTCGGGCTGCATCGTTCCGGCTTGGCTGTGCGTCAATCCAGTGGGCTGTGAGTCGAATTTGAAGACGCTACGCTGGCGCTGCGTTGATCTTCTCGTTGCGGAGTGGGGTTGCGTCGTTCTGGTTCGGCATGCAGTGAATTTTTCACCACAGTGCAGGCTGTGCGTTATTTCTGGCAGGCTGTGCGTCAATTTTAGCTGCACAAGGAGTCATTCTTGTAGAGATGAAGTATTTTCGGTCCTGAGACTTTCAAGCACTTGGAGAGCACTTCTCACCACAGCCAGAGAGCAGCAAGGCAGCAGGGCAACAGCAGGGCAGCAGTCCTACACACAAAGCAGTCAGGTGAGTCCTTTGGGCAGCCAGGCAGTTGTTCTTGGCAGGATGCAAGTTCTGGTTCAGGTTCTCTTCTCCAGGAAGTGTCGTTCAGGTAGAGTGTCTACCTCAGAAGTGTAGAAGTTGGGAGGGGCAGAGGCCCTGTTTAAATACCCAAATGTAGCTTTGAAGTAGAGGAGACTTCAAAGAGTGGTTAGAAGTGCACAAGGTCCCCTTTCAGTTCAGTTCTGTCTGCCAGGGTCCCAGTAGGGGGTGTGGCAGTCCTTTGTGTGAGGGCAGGCTACTGTCCTTTGACATGTAAGTGTCAGGCCCAACACCCTCCCAGCCCAGGAAGACCCATTCAAAATGCAGATGATTGCAAGTGAGGCTGAATTTCCTGTGTTTGGGGTGTGTCTGAGTGAATACACAAGAAAGCTGTCAACTGAACGAAGCCAAACATGGATTGTAAGGCACTGAAGGATTTAAGTGCAGAGAAATGCTCACTTTCTAAAAGTGGCATTTCTAAAATAATAATATTAAATTCAACTTCACCAGCCAGCAGGATTTGGTATCACCATTCTGGCCATACTAAATATGCCCTTCCTAATCCATTCAGATCAGCAGCTACCACTCAACAGTATATGAGAGTAGCCCCAATGTTAGCCTATGAAGGGAGCAGGCCTCACAGCAGTGTAAAAATGAATTTAGGAGTTTTACACTACCAGGACATGTAACTACACAGGTACATGTCTTGCCTTTTGCCTACACAGCACCCTGCACTATGGGCTACCTAGGGCACAACTTAGGGTGACTTATATGTAGAAAAAGTGGAGTTATCGGCATAGCAAGTACTTTTAAATGCCAAGTTGATTTGGCAGTGAAACTGCACACACAGACCTTGCAATGGCAGGCCTGAGACAAGTTTAAGGAGCTACTTAAGTGGGTGGCACAATCAGTGCTGCAGGCCCACTAGCAGCATTTAATCTGCAGGCCCTGGGCACATATAATGCACTTTACTAGGGACTTATAAGTAAATTAAATAATCCAATTGGATATGATCCACTGTTATCATGTTTGAAGGGAGCGAGCATATGCACTTTAGCACTGGTTAGCAGTGGCAAAGTGTGCAGAGTCTTAAAACCAACAAAAACAGTATCTAAAAAGTGGAGGGAAGCAGGCAAAAAGTTAGGGGTGACCACCCTAAAGCTGTCAGGTCTAACATACCCATTTCTGCCTTTGAAGGTGGCAAACTTCAATGGAAAATCTCTGTTGGTCACAAGATCCTGCCTTGCCTAGGACTGGCACCAGACTCACACCAGGGGGTTGGAGACTGCAATGTGTGAGGGCAGGCACATCTCATTCAGATGTAAGTGACCTCTTCTTCCTCCACTTTAGCCCAGATGGCTCATCAGGATATGCAAGCTATACCCCAGCTCCCTTTGTGTCACTGTCTAGAGGGTATTCACAAACAGCATGTCAGCCTGACCCAGACAAGGAATACACAGGCAAGCAGAGTCATAGAATGGTTTAAGCACGAAAATGCCCACTTTCGAAAGTGGCATTTTCAAACTCACGATTTAAAAAACAACTTTACCAAAAGATGTATTTTTAAATTGTGAGTTCACAGACACCAAACTCCAAATTTAGATCTGCTCCCAAAGGGAAGATGCACTAGAAAGATATTTAAAAGCAGCCCCCCTGTTAACGTATGAGAGAGATAGACCTTGCACCAGTGAAAACCAAATTTGGCAGTATTTCACTGTTAGGACATGTAAACACATCAGTGCATGTCCCACCTTTAAGATACAGTACACCCTTTCCATGAGGCTACCTAGGGCCTACTTTAGGGGTGCCTTACATATATAAAAAGGGAAGGTTTGGGCCTGGCAAGTGAGTACACTTGCCAGGTCGTATTTGGCAGTGCAAGACTGCACACACAGACACTGCAGTGGCAGGTCTGAGACATGTTTACAGGGCTACTCATGTGGGTGGCACAACTAGTGCTGCTGGCCCGCCTGTAGCATTTGATTTACAGGCCCTGGGAACTTTTAGTGCACTTTACTAGAGAGTTACTAGTTAATCAAATATGCCAATCAGGAATAAACCAATCACCAATATAATTTACACAGAGAACATATGCACTTTAGCACTGGTTTGCAGCGGTAAAGTGCCCAGAGTCCTAAAACCAACAAAAACTGGTCAGACAAAAGGCAAAAACTTCGGGAATGACCCTTCAAAAAAGGCCCAGGCCCAGCATAAACCCCCACTAGCCTAAAGTCAGGGGAGACAAATCAATACCTTGAGGGACTTCCCTGATTGGGGCGATAGAACATGGACCATGGCCCGCAACAGCAGGGGCATGTTCCAGTTCTACATCTTCCAGGAACTTATTTGGATCCCTATGTCCATACTCTCAGGGTCCACTAAGCTAACCCATGGGGACCCCTCTCCTCACCCGCAGATACCTTCAGTGCAGCAACTAACCTTACTTTTCAGACATTACCACCATGTGCAACACAGTGGGGTGGCCCACTCCACCCCAGAGACTCCTGTCACCCCCCCAGAGGCAACTCTGTCCACAACTACAGCAATCCACAGAAGCCACTGAGAGCTTTCAGGGATGAGAGCCAGGCCTTTCAGGGCTTTCCAACCACTGTGACTTTGGGGAGTGGTGGGCAGTAGCCCGAGGTGCCTGGCACTCTTTGTCCACTCTCCCTTCCACCAGGTCAGGAATGGCAGCCTGGCATTGGCCCTCCCCTCTGGGATCAGTATCCTCCCCCTAGGAGCGGTACCCCCAGAGTCCAGAATTGTAAAGGTGCTTGTAGCAGCAGTCCTTCACAATTCTACCACCAGTGCAGGGATGTGAACCTGCAACTGGTCTTCCTACCTGGTGTCTGTACGCAAAGGATGGACTGGGTGTCAGGTGCGAGGCTTCCCTCCCCCTACCTCACCTTCTGGGGTCCTGCACCCACCACTAGGAGTCCCTCTCCAGATTCCAAAATTGCCCCACCACCGCAGGGATGTTAACCTGCAACTAGTTTTCCAACCTGGGGTCTGTACCATCAGGTTGGACCAGGTCAGGGGTGAGGCTGCCCTCCCACTATCCCACCTTGTGGGGTCCTGCACTTACCCACTAGTAGTAGCCCCCCTTATCCAGAATTGGCCCACCAATGCAAGGATGTTAACCTGCAACTGGTCTTCCAACCAGGGGCCTGTACCCTCAGGTTCGGCTGGGGTCAGAGGTGGGGCTTCCCTCCCCCTGACCCTCCTTCTGGGGTCCTGCCCCTCCTCCACTAGGAGTGTCACCACAGAATCCAACATGGTAGGGGAACTGTTAGCAGTGGCCCCTCCCTCCAGGTCAAGGGGGACACCCTAAACCTGGCCCTTCAACGCAGGGTCTGTACTCTTAAATTGAACTGGGGTCAGGAGTGAGTCTCTCCCTCCCCTACTCCTACTCTCAGGGTTCTGCACCCCCACCATGTAGAATACCCCTAGAAGTCACATGGGGTGGGGGTGATTGAGAAAACTGCCTCCCCCCATCAGGTCAGAGTTTACTCCCTGCACCTGACCCTCCAGCCTAGGGTCTGTACCCGCAGATTAGACCACTGCCTGGCAATTCAGGACTTCTAGGGGAGCACACCTACCACCCACAAGGGAAACACACTCTCTAAGGGCTGCCCGAGAGTCTGGCTGGTGTCGGTCTCCTGACCCCTGCCCATTTGGCAGAGCCTGGATCCCCCCAGCCCAGAAATGGTATCACTGAGGTCATTCCTGGGGGGCTTTGACCTCAGAGCTGACCCCTGACCCTCCAGGTTCTTCACTGGGGCCTGTAAACCCCTTTCTAACCTCTGTCTGGACTTCTGCACCCCCTTGCTATGAGTGGTAGTGCCAGATACCAGAACTGGTGAGACGCTGGTGACTGCCGCCCTCCCAAGTTCTCCTGACACTATGGGGTTCCCCAGTGGATGGCCCTATGGTTCAAGCTAGGGTACCCTCATGGAACCCTCTGGACTCTGGGACTGGATCTCAGGCATCCTGGGACTCAGCCCACTCCCATTCTCTCTCCACTGAGACCGGACATGGGATCCCTCACCAATCCCACTATAGTGGGACCTATCTGGGATACTGCAAGCCATTCCCATGTCACCTGGTTGGGAAATACCTAGACCACTGCCTTCAGGAGCACCCCCAAATACCTCTTTAGACCCCCTGGTAAACACCCAGAGGTCCGCCTCCAGTGCAAGTTCCCTTGGGTCAGCGACCACACACTCCACCTGGTGTTGGCATAGCTCTGGGAAACAAGGACTGGACATATGATCTCCAGCAATCACACCACACAGCCCTTGACATGAGTTTACCAAACTACCCTTCACATAACCATCCAGTGCCTCGGCCTTGAAATAGTATCCCACATCACCCTTGAGAGATTGGTGAGACGGTATCTGACTGTCCCTGACATGCAACACACACTCTTCTGGAGTGTTTCCATACCTCACAACAAGGATTTCTAACTGGGGGAACCCCTCTCCCTCTAGAGCCAGTAGAGTGTCCCTCGCACCAAAAGGAATGACACTCCCCATGCCAGTCCCCCAATTCACCTCAGGGACTCTGTGCACCACTGGAGCTACCTCATACTCCTGATGTATGTAAACCCCCTTCTTAAAGTTTGGCATCAAGTCTCTGGGCATGTGTACTTCTTCCATACTGGGCATAAAAACTTTGCTGCCACCATCTGAACTTGACTCAGCCCTCATGGCTTCCAGCTTCCTCAACTTTAGCTCATGAGTCAAGAGCATCTTTTTGTCTTCTAACGCCAGCCTTCTCTGCTCCATCTTCATCCTAAGCTTCTCTAGTTCAGATTGGTGCACTCTCTCTGCTTGTCTGTTCTGCAACTCCTCAAGAGTCAGACCTGTAGGTGATACACTGCTACCTGCCCTGGAGATCCTCCCCTCAGGCACAACAGGTATATCCGCTACATTATGAACACTCTGCACGCCCTCCTCCTCCTCCTCTGTGTGCCCCCAGCCTCCTTGGCTGCCACCTAGGTCCTCAATGGCATTTGCAGCTCCACCTTCCTGGTGGAGCTCTTGATTGGGCAGACAAGGGCCCTGATTTATGCTTTTACACGCAAAACTGCATTAGCGCAGTTTTGCATGTAAAAGTATAGTGCCGGATAGGACCATTCCTGGAATTATGGAATGGCGCTAGCCGGTGCTAATGCCCTGTTAGCATCCTTGTAAAGGACAATAACTGGGTGGGGGAGGCATACGGGAAACCAGAGCTTGTGTGCCGAATTATGGTGCAACACTTTTCAGAGGCAAAAAAATGACTCTAAGCAGTGTAACGCTATTTCCTGGCGCACAATCCCCATGGACATGGCTCCTGTCTTAGTAAAGACAGGGGCCCTGCTTATCATCCAAATGGCCATGCCCAGGGGACAAATGTCACCTGGGCATGGCCATTGGGGCCAGCACCAAGCAGGAGGCCCCAAGTCAGGGCCCACGAGCGTGAAAAAAATAAAATAAAAGTAGTTATCTGGACTTACTGGGAATGGGTCCCCCATCCTGTGGTGTCCCTCTGTTGTGGGTAGGGGCGTCCCTGAGGCCAGGGAAGGTCACCTGTGGACTCTTTCCATGGTCTCTTACCTTGGAAAAAGGCCCACAGGTCCCCTAACGCCTGCCCATACCCAGGCATTAGATAATGGCGCTAAGCGAGCTTAGCGCCATTATCTAAGGCTCCCATCCACCCGTGCTTGAATTTAGCATGGGGATAAATATGGCGTTAAGGCCATATTGTGATTTTTGGGACCGGCATGCCTACCTTGCATCTCATTGACGCAAGGTAGGTTTTCACTTCTAGAAAATGACATTAACTCCAATATTTTGGCGCTAGACATGTCCAGCGCCAAAATATAAATACGGAGTTAAGTTTGTGCTGAATTAACATTAAAAAAATGTATGCTATTTCAGTGCAAACAGAGTATAAATATGCCCCAAGATCGTTACAGAACTGTTTCAGCTGAGCCACTGTATACTCCTCCAGTTTCTCCAACTCAAAAACAACCTTTGTAGCCACAGCTGGTGCATCCCCAGATTGAGACATGTTGGTGAATACTTAAAAATGTAAAGTTTCAAAAGTAGTTCACAGAGTTCCCAAGAGAAGTTCAAAAATCACAAAAATATGGAAGCAGGAAAAGTCCAAAAAGAGAAAAAGCACAACAAGTAGTATGTGGTCATGTAATGGTCTGCATTGAAAACAGTAGTGTAGACTTAATCACTGTATGTCAAGTACAAATACAAGTTCTATCCTCACCGCTGATCACCAATGTTAGAAATGGAGTATCTGGTTGGCAGCCAGCTTGCACTCTGTCCCAACTCCTCACTCTAGCCAGGGCAATGAAGATACACACATAGGATAGCCCCTGCTCACCCCCTTGGTAACTTGGCACACGCAGTCAGGCTTATTTCAAAGGCAATGTGTAAAGTATTTGTACCAACATTCACAGTAATACAGTGAAAACACTACAAAATGGACACCACATCAGTTTCGAAAAATAGGCAATATTTATCTAAATGAAACAAGGTGAAAACAACAAAAATCCAACATACACAAGTGAAGATATGAATTTTCAAAATCATACAGTCGTACGATTGAAACGATGTTATTACACAAAGAACCTGAATTGCATCAAAAATAAGGCTGCACGGGCGAGCGTGAATCGGAAAAGTCAGCGATGCGTCAATTCCTTACTCATAACTGAGGCCGTGCGTTGTCTCTTCTCCAGTAGGGTAGGCAGTGCGCCTTTTTTCTCTCCCGCAAGAGAGTGAAGCATAGATTTCTGGACGGGGCACCTCAGATCCGTGCTGGTTCACAATGATTTTGATGCCCAGCGATGATGCGTGTGAAGACCAGCTGCATGCCGAAGGAAAAACACGCTGTGTGGGGTTGGCTTAGTTTTTCAGCAGCCACAAGCAGGTGTTACGTCTTTTCTCCTGCTGCAATGCAGGTGGTGCATCAATTTCCGAGCCGCAATGCAGGTGGTGTGTCAAAACGTTTCCCACAAGGCTCCCTGTGCAAGGATTTCAGTCCTTGTTCTACCAGCTTTACCTTTCAAGGGCCCAGAGACTGGATAAGGTACCACTTGGCAGGGCAGGAGTCTCAGCAGAATCCAGGTGCTGGAAGAGGAAGTCTTTGACGGCCCTGAGACTTCAAAGCAGGAGGCAAACTCAGTCCAAGCCTTTGAGATTGTTAACAAGCAGCAATATACCACAAAGTCCAGTCTTTGTCCTCTTTCAGGCAGAAGCAGCAACTGCAGGCCAATCCAGCAAAGCATAGTCACAGGCAAAGGGGGAGTACTCCTTCTCCAGCTCTCCTGCTCTTCTCCTTGGCAGAGGTTCCTCTTGGTTCCAGAAGTAATCTAAAAATCTGGGGTATTGGGTCCACTACTTATACCCCTTTCTGCCTTTGAATGGGCAAACTTCAAAGGAAAGTCACACCAGGGTTTTGGAGACTGCATTGTAGGAGGGCAGGCACAGCCCATTCAGACGTAAGTGACCACTCCTCTCTCCACTCTAGCCCAGATGGCTCATCAGGATATGCAGGCTACACCCCAGGTTTCTTGTGTCACTGTCTAGAGGGGATTCACAAACAGCCCAACTGCCAGTCTGACCCAGACAGGGAATACACAGGCAGGCAGTCAAAGAATGGTTTAAGCAAGAAAATGCCCCCTTTCTAAGAGTGGCATTTTCAAACTAACAATTTAAAAAACAACTTCACCAAAAGATTTATTTTTAAATTGTAAGTTCAGAGATACTAAACCCCAAACTTAAATCTGCTCCCAAAAGGAAACTGCTCTTAAAAGATATTTAAAGGCATCCCCCATGTTAACATATGACAAGATAGTCCCTGCACCAGTGAAAACCAAATTTGGCAGTATTTCACTGTTAGAACATGTAAAACACATCAGTACATGTCCCACCTTTAACATACAGTACACCCTGTTCATGGGGCTACCTAGGGCCTAACTTAGGGGTGCCTTACATGTATAAAAAGGGAAGGTTTGGGCCTGGCAAGTGAGTACACTTGCCAGGTCGTAGTGGCAGTGCAAGACTGTACACACCGACACTGCAGTGGCAGGTCTGAGACATGTTTACAGGGCTACTCATGTGGGTGCAACACCCATTGCTGCTGGCTCACTAGTAGCATTTGATTTACAGGCCCTGGGCACCTCTAGTGCATTTTACTAGGGACTTACTAGTAAATCAAATATGCCAATCAGGGATAAACCAATCACAAAAACACTATACACAGAGAGCATATGCACTTTAGCACTGGTTAGCAGTGGTACAGTGCCCAGATTACTGAAGCCAACAAACACTGGTCAGAAAAAATAGGAGGAAGGAGGCAAAAACTTTGGGGATGACCCTGCAAAGAGGGCCGGGTCCAACACCTGGTATCTCTTTTCCGGGACTACACTAGAACACCAGAGCTAAGATATGCTATGGTCCTGTGGTCGAGTGTGCTCCCTCCTTAGTTTAAACTGAAGTTGTGTCCGCCAGGGATGTATTCTGGCCCCAGTCTTGTTCCTCATTTACATAAATGGTTTGGAAGCCTATCTATTGCAACAACCTTGGATTTCCCAAGGGTAGGTTCCCTTTTTATCCCGATGTTCCTCTATGCAGATGATGCTGTTATTTTAGAAAGAACAACAAACAGCCTACAAACTTCCCTGGATGCATTTGTTGGATTTATGCATAGAACGTTGGGCCATTTAAAATAATGTATACTCAGAGGCTCAATATAGCTTCAGACAGGAAATGGACATGATTGAACACAGTCTAAATTCATCACTCATCTTTAGGAAGTACACCAAGTCCATGATGGGCTTTTTACATCTAGCCTTCATGGACTTGTCGTACGCCTTTGACGCGGTCAACTGTGACAAGCTGTGGGACATGCTGGGTAACATGGGGGATGAGGAACCCCTGGTCTTGCTCCTCTGCAGACTGCGCTGGAACACCACAGTTAAGATATGTTATGGTCCTTGGGATCAGTATCTGCCCTCCTTAGTTTCACCTGAAAGCATCCACCAGGGATGTATTCTGGCCCCATTCTTATTCCTTGTTTACATAAAAGGTTTAGAAGCCCATCTAGTGCAAAAATACTTTGATTTCCCCAGGGTAGATTCCCATTATATCCCTATGCTTTTGTATGCAGATGATGCTATTTTAGCAACAACAGCAAACTTACTACGAAAAGCCCTGGGACTTTGTTGATGTCTGTTTTCTTTCGATCTAAAATGTAATCATCAGAAGTCCTTTATAATGGTCTGTGGAGCAAAAGGGCTAAGTCCAAGACTTTTTAGAAACAGGGAAATGTTGTTGATAAGGTAACACATTTGTGCTACTGGGGTTTCCTCTTTAACACACACAACTGAACTGGGATCCTTTGTTGGTGTTAAGGCCCAACAAACAAACAGAGCTGTGGAGACAATTTTTTGATGTGCTGGTAAATTGGGCCATGGACCAACAAGAGAAATGGTAGCTCTTCATAAAGGAAAGTGCCTCTCAATTGCTACTTATTGGCTGGAGTGTGGAGGTCTCATGGTTGCCCTAGATTGCAATGTGTAGAAAATGGCTTTCTTCATAAATTACTGATGGTCCCTCAAGGACCCTCAGCTTCTTTTTGCCATTCAGAGAGGGGGCTTACATTTTTGGGAGGTTGGGGTAGGTTTGGCCCCACTGCTGTTATAGATAAAAATATGGGTTACACCAGAATTCGTTTTATCTAGACACATCTTACAGGATTGCCCAGCCTTGGGTAATGTTGGAGGCATTTCTTGTCTCGTGTATGTAAAACACACTTTTGGAGGGTTGAGATAAATGGAACACACTTTTGGAGGTTTGAGGTAAATGGAACTTTTTGAAGAACCCACTCATATTTCTGGCACAGCTAGACGTTGCTGGAGCAAATATGCTAAATAGAAATTATTAATGAGTGTTTATTTTTTTAATTAATGAAAGTTCATAGAGAAATTAATTGTAGAGAAAATAATGTGCACATTTGAAATTGTGACCATGGAGATTGTTAGCCATTTATGCGAAGTTATAGTAAAATAATTACGAGATGTGTGAAGTAATGAAAAATGTGAAAGAATAATGTAGTAATATGTCATGATAAGATGTATAACCTGTGTTTACATTAATTTGCAGAAGTTAACTTAGCTGAAGTTAAGGCCTAGCTTTTCCAGGTCTCACAAGAAGAGCTGAAATTCTAACGGGCTGCAGAGATACCATTAGCCACTACATAACTAGGATATTTCATGCGATCCAAAAGGTTCATTGGCCTATACGCGTCCTCTTGTAAGTTTACTTCATAAGCACCAGGCGCGCTAAAAAGGTCTAATAAAGGCACCCTTCTATAAACAGGTTCAGTTTAAGAGTGGGTATCAGCTCCTCCAGTCCACATCTTTGATACATTTTTAAGCTGCAACAGATTAACAGGGGATGATATTTTACCTTTCTATTATAGAAAATGTTCAAAATAGATTTAATTTAACAAGGACCTGTCTGAGCACTGTGCATAGGTAGTATAAAAACCTCCCCATTTGTCCATGTGACAATTTTTCGAGACAATCTACTAGAGTTTTTTCTCTTCTGTGCATCTTACAAAACTTTAAGAGTAAAAATTGTAATACCTTTACTGTGTACACGCAGTTTTAATTCACAGTAGGAAGGGTGTAGATTGTTTTTAAACGGTGATAGCCGCAAAATGTGCTATACTGTCATAACTTTTATTAGGGGAGCTCTTCATATTAGGAAACAATGTGGATAAATATCCCCTCTCTGATGACTGGTGTGGTGCTTTGTTCTTTTTTTATCATGAGGCTCTGCTTTTTTAATCATGATGGAATATGCTGTTGTATTGAACGTCTCATTGTAATGAACTGTAAAATGTATTTCATTTTATGCTTTTATGGCTTTTTATGCAAGGGAAATAAATCTATGACTGACTGACTGACTGGATAAGTGTGGCACAATGGTTAGAGCAGCAGACCCTCATTCAGAAATCTGTTCTGGGACCAGAGTTCAATTTCTGCCTGGGGGGGTCCTGGGCTCAATTCCCTTGGACCAGATATTTCTCACCTTGTTGCCTAATCTAATTAATGGTTCCCACTCTATAACTCTGGGCAATAGCTTGCTTAATCTCTACAATGGTCCTGACAGTGTTTGGATGCCTGGGGTTACCCAGGAGTGGGTGCCTCACAGGGAAAAGCCAGAAGGGGTTCCACAGTGGTAGGTGTACAGCTCCTTGAGACCCTAACAGGTGAGTAGTGTGCTATACAAGCATGATCTTAATGAGATGTATACAGGAGTTCTCTACCAGGACATGTAACTACACCATGGCCGTTTTGCTTTTGCCAATCACGTCAAGGAGACCTAGCCAATGAGGTTCCTTTTGTCTTTTAGTCGCTAACTGCTTCCCTCTAATAAAACTGGGAGATTCGAAAACTCACAATGAGGAACCTATTCAGCCAATCACAACAAAGAATCAAGCATACACAGACAATTAATAGCTTTCTTTTGTTCTGGTTTCTTGGGTTATGATCAAGAGCGCACATGTTGCACTACTGCACAGCCACAGTCACTTAGGCCCATATTTATACTTTTTGACGCTAAACTGCGCTAACGCAGTTTAGCGTCAAAAAGTTTTGCGCCGGCTAACGCCATTCTGAAGCGCCATGCGGGCGCCGTATTTATTGAATGGCGTTAGCCGGCGCAAGCAGACCGGCGCTGCCTGGTGTGCGCGAGAAAAACCACGTACACCAGGCAGCGCCGGCGTAGGGGGAAAATGGCGCATGGGCGTCTTAAAATGGGGCAAGTCAGGTTACGTCGAAAAAATCGTCGTAACCCGACTTGCGCCATTTATTTTCGACGCCCATCCCCCATCAACATGACTCCTATCATTGTAAAGATAGGAGTCATGCCCCCTTGCCCAATGGCCATGCCCAGGGGACTTCTGTCCCCTGGGCATGGTCATTGGGCATAGTGGCATGTAGGGGGGCACAAATCAGGCCCCCCTATGCCAAAAAAAATTATTAAAAAAAAATAAAAAAATACTTACCTGAATGTCCCTGGGGTGGGTCCCTCCAGCCTTGGGTGTCCTCCTGGGGTGGGCAAGGGTGGCAGGGGGGGTCCCTGGCGGCAGGGGAGGTCACTCTGGGCTCATTTTGAGCCCACTTGTCCCTTAACGCCATGCCTGACCCAGGCGTTAAAAAGCGGCGCAAATGCGCCGTTTTTAGCCACGCCCACTCCCGGGCGTCTCTTTTGCCCGGGAGTATAAATACCACGTAAAGGCCTGGGAGTCATTTTTTAGACGGGAACGCCTCCCTTGCATATCATTAACGCAAGGAAGGGGTTCACGCTAAAAAATGACGCACATTCCGGGAACTTTGGCGCTATTCGCCTCTAACGCCATAGTATAAATATGGCGTTAGTTGGCGTTAGTTTAGCGTCGAATTTGCGTCGAAAAAAACGACGCAAATTCGGCGCAAACGGAGTATAAATACGGCCCTTAGTCTCTCAGGGCATGTAACAGAACGTGGAGCTTTGGAGGTTATTGTTTGCAGTGCACAAGGAAATACACCGCTGCGCTCCGCGCTCGCTCCACATTCGGAAAATGGGAGCATGGTAACACTCCATTGCACTCTCACTGTCTCAAACTGATGACTGAAGGCGTGCTTCGCATGCACCATTGAAAATTACTAGAAATTCTAATCAACAGAGCCTAATTTAGGGCAGTCTCCCCATCCAATTTTGTGGCTCAAGAAAACACCATCAAATGAGGAAGCAACTCACCTTCAATATGGGTTTAATTTAGGTTAAGCAGTTGTCAATGCAGAGTACAATAAAACAATCGTGCTGTTCTTCGAGTTAATCACTGCCAAATGTGTTGTTTTGCTAAGTCATTCTTTCCAGAGGAGTAGGATATTAAATCAGGTTTATTAATGTACAATAAAAGAACAACACACAATGTCCCGTTGAAGATTGTTCCAAGGTTCTCCAGCTAACTGAACTGAGTTTGGAACACTCAACTAGAGATACAAATGAACCATGCAAACCTTAAAGGAGCTCTACCCAGGACTAGATCATAACAATTAGTTTATTTTTTCTGTTGACACTAAAGATGCAAACACGTCAGAGGTTTCCCACCATCTCTAACTGCCAATATATTAATAAATATAAGGACATTTACAATCTAACCAGTCCATCGTTCTACTAACAGTAGCAGCTGAGAATAGGAGCATCTATGTCGAGTTGGGTCATCATTGTAAATGCTAAATTTAAGCTATGGAGAAAAAATTGAAAACGCTGTGTTGTCTGTGGAATGATATGATAAGGAAATTAAAATCCAAACTTAAGTTTATGTGCACGAAGATCGCTAAAATGAAATACCTCTAACAACATCTGAGGAAGCAGAGGAATTAACAATCCAAGAGAAACACAGCTCTCATATTTTGGGTGTGGGATTGAAGCTGCTAACAGTTTAAGAGCATAAGGTTCAACACACATTTTATCGATTAATTATGGCTGAATGTAATATAAATTCTTTAAGGGACCTGGGTACTCATGTCAGTCAAAACATCACTTGAAGCGCTTTTGGTACAATCGTGTTCGCAAGCCCAGGACATTTTTTAAGCAGGGGTACATCACAGAAGCCAGATTTGCTTTGCACAAGGTGGAAAACATAGCACAGAGGCGTATCTCCTCAGAGTGGCCTAGTGTGGCTGTCATCCCCTGTGGTGGAGCGCATACGTTATGACGCCTTGAGTGAAGCATAGCCTCACAACGCAGAGGCCAGTGTACGCTGTCTCGTATATGAAGCATCATCTTGCAGTACAAATTCCAATATCTAGACAATCATATCAGGATCCCATGCACTGGATGTGTGCTGTAAATTTCAGCACACATTCAATGTGTATTGAGGAAAAAAACAATTCTCCTAGTTAGCACCAGCTTTAAGGAAGCAGCATTTTTTGCAAGGCGAGCTCTGACTAACTTAATTTTCATTGATTTGGTCTAATAACACCCCTTGATACAAACCGATGCTAAGCAATGCAAAGTGTTTGTGCACTGTGAAAGTAAACTCCACTTAATGCATGGCCTTAGTAAATGTGGGTCATAATGTTAAATATCACACCAACATAATCGCTGTACACACTGGCAGCAGGACAGTCATGGGTTGTGTTTTAAGAGAAAATACCATTCAATAGCATGTTTATGCTTCCAAAATTGTCTCATGTAGCCTTCAATCCAGCAAAGCCAGGTTTGTAATGGATGGGATTCGGCAATACATATTTTTTATTTTTTGTTGTATTTTCATATAAAGCATAGTTCCACCATACACCCAAGATGGGAGCATTACAGTGCAATGTAAACGACTCGGACATTAGCCCCACCATTCGGGTTTAATTTACAAGTTCATAAAGCAGCATGAACAATAAAAATAACATCCCCAGTCAACAATTACAAACAACACTGCAAATGAAATGGCAGATTAGACTTTGGTGTTACAGAAATGGATCAGCAAACACGTATCCAGACCTTTACAGGAAAAGGCACATTATCTCTACTGCCAGTTAATCAAGGCCTTCTAGACCAAGGTAGCACAGCAGGAACATATGAGAGGCTTTCCATTCTTAAAGCTTGATGCATTCATAGGCCAAAAGCATCAGATCATTGTACCAGTTGCCAGACAATAGTGGTGATGTTCTTGTTTTTAGTTTGTGGGCTGTGCACATTTTGGCCACAGTCAATGGTTTTCGATGGTTGGTAATCCCCGTGGTATCCGGGGTATTATGTAGGATTGTAAGGAATGGTGATGGCATCAGGTTCAAATCAATCTCCACTTCCATGATGCGCCATTCTTCGTCCCAGAAATTATTCAGTAACGAACAAAAGCAAACTATCTGCACAATGTCTCCATCCAGATCACCATATCTCCAGCGGTGGGGACATTCGTTTTATGGAGTCTGGATGCAATCCAATGCCACTATTGCACTATTAAAAATATATCTTAACTTCAAAAGTGCTTCGCCCAGGCCTGCCTCCATAATGTGTCCTTAGGAGGTCCGACAAGTTATCTCAATAATTCTTGTCTAGCCTGCGTCTCCATTTGTTCGGTCGCTCTCTCTGAAGTGTCTTGGAGTACAGAACATTATAGATTCCGGAAATCACCCATTAAAATGACACCATTCCCTGAGATTGCGGTAAAATAGTGTACAGCGCCCACAGTGCTGAGTAAGTAATGCTTCAATTGTAGATATTTTCAGTACTCAGCTTGTGACATGTTGAATCATCTCCACAGTTCAACAGACTGCTGTAGGAACTCACTGTACAGCATTAGCTAGATGGAAATGATCGCCCCGCCCCCATTCGCCCCCAGCCCTCCAATTATTTGGTCTACCCCCAGTTAAGAGCATTGCATTATCTCAGAGTCTTGCCTCAGCATGCACATACCCTTGGGTTTTCAGTAATTAATGGTTTTGTTTCTCAGCCTGCGCCATGAAAAGGTTGTTTGGTTTTCAGGGTGTTACTCCCTCCCTTCGCACAGAACAGCCAGGCCACGAGCTTGCCCATTAAATATCTTTCAGTAACACCCAATCAGAAGGCTCAAGGGTCAAGAAAAAATGATGGGCCAGGAAAGGCATCTGGTGTGCCCTTTTATAAGAAGTGACAAGAAGAATGTTGAAGCGGCATAGAACTTGGGCATCTTTAGCCTCTTTGATTCCGTGCCCCATAGAATTTTTTAACTTCTTACCAGTTTTCAGCTAGAGTGTATTTGGTATGCAAATAGGAAGCATGTCAAACCTATCATTTAATCTAGCTGCCACCACCATCACAAACATTTGTATTCTGCTCCATTAGGGAAGCTGTAATTTCCTCATATGCCAAACTGCCCAATGGACCTCTGTAGTAAGATTGTGACATCCACCCAGAGGGCGTTTCATGGTGTGGCAGCAAACAACATTGGCTCACTCTAAGCCCTGTTTGTATTATACTCAGAAAAACTGAATAATTGTAATTGCAGATCAAAGAGTAGAGGAATTGTGTTCAAGGCATCAAACATTACCATTTCAATATCATCAACACGAAGCATGAGTTTCATTAATCCTGCAGGGGTAACTGTGCCCGTGTGGTTCTAATGGCTGATGCAAAGGGTTCCTAGGCTAATAAAACACCAACGGGAAAAATAAACAGCCAAGGCAGTTACCTCTAAATGGGGTCAGTGTCATGTTGTCAAAATGTATAGATGATGTGGGCAAATTGTATTATCTGAATAAAGTACAGGTCAAAATCATCTCTTTCCAGCACCCTAATAAGATACCCACTCAGTAAAAGGCATTTTCGGCATGCAAGGAGGGGGTCATTTTCTCATTTGTGTCTTTATATATGTCATTAAATATAGCAGCATCCTTTGATGATGTCTAGCGGTCACAACTCATTTGATATCCATGCATCAAAATGGAGATGGCCTTCTGTAAGTGTAAGACCCGGACTTTGGCTATAATTTTAATGTTAGAGTTGATAACAAAGATGGGCCTAAAGCTGCGGCAGTACAAAGGACACATTGGGTTTGGGTGTCAGTAATGTAATAGCTCAGTTACACTCCGCACAAAGCCAATCACCCTCAGTTTCATGCTGGTTGTATATGTGAGTCGTCAAAGTGTTATTGAAGCATAATCTGGCTTCAAGTGAAGAAGTACACCTCAGTCACACAATTTATATTCAGCGGGCTGGCCTGTATGGCCGACTACTGGGTGAGGAACCAGATTCCAATACCACCGACAACCATTTTCATCAATCAATCAATCAATCAATCAATCAATCAAAAAAAAAGTCTGTGCAGTGTACTGAAGACTTCTTTTGTAATACCAGTCGGGGTACATATTGAGATTGAGGTCTTGCATCCTGAGTTTTGTGAACATGCCATCCATTTTTGTCAGGTGAGGTCTTTTGTATATGCATAGCAAGATGTTTATGAAGTGATACAAACACCTCCATTTTCTGTGGTATGGACCATCTGACGTTGGCGCTTTCAGACACGTTCCTGGACACAACTATCCAGTCTCATCTCAGTTTTTCTGATTATGATTGAGAAATATGTTTTGCGTGTGCTAACACTGGACTGGGGCATTTCGCAGTCAGTTATGATGTCCAAGAAACATACTGTTAGAAATGGGGTTTTTGGTTGGCAGTCAGGTTACCCTCTGTCCAAGCAAGAACCCTCACTCTAGTCAGGGTAAGTCACACACAATCCAAAATTAGCCTGTGCCCACCCTCTGGTAGCTTGCCACGAGCAGTCAGGCTTAACTTAGAAGGCAATGTGTAAAGTATTTGTGCAATAAATCATACAATACCACCATATAGCACCACAAAAATACACCACACAGTGTTTAGAAAAATATATAATATTTATCTGGATGATTGTAGGTCAAAATTAATAAAGTTGCAATGTGAATTTGTAGAGATATCACTGGAAAGTGATATGAAGTGTCTTAAGTCTTTAAAAAGCAAACAAAGGGGGTGATTCTGACCCCGGCGGTCTTAGACCGCCGGGGCCAGGGTCGGCGGGAGCACCGCCGACAGGCCGGCGGTGCCCCGCAGGGCATTCTGACCGCGGCGCTTTGGCCGCGGTCAGTGCAGGAAAACCGGTGGTCTCCCGCCGGTTTTCCGCTGCCCGTCAGAATCCTCCAAGGCGGCGCAGCATGCTGCGCCGCCTTGGGGATTCTGACACCCCCTACCGCCATCCTGTTCCTGGCGGTTTGCCCGCCAGGAACAGGATGGCGGTAGGGGGTGTCGCGGGGCCCCTGGGGGCCCCTGCAGTGCCCATGCCCATGGCATGGGCACTGCAGGGGCCCCCGTAAGAGGGCCCCGCAAAGTATTTCAGTGTCTGCAAAGCAGACACTGAAATACGCGACGGGTGCAACTGCACCCGTCGCACCTTCCCACTACGCCGGCTCCATTCGGAGCCGGCGTCCTCGTGGGAAGGTCGATTTGCCCTGGGCTGGCGGGCGGCTTTTTGGCGGCCGCCCGCCAGCCCAGGGCAAATCCCAAAATACCCTCAGCGGTCTTTTGACCGCGGAGCGGTATTTTGGAGGGGGAACATTGGCGGGCGGCCTCCGCCGCCCGCCAATGTTAGAATCACCCCCAAAGTCTCTTTCAAGCACAAAGTACCTGGTTTGGAGTGGAAAATCTCCTCAGAGGGCCACAGAAGAAGAGATACGTGGAAAAATGGTGTGTGCGTCGATTTCTCCCCAGCACACACAGACTTGCGTCATTATTTTCCACGCGGGGAAGTCGTGCGTCGTTTTCCGGCGCGCAGACAGTCTCTTTCTGTGGATCGCAGGGATTACCAGATGTCCCGGGTCTGTGCGTGGATTTTCCTCCTTCTTTTCCCACTGCGCGTCGTTCTGCGGGGCTGCGCGTCGAAATTTCAATCTCACAGCAGGCGTTGCGTCGATTTCTCCTCTGGAGGTCGGGCAGCGTTGTCCTTGCGAAGCCGGTCGTCGAAGTTTTGGTCGTCCCGAGGGTGTCGCGTCGATCAGCGTTGTGAGCGGCGTTTTTCTCACCGCGGAACAAGCTGTGCTTCGAAACTTTCGGCGCACGGAGCGTCCAAGTGAAAAAGAGAAGTCTTTTTGGTCCTGAGACTTCAGGGAACAGGAGGCAAGCTCTATCCAAGCCCTTGGAGAGCACTTTCACGGCCAGACAAGAGTTCAGCAAGGCAGCAGGCCAACAGCAAGGCAGCAGTCCTTTGTAGAAAGCAGACAGGTGAGTCCTTTGAGCAGCCAGGCAGTTATTCTTGGCAGGATGTAGTTTCTGGTTCAGGTTACTTCTCCAGCAAGTGTCTGATGAGGTAGGGCAGAAGCCCTGTTTTATACCCAAATGTGCCTTTGAAGTGGGGTAGACTTCAAAGAGTGGCTAAGAAGTGCACCAGGTCCCCTTTCAGTTCAATCCTGTCTGCCCAGGGTCCCAGTATGGGGTGTGGCAGTCCTTTGTGTGAGAGCAGGCCCTCCACCCTCCCAGCCCAGGAAGACCCATTCAAAATGCAGATGTATGCAAGTGAGGCTGAGTACCCTGTGTTTGGGGTGTGTCTGAGTGAATGCACAAGGAGCTGTCAACCAAGCCCAGCCAGGCGTGGATTGTAAGGCACAGAAAGATTTAAGTGCAAAGAAATGCTCACTTTCTAAAAGTGGCATTTCTAGAATAGTAATATTAAATCCAACTTCACCAGTCATCAGGATTTTGTACTACCATTCTGGCCATACTAAATATGACCTTCCTGCTCCTTTCAGATCAGCAGCTGCCACTTCAACAATGTATGAGGGCCGCCCCAATGTTAGCCTATGAAGGGAGCAGGCCTCACCGCAGTGTAAAAACGAATTTAGGAGTTTTACACTACCAGGACATATAACTACACAGGTACATGTCCTGCCTTTTACCTACATAGCACCCTGCTCTAGGGGTTACCTAGGGCACACATTAGGGGTGACTTATATGTAGAAAAAGGGGAGTTCTAAGCTTGGCAAGTACTTTTAAATGCCAAGTCGAAGTGGCAGTGAAACTGCACACACAGGCCTTGCATTGGCAAGCCTGAGACAAGGTTAAGGGGGCTACTTAAGTGGGTGGCACAACCAGTGCTGCAGGTCCACTAGTAGCCTTTAATCTACAGGCCCTAGGCACATATATTGCACATTACTAGGGACTTATAAGTAAATTAAATAGTCCAATCATGTATGATCCAAAGTTACCATGTTTAAAAAGGGAGAGAGCATATGCACCTTAGCACTGGTTAGCAGTGGTAAAGTGCGCAGAGTCTAAAGGCCAGCAAAAATTAGGTCAGAAAAAGAGAAGGAGGAAGGCAAAAGGTTTGGGGATGACCCTGTCAAAAAGCCAGGTCCAACACATACAAACAGGACTTTCAGAAGCAATGACTTGGCCAGCTGTTTGTGAAATGGAGATGTGGGATGAATCAGCTGTGAGAGCAGCAAAATACCACGAGAGGCCTGATGCTTAAAGCTTGTTTCAGTAGGCTAATAAAATAAACGAAGTGCACTTCTATCTGTGAGTACTGGAATGCAAAAATTACACAGTATTCAGAAAAAACAAGTGAGATCAGGTCAAGAGGTAACGATAAACTGTTAACTGTTAACGTGGTTGTGCAAACCATCCCCTGTGCCTTTGGTCTTTATCACATGGTAGAGCCAAATCCCATAAACGAAAAAATACTTTAACAGTAAAATCTTGAAAGATACTCATTTTAGTAGGAAGTAACATGCTTTATTGTCCCAGGTTTCTTCGGAAGAACACTTAAGGAGTCAACCAGATTTATATTTTCCTTTAGGGGGAAGCCTTCTCCAATCGGAGATAATGAGCTATATCTTTTCTTAACTGTAATTCAGATTTATTTATTGTTTCTGGTACCTGGTCATCATGTTGCATCAGTACAGAAGAGGCTTTATCCATCGAGTTTTACTTTTCCAGCATTCTTTCAAATTCAACTGGGTCTGGGTGTACCTGAGTTTCCGGTTCATTATCACAAATATCACAGCAGGTTCAGTAAGACAGTATTGAGTATCTTTTTTCTGAGTTGTTTTATGCCATACATCTCTTGCTGGTCAGCTTGGCTTAGTGGGAAACGTACCCTGAAAACACTGTCCTGGATCTGCCCTTTTGGTTTGAGCTGTGTTTCTTGGCAGCCTCCATTCTTTATTTTGCTTGCCTGTAATACAGCAGAAAAACTATAATGGGCCTGGGTATGAATATTTGTGAAGTTCTTAATCATCGCATGGCAAGTAGCATTGTAAAAAAGGAGGTTACGTGTAGTGTCATATTTGGAGGAGCAGCCAGGTTGAGGAATTTTCATCCGCAGAAGGAATGTTTATGAATATAAGAGAGGATCAATTCAGCATGATTAATGTTCTAGCAAGAATATTCAGTTGTGAGGGCTCCTTTAAGGGTGCAAGGTTGTACAATGTGTGGCATTAATTTATAAACACTTATTAATTTACTAAAACCATAAATTCACCTGTACAGCAGAAATGTATTGGAAATGTCATCCTTTTAACGTCATTGATTAAAATCTCATTAAGCTTGCAGATAATTGGGATAAGATTGTGGTAAGTGACAGAGAAGGAAGATTGGAAGGTGTTTGATTTTGGCCGAGGTGTGAGAAAATGAGATGGTCACCTTTGGTAGTGCCAATTTTAATCCTGCCATACTTAATATTAATGAGAGTTTCCTCTTAAATTATCACCTTTAAGTTTTTTTCTTTCTTCAGTTTGAAATTTATGGTTTGGAGTATACAATCTCATGAAACTTGATATATAGGCTTTAAGGGTTTTATGTACTGAACTTATTCTGAAGGTGGAGCGAATCTTTGCTGACATCGTTCTGGATGATGTGTGCTGTGCACATTAGGGCCCAAATTTCCTAAGCCTTTGCGTCTGCAAGGTGATGAAAGTCAAGAAAAGAGTTTAAGTCATATCTAGTATACTTTGAAGTGCATGTTTTGCACTGTTTTTTCTTGTGCCACGGGGGCAAGTTCCTCATTGCATCAGCTTGTGTATCACAAGTTTTAATGAATGCCATGCTGGTGTTTCAATGCGAATGGTAACACAAGCCTAACACAATGTTATTTACAAAGCATGTGCTGCTCTACACATCCTTACACAGCTCTAAATGCTATGCATGGTTCTGCCAGGCATAGCTAGACATGCAGTTGCCTCAGTATAAAAGAAAAGGCCATCTAAGCAGTCTTCCTAAATATTTCCTGCCAAGAAGGTCATTTGTGTGCAATTGAGGCTTTATCTGCACCAATTTAACATTCAGTGAAGGAGGAAGTAGTAGAGACTTAGCCTCATTGATTTGGGGGATGAGGAGGTTTATTGTTTAAACAAGGACACTACCTTACTGTTATTGGAGAACATTACCCCTAGTCTGAAACCTACATCTCATTCTCATACATTTCTTCCGCATGTTGGTTTCTGGATTATTTCAGTCACTTTCTGCTCTCTTGGCAGATATTTCTTAGTCTGTATTTTCTTCTTTTCCCTAACCGTTCTTGATGCCATGTTGAAGATCACTCCTCAGTATTTTCACTTTCCAAATGTCTGGTATGAACAAATGATCATAAAGCAAGGATTCTATAGAACTGCTGCCTTTCCACAAGTTATTGGAGCGATTGACTGCACGCATGTACAGTTGATAGCACCAACAGATAAATCACAAATACACAGCAACAGAAACACACCTATTCCATTAATGTGCAAGCAGAAGCGGACTATAAAGGACAATGTATAAATGTTGATGAAAAATATCTTGGCAGTGCCACAACTCCAATGTTTTCCAGCATCCCGGCATTGCCTCCTTAAAAAGGACTTTCATGATGGCCTATATGGAAACTCCCTCCTGATTGGTGAATACGTTATTTTAGATTCTTTTCTATTTTACACTTCTATGTAAAGCGCATAGCTGCCCACAAAGTGCCTCCCACAAGATCTTAACATGAATGCCTAAACAGCCGTGCATTAAGGGACTCCTAAAGATTAGTTCATCAGTGAGAAGGTTCCATCGGCTAGAAGCAAGATGAGAAAATGACCCACCCCCACTTCTACTTTTAAGGAATGTGGCTGATCATTGCTAAATATGCAGTTGATGACATGAGAGGTCTTGGTGGTATATACTATTGATCCAGATGATGCAGAAGACTCAGGCCCCTATTGTCAAAGGCTTGTAGAGCAAAGCATAAAGCTATGAAGTAGATCTTTTTTTTTAATAGGAAGCCAATGGAGTTTGCCCAAGGAGTGCACCACAGACTGATTTTTCTGTGTTTCTTTAGTCAAGGTAGAATGGCACTAAAGCCTGGACTACTGTTCTCTTGGACGTCCTTGATAAGATACTCAGGCGGTCATTCTGACCGCGCCGCATGGCGGGAACCGGCAAATGGCCGCTACGCGGTCAGAAGACCGCTGCAGCCATTCCAACCTTCCCGCTGGGCCAGCGGGCGCTAACAATGTTAGCGCCCACCGGCCCAGCGGGAAGGTGGCCTGCAACACTGAAGCCGGCTCCGAATGGAGCCGGCGGTGTTGCAGGTGTGCGACGGGTGCAGTTGCACCCGTCGCGCTTTTCACTGTCTGCTAAGCAGACAGTGAAAAGCAGGCTGGGGCCCTGTTAGGGGGCCCCTGCACTGCCCATGCCAGTGGCATGGGCAGTGCAGGGGCCCCCAGGGGCCCCTAGACACCCGTTACCACCAGCCTCTTCCTGGCGGTGAAACAGGCTGGCGGTAAGGGGGTCAGAATCCCCATGGCAGCGCTGCTTGCAGCGCCGCCATGGAGGATTCGCCCAGCCGGGGTAAATCCGGCGGGAAACCGCCGGACCCGGTTTTCTGACCGCGGCTTTACCGCCGCGGTCAGAATGGGCAGGGAAGCACCACCAGTCTGTTGGCGGTGCTTCCGTCATTCGCGGCCCTGGCGGTCTTGGACACCGCCAGGGTCGGAATGACCCCCTCAGTACCTTTCTATTAGGTCTTAAAATTCCAAAACATTAGGCAGCCAGTTACCTTACCTGAGGTTCAAATGACACCTTGTCATAAAGCCAGACATGTAAATATTTGATTACTGTTTTTAGGCTGAGGCTGGAGTCTAAGGCTATCTGGCCAACAGTCAAGAGTAAAGTAGTTAGAATTGTTTCCGACTATCATACCCTCCAATTTTCCTGTAAAGCAGCAATTAGACATCCACTTGCCCACTGCTGTAAGGTGTGGCTTTAAGAGGGCTGTTTCTGAATGCTTTTCTGGGTCTAAGGAGATGACTAATCAATCAAATCACTGCATTTGTAAAGCGCGCTATATACCCGCAAGGGTCTCAAGGTGCTGTGGAGGGGGGGTGCTACTGGTCGAAGAGCCAGGTCTTGAGGAGTCTTCTGAAGGCCAGCAGGTCCTGGGTCTGTCGTAGGATGGTGGGGAGAGTGTTCCAGGTCTTGGCGGCGAGGTAGGAGAAGGATCTGCCGCCGGCAGTGGTTTTTCGGATGCGGGGGACTGTGGCGAGGGCGAGGTTGGCTGAGCGGAGGCTTCGGGTGGGGGTGTGGAAGCTGAGTCGGTTGTTGAGGTAGGTGGGTCCGGTGTTGTGCAGTGCTTTGTGTGTGTGGATCAGGAGCTTGAAGGTGATCCTTTTGTTGATGGGGAGCCAGTGCAGGCCTCTCAGGTGGAGTGTGATGTGGCTGCGGCGGGGGACATCGAGGATGAGTCGGGCCTAGGCGTTCTGGATGCGTTGGAGTCGTCTCAGGAGCTTGTTTGTAGTTCATGAGTAGAGGGCGTTCCCGTAGTCGAGTCTGTTGGTGATGAGGGCCTGGGTAACGGTTTTTCTCGTGATGAGGGGGATCCATTTGAAGATCCTGCGGAGCATACGGAGGGTGTTGAAGCAGGACGCGGAGACGGCGTTGACTTGCCTGGTCATGGAGAGAGTGGAGTCGAGGATGACCCCCAGGTTGCGTGCGTGGTCCGTGGGTTCCGGGGCTGTACCTAGTGACGTGGGCCACCAAGAGTCGTCCCAGGCTGATGGGGTGGGTCCGAGAATGAGGACCTCCGTCTTGTCTGAGTTCAGCTTCAGTCTGCTGTCCTTCATCCAGTCGGCTATGGCCTTCATTCCTCGGTGGAGGTTAGCTTTGGCGGTGTCGGGATCTTCGGTGAGGGATATGATCAGCTGGGTGTCGTCGGCGTTGGAGATGATGTTGAGGTTGTGTTGTCGTGCGACGTGGGCGAGGGGGTCCATGTAGACATTGAACAGTGTCGGGCTGAGGGAGGATCCCTGTGGGACGCCGCAGATGATCTCAGTGGTTTTGGAGCGGAAGGGTGGGAGGCGGACGCTCTGGGTTCTGCCGGAGAGGAAGGATGTGGTCCAGGCCAGGGCCTTCTCTTGGATACCGGCATCATGGAGGCTTGCTGATAGGGTGCGGTGGCAGACCGTGTCAAAGGCTGCTGATAGGTCCAGGAGGATGAGGGCGGCTGTTTCTCCTTTGTCCATCAGGGTCCGGATGTCGTCAGTGGCGGCGATGAGGGCGGTCTCGGTGCTGTGGTTACTGCGAAAACCAGATAGGGACGGGTCCAAGATGTTGTTGACTTCGAGGTAGCGGGTCAGCTGTTTGTTGACAATCTTCTCTGTCACTTTTGCCGGGAAAGGGAGCAGGGAGATGGGACGGAAGTTCTTGAGGTCCTTGGGGACCGCCTTGGGCTTCTTCAGAAGGGCGTTGATCTCGGCGTGCTTCCAGCTTTCTGGGAAGGTTGCTGTCTCAAAGGAACAGTTGATTGTTTTCCGGAGGTGGGGTCTATGATGGCTGCGCTGGCTTTGTTGAAGACGTGGTGAGGGCAGGGGTCCGATGGGGATCCGGAGTGGATGGAGTTCATGGCTTTGATGGTGTCTTCGTCGCTGACGCTGGACCAGACGGTCAGGCGACTGGTGTGAGTGGTAGTCGCAGGGGTGGTGGACTCGGTGGTGGGTGAGGGGGGGTCGGGGTTGAAGCTGTCGTGGATGTCGGTGATCTTGCGGTGGAAGAAGGTGGCCAGGGAGTCGCACAGGTCTTGAGATGGCGGGATGTCATTGGTGATGGAGCTGGGGTTGGAGAGTTCTTTCACGATGCTGAAGAGCTCTTTGGTGTTGTGTGCGTTGTTGTCTAGGCGGTCCTTGAAGGCGGTCTTCTTGGCGATCCTGATGAGTTGGTGATGTCTGATAGTGGCGCTCTTGAGGGCTGTGTGGTTGTCTGGTGTTCGGTCGTGGAGCCATTTCTTCTCCAGCTTCCGACAGGTGTGCTTGGCGATCCGGAGGTCCTCGGTGAACCAGGCGGCTTTCTTGTTGGTGTGGTTGGTTGTAAAGGTCTTGAGAGGGGCGAGGGTGTTGGCGCAGTCGTTGATCCACTGTGTGAGCTTGGTCACGGCAGTGTCTGGGTCAGTGGGGTCGGTGGGTGGTCTCAGGGCGAGGGCGGTAGTCAGTTGGTCCCCGGTGACCTTGCCCCAGCAGCGGCGTGGTAGCTGTTGGGTGCAGTGGTGTGTGGTGGGTTTTCTGAAGGTGAAGTGGACGCATCTGTGGTCGGTCCAGTGTGGTTCGTGGTGTGGTTGAAGGAGACGTGGGGGCTTGCGGAGAAGAAGGGGTCAAGCGTGTGTCCAGTGGCGTGAGTGGGTGTCGTTACTAGCTGTTTGAGTCCGAGGTTGTCGATCAGGGCGGTGGAGTTGGCGTCGTTGTTGTTCTCGAGGTGGAAGTCCAGGTCCCCGAGGAGGATGTAGTCCGTGGAAGTGAGGGCGTGGATGCTGATGAGGTCAGCGATGGTGTCACTGAACTGTGGGCGGGGTCCGGGAGGTCTGTAGATGAGAGTTCCTCTGAGGGTGGTGTTGGGGTCGGTGTGGATCTGGAAGTGCATGTGCTCGGCAGTGGTGAGGGTGTCATCGGTGTTCGTTGAGATTTTGATGGAGTCTTTGTGGATGATGGCGATTCCTCCTCCCACTCCGTTGGTGCAGTCTCTGCGGGAGATCTTGTAGCCCTGTGGGATGGCTATGGCAATGTCTGGTGCTGAGGTGGCGTTCAGCCAGGTCTCCGTCAGGAAGGCGACGTCAGGGGCAGTGGAGTCTTGGAGGTCCCAAAGTTCGATGGCATGCTTGCGAGCGGAGCAGGTGTTGAGGAGGATGCAGCGGAGGTGGTTGGGTTCTCTGGCTGGTGGTGTGGAGGGTTGGATGCTGGTGAATCTGCAGTTCCGGCAGGTGAAAGGCCCCTGGGTGCGTTTCAGGGTGGCCCGGTAGCAGGGGTGGTCTCGTCTGGTGTTGAGTGCGTGGAGGGTGCTTGCGTCGCAGTGCAGTCTGGCGTTGCGGGGGTGCGGGTTCCAGGGGATCTGGTGATGGGTGCGGTCCAGGCGCGGACGGGCGCAGACGGGCTTGCCAGCGGCGCGCCCGCTTCACGGCCTCCATATGAGGGCAGAGGGAGGGAGGAGCAGCTGGGAGGTGGGAGCGGGGCGGCCAATGGGAGTGAAGGGGGCGGGGCAGCAGGGGCTCAGCAGCAAGGGAAAAACCTGGGGAAAAACCCAGGGGAAAACCCGGGGAAAAAACAGCGGGAAAAGTCGGCGGGAGAGGGACAACAGAGCACAGGGGTACAGAAAGCAAAACACAGGGGCACAGAATGGAAAAAACAAGTGGCACAGAAGCACAAGCTCAGGGGAATAGAAAAAAGGGAGCGAGTAGTCAGGCGGCAAAAGTTGCAATGGAGGTTCAACCCACAGGGGGCTGCGTGGCAGATGGGGGGAGCGACCTGCCTGGTGACAGCTGGGTGTCATTTGCATAAGGCCCCAATTGATACAAAAACTGAAAAATATCTGGGAGAGGATGAGTACGGATATTGAACATTGAACATGATAAGACTCAGAGAGGAACCTAGAGAGACTCTGGACAACAGAGGTAGGGAATCTAAGTAGAAGGGCTTCTCCCAGACCTGAAATCTTAATCCTGAGGAAAGGCAGTATTGCATTTCCATGCTAATCGTCCCTAATTCTTAATCACATTAGATTAGAACTAAGGTCTCACTTCTGACTTCTAATCCAAATTTTACTGGGCATCAGCAAATCATAATTTTAAATGCAACCTAAAACAGGAAAATTTAAATGTAACACTTTTTTCAAAATAACCCACACAAAATGTTCATAGTTATAGAAATATATGGTGCATCTGCTACCTCTTAATGTCTGTTCACTGTGGGTATATGTTACAGGAATGGTTTGTTTTACTGCAGGAATGGAAGTCTTCTTTTACTAAAACAATCCTAAGAGGCAATTTAGTCTTTCTGTGTGCAGTGCAGAACACATCATTCACAGAAAGAGGAAAGAACACAGAGAAATAAACAAATTTCTCCCCATGGCATCATGGTCATGGCCTTGAACCATTTTGATGATTAAGGTCCCGATTCTGAGTATGGTTGGAAAAGTACAGCCCTCGTGTTTTTGGCAGTCTTCCTGCACGCCTCCCTGATGGTCTTACCATCCGTTAATGAGGAGTGCAGGAAGACTGCCGCCTCCTCTGGCATTCCAGCTCCTGTGGCGGGGGAGGCAGAGGGGACCCATGGAGGCAGGCCTGCAACATACCCCTCTGGGCTAATCAGGGCCTGCCTTACCGCCGACCTTTACCTGGCAGGGTCCATGCCGGGTGAAAGTCGGCATAAAGGAAGGGAAAGGCCACAGCAATGGTCTTGGGGTGATTGTGCCCTTCTAAAATGTGAGCTGTGGCTCACTATCAGCCCCCGATATCAACTGGTTAGGTGCGCGCATAGTGTCACTTGCTAGAGATACTGCAGGGACACTGTGTGCTGACTGGCTGGCGGCCCCGCAGGATGGCTGGCATTGGCTTCAGGCTCTTACTAGAGCCGAAGCGTGCTACCGCCATGACTGCAGCACCAACGCACTGCCAGACCCGCAGAAATGTCAGAATGCAACGGCCAGTATGCCGCAGCTTGGGGCCATGTGCCCTCCAATATTGTATTTGGCCCCTAAACGTTGAATTTCTATACAAATCAAAGGTATTTTGCATGTTGATGCCTATGATCAACATATTGAATGTCACCTTGATGCAATCTAATGCAGTGCACCACAAGCTGCTGCATTCTGATACATTTATTTTCCAAATCATAGAAGGCAACACAAATCACACCTTATTTTTAAGTAATACATTTGCTGCTGTAGCCTGCTGTGTACTCCACAAAACTGCTTTGCTGCACGTGGAGGGACTGCTTTGCTGCCTGGAGCCTGCCTCATACCCTCTCTTGGAGCCCTGCTTCATCACTTGAACCCAGGACTATCAGAGTGACTTCATGGGCCAGTATGCTGGTCTCCTGTTCAGAGGCACAGCAACCTAACAGGCTCCCACCATTCTGCATTTGGCAAAGCCTGAGTGAGCATTGAACCACAAGTGATGCCCCCCAAATCCTGGACCCTTGGTTGTGGTGATGAAGGTATCCAGATAGCAAAAATATCACATTTAGCTAAAAATTCCTCTGATCACTGAGGGAAGACATAGACCAACCTGATCATCAATCCATGCAAGGTGCATTGCCAGTTGGCCTGAATTCGTGGTAGCTCCCGCTCTGTTCTTTTCTTCAGCAGAAAATCCTGTTCAGCAGTCCTTTGTCAAACAGTATTGACCTCCTGGAACTCTTGCCAGATACACCCTCATCCCACTGGAGAACATTAGATTCAAAAATCTTCATTGTGACTTCATCCAGAGGTTCCCAAATGACAACGCCTCCTCTTCTACCTGCAGTTGTGCTTTGTTGAAATCTACCTTCTCAAAACATTTTCCTCAAATTTTCTTCTAAGTTTGAAGGTTAGTGCCAATCCTCTTTTTTGTATCCTACTAGAGCTTCATTGCGTTGGCTTAGTTTTCTTTCTGAGACCTCATTGTGATTGACTGGATGTCCATAGTTGATGCTTTGATCTTTTGAAAGATGTTTGGATGTTTGTTGTTTTGCTTTTCTGTTAGGCTTCTAGAAGATTAACCAAGGGTTAATTTAGTGATGTTTGTGGTTCACCCTGATCAGGATTAGGGCTGTTATTCAATCCAGGGTCACCACACGTCTTCATTCAAAAACCTGATTTTTCACAACTGCATATTATTTTTGCATTTGGAATTTGTATAAATATATTCTACTTCTCTGAGTTAGTATCCAATATATTATAATATCAGAGGTTATCACCATTATAATAACTTATAATATTTATTATTCATTGTTGAGTGTGTGTTAGTCACCATGATCCACCCACAATCAATAATGCCTGTCACACAATGTGGTTGAATATGCTGCCTTGCATTATATTTGTCAATATGTTGTGCAAACTTTTTGAATGAAAACCTTGTGTGACTTCATAATAAATGTAATTGTTTTCCTTGCTTTGATATTACCATGTAAAAGAAACACAAAATAAGTCATTGTGAGTTTAGTTCTACATCTTATGAATGTGTTTGATTTTCTTTGTTCAGATTGGAAATTATTTTCATTTAATAATGTTTTTATATATAATACTATTTTATCTTTTAGGTAATCAAGGAGACGGACTAATGCCTCAGCTATTGACATAATTTGTTCAGCCACAAAATATTGCTCAAAAGAGATTTCGTCCATGATTAGGACCTTGGCGGTTTGACCATTGGGCCACAAATATGGCAGTCGGCGGCCTCCCAACTTTGGATGTTCCTGTTAGGCCAATGTGGCTGCACTATTGGTGCTGCCAGCACAGTTGGATTGCGCCCTGTTACCATTGCAGACAGTGCACATTCCAACTGTGCTGACAGGGGGGCTTTTGCACTGCCAATGACATGGGTGGTGCCGGGGCTCCCTCTGGCCCCGTCTCTGCCTTTCCTCCAGCCTTTTCATGGCAGAGCCCCTGCCATGAAAAGGCTGGCAGAAAGCCAAGTTGTGATCAGCATGGCAGTGCTGACACTTACACGTCATGCTTAACCACCGCTTTCTGCACCACCACAACCGCCAGATGTCTGATCCTGGAAGTTACGGCAGGCTTATGGTGGTCCGATGGCCAGCATCCAAATCTGGTGTTTGGACCACCAAGGATGCGGTAGTCAGGACGCCCCGAGGGGTACGGCAGTCCAAGGACTGCCGTATCCACAATCAGGCCCTGAATACTTCCCTAAAAGGCTCTCATTGTTATTGAGAGACCATTTGTATTTTTACATCAAGATTCCATTGTTCATACCAGTCAGTAGAGAGAAGGCTTCATATTCCACAAATGGTCTGTGCTACTATTATTGTCTGTGCTGTGCTTCCAACCTATGTATGCAGAGTAATCTGGCATTAGAATGCAAAAAACAAGAACCAGAAGAAATGGACGGGTTCAACCTTGTACAAGATTTAACTGAAGGCCATAGTCAGAGAAATTAAATTTGTTGCATTTTTTATCTCAAAACAAATAAATGTCTAAATTAAGCAATCGTTTTTGTTGCATTTGAACAATTCAAAATGTTTTGTGATTTAACCATGTTTTTTGTTTTGCCATGGTAAAAAATGTACTTTAAAGTATATCTAAACATTTACTGGTTGTTTTTATTTAAATTGTTTGATATCTAAAATTGTGGGATAGATTTTAAATATTCATAAATTGATTAATGGTTTCTTAATATTTGTAATTGCTTCATATCACTACTGTATGTTATATAGTAGTTGTTTTAAATGTATAAATAATTTTGACAATGGTTAACATTTTCTGTCTTGTGGTTGTTTGACATTTTTGGAACTTCCGCAGCACAAATTCAAAGATATCATTTACTAAGCCAATCAAATTTTGATTTGTGTTACCTTGCATGGTTTTTGTTGAAAAAAAAAACGAATCCTTGCCCTGTGTTGAGTAACATTGCTATGAGGAAATATTTCATGTGTGGACCATTGGCATTCTCATGTACCCATCTGTGGCTTTTATTGAAAAACCTGAATTTATTGAGTTAGCAACATTGCCTTAGCACCAAAATCAGCATCACGCCTAGGCTGGTGTAACACAGATAAAATATGTTATTTGTCCTGTTTACCTATTTGTTTTCTTTGTGCCTCATTCTTCTGCACAGAGAGAAAGAGGAGTATGCCTATTAGTATTTATTTTGTGTATTAGAGGGCCCACTTATTATTTTATGCAATGCAGTGCAGCAAGGAAACTCCTGTGCTGCATTGTGTTAAAGATAGCAAAAAATGCTATATATATTAAGATATGGAGCACATCTGCTCTCTCCTTGCACTGGCTCTTTGTGTGCTGCCTAGCCCCAGTGCAGACACACTTGTACCATAGCTAAAGGGTGCATATTCCTCTCTCCATGCCACAGAATGCAACACAGAATGAAATATGAAGTAACAAGGAGAAAGGAAGATATTCCTTCTCGTTATGCCTCACTCAGGTAGGCACAACATTTCAGTGCAAACCCATGTTTACAAGTCTTTGTACATCTGGGGTTGCATCTAAATACATTGGTGGATGCATAGGACCACCCTGCTCTGCCATGTAACACATACCTGAAACAATGTAAGGCAAGGCAGCACTATTGACTGCTTTCTGTTACTATGTATTTACTAAACCATGCAAAGTGGCTTTGTGTAGGCTAGTATACGTCAAAAATGATTTTGCATCAAGGCTGTACCACAAAAGTGTTGCAAACCAATGCAAAATCATAGTACATCTGCACTAACATACACTAACTGTAACACAAAAACACTTACTCTGGGACATAAGGCAGCCTCCATTGGTGCTAGGCAACACAGATTGTGCCAAAACAAGAAAAGAGCTAAATTGTGCCACATATCAAGCTATAAACCCAACAATTTAGACGATTTTTTCTAGTAATTTTTACTTAACATTATTATTATAATACTAAAGCATTTCAAATTTGGCAAATACATCCAAATGTTAATATTTACTTAAACAATTTGTATTTCGTAGATCCATGATTGCAACATTCAGTTAGTGTCAAGAGGAAGTATGATTCCAAAGAAAACCTCACCACACAACGCTGAAATACCCAGTGTCTATGTGGAGCATATCAAACAGCATCTTTACTGTGCAGCAGCACTGGGGGAGCAGAATAACAATGCCAGCGGAGTCAGCTCTGCCATGCAAAGTGTATACCTTTGCATGACAGGAATCTTAACCCCAATAGCATTCACTGCTGATGTTGATGTATACACCCAGTATGGCATAGGATCATCAAATAAGACAAATAAAAATTCACTTTATGCACCCTGATACCAAACAATAAAATCTGCATTAATTGCTGCATCAGAATACTTCTGTTCAAATTCCCCTAATAGTTAGGAGGGGTACGTGCTAATAGACCTTACATTAGCATAACTCTTAGAGCCTTGGCTTTTAACAACTGCACCAGATCAATCTGTTCTACAGCCACTGGTGATTTGTTCCACCAATTTGTTGAGTTGGCATTCAGACACACAGGCATTGTTTCAGCCATACACCCACCCATGATTGTTACACTTATTGATACATCCTTTTATCCACCCCCCTTTCTCATTCTCATTAATTGTTGTTTCAACAGTAATTTTCTTTCATAATTCACTTTCTCAATAGATATGGTATTTATTAATACTATTCTAAAATGTTGTTCTAGTGTACACTAAAGCTGCACTGTTCTAACATTTACACTAGCTATACATTACTAAATAATACACTTATACAATTATTATCCCATGCCAATAAACCCCTCCCCATTAACATATAAACAAATATTATTCTCATTTAAATAACATCTAATCCAAACAACTACCCCTTAAACATATCTCATATAACAGGGACTATAACATTTACTCCGTTCTTCATATCTTATTCTTAAACACACTATGGCCCTCATTATGACATTGGCAGTAAATCCTGCTTACCGCCACTCTGACGGCTGCCAACCCACCGCTGTGGTGGCAGATATCCATTCACCATGTTATGACACACACACCAATCTGGCAGAATACAGCCACATACACAAATCCACCAGACCAAACGTCAGTAATAAACGGGCAGTCTTAAAGCCCATACCGTTACGCCAACAAAACAACGCCCATCACATTATGACTCACAAATCACCATGGCGGACATTCAACTGTAGTAAACCATTGCCGGTACATAATGACTCAGAATGGACACCCACATTGGGCAATACTTAAAACACACACCTGACACCCATAAACACATCACACCCACACAGCCACACCACTATAAAACACACACCAACTTTACCCACAACCCCTCACAAACAACAATTGCTGCCAGGAGACTGAGAAGAAGAGTACAGAGACAACTAGACACACTTACCACTTACACCCATACACCCCTCATGCACTCCACATCACACACCCCATCACATTACCCAACACACACTTACCAACACACATCACACAACACCCATGGCACCACAGAGGCACCCCCGTTTAAGGGTCATGGTGGAGGAAATTGTCAGGGTAGAGGCACAACTCTTTGGAGCAAGGGTACAGCAGATTTCTGATGCAAGGAAGATGGAGCTATGGCAGAGAATCATGGACAGGGTCAACGCTGTGGGTCAGCACCCTAGAACAAGGGATGACAAAAGGAAGAGGTGGACCGACCTATGGGAGAAGGTACGTTCCATAGCAGCAAGACACCAGCTCGCCATACAGAGGACTGGCGGTGGACCCACACCTCCTCACCCACAGCTCACAGCATGGGAGGAGCAGGTACCTGCAATACTGCATCCTGACGGATTCGCTGGAGTTGGCAGAGGACTGGACACTGGTAAGTCAACATTTACTACTTATCACCCCCACTACCTGCATGCCATCTCACACTCACAGCCTCCCTCCTATCACTCCACTCCATCGCACACACTTCACCCACACATCTCACTAATCCCAATGCCAAGCCCTGCATGCCATACCAATGCATGGACACCCCTCCCAGCCCTGCATGGGCACCCATCACTAAAGCATGCACAGCATAGTGAAATCAACAGTCCCAAAATATATCACCATACACAAGCAAAAGCTGACAGGGTAACACCAACCATAGAGGGTAAACTATGAAAGTACAAATGTAATACACTTGAAGCATAATACATCCTTCACATCTCCACAAGTACCCCAGCCAATGTCAGTGGAAAGGAGGTGCCACCACTATCCATTCTCCCAACAGAGGAGGCCCCCTGCGATGACAGTAACTCTGGACTTCAGGATCTGGAGGACCTACCTGGCCCATCAGGGACCACTGGATAGTTGGTTACCCAAACCCACTCACAGACCACCACAGAGCCTCCCCGAACAGGAACCAGCACCACAGCACCCACCCAGCATACCCACACCTCTGTCCCCAGGATACATCAATCAACAGTGTGCCCATCTGTACAGGGACCCCAGGCTACACCACATCCCCAAGACAATCAGGGACCTGGGGTCACTGACAGTGGGCACACGGTTTAGGAGACAGAGGCCAACAGGGACACTTGGAGGACTGCTGTGCACCAGGAGGAGGACAGGACCTGGGAACCAACTCTCCAGGAGGGACTCTCCTAGATCCTGGGAGCCTACCAGCTTTCCCAGGACACGATGGGTCAGATCCTTGGAAATGTGCCGGAGAACAGGTGGCTGCAGGAGGGACAGTATCATGGGATCAGGGAGGACTTGCAGGCCATTAACAATGCTATGATCTCCATAGCAGGGGTGCTGGCAGACATGGCCAACATCATGAGCGAGGCAACAGCACACCAGCTGGCCCCTACCACTAGCCAGTCCTTCGACCAGCCCTCCACTACCACTGCTGCTAGTGGGCAGGAGGCCCTGCCACAGGACCCACAGGCCACCAGCATCCCTCACCCTACAGAACGTAAACCACCCCACAAACGTTCCCTGCAACCCAGACAGAAGCCAGAGACAATTGCCAAGACCACCGCCAGGAAATGAGACTCTCCTGAATGTCCCCCTTGTGTCCCACACTGTCAACTTGTCCACCTTGAACTGCCTCTGCTCCATTTCCTATGTCCCACTTGGACACTTCACCTGTGCTACAAACAGACTGGAACAATACCCTGGACCTTCATCACCCCATTCCATTGCTCCTTCCCCTCAATATCTTAGTACTACAATAAACACCCTTGAACAAACTTCGACTACTAGTATTTCATGTATTGCAAATTTGTATTGATTGAAACAGCTGCAAATGAACTGTACATAGTGAGAGCGTACAATGAATGACCTGTTGCTGGCTGTTGTGATCACTTCAGGACATTGTTCTCATATCACCAACATCTGTAAAATGACTATCCATAGGTAACAGAAAGTAGGGAAAACAAGTGGGTAATGCCAGCATGCCAATGCCACACAGAATAAAACAATAGTCATAGAAATGTGAAGTTGCACTGTCTCACCTGTGTGCCATTGGAACTACTGACCAATCACTAATGTTCTGTCCATATCCTCATCCTCTTCACCCTCACTGTCCTCAGGATCCAGTGCTGCCACAGGAGCATCTTCAGTCTCCTTTTCCTACAGAAAAGGTACATGGCGTCTGACAGCCAGGTTGTGCAACTTGCAGCATGTCACTACTATCTAGCAGACCTTCTTTTGTGAGTAGCACAGGGATCCACCTGTCAGATTGAGGCAGCTGAACCTGGCCTTCAGGAGGACGAAGGTTCTCTCAATTATCCTTCTGGTTCACTCATGTGCCTCATTATAACGTTCATCTGCCCTTATCCTGGCATTCCTCACAGGGGTCAGCAACCACGACAAAGGCATCATGCACAGACCCAGGATACTTAGCATTGATGTGTGAGATGTACTGGTCCTCCAGGCACACCATCTGCACGTTCATTGAGTGGAAACTCTTACGATTCCTGTACACCTGTTCATTTTGCCGGGGGGGATAAACCCAAAATGTGTGCCATCAATCGCCCCAATTATATCGGGAATGTGTCCTATTGCATAAAACCCGGCCTTCACAGAAGCCAAATCTTCCACCTGGGGGAAAGAAAGGTAGCTGCTCATGTGTTTTATCAGGGCGGACAAGACTCTTGCCAGCGCTATTGAGAGCATTGGCTGTGACATTCCTGCTGCCAAGCCCACTCTCACTTGGAAAGAACCAGTTGCCAGGAAATGGAGCACTGATAGAACTTGCACAAGAGGGGGATCCCAGTGGGATGACAGATAGCTGATATCAGGTCAGGCTCCAACTGGCCACACAGCTCTGTGATTGTGGCCCTGTCCAGTCTATAGGGGAGTATTATGTGCCTGTCCTCCAGTGTAGCTAAGTCCACCAGGGGTCTATACGTGGGGGTATGTCTCCATGTCCTAATCATCCGCAGTGGTAGGTATTTAAGGAACACAAGAGTGAGTAGGCTGTCACAATTTGAACAACTATACCACAAAAGCAGTCCACATCGTGTAATCATGTTTTGAGACACTGAAATTTAAAAGTATGTGATTTTTATCCTGTGACACAGCAATTATAAATAGGCCTGTTCCTCCCACCTCTGAAATGGCGACCGCCTGTCCCGTGTGAAGGGACAGGTGGAAGTGAGGTAATTCCGCCGACATTGTGCGCTGTGTCGGTAGGTGGTCGTGAACCGCCATGCAATTCTTCATTGGATTATATTGGGCCTTATGGGGTTCAGTGGCCAATGCGGATGTATGTCGGCGGTGATGGTATACACCACCGCAGACGTGACCGCCATTTTATTTCACAATCATCTCTTGTTTCCTGACCTTCCACAGAAGAAGACCTACACTGCATGTGCTGCTGTGACCTGTGTCTGGAACCTACATGGCCCGTGTGACCGGGGAAAGGGCCCCAACCTTCACTTCTGAGGATTTGGTGCACCTGGTAGATGGGGCCCTACCCCAGTACGGACTGCTGTATGGGCCTCCAGACCAACAGGTGAGTACACTGTGGGCATGATGCATGTGGCATGAATGTATGGAGTTGTGTGTGAAGGCATCATGCACGGGTGGATGTGGGTGGGTGTATTGGCGGTGTACATGTTGTGAGCTGGCCTATGTGTTCTGCAATGTTGATGCTATCGGGAATGGTGGGCCATGTGTGTGACAGGCTGGACTGTTCATTTAATAGAGTTCCCCTGTATGTATTGCCTCTGCAGGTCAGCTCCCATCAAAAGAAGGGATTTTGGTGTGCCATCGCCAAGGAGGTGCGGACCCTGGTGGTCTCAGGCAGCGCGAGCACCCACTGTCGCAAATGGTAGGAGGACCTGAGACGCTGGGCATGGAAGACCACAGTAACCCAGCTGGGGATGGCCTCCCAATGAGGAAGGTGTACCCATCGGACCCTGACACCCTAATGGCACGCACACTGGTGGTGGCCTACCCTGAGCTGGATGGGCGCTTGAGGGCATCACAGCAGCCACAAGGGGGTGAGTACAGTGGGTATTGTTACAACTTTTGGCTGGTGGAGTGGTGGTTGTGTGTTAGTGGGTGCCCTAAGGCCAGGCCAGACATAGCAGCGTAGGTCTTCTGAAGGGTAAGGGTTGCATGGCAAATACAGGTAACCTAGCATGTTAGTATTCACGTAAAGGCAGGGCTGCGTAGGTCCCAGGCGTGCTGCAGTTGGCGGTGTGTACTCCTACTCATGCCTTGGTGACTAGCCCTATCACTAGTAGTGCAATGCATAGTGCGTAGGCATGTTCCCTGTGTGTGAGGGTGCTGTGTACGCCAACGGTGGTGTTGGTGCAGTCATTGACCCAGTGTATCCTTTGTCTCTCTCCCCCCTTTCTTACTTTGTCATCCTGTCCTTATGTGCATTAGCATCAACTTGTGGAGGAGTAGAGGCAACGGCGACAGAGGAAGCTGCATCCCACACGACCCTGGAGGCAGAGTCCACCGAGCCCGAGGGAACCAGTGGGACTGGAGTAGACAACACAGACTCTGATACCTCCTCCGATGTGAGCTCCTTGGTGGTGGAGGACACCTCTGAGACCACTCCAGCTGCAGGTACAGCCGCCACCCCCATACCACCACCACCCACCCTCCCAGTAGCCTCTCAGCGAGGTGCCCGTGCCTGCTCACCCAGGAGGGTCGGCATCTCCTCCGCCCCAGGCACCTCAGGCCCTGCCAGAGTGAGCCCTGCTGTCCTGAGTGAGGAGGCTATTGACCTCATGAGATCCATCTCTGTAGGGCAGTCAACCATTGTGAATGCCATCCAGGGTCTGGCATTCCAGATGCAGCAATGCAATTCATTCCTGGAGCGCATTCATGGTGGTTTGGGGGCCCAACAGCAATTGATTTATGTTCTGGCCTCCTCTCTAATGACAGCCATTGTCCCTTTTTCAACCATCCCCCCACTAACTACTACGTCCCAGCCCCATTCTCCTCAACCACAACCCATCCCAAGCACACAAACAGACGAGCATGCACACAAGGCAACACCCAAGAGTGCCACAGGCAAAAACAAGCATCACACTTCAGCCCACAGGCACTCACACAAACACTATACCGTTGCAGACACGACAACATCCACAGCCTTCACTGTCTCCCCCTCCCCCTCCTCCTCCTCCTACCTTCCAGTTATGTCCACACTCACACCTGCATGCACTACATTAACATCCACTACCAGCATCACCACACCAAGCAGAACACACACCTCACTGGCAGACACCTCTACAACATCCATGCAAATGTCCCCTGTGTCCTCTCCCACCATGTCTGTCCCCCCTCCTAAAGGACACAAAAGCAAGCACTCAGACACCTCATAGCCATCTACCTCACATCAGCATACAGCCCATGTACCTGCACCCAAATCCAGCAAACATGCACCTCCGACAACCACTCCCTCGTTCTCCACTCCCATTACTCCATCCCTCTGCCCACCCCAACATCCCTCCCCCTGTCCTGCACGTATGGGTACCAAGGATACAGCCCAGCACCTCAGCCAAACAGTCCACGGGGTCAGTGATAGTACCACCCACTCATGGTGGCTAGGATACAAGACCTACGACACTGAAGGGGAAGGAGCCAGCACCGCCTGGGATGAAAGGGAAGGGGAAGGGGCCTGCACCAACTGTGAGGAAGGGGAAGGAGCCAGCACCAGCTGTGAGGAAGAGAAGGAGCCTGCACCACCAGGGAGAGAGGGGAAGAACCAATCCACCCCTGCCAGGAAGGGTAAGGGTTCCCCGACACATGAACAGGAGGAGAAGAGGCACTCTACGCCAGCAGTAGTGGTCAGACTAACACCGCCACTGCTACTATCTGTCACGGGGCCCCCACTGCCAGCTGTGGATGTGCTATCAGTGAGTGCAGGGGCTGCCCAGTAGCCTCCCCCAAACACCACCACAATGCAGCCATCACTGAGTGCAAGGGCTGCCCAGCAGCCTCCCCCAACCACCACCACCATGCAGGCATCTCTGCCAGCAGACGCCATGTAGTCAACCCTCCAGGGGCTACTGTGCAGGCTGTCCCCTCCAGAACCAGTGGGCAAGTCACCCACTCCAGAGACTGCGGCCTTGCACTCCCCAGGACAAAGCAATGGGCATGTTGCCCCCTTCAGAACCAGTGGGAAAGACACCCACTCCAGAGACTGTGGTCTTGCACTCCCCAGGAGAAAACAATGGGCATGTTACCCCCTCCAGAACCCGTGGGCTTGTTCCCGTATCCAGCTGAGGTGCCCCCCCTCCCCCTGAGGTGCCTGCCTATTTGCAAACTGATGCCCCTGCAGTGTTCCATCCGGATGTGCTCAAGATTCAAGTTGGGCCTTAGACTGTGCCCTAGGGCCTTGTGGGCCTTTGAACTTTGGACTGGGCATTGTCCCTTTTTTGTACATGTGTACATATCTGTTTCATTGCCAAATCGAATGATTAATTTTGATTTTGATCTAATTACAATCACTTTTGCACATTCCTGTTGTCATTGGATTATTCTACCATTTTTCGGGGGACAAATTGTTTTTCTTGTGCAGCTGGTTGTGTGTATGGTGTGTGTGTGTGTGTAGGGTGTGTGTTGTACGTGTGTGTGTCACTCTTGTTTTCCTCCCTCCCTCCCGTTTGTGCTAGTCAGCTGTACTCACCGTCGTCATCTTCGTCAGCGTTGGTGTTCCAGGTGGAGCGTGACTTAGAAGATCATTGGGAAAACTTGCAGTTTGGGTTCCATGGCGGCGTGGTTCGTCCCTGTGTCTCCAGTGGTGAGTCTTTTCACATCTGAGCTCTGTTTCCGCCAGGGTTTTGTTGGCGTTGGTACCGCCCCAAAAAAGGTGGCGGTTTCCTGTGTCAAAATATGGTGGATGGTACTTTGTCTTCCGCCTGGCTGTTGGCGGCTACCTCTGCAGTGGCTGTTGTTTCCGCCCTCGCGGTTGGTGTGGTACATTGGCTGTCTATGGGAGATATCACTGCCATGGTCATAATTTGGCGGTACTGACCGCCAGCCTGTTAGCGGTATTACCGCCACTTTATCACCCACCGCCAGGGTCGTAATGAGGGCCAATGTCTACTAAAACCAAACTTTCACCTATTTATGTCTATCCATGTAATTAATAAATCTATTCTAAGCTATTTATAAATATGAAAACTATTATGTATGCTAACTATAAAATACGTGTTATGTATATTGGAAGGAGGGTCATTAGTTGCGTGGCCTGCACAAGTAACGAGTCCGCAGACGACCGCCACTGGGAACCAAACACCCCATTGTAGCGCTTGACTCTCATAGGGTAGTGTTGCAGAGCAGTCCAAGGCTTACTCAAGGGAGGTGGTGTGGGCTAGTAATCCCCATTCATGAGCACACAAGCATGACTCTGAATAAATGATTGTCCAGTCTGTGCTTTTTCTTTTGATAAAGTAAAAGTACATTTATTATTCACACACACTACTCAATACTATGCAACAATCAACAAATATATGCAAAGTGATGGAATCACTGTGGGCAAACATTATGTAATCTCTCCAGTCTCCTCAAGGGAGAGTATAATCCAAGAATCCACCTGGCAAAACAATCCCAGTGCCCCCCTTGCGACATTTGAACATTTGACAGTATTCAACATTTTGACAGTACAGTGAAATGAAAACACCTACATTTGTAATTAAATACTTCCATCTTGCCTAGAGATGGCTGTCAGTGTCATTATTCAAATGAGCCTAATCAGGAAACATATGGGACCAAAGTCTAGCACTATAACCATTAGGATTACGTTTAGATTACTTTTGGATTACTCCTAATTGGCCATAAAATAACAATTCAATACATGGGGCAATACCAGCCTATACCTCTAGTAGGCACCCTTCCACAAGCAGGAACAAAAGTTCACTAAAGCTTGTGCTTCAAACATCAGGCCAACCCTTGAGGGGTTTTCTTTCATGTGTCCCACCCTACCTAGGGTGGGGACACCAACCGATGTTGGGGGAGGCTGCACTGATCCTGCAGCTCCCCCTGTCTCTGGGTATTCCCTTGGTGGTGGCCCCATCTCCCTGGGACCACCACAGCCGTTGTGGGGGCTCAAATGGCGGCCCCTGCCCCGCAAAGCATGCCAGGGCAGCCGCATACACGATGAGCGGCTCTCCCGCTGAGCTGGGGAGAGCCGCTGTGCCTCACTTCGTGCTGTTCCTTCTGGCATTTCTCCTGGAGATGCTGGTCCCACCCAGACAACCCCGCAGCCAACAGAGATCCCTCGATGCCCACCCCTGGCCGCCCCGCCGGCTCCCCGCATGGACAGCACCTCTGGGTGCTGCCACGGGAGCCGGCCTGCTGCCCTGAGGTCTGCCCGCTCCTGCGGGCAGACATAGAAAGACTTGTGGCCGGACGGGCCGCGCGGGGAGGGCAGCGGCACTCCCCCCCTTCCTCCAGGCACGTTCAGGGCCCCGGTCTGGGGTCCGGGGCCCCTCCTCACTGTGGCGGGGAGCGCGACAGCACTCCCCGAGGTCCCCGTCTTCTCGGGGCCCCGGGATGGGGTCCGGGGCCCCTTCTGGCCATCTTTATAGGGAGCGCGACAGCGCTCCCCAGCTTCCTCTTCGGCTGGGGGTGCACGACGGCGCCCCCCGTTCCTCACATCTTTGCAGGGAGCTCAACGGCGCTCCCCGGCCTGTCTTTGCCACAGGGGGCCCCGGGATGAGGTCCGGGGACCCTTCACACAGCGGCAGGGGGGTGCGTGATGGCACCCCCCCATCTGATGAAAAAAATGAACCAGGCTTCACGGGGCCCCGGGGGGTAAAGGGGCCAGCTTGCCTGGCCCTGCCATTCGCATCGCTGGCCTGGAATCCTTCAGGGGCAGAGTCCCTGCCCCAAGGGCAGTCAGGAGGTTCTTCCTTTCAGTTGTCCATGACTCCCGTCTGCAGTCCCAGTTGCCACATGTGCTCTGAAAGTCTCAGACCCTCCTCCCTGACATTCCTTGCAGGGCCTCTCCAGCCTGCTCCTGGCACAGAATGACAGCTGGCTGATTGATGCAAGGCCCTGCTCAAGCAACTGGTCAGAGCAGTAATTGGCCCTAATTCTGAGCTGAGTCAGAGAAAGATGACATCCATGGATGACCCATAAGTTGTACAACTATGCTCTTGTAACCTACTCCATCATTCTTTTCTTAAGGGTTACAGTGTACTTTGGTGTGACTCTGGTCTCGGTGGACCCCAGAGAACAGAAGTTGTACCCTAGGCCCTCCTTTTCCCATTGACATTTAATGGAGTATCCCCACAATGAAAATAACTTAAGCACACTGACATTGGCATTGAACTGAGGGTCCCTACAGTGAAGAGACAGTAAGCACACTGACTCTCCCTCACATGTATACACCCCTCTCATGAGACCTACTCCAGGTCACCACCCACTCTGCATAGTTCCTCCTGTACCAGGACTACCTAAGCGCAGTACTTGGGCTGCGCACACCAGGAATCCTCCTCCCACAGCCCTCACATGGGTGTACATCCATGCGCACACATGATCACATGTAACCTGCCCGGGGCCTTCTGCCCTTGCTGCACCAAAGCAGCCTTTCCTTAGCACAGCGGCACCGGCGGTAAACATGCGCAGTCCATTTCACCATGTGTTTACTGTGCGTGAGTCACCTCATAGGAGGCTTTCTCACAGTAGACAGTCAAAAACCAGGTGGTCAAAAATCGAAAAATCAGGGCAGACCTGATGGTCAGAACCGTCCTCTAACAATGTACAACAATAGTTTTCAAAAGAGAAAACTATTATAATACTAAGGGCCTCTTTATGGGTTTGGTGGTCAGACCGCCAGACCTCCATGCTAGCGGTCTTTAAAAGACTTTAAAAGACCACCATGTTATTGGTCTTTCAGACCGCCCTATTACAAGTTATACAGGCAAGACCACTGACCACTAATCGAAAAAGGCAGATGACCAGCAGCACTGCAGCCTCGGTATAGGCTTTCTGGCCTCCAGCACTGACAGCACAGCGACCAACTACTGACCTTTTTACAAGCATGCAGTTACCTTGGCAGACATCAATGGTGGTCAGCCAATGGAAGGTCCAAACCACAGAAGTCCGCGGTCAGCTAAGTAATACAAAACTGCACATTGGATGAAGTTGAAAACAACATAGCTGATACACATTGCCACACTGGACACACCTGCAAATATACACCATACCTCATCACAAACCACAATCCTTTGCATTTACACAACAAGACATAAAGCCCAAGCATCCTATTTTGTGGAATACATAGATTAGGCACCCATTTTTTCATCACCCCATGGATCAACCTGTGCACACTTTTGTCCATTCACACCCTATTGCACGTCCCTTGTTTAATAAGTCACTGTCACCCTTTTTTTTGTTTCACCATTTTAAGTTAAAACAAATCTCTTTTTTATGAAGATTAGTTAAGAGTCAAGGTGGATAAAACCAGTGGCAATGTTCATGCATGCTCATAGCTCACCTTTTGCCTCATGTTACTCCTCTCACCAGCCCAATGTTCACCTGTCCAAAGAAGTCTATTAGGCAACCCACAATTGAAGTGTACTGTGAGTGAACCTGGGAGATGACTTTGTATGGTGTGTATATTACAGGAACTGACATGCCTGCAAGTCGCAGCAGGCACTCTTTCTATAATTCCAAACACCAAACCAGTGTTCCCTTGTCCAAAGATCCCTGTGTGTCAACTTCCTAATTAAGTTTACTCACCTGGGGGAAGAACATTGGTCAAGTGTGTGAAGTAGATGGAATAACCTGACTGCAACTCACAGGAGGCACAGTTTCTCTGACTACTAACACCAGAACAGTGTTCATTTGTCGAAAGACCCCTGTTTAGCAACTCTCAATGGCGGTTTACTCAGCTGGTAGGACACCATTTGTATAGTGTGTGTAGTAGAAGGAGTGATATGACTGCTAAGTACAGGAGGCTCTTCCACTGTTACTTCACTCACAAGTCCATTGTCCTCTTCTCCAAAGACTCATGTTTGGTAACTCAGACACGAAGTGTACTCACCTGGGGAGATACTACTTGCATAGTGTTGGTAGTACAGGGACTGACATGACTGGAACTCCCAGGAGGCTCTGTCAATATTACTCTAACTACTAGTTCAGTGTCCTCTTCTCCAAAGACTCCTGTTTGGTAGCTCACAAATTATGTGTACTCACCGGGGGAGAAGACATGTATCAAGTGTATGAAGTAGAGGGAGTGACATGATTGCTAAGGCCTGGAGGTTCTGTTTTTCTTACTCCAAACACAAGTCCAGTGTTCGCATGCCTAAATACCCAGGGCTGGTAACTCTCAATTTAAGTTTACTCACCTGGGAGGATACCAGTATAGTGGTGGGAAGTACAGGGAGTGACCGGAATGCAAAGCCAAATGGGCCCTATTTCTCTACCTTAAACCACAAATCCAGTGTTCACTTGCCCAAAACCATCGATTTGTAAACTCTCAAATGATGTTTACTGACCTTAGAGGATAACATTCAAGTTTGTGTAGTATGGAGACTGACATCTATAACTCCAAGCACCAGGCCAGTGGTCATTCGTCCAAATGCCCTTGCTTGCTAATTCTGAATTGAAGTTTACTCACTTCAGAGTGACCAAGACACAGGTTATGCACAACTCTGAGATGTGTCTGGTTATCTAGCTCCATCTTGACCTGCTAACCCAAGATGAAATTATTGAGGACAGGAAGGACAGCTTATCCAGTGTGTGAAACGATCATCCCAAAGGCCTCAAGATGCATAGCTAAAATGATATTGGCAGCAGGCACATTCACACTGTACTGACCACATGCTCACTCCAGTCATATATAAAACAAACTCCTGGTTCTGCCTGCATCACAATCAACTAGGCCTCATAATGACCAAAGACATATCTTGCAGAGCCCCTGTTTTGTCTGCACTGGTGGCCACATGGCATTTTGAAGCCATTCTCCCAAGGGTTATTTATCTTGGCATTTCAGCAGCTGCTTCTGTCAAAAAGATCTGGCATGCTCCACAAATGTCATGTCAATACAACCAATACCATGGGTACTTGCCACAATAGCACTAACTGCAACTTAACTTTGTACAAGGTCTTTGCTTAATGTAACACTAAACTGTTGGAGGTAGATGTCACAATACATCAGTGACATTGTATCTTTCACATTAACGGGTTGAACTGCTTTGGGGTACATAGAAGCCACAGAAATGTCTACCACTGCCCCCTAGATGAAGCCCTCAGTGAAGAAGACACTCCTGGATGTCTGGATGTGGAGGACAGTTCTAGCCCATATGGGCAACCTGTTCAGATACCAACAGTGAGTCTCACTGTGGGCACATCAACTCCTCCCAGCTCGGTTGCCTCAACATCACAAGCAACCATTTGGCCCCCAACCTGAGTACCAAGCACAGTGTCTACAATCTTGTGCCCCCCACCCCCAGTCCTGGATCCTGAGTTACAGCGCAACACTTTGGACAATGAGGTCCCAGGACCCTGTAACAGAGGGCACCCTGTGGCAAGGGCACATGCCAGTGGGGGTATGGTGTGTGGAAGTGATGAGGTGGCTCAGCGGGATGAGGCCAGTGGGGCTGCTTCTGGCCAGGACACCATCAGCCACAACTGTCAGGAGTTCCAAGGCGTGATGGGCCAGGACTTGACCGATTTCGGGAAAATCAAGTAGTTACACTGGGACATGCACAGAGACATATGGAGGCCCATAATACCAACATTGCCTCCCTAAAAGGGGTGATGAGTAACATAGACACAGACCTGAACAGGGCTTTCAAAACCCCTTGGATCATCCACACTAGACATATCAACATCATTGCCAGCCACTGGAAAGGAGTCCATATCAGAGGAATAACCTACCCCAGACACCCCTGCCTCTGTAAGAGCAGATCTACACCCCACGCAAGCAGGGACATCCATTAAAGAAAACAAGAGGTACAGATGGCAAGACACCCACCACTGCCAGCAAGAGGCTTCTTCCCAAAGGATCTCCTTTGAGTGCCACATATTTGCTCTGTTGACTGATCCTCAAGCACCTATCAGTTCCAATGGGAGGAGTACTCTGGACTTTGGACTCCCAATGGTGTTGCTTCTACTCCAATGATTTCATTCACCATGACTGACACCTCCATGTTGTTGTTCCTTTCTGTCCAAATTGTATTTACTGTATCAGCATTGTAATAAATTCACCTTTCACAAACTCAATGCCTGCTTGCTTAATTTCCACATTTTGCTATGTGGAGATCTAAGACAAAGTGAACCATATGATGAAGACACAAGCTACTTGTGCAAGGAGGGATATTTTGCAGGTTCACAGTATCTTGTTTAGGATTACAACCATTACACACAAACACTTCAGTACAAGTATCTGGTCACACCAAACATTTTTTCCAGTGTACAGCACATAGGATGGCTATACATCTGGACTTCTTGAAACAAAAATGTGTGACTCATACCGAGTCAAAGTAAGTATTCCAAGTAACAGCCCCCAAGACCAAGGAAAGAAGGGATTTGTCAGACACTGTCCTGTAGAATAAGCAAACATTGAAGTAGTTGATGTCAGCAGCTTGAGTCTTATCACATACCACACTAAAGTAATCACATAATCCAAGATACAGACAGATGGCAGTACAACAGTCCCTGCTCACAGACCCATTTTAATCCAATGACCATGCATATGGTTTTATGACACAAACATATGTCAGTGTTGTGAAATGTGCACTGTGGCCTGCAATGAAGAAACACATCTACAGCTATGTGCAGGTCACACAAGAATAGTGTTTAGCCAATGTGAAGGAAAATGACTTGGTTGCAACCTACGACTACATATTTCATGCCCACATGATGTCACACATGATGCAATCGACCCACCACAGCACACAAAACAAGTCCATGGTGCACTTCTGACCTTCCACCCAAACATTGTACAAGCTGTCTGGGCACAGGCCTCATACACCTCAAATCTGTGACCTACATTACCATGGAACAATCCATGTCTACTTTTGTATGTCAGAACACCATCAGATATCTGCTAACGTTACAACTCTGAATGCCCACATGAGGTTGGTGAAGGTACCTGTACAAAGACAAAACAAGGAGTATAGGCTTGAAAACATACCTATCATACAAATCACATAGCAAGCATTTGAAAATGAAATTACACTGCAAAGAAACACACAAACAAAGCAACATCATCAAGGTAGGGATATGGCACAAGCTACCTCATCAAGCAGCCTTTGGCTGAATATTGCAGAGTGTCAGCTCCCTAGTTATTTCCAAAACACTTAACTCCACACATTCTCACAACTACAGTTCAATGTACAGTCACAGTCATGACATTACATGACATACTTTCACTCAAGAAAATTAGCTGTTGAGATCTTCCCGCAAGTCAGCTGCTTCCTCTTTACTGTTGTTATCCTCACTTGGCATTTCAGGATTCTCACCCAGTGGCACTGCCGGATCCTCTCCTCTCGGATGTGCAGGATATTCCTCTGCAAGGCAATGTTGTGGAGCATGCAAAATGCCACAGTGATCTGACACACTTTTCCGGTTGAGTAGAGGAGGGCTCCACCTGTTCTGTCCAGACACCTACATCTGGCCTTCAGGAGCCCAAAAGCTGCTCCAGTACCTGCTGTGTTCTTCCATGGGCTTCATTGAAGCAGACTTCCCCTGGTGTGGTTAGATTCCTTAGTGGCATCAACAGCCAAGGATGTTTGGATATGAAGAGTCTGCTGTTAAGAAATGGGACATATGTTCAACAATGAGTCACTGGCTTCATGGTTGTTCCACCTGACATTGCACACACTCTATCAGGACAGATAATGGGCACACACATGTGGAATGTAGAGATCCACCTAACAGACAACTTGCAAGTTGATGGAATGGAAGTTATTTCTGTTATGATAAACTTGTTAATTGGCCTGTGGTGGCACCAAGCCAATATGTGTGCCATCAATGATCTCCACTACTTGTGGAACGTGGGCAAAAGCATAAAAGTAAGCCTTAGCATGGGCTAAATACTCAAGTCAGGGAAACCATATATAGCTGTCAATTTGTTTTAATGTTGCTGAGAGGACATCCTTCAACACCAGAGTGAACATAGGTTGGGGCATACCAGCAGATAGGGCCACTGCATGTTGGAAGGACCCTCATGGCTAGGTAATGCAATACTGACATGACTCATGGTGTAGGTGGTGTACTGTTTCGATAACTAGTGGATGGCATCAGATCTGGCTCTAACTGGTGACGTATGTACCCTATTGTATGCCTATCCAGGCAGTAATACGTGATGATGTGCCTTTGCTCCATGGTTTGAAGGTCTGGCTGTGGATGGTATAGAGGAGGTTGGTGCATCCTTCCCTCTCCCAGGGTACCTATGTACGGCAAGAAATGATTTCTAAAATTAGTCAGTGTGTCCACAGCAACATACATGATGCACATCAATGGTATAATGTGACAAAACATTTCTGACTGTATAGACATGACACACAGTAGACATCACAGCTGCCAACTAGACAGGGGTCACATGTGACCCCCATGGTTTCAACACGGGTCCTCAACATGGCCTTAGATCAAACTCAAAGATATGCAGCACAATTGCCCCTCATGTGACTGTATATCCTGACTGCCAAAATTACTGCAGGTGGTGGTGCAATGTGCCTCGCTGTAAAATGCCATCTATGCCCCGCAAACGGTGGTTGCGTAGTAGGACCTACATGACAAGACAGGATAAGGATGTTTGTGAGGGTAAAAATAAATGTTTTGTAGGTATGAGGGAGTTTGTAAAGCCCAATGCAGCATTTCAGGCCACCAAAATGGTGGATGGCTGACATTGGGTACCACCTACATCTGCCGGCAAAAGTAATGATGGCAGTAGACGGTTGCCGTGGTGGACAGAGCCATAGGCTAACATTGTTGCCAGTGGCGGTTGTGGACCAAAGGCTGTGTCCTCAGCGGTAATAACCGCGTAAGTGCCGGATGTGACCACCATGTTCTGCAGAGTCACTCACTTGACTCCTCACACTGCTTCAAGCAACACCTCCATGACCTGTGCTGCTGTGTGCAGCCTCTGTGAGGAATCAGGCCACAATCAGCAGGTGATAGGGCCCCTGCCCTTTCTCCAGAGGAGGCGGAGAGACCAGTTAATGAGGTCCTTCCCCTATATGAACAGCTCTATGGCTCACCAGGGAGCAGGTAAGTACCCCATGTGCACAAATGTATATGGGCTTCACCATTCTTTTCCTCCTCACAGGCTACAATGTGCCCCTGTGTGTCAGTTAGCCTTCTTGTGTGCCTGTTGTTGCAGTCTGTGTGGCATCAATGAGATGTAGAATATGCAGGTATTGGTGGACAGTACTATATGTTTAGTTCACTCACATTGTGTTTTGTGAGGCTTTTGGTGTCCTAAATCATCCTTGTGTTGGATGCACATAAGTAGGTAAGAAGACATTACTGCCATCCAATGACATCTCTTTTTTCATGATTGTTGTAAATGTTGGACAACATGTATGTGCATGGCAACATTAGCTGTGTATGCATCTTCTATGAGTCATTTGAGCAACATGTGAGCAATGTGTATTGTACCACAGATCTTTCAAACCACATTTGCCCTTGCTAAACTGTTTCATGGAAGGTTTGTCAAGACTCACTGTGCCCTTCAGGTTGCCACAAGGATCACATGCCAACTTGCTGATGCCCACATTATGTACTCTCTTGCATGAAAGTGATGGGAATGGAGTATCTTGTAGGTTCAGTATGCTCAGCATGCAGAGTCCAGAGCCTGTCAAGTGTATCTCCCAGTATTGGACCTAGCCCATGCTGTAGTAGTATCACTACGGCTATGCAACTGTGACTCTGTGCTTACTTCCTGTACCCCAGCAGATCCTGGTATTTGGCCATTATGATGTTCAAGTGGCAAAGCCTTCCCTGAATGCCTCATTTGACTAGATTAGGAATGGGTGCAGAGGAGGGAAATCATTAATCTAGTCCATATGTGCTTTTTGCATCATTGACAAGGTGTATCTTAGACTTATGACAGGTCCTTTCGTCTCACAGCTCTGTTGTCACCCTCACACAGGTCATATGTGTCCTGTACAGGCTTACTGTATGAATGACAGTCCCACAGTGCAGACAGTGTGTTGATTCCTTGGGGGGCATAATATGTGACTCAATGGCTTGGTCACATAGCAGAAACTGTAAAATGCATGCCTTTGGATGCAGGATGCCATCCAAAGGTGTCGTATCAACACATATATCCAAAGGCCTGGTAAGCGGTACAGGTATATACCACAAAACCCACTCCCTGATGTGGCATGAGAATTCATGTCTTACTCCACATGTCCACAAATGTACATGGAATACACTTTCAGCACCTATCATGCCAGCCCCTTGATTTTTACTCAAGTGTAATGGTGAAGTTTGTACTATGGCAGTTGCCTATAGGGACTGTATGCAGTGAGTCAATCTCAGAAAGTGTGAATGTGTTGGTCCAGTCAGGTCAAAGGAGCTTAGCCTTCAGAAGCCACATAGGTGTGTAGTGTTTCATTGTGGCTCATATCACAGTACAGGTTGCTGGAGCATGTGCTACCTGATGTCAGTAAGCTTGCTTAGTCATTGTAGGCTATGAGCAGGGTAGCGGGTTAGTCTGCAGATGCAAATACATATGTCTGTAGTCATGTGCCTGTACTAATGGGCGTATAAAGTATTAACAAATTGAAAAGTTCTAGCTTGGTGTTTCTTACATGTATATGACTCAGCCACTTGTGACAAAAATTGTAATTGTAATCTCTTGATTTGTATTTCTCACCCATGCAGGTGAATGTCCATCATAAATAGGAGCTAGGGAGAGCCATCACCAAGAAGGCGTGGACCTTGGAGGAGGTGGGAGGACCTGAGATGCTGGGCCTGGAAGATTGCTGAGGTCCAGGTGTGGGTGTCCTCCAACGTGGGCGAGATGTCGGTCAGACCATGTCTCCCCTAATAGCCGGCATTCTGGGGGCGGCCTACCTAGACCTGGAAGACTGTTTGAGGACAGTACAGAAGCGAGAAGTGGGTGAGTACAGGTGTTAGACTTGGCATCCTTGGCATGGTCTCCCCTTATGTTTTGCCTCTATTTCCCAGGATGTTGATGTGTGCTGGACTCTGTTTTTGCTGTTTTTTGTTTCTCTGGGCACTTTACCACTGCTATCCAGTGCTAAGGTGCAAGTGCTCCTATACAAAATGTGTATGTAATTGGTTTATCCATGATTGGCATATTTGATTTACTGGTAAGTCCCTAGTACAGTGCACTAGAGGTGCCCAGGGCCTGTAAATCATATGCTACTAGTAGGCCTGCAGAACTGGATTTGCCACCCACCATAGTAGCTCTGTAAATATGGCTCAGACCTGCCACTGCAGTGTCTGTGTGTGCAGTTTTAAACTGCCAATTCGACTTGGCAAGTGTACCCACTTGCCAGGCCTAAATCTTCCCTTTTCTTACATGTAAGGCATCCCTACGGTAGGCCTTAGGTAGCCCCATGGGCAGGGTGCAGTGTATGTTTAAGGTAGGACAAATACTAATGTGTTTTACATGTCCTAACAGTGAAATACTGCCAAATTCGGGTTTCACTGTTGCAAGGCTAGTCCCTCTCATAGGTTAACATAGGGGCTGCCTTTAAGTATGATTAAAGCATAGATTCCCTTTGGGAGTGGATAGACATGTGGAGTTTGGGGTCTCTGAGCTCACAATTAAAAAAAACATCTTTTAGCAAAGCTGATTTTAAGATTGTGTGTTTGAAAATGCCAGTTTTAGAAAGTGACCATTTTCTTGCTTAAACCATTCTGTGACTCTGCCCGTTTGTGGATTCCCTGTCTGGGTCAGTTTGACAGTTGGGCTGTTTGCACCTCTCTCTAGACAGTGGCACAAAGGGAGCTGAGGCGTAGCCTTCATATCCTGTTGAGCCATCTGTGCTAGGAGGGAGGGGAGAAGTGGTCACTCACACCTGAAAGTGCTGTGCCTGCGCCTCGCACAATGCAGTCTCCAACCCCCTGCTGTGTTTCTGGACCTGGCCTGGGCAAGGCAGGATTTCACAAACAAGAGAGACTTTTCTTTGAAGTATGCTTACTTCAAAGGGCAAAATACATATAAGAACGGCACCCAAAACCACAGACTTGAGATCACTTCTGCAGGATAGCTCCACAAAGCACAGTCACAGGCAGAGCAGCACTTCCCCTCAGCTCTTCAGCTCTTCTCCAGGCAGAGGTTCCTCTTAATTTCCAGAAATGATCTAATTTTTTCAGGGGTTTGGTTGCTCTTCTTATACCCATTTTGGTCTTTGAAGTAGTCCTACTTCAAAGGAAAGTCTCTCTGGTTTGTGAGATTCTGCCTTGCTTAAAGGAAAACGAGATGCATTACAAAACTAAAAAAGGAAACGTTTTTCCATAGGTCCACTGCCTGCTCTGGATTTTTTTTTTTAATGCCATTCACAAAGGGGAAGGGGTCCCCTGGGGACCCCTTCCCTTTTGCGAATGGGTTAGCACCCATTTGAAATGGGTACTAACTGTGATTGCTTTGCAACTGCATTCGTGGTCACAAAGCAATCTGGCATTGCACTGCAACTCGCAATTAGGAAGGGGACTCCCCTTCCTAATTGCGACTCGCAAACCCGTTTTGCAATTCAGTAACCAGGTTACCGAATCGCAAAAGGGGTTTTGTGCATTGCCAAGTGCAGTTTGCACGTCGCAAACAGCAAAATTCGCTGTTTGCGACATGCAAAATGTTTGCTACATTTGGCCCACAGAGCTTTTGTAAAAAAACTGGGGACTAAATCTGTGAAGGAGCTTTTGACTGTTTATGCAGCTAACTCAGTATCAACTGCTTCCTATAGGGCTGGTATATGGGGTATGGTGGATAGCCAAGGGATCAAGTGGGTGGAAAATGCTTTCTTTAAAAAAATTTTAGCCATCCCGCATGATTGCCCCACCTCCTTGTGCCAAGATGAGCTTGGTATGTTCTATATTGAGGACAAAATTAAACTAGCACCACTTTTGCCCTGAGGTTCCATTTGGGACAGTGAATCTGCCAGGTTAAACATATGGTAATTGAGGATTGCTTAAAACTGTATGCAGCCCTTGAGATACCTTGGTTAGCATATTTTAAAGCGACTCTAGAAGAGATTGGGTTATCTGAGCTACCTACTTGTACTATCTCCCGCAGTAGCTGCCCAAAGGCGAGGTTGATAAAGAGGTTTCTGTGCAAGGCTTTGGCAAGTAGAGACGCTGCTGATTGTAATAAACCCACTGTGTCTATTTACAAACAGATATGGCCACAGGAAGTTGTTATATTTTGTTTATCTATGAATCGGAATCAGCAACATAGATATGTGCTAACAAGATTCAGTTTAACCTACATTCTTATTATGGTGGGGCACCCATCTAATTGTTAGTCCTCATCGGAGCTTACCCCCTGCCTTTGTGACGGTGAATCTACCCAGTCAAGTTTGCACATTATCGGCCAGATTTATGGAGCCCTTGCGCCGTTCCAACGCCACATTAGTGTAATTTTTTTAAAGCTAATGTGGCGTTGTTAGGGGAAAAATGCAGCACCATATATAAAAAAGTGGCGTAATGCATGCATTGCACCACTTTATAACCCCCTGCGCCACATTATGCCTGTGCCAGGAGAAATTTATGCGGGGGCATTCCGGCGCTAGGGGTGGCGAATAAATGGCACAAAGGAATCTATGAGATTCATATGCAACAAGTTTATCGCATTTTTTAATGCCTGCTAAGTGGAGGCATTAAAAAGAGGCTCCATTGATTACAGTGGGCCTCTGGGTGCTTTGCAGGATTAGAGTCATCATTTTTGACGCTAGTCCTGCAAAGCACTGGACTAGCATAAAAAATTATGATGCTAGTCAAACTAACTACTGCCATGGTGAGCTGTATTATGAATATGGTGCTACCATGGTGGCATTAGGGGGGCAGTAAGTGGCTCAAGAAAAGTGGCACTGCACTAGATGCAGCGCCACTTTTCATACATATGCCCCTATGTTTTTTTGCCCCCTTTACAAAATACCCAGGAAAAATATGCTTTTACCACTTTTTAAATTATTTACATTTTGTCAGTGGAAATCAGTGCTTCAGCAACTGTAGTGTCTTCTCGTATGCAATTCAGTGGTGAATTTTATATGACAAACATTAAAACTAAGGAGTAATGCAGTTTGCTGATAGGCCATTTATCAGGAATGTAGCAATTTATGGGGCATATTTATGAGCCCCTAGCGCCACCTTGCGCCACAGTAGCGTTATTATTTTTGACGTTAATGTGGCCCAACAGGGACAAAATCCCCACACTGTACTTGCAGAGTGGCGCAATGCAAGGGGCACAGGGAAAGTGATGCTGCACTCAGTGCTATAGCACTTTCCTTAAATCTGCACCTATGTGTTTTTTTTGTAAGTGTATGTTTATGAAGGCTGGCATTTTAATTGTGTTTTTATTTTTTCTTCTGTTTTGACAATTTTTAGATTAAGAATAGGTAGTTGTATGGCTTAAGGCAGGCGGCGTAACCGCATGTGTGGTTTGTCTCTCTATTTCATGAATTCATTCTTATTAATATGTCTTTTATATGATTCTTGATAAATGTAGATGTATTCTCTATGCAGTCTTCTTATTTGTCTTGTGCCCTTATGCTGCAGGAATGCAGCGAATGAAGAGTGACTAAGGTTCGTCAGATGGTATTATTTCAACTGTTTTGAAGACATAGACATGACTGTACTATTACCAGGATTGATACAATAATCAAAGTCTCCGTTACTCAAAACCCGGATAAGAGGAGTCATGTATGCAAAGAGCTCTGAATATGATCTAGCTCACTGTCACAAGATATGAGGTATATCCCTATTGTAGTTATCTGACACTTTGCAAAATACAGTAGTACTTGCTGCCAAATTGTTTCTAAAGGCAAATATGTTGATTTACACTTTATAATAGGCGGACTAAATATTGCAATAAATGCTTGACCCACATCCACCCAAGAGGCTTCTTCTTGCAATGTATTTTATGCATATGTTTCATAAAAGTTATTTTTTTGTTAATCATCTGTTGAGAAAGAAAAATGTAACGATCATGTCTGTAAATGGATGGGTTACAAACGTTTCGGAAGCACTTTTGCTACAGTCAAAAACTGCGTGCCTGATTCACAAAGGTAAACTTAAACCAAAAGTCTAAGTTTAGACCTACATTCTAAAATCACTAGTAGCAAAGTTAGACTTTTGAGTTAAGTTTAGACTTTTGGTATAAGTTTACCTTTGTAAATCAGACATATTATATTTATGGTATAGATTGTTTCAACTACAACTTTACTGTAATGGTTTTAATTTGTATTTATTTGTATAATAGATGTTTTCTTTATTTGAAACTAGTAGCTCATAAACCTAGGCCCTGATTCAGAGTTTGGTGGAGGCGTTACTCCGTCACAACGGTAACAGATATACGGTCCACGAAAATATAAATCCCATAGATATAATAGGAGTTATATTTCGGCGGACGGGATATCCATCACCATTTTGATGGAGTAATGCATCCGCCTTAACTGGTAGTCCAGGGATGACTTTTTAAAAATGCTTCTGTGGTTTTCCAAAAGAAGAGTAACATAGATTCTGGACAAGCTCACACGAAAAATCCTTACAGTTTAAAAAGTTGCTTTATGGAAGCTTCATACTTACACCATTTCACCTCAGACAAAAAATAAAAACTCGCTAAGTCTCAGCGACCAAAAGTCATGAACCGATCAGTATGGCCAGACGGTAGTGTGGTTGGTAAAAAATATTTAGGCTTTAAAAATATGCTACAACTTTCCAGCACTGTACTGACCATTAACTGATGATTTCCGTACTCAAACAACAACAAATTCTGGAAGTCTCTTGTCACACGTTTGCTCCTATAATTCAGGACTTAGAGGTATGATGTACATAGGACAAACCTCATCATTGTTGATTCATAATCAGGACTGCCACACAAAAGGTCAAAAGGAGCAGTGCAAGAATATGTGGAAACAAGAACAATGATTGCATCTGTTTATGTGAATGAGGACATTTGGGTGAAAAAGAATGGTAGAGAAATGTTGTGTCATGCCCAAGATAATCTCTCATTTGCAAGTGTAGTGACTGTGTAATTATTCGAAAAGTGAGTCAACTCGAATATTTATATGTTCATACAGCACTTATTTTAATGTGTGACTGCTCGTGTATTCCACTGTAGACATAGAGCATGGTTTTTCCATCACTGCCAAGAATCACCACCCACGTCGAAGGCGCCATTGGCAAGACCGGCTTGGGGCGGGACACCAGCCCCTTTTCCTGTTGAGCCAATCATGATGTGCATCTAACTGATGCAACTGTGGCAGTTCACCCTCTACATCCGATTTGGCATATTCGGAGGGATAATAGTACAAAACGTACCTTTTTTCCATTTTTTCGAGTTCGCTGCCACCATGAACCTGATCATACCAGTCCCCCCATTTCTATAGCTCCTAGATCAAGATGGAAATCGATCCCATCATCAGCAGAACAGAAGGTAAGTCACGGTCATACCTGTCATCCTCAGACTTGTTGCTGTACAGTAGGACTAGACTTGTGTATGTGTAAACATTGTTTTGCAAACAACACCATAATGATGCACAATGCTTTTGTGTGAAATGGCATATGTAGAAAATGTATCATAACGCACCTCAATATGTTAGTAACACCCACTAATCTTGTATGAACTGCGTTCATGGCAAAGGACACCCACAAAAAAGTCACAACAGCTACAAATAGAAATGTGTCCATACAGGTGTGTGCAATAATTTCCCAATAAATTCCATATCATAAACTTAAACAATATCACCAATTGGAACTACTGAATCCCATGATAATGTAGGAATTCTACTACAAAATGTTACAAGTGGGTGTACACAGAATGTGCTCCCAATCTTACCTCTAAACTGCAACCATGACAGAGATGCATGAAGGTCACACATTTCCTTGGTGTGTCCAATAAATGAAAAACATTGGATGAAACTGAACTGTAAAGTTCCAGGTTCCCTGTGTAATGCATATGAGCATATAATTGACACATCATGTAAAAAAAACACACATATTCTCCTGTCACAATAACAGAAAGACATATAATTTAATTGTCCAGTAACAATATAAAGGCTTGCACCAAAATCGACATGTCATTACAAATGTATAAAATTATTAAATTCTCTAAAATATACAACCTGTGCTTGTCACTGTCACAAGTAAGAGTTAGTGCATGGCACACACATTAGCAGTAAACATCATCAGCAAACAATTAGTAACAATCATAAAATAAGGCCAGGGCAAAGATATTTAAAAATATGTTTTTACATAACTCTCTCATAACGAAATGAAATGGTACAACAAAGAAACACACAAAGGCACTAGAACATTTGTCTATGCTACACAACATGCCCACAACGTGCCTCCTAATGTCACTGCCAAAATAAGCCTCCTCAGGAAGGGTCATCTGTGCAGCAGAGAGCAGGCATCTCAATAAGGTCACTAGGGGGTGGGCAGGGGTGTCCCTTATGTTTGGGAGGGGGGTTTGGTATGTGGAAGGGGTAGGTTAGGGTGTGGAATGGATGGAAAGACCTTTGGGAAGTGGAGTTTGGGATGTGGAAGTGGTCAGGGCCAGGGCAAAAAAGAATGTCTTCAATGGGAAAATGGGTAGGGTGGTTGGCAGAGAGTTCGGGTTAGAGGGAGTGTAAGTGGATGGTGTTCATGTGTCTGTTTAGGTTGTGAGTACCTGAGGATCTGGTATAGCTGCTGTATGTTTTGCTTTGTGCTTTTTTCTGGGTGTCTGTTGGGTGGGTGAGTATGGGCGTTTGTGTTCAGTATATGTGTGTGGATTTTCTGTTGTGGAAGAGATGTGTGTTTTGTTGTGATGTCTATGGGTCTGCTGGTGGTGTGTGTTGGTGATGGGGTAGTGGTGGGTGTGGTGTCTGTGGGTGTGCTGGTTGTGAGTGCAATGTCTTTGTAATGGTGGGTGTGCTGTCTGCAGGTGTGCTGGTAGAAGGTGGGTGTGTTTGTGTTGTTGTAGGTGTGGTGCCTGTGGGTATGTTTGTGGTGGTGGTGAGGTGTGTGCTGTCTGTTTGTGTGTGTATGTGTTTATTGCTGTGTTCTGTGAGGATGTACTGCATGTGGTTGTTATAGTGGGTGTTCAAAAGTGTACTTGGGATATGGCTGGGTGGAGGGAATATGGATTGGTAAGGGTTGGGAGTCTGGGTACAAGGTTAAGTTGGGTGGGAGGCTGCTCTTAAAGAGGAGGCCAGACCCTGGAATGACCACTGTAGGCCGGACAGGGCACTGTGGATTCCATCCAGGTAAGCCAGCATCCAGTTATTCTGGGTGTCCAAAAAATGGATGGCATTCAGCACTGCATTCTGACCTACAGTGATAGTCTTTAAAGGAGCTACAGGCTCATGATTGAGTACAGCCTGGGACACAGTGGCAGGCGGGGAGGTGCCTGCAGCAAAGGTGATGCCAACCCTTTTAGGAGGGTGGCTCTTGCCAATTGCGGGGGAGCAAGTGGAAGGGTTGAATTTGAAACTTTGGTTGAGGACGATGATGCAAGTGGAACAGTCGCTCCAGGGTCTGCTACCACTAGGAACCAGTCTTCATTGGAGGCCTAGGTCTCATGATCTCATCACTCATTGTCTCTGCGCCAGTCCCCTCAACCTCAGTGCCACTAGCTTTCTCAGTGTCTGTGGTGTCTACACCGAAGCCACAGTAGCCAGCTTCCTCCCCGCCAATGTGACCGCTGTCACCTTTGCCTAGCCCAGATGATGCTGAAAAAACAGATACAACAGTTTGAGTTTATCTGTGTGAATACAATTGAGCCTAAACTTTGACCACACAACATTTGCTCAGTCTAGAAATTCCCCATTCTAGCTCTTATACCATACATCCTTTGACTCTTATCCACTCCATGAAAAAGGGCTTCAACAGAATGAGTAAACATATAGGCCTTGAGACATTTCTAACTCACTCCAGTACAGAACAAAAATATATAGTCACATTTCTAAAAGAGCCATGTCTTGAGCTGAACATTGACTTCTCAAGACGGAACCTCACAACATCCAGGCGGGGTAACCTTCCATGTGCAAATGTCTCTTTGTGTATCATATTTCTCACTGTTAGTTATTTCTCATTTGGACAGAACTAAGGACACCAAAATGTTGTTTGGGGGATGTGTAACTCACTCACCAATGTGTACACCTTCCGGCCTGTTGCAGCCAATACAGTTTGGCACACAATTCCATGTTGTTTCACACAGACTGACTTACAGGCACATGTATGAAGGACTAAGGCATCAAGCTAACCTGCTAATGTCCACATGAACTGACTAGAAATTAGCTGTCTAAACAGGTTTCAAGCGTGTTCCAGATAAGGTATGATGCCACTGTACACATGTTTCCAGTCCTTTTGGAGAAGATATTCATCATCATATTCTCATGTGTTAGGGAGACCAGATCCTCTGGGTCTGCGCACGTTCCCAACATGTCCACCACAAGACAGCTCCAATACTCTGATTAGAATGTTACAGAGTCTAAGAGAGTCCAAGTGGGGAAAAGGGGATTAGGAAGGGAACAGCTGGGAAGGAGACCTGTAGGAAGCAAAAGGTTAAGCCACACAATATCAAGATTTTATCACATTTCTTTTTACTAGACTATGATTCTAAGCATTGTCATACTGTAACCATGGATAACTTAAGAAAGGACTATAACTAGGCCTCAAGATGTCTGGGTACCTGGTAAGAAATCAACAATGGTTAATACAACTTTTCATATGAACTTTTCATGAAATATCTCATATTGTCTAGGAATATAAGAACCTTCTAGAATTATGTTTCCAGAAGAAACATTGTCTCTCTACATGAGGATAAAAAGTAATTCCCTAGAAAACAATAGGAATTGTACTAAGGACTTAATACGCACATATAATGTGACATCTTGAATTTAAATCCTTTGCAGAAAATTCAAAAGCCCTGGACAGTTGTCTGCACTTCAGGAAGCACTACACATCAAAGTTTTAATTGTCATGAAATGATCGCGCACACTGTAAGCGGTCTGAACTCCTAGGTTTAAATGCCGGAAATGAATCGTGCACACTGTCGATTCCAACAAGTATATGCAAATGCCAAGAAATGGTTGCGCACAATGCGTATCAAGAGTTAAATGCAAGGAAATGAATCGCGCCTCTTGCCGATTCGAACGCCACCATGTACATGCCAAGAAATGGTTGCGCACAATGAGTATCAAGAGTTAAATGCAAGGAAACGAATCGTGCATCTGGCCGATTCAAACGCCACCATGTAAATGCCAAGAAATGGTTGCACACAATGAGTATCAAGATTTAAACATGAGAAATGAATTGCGCGTCTTGCCGATTCGAATGCCAAAATGCAAATGTCTAGAAAAGGTCGCGCACACTGTTGCCGACCCGAATCTCAAAAGTCAAATGCCAAAAATGAATTGCGCGTCTTGCCGATTCAAATATCAACATGTAAATGCGAAAAACCAAGAGCACATTCACACGCACAAGCACAAATCTCACAATATGAAAATTAGGCCCAAGAACTCGAATGCCTTCGAAAACGGGATCGGGGGCCCAGTCCGACCTCCGTCCTACTGCCCTGATCAAGGATCACCAATACAATGAAGGGCAAGGCCTGGAAGATCAAAGTAGGCCTCCGAAACAGAAGCTCCGGAAGTTGCTGCTGCTCTGCACCAGAACCTCTGAATAGTGAGCATGTGGAGCTGGGCTGGCTCCCTTATGTAGAATCTGGCCCAGCCCACAAACCACACCCAGTCATGCTGCAGGGAACGCATCTAGAAGGTCCTAGAAATGGACCACACCCTAACATACTCAGTAAGCCTGCAGCAATACATTGCAAATGAACAGTTGCTGCAACCATCATTAATAGTGTTTTTCAAGGTTAAAGTCTGCAATGGAAAAGGTTAACATACTGCATATAAATACAATGCATGAATTAGGTCCTTGCATAAAGGTTGGGTTTTTGCATTTTAGTTGCCCGTAGAATGCGCACTGCCCAGATGCTGACATCGTGGCACAAACTTACCAATGTCAAGTCTGACACATCAACTACATCATAAGTGTGCAGTTTGCCATGCCACCAGTAATAAGGACTACATGACCTATTCAAACATGTCCTGGAGCATCCAACCTAACCAAGTCATAAAATGGGGCATGTTTGATCCAACGGTCCCTACTGACATAGAAAAAATGTGGGTACCCCTTTGTTCACCTGCAGCCATGTGTCTGCTCAAAGAAGTCATATATCTGCTCAAAGAAGTACTTTGAAGATAGGAATCTAGTGGCAACTAACTTTAGCACAAAGCAGTGCACCAACACAGCAGCAGACAGTCTGATTAACTTGCGCCTCCTGAAATCCTCATGTGCGTTGGATGTGTGTCAACCTTTATGCTGAAGCCGTACATCATTGCTGGAAATTAAAAAGGTTAAACAACTAAAATAGCTACAGACAATAACTTACCTCCTTCATGCTGCTATTGGGTCCTCAACTACCCATCAGGATCTGGGTAGGTCACCGCAAGGATGTGGGCCATTAGGGGGGAAAAGGTACGGCACACCTGCTTGGATCATTAGGAGGACTGCCTGAGCTGGCCTCCTGCAGACTTCCGCATCAAATGTTGCAGGTTCTCCCACCTCTTCCTACAATGCAGGCTGCCTGCTCATGGACCTTCAGGGTCCACACCTTCTTAGCAATGGCTTTTAAGATTTCCAGCTTTTTTGGACGTGTATGGATGATGGTTAAGAACAAGAAGAGAAGTTTAGAATAATTTGGTTTGTCTGTAGTGTTACAACACAATGTTGTTACATCACTCAAATGCATTCACCAAACAGTAACTTCATATGTTCCTAAAACATAGAAGTTCCTATGAAATACTGATTTACAGTGATCATTTGGCCACCCTCAACACTTTCTATCTCCTCCTGTTACCAATTCCGGCCCAAAACACCATCTAGGTGAGGGCTATGAAATAGTTCCTGTTGAGACCCACTCCTGATTACTCTCAATCATTGTGAACTACCAAGGACTAAACAACCTGTACAATCCTTGCACTTAACCCCATGCACAGCTACATTGGCTTTATGCCTAAACACCTAAGAGTCAGAACCCATGGTTTGAACCACATACACTGACTAAGGAAAGAATGGAATGGTAGCTTTGTGTCAGTGAGAGTAGGGATTTGGGGGAATGTTATGAACAAGTGTGTGTAGGAATGGGGCCTACTTGTGTGGATGGCTGAGAGCCTGTAGCGCTTGAACTTGCAGCACAGGAAATATTTTTCCACTGACATGTATGACACTATACAGAGCAACCTCTTCCACAATATGGGTTGTAATCCCACTTGACAGGACAGCATCAGACAACTCCATAACTTTAAAACAATTTCTTCAACTTAACATCGCTCTCATTTTTATGTATGCTGTCACTCATACTACTGGTACACTGTCTACAGGTCACTAGTAGTAAGGGGCTTACAGTTTGTATGATGAAGCTGGAATTGTTAGTTACAAGGACAGATATCACAGCTTATCCTTTCAGGTGACTTCACATTTCCATGCACAGACATTTTTAACAGTGACAAACAATATTCTGTCCCCAGCTAAACCATTCGGTTTACGACACTCACTTTCCACACTTCATCCATGGACAAAAAGGGTCAAATAAGGCTCTGAACAAAAACTGAACCAGTTAGTTAGTCAAACATTTCCCAAATAAGAACTGTACCTGCTCCTTTGGGGTCCTAAAAAGCTGGCTGTGCAGGGACAGGACTTCTGTGTGCTGAAGGCAGAGGCACTGTCACCTCCTGTCTCCCAGAGGTCAGTAACAGCAGGAAAAATGAGTAAGTCCTTTTGGCTGCAGTGTTAGGAGTCAAGTGAGTTTTTTAAAAATATGTTGCATACAAGTGCACTGCGAATGTGAACCATGACGGAGACGGACACAGCCATTGGATTTCGTGCATAGCCATCACGCATGTTAGCATTTGGCAGACTCCATCATGGAGGATACCACCTACGACATGGTCAACTTCTGCCAGCGGCCATTGAGTAGCCAATGCCCTGACAACAAGGTCAGGCAACTGCCATTTTAGTGTGTGAAGCTGTGCGTTTTTGAATTGTTATTGTGTCACAAGCACTCAAAATGCAGTTTACTGGCAAGATTTGACACAATAAAAAGTGAACCATGACTGTGTTTGACATCCATAGTGCTGCATAGTACCATAGTACCATGGGTTTTGGCACCACTAATTCCAGGGGAAGTCTGCTTCAATGAGTCATTTGGAAGAACACAGACACCAATGGAGCGGGCTCCTCAAGGCCAGGATTAGGTGCCTGGACAAGACCAGTGGAGCCTTCGTCTACTCAACCTATAAGGTGTGCCACATCATAGTTGCCTGCTGCATGCTTCACAATATTGCCCTGCAATGGAACATCCCAATAATCGCAGAGGAGTGAGACCATGAAGAGCCAATGGGTGAGGATGTTGAAATGCCGAATGAAGATGACTGTGGTGAAGAAGAAGCTGCTGATCTATGTCAAGATGTGATTGACAACTTCTTCCCTGTGTAAGTTTACCCTTACATATTGTAACTTCCAATATCAGAACAACTTGTGACATAGGGAGTATATCATTCTGCAGTGGTAGTTTGGTGTGAATGGTCAGTTCATGAGAGTGCAAGGCAACAACATTAGTGAATCAGAGTTTCCCTATATTGACTACTGTGGTTATTGAAATAGATTAATTTTGCTTGACTGAGTATGTGTGTCCTCCTAAGTTGTCATGAGTCAAATTTTATTTGCGAAATCATTACTTATCCCATGTTATTCTGTTTCAGTGTACTTCACCATGTCATCCTCATTTGGAAATTTCAAAGTTGTGACATTTGCAGTGATATGTTGCTGTTGAAAAGCACAAAGTGAACATGTATTGATCCTGGGGCAGACAACCACTTGGGTTGGACTGACCTTGTACAGAGACAACTTGCACTGTGATAGAATGGAAGTCCAGAGGACTGTATGAGACCTGTTTACTGTGTGATGGTGCCATCAAGACTATATGCGCTGCTTAAGTTGCTCAAACTACATGTGCATGTCAAGCCGTAGCATACTGTTCTTCCCTCACATTGGCTAAATCTTCAATTTGTGTTCAGCGTAAGTAGCTGTTGATGTGTCTCCTCATATTTGATAGAACTTTTTTAGCACACAACTGAATGCTGGTTTTGTCATTGCACCAGATGCTGCCACAGCGACCTGTAATGGTCATTTAGTCTCAAATGTTGTTACTGCCATGATGTAGACTAGTGGTGTTATTGATGTAGGATTCCTATTGTGAGGGCAGGATGTATGGTTCTAACTGAAGTTCTACATCAATGATAGTTTCCCTATTTAATTTGATCCCATGCAATAGTCCCATTCTTCCATGGTGTCAAGGTTGTAGAGTGTACACCCCTGAATGACACAGACTATCTGTGTCATGCATCATTTGTGAATCTCAGCTCTGACTCTTCAAGGACTTGCTAGCTACATATGTATGTTCCTAACACATTATGAATTAATTTTGTTTTGTTTAAATGAAATGAGTAACACGTTACCTCTTTGTCTTTTCTCATTTTTATTTGCAAATAAATGTTGGAAGAGAGACATGAGAACTGAAATGTCACAATAAATCGAACAAGTGTTTTGTAGTTTTTGTCCATATCATTTATTTACATGACACAAAAGAACAGAAAGCTGCACCAAAAAATGAGAAAATGAATAAAAACGTCTATCAAGTACGGTAGTAGAGCCAAAAATAGTTTGGAGTCCAATGTACAAAATGCAATTGTCCTTAGAACAGGTAAAGATGTCCCTGAAATACTCCACAGAGTGAATAGTAGACACATTCTAGAGGAAAGTAGGATCTGCGTCTCTTGGAGGTGGAGGTGGAGGTGGCAGTCTTGCCATTCTCTCTTGTCATTCCAGATGACCATCCCCTCTGGGTAGGGGAGGGCACAGGTGCAGGGACTAGGGTGGGAGAAGCTGAGTCCTCTTGTGGCACGGCCTCCACATTTGTGGCTGGCAGTGGTGTAGTTGGGCCAGATTTAGAAGGAGCAGAGATGGGCAGGTGGAATGGGAAAAGTCTTGCTCACATGGTGATAGATGTCATACAGCACCCCCATCAGGGAGCTCATATTTTCATTGCGGTTGTGTATTTCCAACATGAGCTCCCTCTGCACCTCACTGATTTTCCAGATCTCAGTTACAACCTGTCTCATCATGTCTTGGGACTCTAGTACTGCTCCCAAACCTCGGTCAATGGTGGCCCACAGATTTCCTCCCATGACTACTACCCCCACTCCCCTGTGCCCTTGAAGCAGTGTGCCCCAACCTACTGGGTCCTGGTATAAACTGGAGGTGGTGTGGTGTTGGCTCAACAGCAGCCAGGACTGAAGGGTAAAGAATTAGTGTGTGTCTTCTCAGTACAGTGGAAGTGGAGGTGTCCTCATGGTGAGATTGTCTTTTAGCGGGGGAGAAAGGTGTAGGTGTGAGCCGAGTGTGACTCACTTGTGCTGTCTGGCTAGACAAACCACATGGACCAGCTGGCTCCCAACTTGCAGCAGTGGAGTCCTGAATGAAGGCTTGCTCCTGGTCTGAAGTGGAGGTGTCCTGGGTGGCAGATGGTGGTCGACTAGCATGGGGGTCTGTACCTGAGAATGATGCAGAGAATATGTAATTAATATATAGTTTGTACATTTTATGTGTCTTTATCTACAAATTGACCAACCTCAAAAAGTAAAAACAAAGTGATAGACTGATTGGTGTGATTTTCATTGTTTTCCACATGCAGGCTGATTTACACAGATGACAACTCCAATGATAACACTGTAGAGATGTCCTGAAATGCAAAAGTGTTATTTCTGAATTAGACATTACATGTAGCAGACATTCAACCCAACACAGTGAGAAGATTAGAGTACTGGACCATTCCAGGGCCTAGCAGGCTACAAAGCATTAGAATCAATGTGGTTCAACCTAAAATTGAAAATGTATGTATGTATGTATGTATGTGGTATTTCTAAAGCGCATTCCGACTCACCAGGAGCATTGAAGCGCTAAAAAAAGTAGAAGATGAGGAAGAAAACAGACTAACAAACCCAACCTTCATCCCGCCCCCCTCAGTTATACCAAAATACTATTAAGAAAAAGAGTAAGTCAGGAAAACGCAGGTTATCGAGGAAAGAGGCAAGTCTTGACCAGTTTCCTGAACCTTAAATAGGCTGGTTCTTGCCTAATATTCAGCAGTAATGAATTCCAACTTTTAGCAGCAGCCACCGTAAAACCTTTGTCCCACCATCTTGCTCTGTGTGTACGAGGAACCTGAATTTTATATGCTTTAACGGACCTCAGGTTTCTCTTGGGAGCGTACCAACAAAGCCTAGTGGTAAGATAGCTGGGACCTATTCCGTGAATTGCTTTGTAGGTTAGGCAAAGTGCTTTGAAAATAATACGCTGGGACACTGGAAGCCAGTGTAATTTCCTGAGACTCCCGCTGACTGAATTCCACCATGGAAGATTTAAAAGTGCTCTGGCTGCTGCATTTTGGACCATTTGCAGCTTATTAATCAATGTCTTATCCGCATTAAGGAGTAAGGCATTGCAGTAATCAACATTCAACATTACTACAGCTAAGACCGCAGAGACTCTCCATTCCTGCTTAAGGTAAGGAAAGATTTTGGAAGCATTTTGGTCAGCCAGAGGCATGTCTTCAGAGTATGATTTACGTGATTTCTGAAAGACAAGTGGTCATCAAAGAGAATGCCCAGGTTCCTACTGACCGTGGTCGGAGCTGGAGGAATCCTACAGTCAGCTGGCCACCAACGTGAGTTCCATAAATCTTTTGCAGGCCCAAAGCAGCAAATTTCCATTTTAGTGGCATTCATTTTCAGCCAGTTTGTCTTCATCCAATTGCTGACACTGCATGCAATTGCTAAACCGATCCGCAACCTCCTCCCAGGGTTTTGCAATCAGTGTAATAAGCTGAGTATCATCAGCATAGGAGGTCGGGATAAACCCAAATGATCGAATGATGTCAGCCAAAGGTGCAACATTGAGATTGAACAAGGTAGGGATTAAGGATGAGCCCTGAGGAATCCCACAAGGCAATAAAAAAGGGGAAGATTGAAAATTGCCACAGCTTACAGTTGTCCATCTATTAGACAAGAAGGATTCTAAAAGCTTAAGGGCTCGTCCTCTAATTCCTGCTTGACTAAGACGAGACGTCAGTAAATAAGGAGAGATCATGTCAAATGCTGCTGATAAGTCCAACAATACTAGAATGGGCCCTTGGCCATCATCGACCAATTTCTGGATCGAATCAGAGGAAGAGATCAAAGCAGTCTCTGTGCTGTGTGCCTTTTGAAGCCATGTTGTGACGAATCAAGGCCTCCCCAGCCACTAGGAATTCTGCTAATTCCTTATTCAGCAATTTCTCTATCGGTCATCATATGAACAGTGCAATGTAAATTGTGTGTGGCTACTACTTCTATTCTGCATGACACATAACATTGTGTGAATTCCTGTATTACAAAGACTGTGAATTATATGAGCATTTATATCATGTCAATGTAGCTATGTGAAGCTGTCAACATGGTAGTGATACACAAGTGACATTTTAATCCATAGCCTTACATGGTGACTGTCAAATGAACAGGTTTTCGAGTTGTGTGCACATATGAAAGTGAAGGAAGGTGGAGCAGCATTACATTGCACTATTGTTTTTTCAGATACAAAAACAGAGCATCATGGTAGTTGTAGTCACCTGTTGACAACATAGATACTATTTTTTTTAAATGTGAGTTGCACATATCTATATCAATGACTATGGTGGAGATGAACACACATTTAAAACATGTACACACATATGGGTATGATGTGAATAGGTGAAAATTCCACTTACAAACACCATACCTTTATGTGCACATTGGTGGAGTTATGGGCCTGTTTTTGGGAGAACAATAACTTACGTTGATAGGAAGCAAGGGACTGAGCAAATGCAAGAGATGATCCATGGGAGCCAACACACATTCTGACTAAACATATTGCACATTATTAAAAGGAGAGATGCAACCATAATGCTAGTATTTGGTAGGAAACAATACATTTTGTGGTGTTAACTTTAGCTATAACTTTTTTGCCAATGGAGTTGAACCATTCTAAATGTCTGATTTAAGGGCATGACTCCATTTGTCATTGGTGAGTCATGCAAAGTTCAACTTACCAGACTACACTCCACCAGGGATGCCATTCAAGCCTTCAGGATGCATGATCTGTAAGACCTTCTCCTCCAAGGAAAAGAGTTGCAATGGGGGTGGGGGGAGAACCACCACCAGTCTTCTGAGCCTCCAAGTGATGCTGGGAGGCTAGGTAATGGACTTTCCCTGGAGGTCGCTCTACCTCTTCCTAATATCCTCCTGTGTGCACAGATTGTTAGATACAGGATTCACTCTGTCAACTATTCTGGTTCACATTTGCCTTTCTGAGATATGGTTGAATTTGTACTTGTGCTTCAAACAATTGTAGCTCTGCTCTACTGATATCATCCACCATGACAGGCAGCTCTCCCTCTCTGAAATATGGATTTCACTCCCTCCCATAATGAGTAATTGTGAAACAAAACGAGTGCCCGAATAGATGAAAGAAAATCCAAAAAAGTAATATTAACAAAGAACTCAGAGCGAGAGAAACACAGAGAGAAAAACTACCTACTGTGTGACAATTCCTGCATCTAAATGATCTTCTGCAGTGTAATGACATAGGATCATAGTCAGAACTGGAGTGTGTATTATAGCGTGTTTTGCAGGTATTCAAGATTGTCCAATATGCAACAGGTGTAGTTGCTAGCATCCAGCTAATGGCCACAGCCTTAGTACTGCACTGAAATGGTTCTACAATGAACTCCCCCCATCATGGGCCTGCTGCTGCAAAACCAACAGCATGACTCGATTATCTAAATAGGCTCTGCGGGATCCCACTGACAAGACAGCAACGGAGGACTACTCATCAGCACTGGAGTCTGCATTGTCATTTGTGTAAACAGCTTGCATGATGGCGTGGGCTCTGTCGTGGCGATCTTCTGCTGAGTTGCAAAACATCTTAATATGGTGGGTTGACTTGATAATCTTTTGACAGTCTTTTCAGGCCCATTGTAACACCGTGAATATCTAAATCAGGCACATACTTTTAAAATTGTCATGTAGCATTGAGTGGTTGCTGCAAAAGGACAACTGACACGTAGCTCTTCAAAGGTATAGCCCCTCTGGAATCAAGTCTGTGTCTATTTTCCAGTTCAGTGACATAACAAAACTTGAGGGGCCACTGTTCAAAATACATAGATGTATCCCCCCAACTCTCCGGATCCAGCGAGGATCTTTCAAACCAAGGTCCTGTTTCCCGTGCACAGAACCTGGAGCTCGGGCCCCCCAGCCCAGCAGGGGGTGTGGGAGAAAAAAATACCCCATTGGCCCAGTCCCTCAATCCTCTTGCCTGTGCAATGTTTCCAACTCACAGCAGAACTGCCACGATCCAATCACAAAAATAGATACCCAAACTAGGTAGATCCCAGGACACTGTATCCCCCCCAAAAATATAAGCACTTGGTTTCAGATTCAAGAAAAAAATCACATGATGCAGCAGAGCAACTAAGGTTGCTGTGCTGTGTTACATGAATGAGATCAAGAAGAAGAAACCATATCTACTAAGATATGGTGCTGTTTTCCTACCTCCATAAGCTGGCACACTTTAGGCTGCTGTACACTATTGCACACACCCTTGCGCCGTAGTGAAAGAGTGTGTGTATTCTGTAAGCAGGCATAAGATGTTGGCACAAACCCCTATCTATGAATTTTGTAGATAGGAATTTGCTTGAAAATCATGGGTAGTTGCATGGTAGTGTCAATGTACCTCCTATGGAACACCCCCTTGATGCACAGTAATGCAAAGCAGTGTCTAGCTCAACTTTGTGTTACTTTATGAAACTATCCAATGCAAATCCTGATTTGAGTTGGACAGTAAATCACAACATAGATATTTATGTTTGTTTTGTGTTACAAAAGTAACACAAACTTTACAAAAAGAATTAGTAAATCTGGGACTAGAATTTAACCCATGACAGTAAAGAGTCTTTCACATGGTCTTATGTGATGACATGCATATGCAATGGGATAACAAGTAATGAAAAAGATTAAGCTGGTTAAGATCAATTGGATGACGAGGAAAAATCAGAAGGAGATACCAAAATAACTTAGTCAAACAGGGTCAGTCTTAAAGGTATCTAGTCCATCATTAAACATATTGCTGCGCATTAACTTTTATTTCATGCAATGCAGTCCGGCAAGAGAACTTCTGTGAAAGGAAGAGAAGTAATGTTCCATATTTCCAAAGAAATTGATCCTGTTTGCTCTTTCCTTGCACTGGCATGCTGTGTGCTACCTAGTGCCAATGAAGGCACCCTTGCACCCGAGTGCAAGGGTGCCTGTGTTATGGTCAGGATTGGTTTTGTGCAGGAAGAGTTATCTTCCTACACAAAAGTAATCCTTAAAAGCATATTCCTCTTTCTATGTGTGTTCCGAAATGCAGCACACATTAAAAGAGGAAATAATGAGGAGAAATAAATATATTTCTCCCTGTTACACCTTTGTCAGGTAAGTACAGCATTTTGATGCAAACTCAGGCTTACAAGTCTTTGTAATTCTGGGTTGCTTCAAAATGCATGGGTGGGTGTATCGGAACACCCATGCTCTATTTGTGTAATGCCTGCCCGATGCAAAATAACTATACTATATATAACAGCACTGTAGACTGTGTTGCATTACTTTGTATTTACTGAACCACACAAAGGCATGCAAAATTACTTTGTCTGGCCTAGTAAATGCCAAAAAGGATTTAATTTCAGGGTTGCACCACACACGCAACACAACTCCAATGCAAAATCATAGTAAATCTGATCTCAAGTTGGTGAAACTTTTTTCTGCCTGACACAAATGTTTCAGGATATTATCCAGCTCTGCAACTATAATTGCATCTGAATCAGAAGCACACTGGCCTCAGCAAATAGTAATTCACATTCATTACCTTGGAAACTCAAATGTGAGACAAGTTCCTTGTGATGACAAGGCTCTCTCTTCAGCTTGTCACCATGCCATGGTGCCTTTTATGTCAGTGACAAAATATTTTTTGTGGGTTGTAGTTTGGGTCGATTTTGTGACTTCCTCATCTTCTCACCCATTCACTGTGAGAATATTGAGCAAGTTGACATCTATCATCATCAGACTCTGATTTTGTTTTTCATTGTAGAGTCATGGGAACTAATTTCCTGAGAAAGTTTACAATTTGACTCCTCCTGATAGTAATGCATCTTTGTGTCTGATAAACACCAGTTTGTTGTGCGTGACAACAAAGGTGCTGCATGATGTCTCCCTATAACCATGTAGGGGTTATCATATAGCCCCAGAAATGGGAGCTTTGCAGTAAAGCTTTTGCCTCTTTTGTGGCCATAAATCTTTCTACAACACAATTTGCTTGAGGCCATAAAGGAAATATATTTTGATGCTCAAAACAAGGACAGCCAGGAAGTTGTTCAATCCCTCCTGATGGTGACCACTATCAGATTTCATGATGACAGGAAATGCCAGATATGGAAAATAATTAGTTTTGTGCACGCATGACAACAGCTGTCAGGTCAGAGATCCTTGATCACTCATTCAACACCACCATTAGATGGTGGCCCATAGCTATATGCCCAAGGAAATTGACATCTGATTTGAGACCCATACATATTTTGGTCATGTGAACATTTGGACTTGCTCAGGAGCTACAATTTTACATAATGTCAGACAGTTATGACACTCATTTATGGCCTTTTCACAAGATTATCTAGGACTGGAAACCATGTTTCTTGTTGTAGTAGGTGACTATCCCCAGTGGCCCTCATGGGTTAAATTCACTATGATATTTGGAAGTGAGCCTTGGGTGACATGGTGAGTACCTCTAAGTGTGAATCCATTGTGGCTTTTAGAGCATTCTGTGTGCACCTGGTAGAAGAATATAAGGACTTTGGATGACTATTTTTTGTAGTTTGTAAGATTGTTTCACAAACCCCTCTCTGATTGTCAGTAAGGTCAGAGACTGCTTGCAGTGAGAGATCACTGGTAGATGCTTGTAGGAACCTTCTCTTGGTGAGGGCACATGGCTTTACATATTTGTTTATTTACTTCAGATGTTCTTCAGCCACTGACGTTTGGTTCCACCTCATGTAATTGGATTCTAGACCCCAAACTGGCAGGATTTTCCTCTCTACCTAGCATGTGAACGATTTTTTACTTGAAACTGTAGTCCTGCAAATGGAGGCTCCATTTTTCTATACTTGGAACCATTTTAGTTTTTGGACATCTGAAAACAGACAATTGACAATAGTGAACAATTTTCTGTACAGAAAAATGATGTGTCAACACACCCATGCTACTGCTAGCCTTTCATTCTCTTCTTGGGAATAGTGCCCTGAATTGCTGAGATTGAGTCAGGCATATGGTATTTTTTAACACTGAGCCTCCCTCTGGGTCTCCTTCTTTTTGTGTCAAGGTTGTACCTAGACTCACAGGGTTGGCCTCAACAATCACTGCAGTGCATAGTCATGGGTTTTGCTACGCAATCTTTTCACCAGACATGATTTGCATGCTAATCAATTCAAACTCAGACTGATTGTGGCTAGTTCACGGCTGTAGATAACACAGTACCTTGCTAGCTTAGGAATGACCATTTTCAGATGCAGGTACATATGCCAGAGCTGCAGCCTCTTGATGGCAGGGCACAACCTCTGCCTTGAAGAGAAATGCCCAAACAAATTCAATGATATTTCTCCAAATCAGCATTTGTCTTTATTAAGTTTTGAATTATTTGGTTCTGCTTCTTGACAGATCTTTATCAATGTTGCAATACTCTACTACTGGGATTTTCTAAAGGTCCTCATCATTCAAACAATTTCAAGAAGACCTCAGCAGGTTATAAGATTCTGAAGTTGAGATGCTCGATATATAAACAAGCCATAAGGAATTGTAAATGTGATGCTGTAACTGCAGTCCTCCTCACGCTCAGGCTTGTGATAGACCTTCTCTATTCCCAGGTTTGAGAATATTTGTGTTCTGTTAAGCTGATGCATCATCTGATTTTTGAGGAACTGCATGCCAATCACCTTGTATTGGTATTTTGGGTTGATGCATGCTCAGACAGATGACAATCTTGCTGTTAGTGGGCTGTTTGGGAAAAGGCCCAATATGAGAATGCTCACAGCTTAGACCCTTTGAAAGGTTGCAGTATCTGCTGAAACAGGTTATTCATATCTTCTTTTACTTGGTGGATGTAGAAAGCTATACCTCTATAATGCTGAGCCACTGTCTGGACTGTGCAATCAACATCAATATGAATGCATCTATTATTTAGTTTGCCAATGTCTTGAAAGTGTTCTGGAAGTAACTGAATCATGTTGAAAGACTGTTGTTACTTTATTTGGGTATTTGATTTAGAACCTGAAGAAGGCACATAATATAATAATACATAATATACAGCTGAGGAGGTACCCTGTGCTAGCAGTGTTCTCCACTACATAGACATCACATTGAGCAGCACGGATGTGAAGCGTGGGTTGGGCTTGGAAATGACCCTTTTACTTAACAGCTTTCCTGACCCATTTGCCAGAAAACACACATCTGCAGCTTAAATGGGATGTGTGTCCGTTCAATGTCAATATTAAGGACCAGTTCAGATGACTCCTCTTCAGAATCCATGAGCACAAAGACACTCCTTTCCAATAACAATTTTTGCTTTGACAAGCTTTATCAAGCTGTGTCAAACATGTATCAATGTTCCATCATGAGTTGTGATTTCTTTGAGGCTATGTCAAGACCTCTGAACATGTTTATGATTGCCTTTAAGTTTCTTCTTGGGTTTCTTTGAAAGTGGACAGTCTTTTCTCAGCCAAGGCACTTGCTATGTGTAACTTGGCAAGCAAAATCACCAGTGACAACACAGGTAACTGGATTTGTGCTTTCTCACTTTCAGGTAATAAATAAGCTTTATGGATTCTTTAGCAACAACATGTGGCGTATGCCTATTTATGACATCAGTTAGATACCCTGCAGCTCATGACACTCTTGCCAGCATCAATAATCCTTCTAGTTTGCAAACTTTCTCTAGTAATGTTACATGAAAAGCAATAGAATCACAGACAGCAATGACCTGGGACCAGCTGGCTTCTTCGGCAGTGTATGTACTAAAGTGAACATGATGAATAGGAATGGGCAAAATATTCAGTTCTGCCGGTGGAATTGTCATAATTCTGGTGACTCTATTACTTTTGTAATACGGAGTTCCTGCCATATTCCCTCAATTGCAGCATGATGACATTTTGTCTTCCACACAAGCCAAAAAAGTATATGAGATTTGGTGTTCCCTAGCATGATTTGCATTCATTCAGGGGACATCTGGTGATATTTTTCCTGTGCAAGTGTTAGCAGACAATTGCCATTGTTGACAGTCAGAAAGCATTCACTTTATTAGAAAATCTACTCATATAACAGCAAAATCAACTTGAGTAGCTGCATCCTCTGTCTCACCAAGTTGTGCAGTTTGACCTGATTTTTCAGCACAGAACATTCTTCCAGCACTGGCATCATGCCTATTCCCACCCATTGATGGAATTCTGTGGAATCTCAAGAGTTTTTTTTGTAACTTTGTGGAATTCCTCAGAGTTAAAATCTGTGAGTTCCTCCTACTCTTAGTTATTGAACAGTTGAGTGAACATGTTGGGACGTGGCTAGGAGCTGATAGAATATGGACCTGGTGAGAGAAACCTGTGGCAGATGGGGAGGGAATCTGAACTCTAAAGCAAACTCTGCACTCAAAAGGAAGAATTAAGGAAACGTTTGGGGGAAGCAGCCCTGTGTCTTTTTTCCTTGTTGCTGCATCCATGAAGTTTATTTCTCATTATGTTTTACTCCATATGGCTGAAAGGCATCTGAGAGAAATTGCACCCTCCATTTTGAGCCCTGAATTGTCACATCTTTAATTTTAACATAATTTCTTTGGCATATGGCATTCTCTCACCTTTGTTTATCATGAATGTATGAATTTGATGGATGGGGAGAATTTAATTTGAGTAATTTCAAATTCAATTTTACCTCCATTTTATGTATCTATGTGTTGTAGTTGGGGTTCAAACCACAATTTCATGTATAAAGCTGGTACAAGCCCTGTATTTGTTTCCTGCTCTTTGCCATCATAATTCTCTGCCTCCTCTATCTTGTCTCATAATCTAAGACCCACCATGGAAGGTACGTTACATACTCAACAAGAACCAACTGTGTTAAACACCACTTCTACTGATGCAGAGTCCTGCAAACTTGGAGCAAAGGGAGGGGTAAGGTCCCTAAATTCTTCACATAAGAGAATTAAGAAGGACCCACCTTCTCCAGTGAAGGTTCCTTCTCTGATTTCCATGTAACTTATGCTGGAGGAAATTAGAGGGCTTAGCCCTTAAATGGAGGAAACAAATAAAAATAAAAATAAACAAATTTAAAAAAATCTTCAAAAGCAGGATGACAAATGGTCTTTGATAAACAATAGAGTTGTGGAGGTAGAGCGTAGACCTAACTCAGCACATTCAAAATGAATAAATTCTTTATTTGATTATTTAAAAAAAATCATAAAAGATCACAGCGCAATATACATTGAATAAAACCAATAAATATAATAATACATTAAAAATTCAACATTTCCAGGCGATTGCGGAGCATTTTTCCAAAAAGCCCCAACAGCAAACGCAACATCAGGCTCAGCAGCCAGTCACAAATAATGTAAAAGCAGCTTTACATTGCCGAAACCCAAGAGTTTTAAAAGAGGTAACAGATATCTGCCTCTGAAAGGTGCATAATATTTTCCTTTTGAGTCAAGTTTCAATAATCTCGGAACTCCCATATGGAGACCCTGAAGTTAAAACAGTGAGACATTCAAGTTTAAACAATTCTAAAAAGGGCTGAATTGGTTTATTTTCCACTGTAGAGGCCACCTCAAAAACCACCCCGACCAAAGCATTAAAGTGAGAGCACTTTAAAATGTGGGGCAGCCAGCTGCCCCTAGAATCGAAAGTTATACCAAAATATGAGAACGCCTTAACCTGACTAATCAACTGCCCCTTTCTCATCATTGTCCCAACATTCTGCACATACCATATAATGGCCCTCATTATGACCCTGGTGGTAAATTCCGCTTACCGCCATGCTGCCGGCCGCCAACTTACCGCAGAGGATATCCGTTCACCATATTATGACACCCACCCACCGATCCAACAGAATTCAGCCACAGACACAAATCCGTCAGGCCAAAGGTCAGTGATAAACTGGTGGTATCAAAACCCACACCGTTATGCCGACATAACAACGCCCACCATATCATGACCCACAAATCACCACAATGGACTTACAATCGTGGTAAACCATTGGCGGTACATAGCACCACGCTCACAATGGACACCCACATACAAAGCAACACTACATTGGACAATTCAAACAACAAACACCTGACACCCATACACAGACCACACCCACACACCCACACCATTATAAAACACACACCCACATCACCCACAACCCTTTACGAATACAATTCATTGGCATGAGACTGACACCAAGACCAGTGACACAACTACATACACACACAACATGCACCCATACATCCCTCACGCACCCCACTTCACGCACCCCACTTCACACATCCCGACACATTACCCAACACACCCATACCAACACACATCACATAACACCCATGGCACCACAAAGGCAACCCTATTTCACTGAGGGGGAGTTGCGGGTCATGGTGGTGGAAATCATCAGGGTGGAGCCATAGCTATTTGGAGCACAGGTGCAGCAAATATCAACAGCCAGGAAAATGGCGATATGGAGGAGAATTGTGGACAGGGTCAATGCCATGGGACAGCACCCAAGAACAAGGGATGACATCTGGAAGAGGTGGAACGACCTACGGGGGAAGGTACGTTCCATAGCAGCAAGACACCAGCTCGCTTTCCAGAGGACTGGCAGTGGATCCCCACCTCCTCCCCCACAACTCACAGCATGGGAGGAGCAAGTCTTGGCAATACCGCATCCTGAGGGCCTGGCCGGAGTTGGATGAGGACTGGACCCTGGTAAGTCAACTTTAAAAAATGATCACCCATCACACCTGCATGTCATCACACACCCTCAACATCACTCCCATCACTCCACTACATCCCACACACCCCACCATCACATCGCACTAATCCCAATGCCAAGCCCTGGATACTGTACCAATGCATGGACACCCCTCACAGCCCCACTCATCACTAAAGCATGCACAGCATAGAGAACTAACAATCTCACATTACACCAACATACACAACCAAAAGCTAGCAGGGCAACACCAATCACAGAGGTGAAGCCAGGGGTGTACAATATGTCATACACATCAACCATGACACATCATTTACATCCCCACAGTTACCCCAGCCAATGTCACCGGAGAGGAATTGCAGTACTATCCAGTCCCCCAACAGAAGAGGCCCACAGTGATTACAGTAACTCTGGACTTCAGCATCTGGACAATCTACCTGGCCCATCAGGGACCACTGGACAGCCGGTTACCCAAGCCCAGTCACACACCACCACACAGCCTCCCCCATCAGGAAACAACACCACAGCACCCACCCAGCGTCTCCAAACCTCTGTCCCCAGGACACGTTAATCAGTAGTGTGCCACCTGTACAGGGATCCCATTCTACACCTCCCCCCCAGACAATCAGGGACCTGGGGTCAGTGGCAGTGGGCATACGGTTGAGGGGACAGAGGCACAGGCCAACAGGGACAATGGGAGGACTGCTGTGTACAGGGGGAGGACAGGCCCAGGGAGCCGACTCTCCAGGAGGCACTCTCTGAGATCCTGGGAGCCTATCAACATTCCCAGGACACGATGGTCCAGATCCTAGACAATGTGTAGGAGAACAGGTGGCTCGTGAGGACTTGCAGGACATCAACAACACCCTGATATCCATAGCAGGGATGATGGCAGACATGGCCAACATTATGAGGGAGGCAGTCTCACACCAGCGGGCCCCTGCCACCAGCTAGTCATCTGAACAGCCTTCCACTTCCGCTGCTGCTAGTGGCCAGGAGGTCCCACCACAGGGCTCACAGGCCACCAGCACCCCTTCCCCTGCAGAAGGTGAACCACCCCCAAGCGTTCCCTCCAATCCAGACTGAAGCCAGAGAAATTTGCCAAGACCCCCACCAGGAAATGAGACTCTCCTGATTATCCCCATTGTGTCCTACTCAGTCACCCTGTCCACATTGAACTGCCATTGCTCCCCTTCCTATGTCCCCTTGGACAATGCACCTGTGCTACAAACAGAATGAAACAATATCCTGGACTTTTCTCCATCATCACCCCATCCCATTGCACTTTCCCCTATACATATTAGCACTTCAATAAACAACCTTTGAAAAAAAACGATTTCGAGTATGTCATGTATTTATTTCAAATATTTATTGATTGAAACAGGTACATACACTGCAAATGAACTGTACATAGAATGAGCATAGAATTAATGACCTGTAGCTGACGGTTGTGATCACACCAGGAGTATTTGTCAAATCACCAACATCTGCAAAATGAATAGCCACAGGGAACAGTAAGTGGGCATAGAAGTGGGAAATACCAGCATGCCAATGCACACAGAATACAACCAAAGTCAATGAAATGTAAACTTACACTGTCTCACCTGTGTGTCATTGGAAGTAATGATGGATTACAGATGTTCTGTTGTCCTCATCCTCATCCTTTGCCTCCTCATCCTCACTGTCCACAGGGTCCACTGCTGCCACAGGTGCATCTCCAGTCTCCTCCTCCAGCAGAAAAGGGACATGCCGCCTGAGGGCCAGATTGTGCACCATGCAGAATGCCACTACTATCTGGCAGACCTTCTTGGGTGAGTAGCACAGGGATCCAACTGTTAGATGGAGGCACCAGAACCTGGTCTTCAGTAGGCCATAGGTTCTCTCAATTATCCTTCTGGTTCACCCATGTGCCTCATTATAACGTTCTTCTGCCTTTAACCTAGCATTCCTCTCCCTCACAGGGGTAAGCAGCTATGATAGGTTTGGGTAACCAGAGTCACCTGCAGTTATTGAGGGACAACATTTAGCCACACACTATCCTATTTGGCCAATATCATAGCCATACACCAACATATACTAGGTGGGAATCAGGGCTCACCTATGAGCCGCACCCTGTGCCTCTGTAGTTGGGACATCACCTTTGGGATGCTGCTATTCCTCAGGACAAAGGCATCACGCACCGACCCAGGATACATAGCACTGACGTGGGAGATATACTGGTCCGCCAAGCACACCATCTGCACATTCATAGAGTGGAAACTCTTACGATTCCTAAAAACACCTGTTCATTCTGGCGGGGGGAATGCAATATATGTTCAGTCAATTGCCCCAATTATATTGGGGATATGTCCCATTGCATAAAACTCTGCCTTCACAGTGGCCAAATCCTCAACCTGGGGGAATGCAATGTAGCTGCACATGTGTTTTACACTCTTGTCAGCACTATTGAAATCATTGGCAGTGACATTCCTACTGCTAAGCCCACTGTCACTTGGAAAGAACCAGTTGCCAGGAAATGGAGAACTGATAGCACTTGCATAAGAGGGGGGATCCCAGTGGGATGACGGATAGCAGACATCAGGTCAGGCTCCACTTGGGGACACAGCTCTGTGATTGTGGCCCTGTCCAGTCTATAGGTGAATATTATGTGCCTGTCCTCCAGTGTAGTCAAGTCCACCAGGGGTCTGTACACTAGCGTATTTCTCCATCTCCTGTTCATCCACAGCTGTAGGAATCTAAGGGACAAAAGAGTGAGGAGACTGTCACAAACTGAACAATGGAGCAACAACAGTAGTCTGCAATTTGTAAACATGTAATAGACCAGTGTGATTTGTCCAGTATGTGTCTATTTCTCCTGTGATGCAGCATTATTCCATAGGCCTGCACCCCCCTGAAATGGCATCCTCCTGTCCTGTGTGAAGGGACAGGTGGAAGTGAGGTAATGCCACTGACGTTGTGCGCCGTGCCGGGAGGTGGTCGGGAACTGCCGGGCAATTCATCATTGGTTAAAATTGGGCCCTTTGGGGTACAGTGGCCAATGGTGATCTACGCCGGCGGTGATGGTATGCACCACCGCGGATGTGACTGCCATTTTCTATCTGATTCCTCACTTGTTTCCTGACCTTCTATAGGAGAGGACCTACACTGCATGTGCTGCTGTGGCCTCTGACTGGAACCTACCATGGCCCGTGTGACCTAGGAAAGGGCCCCGGCCTTCACTTCTCAGGAGTTGGAGAGACTGGTGGATGAGGTCGTACCCCAATACAGACTGCTGTATGGGCCTCCAGACCAACAGGTGAGTACATTGTGGGCATGATGCATGTGGCATGAATGCATGGAGGTGTGTGTGAAGACGTCGTGTAAGGGGGGAGGGATGTCGTCCTGGCTGGGTACACATTGAGTGCTGAACCATGTGTGTGCCAATAGTGATGGAAACGGGAATGGTGGGCCATCTGTGTTACTGGCTGGACTGTTTGTCTAATGGTGTTCTCCTGACTGTATTGCCTCTGCAGGTCAGCGCCCATCGAAAGAAGGGTATATGGCATGCCATCGCCAAGGAGGTGTGGACCCTGGGGGTCTATGGCAGGCAGAGCACCCACTGTCGCAAACAATGGGAGGAGCTGAGACGCTGGGCACAGAAGACCGTGGAGGCCCTGCTGGGGATGGCCTCCCAACGAGGAAGGGGTGCCTATCGAACCCTGACCACCCTGATGGCCCGCATACTGACGGTGGCCTAACCACTGCTGGATGGGCGCTTGAGGGCATCACAGCAGCCACAAGGGGGTGAGTACAGTGGCCATTATTGAAGGAAACGGCTGGAGGGGTGGTATCCGGGTGGTGGGTGTTTGTCAGTGGGTGCCCCTAGGCGAGGACAGACATAGCAGCGTAGGTCCTCTTTTGGTTAAGGGTCTGAAGGGGAAATACTTCCTACCTGGCTTGTAAGCATCCACTACTAGTCAGGGCTGGGTGGGTCCCAGGTGTGCTGCAGTTGGCGGTGTGTGCTCCTCCTCATTCCTTGGTGGCTAGCAATATCACTGGTAGTGCAATGCATAGTGCGTAGGCCTGTTCCCTGTGTGTGAGGGTGCTGTGTACACCAACTGTGGTGTTGGCGCAGTCATTGACCCAGTGTATCCTTTGTCTGTCTCCCCCCCTTTCTTGTTGTATCATCCTGTCCTTATATGCATTAGCATAACCTGGCAGAGAAGCAGAGGCACAGGCGACGGAGGGAGCTGCATCCCACAGGACCCAGGTGGCAGAGTCCACGGACACTGAGGACAACAGTGGGACGGAGGGCGAGGAGAGCACCACAGTGGAGACTGGAGGGGACAATATAGACTCTGATACCTCCTCTGATGGAGCTCCCCGGTGTAGGCGGACACCTCTGTGAGCTCCCCAGCTACAGGCACAGCCACTACCCCCTGTACCAGCACCGCCCTCCCACCAGCCCCTCAGCGAGTTGCCCGTGCCCGCTCACCCAGGATGGTGGGTATCTCCTTCGCCCCAGGCACCTCAGGCCCTGCCCCAGTGAGCATGTTACCCTGAGTGAGGAGGCTATTGACCTCCTGAGATCCATCTCTGTAGGGCAATCAACCATTGTGAATGCCATCAAGGGGCTGGCAGTCCAGATGCAACAATCTCATGCATTCCTGGAGGGCATTCACACTGGATTGGCGGCCTAACAGAGATCGATCTAGGCTCTGGACTCCTCTCTGATGGCAGACATTGTCCCTGTTTCGACCGCCCATCTCCAACTTCCACTTCTGAGGCCCATTCTCCTCATTCCCAACCCATCCCAAGCACACCAGCAGACGAGCATGCACACAAGACAACACCCAAAAGTGTCACATGCAAACACAAGCACCACACTTCATTCCACAGACACTCACAGAAACACCATTCAGTTGCAGACACAACAACATCCACTATTTCCACTGTCTCCCCCTCCTCCTCCTTTTCCACCTCTCACCCAGTTACATCCACACTTACACCTGCATGCACTGCATTATCATCCGCTACCTGCATCATCACCACACCAAGCAGAACACACACCTTACTGGCAGACACCTCCACAACATCCATGCACACTCCCCCTGTGTCCTCCCCCACTGTGTCTGTCCCCCCTCCTAAAGAACACAAACGCAAGCACTCAGACACCCAACAGCTATCCACCTCACAATAGTATACAACGCATCCACCTGCACCCAAATCCAGCAGACAAACACCTCCAACAGTCACTCCTTCATCCTCCACTCCCATTTCTTCTCCCTTGTCCCACCCCAATGTCCCTAAAAAGCTTTTCATTTCCACCATTGACCTCTTTCCTACACTCCCCCCGTCCTGCACGTATGGTCACGGTATCAAGAACCCAGCCAAGCACCTCAGCCTAACAGTCCATGCGCCCAGTTCCATCAGCACCTACTCGAGTTGCGAAGGATTCCAGGCCACAAATACTAAAGGGGAAGGAGCCTGCACCAGCCAGCAGAAAGGTGAAGGAGCCTGCATCAGCCATCAAAAAGGGGAAGGAGCCTGCACCAGTGTTTGCTGGCGTTTGGAAGGATTCACCTGGTCAAAGGCACTGCTGCGATCCATGAACGCCAAGTAAAGAATTCCACGTTTAGCAATAGTATGTTTCCCAATGATGAGGTTTAAGTTTAAACATTGCTCTTAGGCCCCTATGCTTTCCTGAAAGCCTTATTGTGAAAAACAAAGGCCCATATTTAACCGGTTCCGTGCCTTGGACGAGGTGACCTCGTCCAAGGCTACAGTTCCCGTGTGCCTTGGACGAGGTCACCTAGCTAGCGCTCCCCCCGTGCTCCCCACCCACCCCCCCAAGGCAGAGATGGAAGGGGAAGCTCTTCCCCTTCCACCCGACCCTCCCCACCCCCCTGTGACGTCAGCGCGCGAGCGCATGCTGACAATCACTGGAGCCTCCCCCATCGCGCTGGAAGCTCGGCTTTCAGCGTGATCGAAAGAGAAATGCTCGGCATTTCTCTTTCGATCACGTGGGGGAGGCACAGAGAGGCTTCAAAGGGAAGGAAATGTATTTCCTTCCCTTTGAAGTCTCTTCAAGCGTTTCAAAAGCCGATCTGCCCCTGGGGAGGCAGAAACCTCTAGGGCACCAGGGATCATTTTTTTTTTTTTCTATTTGTTTTGTTTTTTGTTTTTTTTAGGTGGGGAGCGACCCCTTAGGCAAGGGTCGCTCCCCCAGGGGGCAAATTATATTTAGGCCATTTCTGCCCCCCTTGGGGGCAGATTGGCCTATTTTGATGAGGCCAATCTGCCCCCAAGGGGGGCAGAAGCCACTAGACACCAGGGAGTTTCTTTTGTTTTCGTGAATTTCATGCAAGGGGAGCGACCCCTTAGGCAAGGGTCGCTCCCCTGGGGGGGAATTATTTTAGGCCATTTCTGCCCCCCTGGGGGGTAGATCTGCCTATTTTGATTAGGCCGATCTGCCCCAAGGGGGGCAGAAACCACTAGGCACCGGGGATTTTTTTTTTTTTTTTTTTTTACAGATGGGGAGCGACCCCTTGGACAAGGGTCACTCCCCTGGAGGGGAAAATTGTATTTAGGCCATTTCTGCCCGGCCGTTTTTTGCTATGCCAATCTGCCCCCAAGGGGGTCAGAAACCACTAGGCACCGGGGATTTTTTTTTGGCGCCAATGTCACGCACGGGGAGCGACCCCGTAGGCAAGGGTCGCTCCCGGGGGGGGTGTAATTTATTTTACGCCATTTCTGCCCCCCCAGGGGGGGCAGAAACCTCTAGGCGCCAGGGCAATTTTTTTTTTGTGTTTTTTTTGTTTGTTTGTTTGTTTTTTTAGTGATGGGGAGCGACCCATTAGGCAAGGGTCGCTCCCCTGGGGGGCAAATTGTATTCAGACCATTTCTGCCCCCCTTGGGGGCAGATTGGCCGATTTTAGGTCAATCTACCCACAAGGGGGCAGAAACCACTAGGCACCGGGGATTTTCTTTTTGGCACCAATGTCACGCAGGGGGAGCGACCCCGTAGGCAAGGGTCACTCCCGGGGGCGGTGGGGTGGGGGGTAAAATTTATTTTAGGCCATTTCTGCCCCCCATGGGAGAAGATCGACCTATTGTTATTAGGCCGATCTATCCCCAGTGGGGGGCAGAAACCTCTAGGCGCCAGGGCAAATTTTTTTTTTTTTTTTTTTGTTTGTTTGTTTGTTTTTTTAGAGATGGGGAGCGACACATTAGGCAAGGGTCGCTCCCCTGGGGGGCAAATTGTATTTAGACCATTTCTGCCCCCCTTGGGGGCAGATTGGCCGATTTTAGGTCAATCTGCCCCCAAGGGGGCAGAAACCACTAGGCACCAGGGATTTTTTGGGGGGCGCCAATGTCACGCAGGGGGAGCGACCCCGTAGGCAAGGTCGCTCCTGGAGGGGGTTTGGGGGGTGGGGGGACAAATTTATTTTAGGCCATTTCTGCCCCCCCCTGGGGCCGGCTTAGCTAGAGGCCAAAATCCACAGGTAGGCACTTTGCAAAAAACACTTCTGTTTTCTGTGAAAAAATGTGATGTGTCTACGTTGTGTTTTGCGGCATTTACTTTCGTAAGCGCTAGGCCTACCCACACAAGTGAGGTACCATTTTTATCGGGAGACTTGGGGGAACACTGGGTGGAAGGAAATTTGTGGCTCCTCTCAGATGCCACAACTTTCTGTCACTGAAATGTGAGGAAAAATGCGTTTTTTTGCCAAATTTTGAGGTTTGCAAAGGATTGTGGGTAACAGAACCTGGTCAGAGCCCCACAAGTCACCCCATCTTGGATTCCCCTAGGTGTCTAGTTTTCAAAAATGCACAGGTTTGATAGGTTTCCCTAGGTGCCGGTTGAGCTAGAGGCCAAAATCTACAGGTAGGCACTTTGCAAAAAACACCTCTGTTTTCTTTCAAAAAATGTGATGTGTTCACGTTGCGTTTTGGGGCGTTTCCTGTCGCGGGCGCTAGGCCTACCCACACTAGTGAGGTATCATTTTTATCGGAAGACTTGGGGGAACGCTGGGTGGAAGGAAATTTGTGGCTCCTCTCTGATTCCAGAACTTTCTGTCACCAAAATGTGAGGAAAATGAGTTTTTTTAGCCAAATTTTGAGGTTTGCAAAGGATTCTGGGTAACAGAACCTGGTCAGAGCCCCACAAGTCACCCCATAGTGGATTCCCCTAGGTCTCTAGTTTTCAAAAATGCACAGGTTTGGTAGGTTTCCCTAGGTGCCGGCTGAGCTAGAGGCCAAAATCTACAGGTAGGCACTTTGCCAAAAACACCTCTGTTTTCTTTCAAAAAATATGATGTGTCCACGTTGCGTTTTGGGGCATATCCTGTCGCGGACGCTAGGCCTACCCACACAAGGGAGGTATCATTTTTATCGGGAGACTTGGGGGAACGCTGGGTGGAAGGAAATTTGTGGCTCCTCTCTGATTCCAGAACTTTCTGTCACCAAAATGTGAGGAAAATGTGTTTTTTTAGCCAAATTTTGAGGTTTGCAAAGGATTCTGGGTAACAGAACCTGATGAGAGCCCCACAAGTCACCCTATCTTGGATTCCCCTAGGTCTCTAGTTTTCAAAAATGCACAGGTTTGGGATGACATCTGGAAGAGGTGGAACGACCTACGGGGGAAGGTACGTTCCATAGCAGCAAGACACCAGCTCGCTTTCCAGAGGACTGGCAGTGGATCCCCACCTCCTCCCCCACAACTCACAGCATGGGAGGAGCAAGTCTTGGCAATACCGCATCCTGAGGGCCTGGCCGGAGTTGGATGAGGACTGGACCCTGGTAAGTCAACTTAAAAAAATTATCACCCATCACACCTGCATGCCATCACACACCCTCAACATCACTCCCATCACTCCACTACATTACACACACCCCACCATCACATCGCACTAATCCCAATGCCAAGCCCTGGATGCTGTACCAATGCATGGACACCCCTCACAGCCCCACATGGACACTCATCACTAAAGCATGCACAGCATAGAGAACTAACAATCTCACATTACACCAACATACACAACCAAAAGCTAGCAGGGCAACACCAATCACAGAGGTGAAGCCAAGAGTATACAATATGTCATACACATCAACCATGACACATCATTTACATCCCCACAGTTACCCCAGCCAATGTCACCGGAGAGGAATTGCAGCACTATCCAGTCCCCCAACAGAAGAGGCCCACAGTGATTACAGTAACTCTGGACTTCAGGATCTGGACAATCTACCTGGCCCATCAGGGACCACTGGACAGCCGGTTACCCAAGCCCAGTCACACACCACCACACAGCCTCCCCCATCAGGAAACAACACCACAGCACCCACCCAGCGTCCCCAAATCTCTGTCCCCAGGACACGTTAATCAGCAGTGTGCCACCTGTACAGGGATCCCAGGCTACACCTCCCCCCCCCAGACAATCAGGGACCTTGGGTCAGTGGCAGTGGGCACACGGTTGAGGGGACAGAGGCACAGGCCAACAGGGACAATGGGAGGACTGCTGTGTACGGGGGAGGACAGGCCCAGGGAGCCGACTCTCCAGGAGGCATTCTCTGAGATCCTGGGAGCCTATCAACATTCCCAGGACACGATGGTCCAGATCCTAGACAATGTGTAGGAGAACAGGTGGCTCGTGAGGACTTGCAGGACATCAACAACACCCTGATATCCATAGCAGGGATGTTGGCAGACATGGCCAACATTATGAGGGAGGCAGTCTCACACCAGCGGGCCCCTGCCACCAGCTAGTCATCTGAACAGCCTTCCACTTGCGCTGCTGCTAGTGGCCAGGAGGTCCCGCCACAGGGCTCACAGGCCACCAGAACCCCTTACCCTACAGAAGGTGAACCACACCCCAACCGTTCCCTCCAATCCAGACTGAAGCCAGAGAAATTTGCCAAGACCCCCACCAGGAAATGAGACTCTCCTGATTTTCCCCCTTGTGTCCCACTCAGTCACCCTGTCCACATTGAACTGCCATTGCTCCCCTTCCTATGTCCCCTTAGACAATGCACCTGTGCTACAAACAGACTGAAACAATATCCTGGACTTTTCTGTATCATCACCCCATCCCATTGCACTTTCCCCTATACATATTAGCACTTCAATAAACACCCTTTGAAAAAAAACGATTTCGAGTATGTCATGTGTTTATTTCAAATATTTATTGATTGAAACAGCTACATACACTGCAAATGAACTGTACATAGAATGAGCATAGAATTAATGACCTGTAGCTGACGGTTGTGATCACACCAGGAGTATTTGTCAAATCACCAACATCTGCAAAATGAATAGCCACAGGGAACAGTAAGTGGGCATAGAAGTGGGAAATACCAGCATGCCAATGCACACAGAATACAACCAAAGTCAATGAAATGTAAACCACTGCTGCCACAGGTGCATCTCCAGTCTCCTCCTCCAGCAGAAAAGGGACATGCCGTCTGAGGGCCAGATTGTGCACCATGCAGAATGCCACTACTATCTGGCAGACCTTCTTGAGTGAGTAGCACAGGGATCCACCTGTTAGATGGAGGCACCAGAACTTGGTCTTCAGGAGGCCAAAGGTTCTCTCAATTATCCTTCTGGTTCACCCATGTGCCTCATTATAACGTTCTTCTGCCTTTACCCTGGCATTCCTCACAGGGGTAAGCAGCTATGATAGGTTTGGGTAACCAGAGTCACCTGCAATTATTGGGGGACAACATTTAGCCACACACTATCCTATTTGGCCAATATCATAGCCATACACCAACATATACTAGGTGGGAATCAGGGCTCACCTATGAGCCGCACCCTGTGCCTCTGTAGATGGGACATCACCTTTGGGATGCTGCTATTCCTCAGGACAAAGGCATCACGCACCGACCCAGGATACATAGCATTGACGTGGGAGATATACTGGTCCGCCAAGCACACCATCTGCACATTCATAGAGTGGAAACTCTTACAATTCCTGAAAACACCTGTTCATTCTGGCGGGGGGAAAGCAATATATGTTCAGTCAATTGCCCCAATTATATTGGGGATTTGTCCCATTGCATAAAACTCTGCCTTCACAGTGGCCAAATCCTCAACCTGGGGGAATGCAATGTAGCTGCACATGTGTTTTACACTCTTGTCAGCACTATTGAAATCATTGGCAGTGACATTCCTACTGCCAAGCCCACTGTCACTTGGAAAAGGATCAGTTGCCAGGAAATGGAGAACTGATAGCACTTGCATAAGAGGGGGGATTCCAGTGGGATGACGGATAGCAGACATCAGGTCAGGCTCCACTTGGGGACACAGCTCTGTGATTGTGGCCCTGTCCAGTCTATAGGTGAATATTATGTGCCTGTCCTCCAGTGTAGTCAAGTCCACCAGGGGTCTGTACACTAGCGTATTTCTCCATCTCCTGTTCATCCGCAGCTGTAGGAATCTAAGGGACAAAAGAGTGAGGAGACTGTCACAAACTGAACAATGGAGCAACAACAGTAGTCTGCAATTTGTAAACATTTAATAGGCCAGTGTGATTTGTCCAGAATGTGTCTATTTCTCCTGTGATGCAGCATTATTCCATAGGCCTGCACCCCCCTGAAATGGCATCCTCCTGTCCTGTGTGAAGGGACAGGTGGAAGTGAGGTAATGCCGCTGACGTTGTGCGCAGTGCCGGGAGGTGGTCGGGAACTGCCGGGCAATTCATCATTGGTTAAAATTGGGCCCTTTGGGGTACAGTGGCCAATGGTGATTTACGCCGGCGGTGATGGTATGCACCACCGCGGATGTGACCGCCATTTTCTATCTGATTCCTCACTTGTTTCCTGACCTTCTATAGGAGAGGACCTACACTGCATGTGCTGCTGTGGCCTCTGTCTGGAACCTACCATGGCCCGTGTGACCTAGGAAAGGGCCCCGGCCTTCACTTCTGAGGAGTTGGAGAGACTGGTGGATGAGGTCGTACCCCAATACAGACTGCTGTATGGGCCTCCAGACCAACAGGTGAGTACATTGTGGGCATGATGCATGTGGCATGAATGCATGGAGGTGTGTGTGAAGATGTCGTGTAAGGGGGGAGGGATGTTGTCCTGGCTGGGTACACATTGAGTGCTGAACCATGTGTGTGCCAATAGTGATGGAAACGGGAATGGTGGGCCATCTGTGTTACTGGCTGGACTGTTTGTCTAATAGTCTTCTCCTGACTGTATTGCCTCTGCAGGTCAGCGCCCATAGACAGAAGGGTATATGGCATGCCATCGCCAAGGAGGTGTGGACCCTGGGGGTCTATGGCAGGCAGAGCACCCACTGTCACAAACGATGGGAGGACCTGAGACGCTGGGCACGGAAGACCGTGGAGGCTCTGCTGGGGATGGCCTCCCAACGAGGAAGGGGTGCCTGTCAAACCCTGACCACCCTGATGGCCCGCATACTGACGGTGGCCTAACCTCTGCTGGATGGGCGCTTGAGGGCATCACAGCAGCCACAAGGGGGTGAGTACAGTGGCCATCATTGAAGGAAACGGCTGGAGGGGTAGTATCCAGGTGGTGGGTGTTTGTCAGTGGGTGCCCCTAGGCCAGGACAGACATAGCAGCCTAGGTCCTCTGGTGGTTAAGGGTCTGAAGGGGAAATACTTCCTACCTGGCTTGTAAGCATCCACTACTAGTCAGGGCTGGGTGGGTCCCAGGTGTGCTGCAGTTGGCGGTGTGTGCTCCTCCTCATTCCTTGGTGGCTAGCAATATCACTGGTAGTGCAATGCATAGTGCGTAGGCCTGTTCCCTGTGTGTGAGGGTGCTGTGTACAGCAACTGTGGTGTTGGCGCAGTCATTGACCCAGTGTATCCTTTGTCTGTCTCCCCCCCTTTCTTGTTGTGTCATCCTGTCCTTATATGCATTAGCATAACCTGGCAGAGGAGCAGAGGCACAGGCGACGGAGGGAGCTGCATCCCACAGGACCCAGGTGGCAGAGTCCACGGACACTGAGGACAACAGTGGGACGGAGGGCGAGGCTAGCACCACAGTGGAGACTGGAGGGGACAATATAGACTCTGATACCTCCTCTGATGGGAGCTCCCCGGTGTTGGCGGACACCTCTGTGAGCTCCCCAGCTACAGGCACAGCCACTACCCCCTGTACCAGCACCGCCCTCCCAGCAGCCCCTCAGCGAGTTGTCCGTGCCCGCTCACCCAGGAGGGTGGGTATCTCCTTCACCCCAGGCACCTCAGGCCCTGCCCCAGTGAGCCTGCTACCCTGAGTGAGGAGGCTATTGACCTCCTGAGTTCCATCTCTGTAAGGCAATCAACCATTGTGAATGCCATCAAGGGGCTGGCAGTCCAGATGCAACAATCTCATGCATTCCTGGAGGGCATTCACACTGGATTGGCGGCCTAACAGAGATCGATCTAGGCTCTGGACTCCTCTCTGATGGCAGCCATTGTCCCTGTTTCGACCGCCCATCTCCAACTTCCACTTCCGAGGCCCATTCTCCTCATTCCCAACCCATCCCAAGCACACCGGCAGACGAGCATGCACACAAGACAACACCCAAAAGTGTCACATGCAAACACAAGCACCACACTTCATTCCACAGGCACTCACAGAAACACCATTCAGTTGCAGACACAACAACATCCACTATTTCCAATGTCTCCCCCTCCTCCTCCTTCTCCACCTCCCACCCAGTTACGTCCACACTTACACCTGCATGCACTACATTATCATCAGCTACCTGCATCATCACCACACCAAGCAGAACACACACCTTACTGGCAGACACCTCTACAACATCCATGCACACTCCCCCTGTGTCCTCCCCCACTGTGTCTGTCCCCCCTCCTAAAGAACACAAACGCAAGCACTCAGGCACCCAACAGCTATCCACCTCACAACAGTATACAACGCATCCACCTGCACCCAAATCCAGCAGACAAACACCTCCAACAGCCACTCCTTCATCCTACACTCCCATTTCTTCTCCCTTGTCCCACCCCAATGTCCCTAAAAAGCTTTTCATTTCCACCATTGACCTCTTTCCTACACTCCCCCCGTCCTGCACGTATGGTCACGGTATCAAGAACCCAGCCAAGCACCTCAGCCTAAGAGTCCATGGGCCCAGTTCCATCAGCACCTACTCGTGTTGCGAAGGATTCCAGGCCACAAATACTGAAGGGGAAGGAGCCTCCACCAGCCAGCAGAAAGGTGAAGGAGCCTGCATCAGCCATCAAAAAGGGGAAGGAGCCTGCACCGGTGTTTGCTGGCGTTTGGAAGGATTCACCTGGTCAAAGGCACTACTGCGATCCATGAACGCCGAGTAAAGAATTCCACGTTTAGCAATAGTATGTTTCCCAATGATGAGGTTTAAGTTTAAACATTGCTCTTAGGCCCCTATGCTTTCCTGAAAGCCTTATTGTGAAAAACAAAGGCCCATATTTAACCGGTTCCGTGGCTACAGTTCCCGTGTGCCTTGGACGAGGTCACCTAGCTAGCGCTCCCCGTGCTCCCCACCCACCCCCCCAAGGCAGGGATGGAAGGGGAAGCCCTTCCCCTTCCACACCCGACCCCCCCACCCCCCTGTGACGTCAGCGCGCGAGGGCGTGCTGACATTCACAGGAGCCTCCCCAATCGGGCTGGAAGCTCAGCTACCAGCGCGATCGAAAGAGAAATGCTCAGCATTTCTCTTTCGATCACGTGGGGGAGGCACGGAGAGGCTTCAAAGGGAAGGAAATGTATTTCCTTCCCTTTGAAGTCTCTCCAAGCGTTTCAAAAGCTGGATCACTTGCAATCCGGCTTTTGAAACGCCCACTAGACACCAGGGATGTTTTATTTTTTAGTGAAATATAGCATTTTTTAGGAAGGCCTTTATCTATTATTAGGCCGATCTGCCCCTGGGGAGGCAGAAACCTCTAGGGCACCAGGGATCATTTTTTTTTTTTCTATTTGTTTTGTTTTTTGTTTTTTTTAGGTGGGGAGCGACCCCTTAGGCAAGGGTCGCTCCCCTAGGGGGCAAATTATATTTAGGCCATTTCTGCCCGCCTCGGGGCAGATTGGCCTATTTTGATGAGGCCAATCTGCCCCCAAGGGGGGCAGAAACCACTAGACACCAGGGAGTTTTTTTTTGTTTTCGTGAATTTCATGCAAGGGGAGCGAACCCTTAGGCAACGGTCGCTCCCCTGGGGGGGAATTATTTTAGGCCATTTCTGCCCCCCTGGGGGGTAGATCAGCCTATTTTGATTAGGCCGATATGCCCCAAGGGGGGCAGAAACCACTAGGCACCGGGGATTTTTTGTTTTTTTTTGTTTTTCAGATGGGGAGCGACCCCCTGGACAAGGGTCACTCCCCTGGAGGGGAAAATTGTATTTAGGCCATTTCTGCCCCCATTGGGGGCAGATCGGCCATTTTTTGCTATGCCAATCTGCCCCCAAGTCACCCCATCTTGGATTCCCCTAGGTCTCTAGTTTTCAAAAATGCACAGGTTTGGTAGGTTTCCCTAGGTGCCGGCTGAGCTAGAGGCCAAAATCTACAGGTAGGCACTTTGCCAAAAAACACCTCTGTTTTCTTTAAAAAAATGTGATGTGTCCATGGTGCGTTTTGGGGTGTTTCCTGTCGCGGGCGCTAGGCCTACCCACACAAGTGAGGTATTGTTTTAATCGGAGACTTAGGGGAACATAGAATAGCAAAACAAGTGTTATTGCCTCTTGTCTTTCTCTACATTTTTTCCTTCCAAATATAAGAGAGTGTGTAAAAAAGACATCTATTTGAGAAATGCCCTGTAATTCACATGCTAGTATGGACACCCCGGAATTCAGAGATGTGCAAATAACCACTGCTCCTCAACACCTTATCTTGTGCCCAGTTTGGAAATACAAAGGTTTTCTTGATAGCTACTTTTCACTCTTTATATTTCAGCAAATGAATTGCTGTATACCCATTATAGAATGAAAACGCACTGCATGGTGCAGCTCATTTATTGGCTCTGGGTACCTCTGGTTCTTGATGAACCTACAAGCCCTATGTATCCCCGCAACCAGAGGAGTCCAGCAGACGTAACAGTATATTGCTTTCGAAAATCTGACATTGCAGGAAAAAGTTACAGATTAAAACGTAGAGAAAATTTGCTGTTTTTTTCACCTCAATTTCAATATTTTTCTTTTTCAGTTGTTATTTTCTGTAGGAAACCCTTGTAGGATCTACACAAATGACCTCTTGCTGAATTTAGAATTTTGTCTACTTTTCAGAAATGTTTAGGTTTCTGGGATCCAGCATTGGTTTCACACCCATTTCTGTCACTGACTGGAAGGAGGCTGAAAGCACTAAAAATTGTAAAAATGGGGTATGTCCCAGTAAAATGCCAAATTTGTGTTGAAAACTTGGGTTTTCTGATTCAAGTCTGCCTGTTCCTGAAAGCTGGGAAGCTGGTGATTTTAGCACCGCAAACCCTTTGTTGATGCCATTTTCAGGTAAAAAACCACAAGCCTTCTTCTGCAGCCACTTTTTCAAATTTTTTTGTTTCACTGTATTTTGGCTAATTTCTTGACCTCCTTCAGGGGAACCCACAAAGTCTGGGTACCTCTAGAATCCCTAGGATGTTGGAAAAAAAGGACGCAAATTTGGCTTGGCTAGCCTATGTGGGCAAAAAGTTATGAGGGCCTAAGCGCAAACTGCACCAAATAGCCAAAAAAAGGCCTGGCACAGGAGGGGGAAAAGGCCTGGCAGCGAAGGGGTTAAGAAAAGTTAGTCGCCTTTGCGCCTTTTCCTTTATGCAAAAGCAGCGCTAAAGTAGCCGCACATTTATATTTTGTCACTAGATCTGTCTAAAGACAACATTTCTGAGATAACACCATTTTTTAGTAGCGCCACCTCACCTTGCATTATTTAGCGACAATGGTATGCAAGATAGGAGTTTCGTCCCAAACAATTACGCTAGCCGTTCAGCACCATATTTACTGCCTGATGCAAACACGACACACATTAAGGAAACGGTCCCAAAAAAATCACGCAAGGTCCGATTTACGTCAAATTGTATTGTTTTGTCAGATTGTCAGATGAGCTGTTAAAATGAGGCCCACACACTACTACTTAAGGAAAACACACAGAAGGAGCACTGGCAACCCCGTGGGAAACATGAAACTGTTAATGCTCCAGCTTGGCACATGCAGCAGATGACAGCAATGACAACATGTCCCACCAGCACCACTGCAGCAAACCCAAACATCACCACAGCAGTCGCAAAGGCAGCACAGAAGGCGGGAGAGGATATTTCTACAGCGCATAACCTTCCTTGCGCTCCGGAAACAAGATGACATCAGAACCTACCGTCTGAAGTGGGAGTCCATTGTATACCTGCTGAACCACATTACTCCAGACATCACAGCAAGGGTGGAAACTCCTACAACTATTGCACCAATGACCAAACTCCTGCTGTGCTCCATATATAGACATCAGGATCATTCCAGACAAAAGGCGCACAAGTGGCTAGCATCTCCCATTCATCCTTCTCAGCCTTCCTACCAAAGATTCTGGATACAATGATCTGCCTCACACCCCACCACATCTGCTTCCCCAACACCCAGCAATTGCAGCAGGAGACCATGGAAGGTTTCTACCAAATTGCTGGGTCCCTGCATGTGCTGGGTGACACCCATGTCCAACTTGTGCCACCTGCTGCAATAGAACACCTTTACAGGAACCTCAAACCCACCCATTCTATAAATGTGCACACTTTGTGGACCACCGTGGGCTCATTACAAATATCCTAGCCAAATATCCTGGCAGCATCCATTATGCCTACATATTCTGGCACTCCCCCATCAATCAACAAGTGGTTCCAGGATGGGCAGTATGGCAATGGGCTACTCGGAGGTAAGCCACCAACCGAATCATTATACAGACAACACACTAACCTTGTAGGACAAACAATACATACACCACACTAAACACACATTGACAGGGGATCACAGATGTACAGACAATAACACAAATGCCACATGCCACACTACACTGCATTCTTTGCACATCACGCACACATACACATATATGTACATAATACAGCCACAACCTGACTGGCACACCACATGAAGGACAGGTGGAGCAATGTCCTCTTTGCATAGAGAAGATGGGCCTAAACCACTACAAGTGTCCACTGGTTAATAACTAAAGACAGATCTCACACACATAATACTTAACAATGAATAGCTCATCTGATTGAATGGCGTTGGCCATGTCAATGGAAAGAAAGTCACACATAGGCACAGCCCCACATTTGTCATGGTGTCAAAGCCTCAGGCGGCACCAATATCAAATGCCATTCAAGTGTTGCCATCTACATATTACCTAAACATACCAGATGTACCCATTGTGTGCTCCTTCACCAGTCTGGTGCATCGTGCCGCACACATAGGAATGGGACATCACCAGCCATGGAAGACCATGAGGCAGATATATGAAAAGTGGCACAGGACCTAGTCCAGCACCACTTTTCTTGCGCCCATTAGCGCCCCCAATGCCACCATTTGTGCGCTGTATACAATAAACAGCTCACCATAGTGCAGAGTAGGTGCAGTAGTGTCAAGATAATGGATGCAAAAGTAGGACTCTGTAGGAGTATTATGAACATTTCTGACCATTTCATGCACAGTACATAGGGACCCATTCACAACTATGGTGTGCCCCCTCCTAACGAGTGCTCTGTGCATGTGTTGGAAATGTCTATGTATGTATTAAATCATGTCTAGGAACCTTGGAGATTTCTCTGCACCAATTTTGCTACTCCTCCTATTGTGTGAATCTGCATAATCTGCCACAAAGGGTCACTAAGGGGGTCATTCTAAGTTTGGCGGGCGGCACCTCCAAATGACCGCTCCGGGGTCAAAAGACCGCGGGGGCCATTCAGACTTTCCCGCTGGGCCGGCGGGCGCCCGCCAAGGGAGCGCCCGCCGGCCCAGCGGGAAAGGCCCTGCAACACTGAAGCCGGCTCCGAATGGAGCCGGCGGTGTTGCAGGGGTGCGACAGGTGCAGTTGCACCCGTCGCGATTTTCACTGTCTGCTAGGCAGACAGTGAAAATCATGCAGGGGCCCTGTTAGGGGGCCCCTGCACTTCCCATGCCAGTGGCATGGGCAGTGCAGGGGCCCCCAGGGGCCCCACGACACCCGTTCCCGCCATCCTGTTCCTGGCGGTAAAAACCACCAGGAACAGGCTGACGGGAAGGGGGTCGGAATCTCCATGGCGGCGCTGCTTGCAGCGCCGCCATGGAGGTTCAGCCCAGCCTGGGGAAATCCGGCGGGCAACCGCCGGATCCCCTTTTCTGACCGCGGCTTTACCGCCGCGGTCAGAATGGACAGGAAAGCACCGCCAGCCTGTTGGCAGTGCTTTCCGTCGGTCACGGCCCTGGCGGTTTTTACCGCCAGGGTCGGAATGACCCCCTAAGTGTCTCACTGCATGCATAGTACCATATAGTAACATTGAGGCGTGAGTTTGCCCTTGTAGGGCTACCATAGTGTCAGTACAAATGACACTGTTGTGGTGCAATGAGGTGGTGGGTTCCACTAACAATAGTACACAGCCTCTAATATGGACAACACAATACATATTTTGCATGGTCAAACTGCCACTCCAGATTTAATTTGACAATCACTAGGTCCCTGAGCAACAACCCATGATATTATTGTCCACAACCACACACCAATGCAACCAATCAACAAAACAGGAACACACACAATACCAGAAGCATGTCTGAGTCACCACTCCACCTAAAAATAACATCTGCCATGGCACATACAAAAACACTAATATGCATGACCGACACATGTTCTCCCAATCCTTTGCAGCCGACCAAGATAACAGCAACCAGCCATGGGTGATGACTCCTTTTGGCAACACGACGATGGTGGAAGAGCAGGCATACAATGAAGGGCACAAAAGAACATGGAATGTGGTGGAGAGGACATTTGGGCTCATGAAGTCAAGTTTCAGATTCCTGTCCCAGACAGAAGGAAGCCTGTTGAATGCACCACCCCTAGTATGCAAGATTATTCTTGTATCTGCAATCTTGTATAACATATGTATTCAGACTATTGTCCCCTGGGGTGAACTTTTAGATGTCCACAATGAGGAGGAGGATGACAATGTTGCAGTACAGGTGGAGGGGGAACAACAAAACACTGCTGCTGGATTTCGCAGATGACAACAAATTGTACAGTACTTCTACACCTAGACACTGTTCAACTAATATCACCTAGTACATATCACCATTAAATCCCTTTGCACCAGATTGTCCATGGTGTACTCATTCTTTACTACATATGCAGGAGAAAAACACATCAGTTACAAAGATTCTTGGAACATAGGTTGTGATGTAAGAGGGTCTAGCGCCTCCATGCCACACATCAGTGTCACACAACTCACGCTCATGTGGCTCTCAAAGGCCTAGATCCACGCACCAGAAAAACTAAGTGGCCTTGTTTAAGTAGTCATAGTGCAAAATCCTACCCCTTTCACCACATCATGGCTATGCCAGGCAAGATGTATGCAAGGGGGGGAGCATACATACGGTAGGGGCTGTTTCCAAATGATGTATTTGAAAGCAAGGAAATAAACAGTGCCAAAACTCAGACTGATAGCTGTAACACCTGCACACATATGAAAACATACCTCTCATTGACACTCACATGCGTGACCAAGAGAAAGTGATCTACTGGGACCAATACCCTAAAATGTCTAGGTCTTTTACATTCCAATTCATTTTGGGATGTGTATGTAAGTATAGCAATGTCCAAACACATCACAGACCCACCCTAAATTGTATGAGTGAAGAGAGAGACACATCTGTTGCATGTGGCAAATTAAAAATTCATAGCTGAGATGATTTCACACACTAACACGATACACTCATGGTGACAGTGACATAGGTTGTGGAATGCAGATGTGAGTGCATGCTCATGTACACCAAAGGATGTGGAAGAACAGCAGAGAGACTCCCTCAGACACTTGGAGATACAGCATGGGGAAGTCACTTGAACACTACACAAGTGCTGTGGAAACTATCACATAGTCAGTATCCAGACACTTGCTTCTAACCCATACTTGCCATAAGTCAGCTTGCATGGATATCGGTTCAATACATATTTTTAAGGCTCTGTAAGTTGGTTGTAGACCACAACACTACCAGTCACATTTTTTCATTTTACAGTCATAGTGTGTGGCTTTGTGTCTGACAGTAAGCCACACATATAATTAGATTCTGTTCTCATTGACATACATTTAGATGAATTGATGGATCACACTAAAAGTTGATATGGTACATATGAATATGGAGATTTATTTACAGGTGCAAGTGTATATTCCAGTGTAATACAATGTCGAGTTCACAGAGCCCATGCGAGATCCTGAGCCATTTGTTGTCATTCAGAGTCCAAGGGTGAGGGACATGTCATGAGACATGGGCAGGAGAAGTGTGCATCAGTGAGGAGGTGTCCAAATTGACAACAGGTAGGAATTGTGATAATGAGAGTTTATAGCAGATAAATCAAAAGTGGTTCAGTGAAGAGGGCACATAGCCAGCTGTCACAACTGGCATGATGTTAAGCCCAGAATTAAGGAGATACACTCCATGTGGCACAGACTAGTGCTATTGGGTAGTTTTCTGTGTGAATGTTGTTCCTTCCACATCTTCCTCCTCTGATGTGTGTGGGGCCTCCTCTGCCATGGGAGGTACTGTTGTTGAAGTTGAGGGGGCCACACACACATCAGGAGATAGAGATGTGGAGTCAAAGTCCCAGAAGCTGCCATTTGGGGAACACAAAAGGCATCACTGCAGCAAGGAGAAACTGCTGATTTCTCAACACCGCAGCAACATCACAGTGGTAGGCAGCCATGTTTTCCCTGAGGGAAGCCACTTCCCGCTGTATGGACTCCAGAGTATTCTATTTAGCTCCGAGCATGTTGTCTATCATACTGCTGCCACTTTGGGAGGGCAATTGTTGAAGCCTCTGCCTCATGACAGCAACTATGTCAGCCAGGAGCTTCTGGAGTCCATGTAGCATGGAGTGGGTGCCTCTGATGGCAGCTGATTTGTCCTTATTTGGAATAAGGCACCTCTGTACTCCCTGTAGGCTGCCTGTCATGGTCTCCATCCCCACCTGCACCTGCTTTGCCAGCTACCACTGGACTTCTACCACTGTCCTCTGAAAGGTAATGTCTCGCTCCTCGGAGTTCAGGGCTGTGGCAGGCCTGTGTTGGGGCTTTGAGTTGGTAGCTGGGTGGTTCATGTGGAGACCTCGCAATGCTGTGTGTCCTCCCTGTGACTGGAGGTGGTATCTGGAGGGAACCTAGGACATCCTAGAGAGTCTCTTCATTGATGGTCAGCAGCTGGTCATACATGTCATCTGTGAAATCTAGGACAGGCAGGTCGGCAGGAGGTAAGGCATCATCCTCTGCAGTAAGATAGTGAAATGTCAATCTTTGACTGTCCTGGCTGTTGACATGCCTCATCATTTACTTGCTACTGGAGGCTCAGTAACATGTTACAGACCCCTCGTTGTAATTGTAAATTATATGTTGCATTGTGCATCACAAATGGGACAACCTTTCAAGGTATTTTTTGCATTGATCACACACCACCATCTTTCTTGCAGGCCCCTTTCCCCTGCCAGTGACACCATGGTAGCACTTCCTTTATCTTCCTATTCACCATGGTGGACATTCCCACAATAGTGTAATGTGTGCTGTCACTCTTTTAGTGCTTTAATACATTGGCATTATAAATGATGGCACAAATGCAGCAAAGCACAGGTAGGTCCATTGCATACAATGGTTTTGTTACTTTGTTATTTACATTTAGTAGGACTCACACATGTGGTAATTGGATGGGAGAGTGCAACTATTATAGATTGTCTGCCCAATTAGTTCACGCCTCCCTACATTTGGGATATTTCTTTGCACACAGCATATCTGCCACATGCATATGTTGGTGTAGGGATGTAGAATGTGGATCAATGCATGCCTTTGTTGATGTGGCACAAGGGGAATGGGCAGCTTGGATCCACATGGGCAACTATTTGTATGATGGTACTGTTGCATTACGGGCTAGTGACATTGTGCCGGTAGTGCATAATTGATGCCACTTGTGCCAGTTATTATTCATGTACATGTCCCTTTATGCAGGACACCAACCATTCACACAACACAGACAACCTTGTTACATGGTGACATTGAAGCTACTTGTACAGCACCACAAATGATGGTCACAGACATTCACCATGTGTTGTATGAGTTCACTTTTGTGCCCATTCCCAAATGGCACATGGAGGTGAGTGAGAGTTGTTGTTGGGCCTCCCTGTGCTGGTTGCATTCCAAGTTGTGTTCCATAGGTTTGCACACGTAGGCCCTGTTTTTTTCTCAAGTGGTACAGCTCGGTGAAACAGCAATATTAGTTGCACGGCTCTGCCCCATATTTAAAATACAGGGATGCACCATGTTTACTGGGATACGGCACACCCCTGCGTTTCCCCCAGCACCTTTGCAGATTTGTTCTCCCTGCACCAATACCGGCATCCTTGCACCATGGTGAAGGGGGTAGATCGTTTATATGCAGGAAGATGTCCCTTTCTGCACATAAACAATCTATTATGGCAAGGAGGCATTTTTATGTGTGCTGCAGGATGAGAAGGGCAATGACATGAGAAGGATAGAAAGCATTTTGTCTTGTTGCGCCATCCTGACACCACCTCTGGAGTGGTGTTCACTTCAGTCACAGTCTCTGGTGAACATGTTGTCTTGGATCTGACACAACAACAATATGGAATGGGTGTTGCTGTGGCACAGCCACAGCCACACTAATTGCATTCCCTTACATGCAATGTTCTTCATATTTACAAGGTGGTGTACAAGGTGGTGTAAAACCACAGTAAGTGTATATGTCAGAGTACACTGAGTTGCCAGAGTGTCACTAAAAGTGAGGCTTGAGTGGCGATGGGGCATTTTGATTCTGGCGCTATGTGTCCTGACGCAACTCTTCAGCATGCATTGAATGTGTCCTATGTGCCTCCCCTTCTGCCATTTGAGAGAGTCCCCCCCCAACTTACCCCACATTTGTGGTAGTTCTTGATAGTCTGTCCTGTCCTGCAATTCCAGTGACCAGCTCCTCCAGGTTGACCGCTGCCACCATCTCATCCAGCTCATCCAGGTCTGCCTGGGGTGCAGGACTTCAACCTCCAGTCTGCAGTGCTGCCCATCGGTTCCTTGACAGTTTCTCCTTAGTTCTGTGCTTGCAAACATCCTGCCAGCGCTTCTTGCAATTGGCGACAGTCCTCTTCACCTCTGCCACGCTGTTGACTTTATCTACTATTGCCTGCTATATAGCCTATTTTGTACCTATTTGCAATTTGGAGGTGATGAAGAGCTGGTGTTGGTGCTCCGTCACCTCTCTGACCAAGATGTCATGCTCCTCCTCACCAAAGCGACATTTCTGCTTCCTCTTCTCCTTCTCCTGGGACTTTTCTGGACCCTCCTGGCTGGTACTTGCCTGATTGGGATGTCCCTGGGGTCTCTTCTGGCCTGTATTCTCCATCTTGTCTTCCCATATATTTTGTTTTCTTGCTTGCACATTTTTTGTTACTTTAATGCTGTTAAATATGGTGCTAACCTGTTTTGCATTAAAAAAAGTGCTGCAAAACGTTCTAACACCACTTTTGCAGCATTAGCGTAAATTTTTCTTACAGTATGTTGATGGCTCTAAGGAATGGTTATCGTTGAAAATGACGCTAACCATCCCTTAGAGCCATCTTGCGACATTTTATAAATATGGCGCACACATGGCGCTAGGGGATGGAGTTAGGTTGCGGTAATTTTTTTGACATACAACTGCGCTAGAGCAGTTGTGTGTCATTTTGTTAAATATGGTCCTAAGTACATCATTGTCTTCGACTCAATTTTCTATTCTATGGAGTATAACTCAACCTAGAATATTAAGTACCAAGTCCAATAGAGATATCGGTTTATAGCATCTAGGATATTTTTTGTTGCCTTTTTTAAAAATGGGAACCATACAATCTGATTGCCAAGAGGCAGGTATATACCCTCACAGGCACCGGCATTAAGGAGGTTGGTAATGATGGAAGCCCACAGATGGATATTCTCTTTGTACAAGTCCATTGGCACCCCATCTGATTTTAGAGCTATCCTAAAGGGACTTTCTCAAATTCACCACAACCCCCTCTTCAAGGGAGAAACTTATTTCCAATGGTAAATTAGGGACATAGTCGCTCCCAGCCTCCCTTAAATTATTCTCATAGGAATACATATTCTAAAAATGGTTGAGCCCGCAATCCACTGGAATATTGTATCTTAGACCTTCTGAGGGTGCTACATATGGGCTTGCTGGGATTACAGTGCTCCAAAAACCTAAAGTGTTTTTATGTTTACAAGCCTGTAGGAGGCTTGTGCCAGGTCCAGTTATCCCTTATTAGTAGATTAGCAGTGTTCCAGCAGTTTAGGCTGAACTAGGAGACACGCGAAGCTCCTACTATACCACTTATGTCACATAGCACTATATCACAAGAAACACAATACCCAGAGTTACTAAAAATAAAGGTACTTTATTTTAGTGACAATATGCCAAAAGTATCTCAGAGGATATACTCCCTTAGGAGGTAAGTAGAATACACAAAATATACACACAAACCAAAATCAGGTAAGTAAACAGTTAGAAAAGTAGTGCAAACACTGTAGAATACAATAGGATGCAATAGGAGACAATAGGCCTTGGGGCAACACAAACCATATACTCCAAAAGTGGAATGTGAACCACGAATGGACCCCAGGTCTAGTGTAGTGTGTAGAGGGTCGCTGGGAGTGTAGGAAAACACTAAGGGTGTCCAATATACCCCACCCCAAGGCCCTGAAAAGTGGGAGTAAAGTTACCCTACTACCCCAGAAAGACAGTAAAGTCGAGATAGAGGATTCTGCAAAAGCAACAACTGACTGCAAAGCACTGAGGACAGATTCCTGGACCTGAGGACCTGCAAAGGAAGGGGACTAAGTCCAAGAGTCACGCAAGTGTCTGGGGGGAGGGCAGGAGTCCACTAAACCCCGAATGAAGGTGCAAAAGGGCTGCCTCCGGATGGAAGAAGATTCTGCAACAACGGTTGCCCCACGGCGTGCTGGAGGATGCAGAGTTGTTTCCATGCAGAAAGACCGCAAACAACCTTGCTAGCTGCAAGAGTCGCGGTTGAAGTTAATGGGTGCTGTCCAGGCCCAGGAAGGACCAGGAGGTCGCCTATGAGGTCACCCCTTGGAGGAGGAGACAGAGGGGGCGCTCAGCAATGGAGAGAGCCCATGCAGAAGCACTTGAACAGGCATTCAAGAAATCTGAGCAAAGTAGTCATCTCAACACAACAAAAGAGGGTCCCACGAAGCCGGTGGTCAAGTAAGCGAGTTGAGCAATGCAGGACAGAGTGCTGGGGACCTGGGCTATGCTGTGCACAAAGGAATCCTTGCAAGAGTGCACAGAAGCCCTCGCAGCTGCAGATAATCCAGTACACAGGATTACTGTCTGGCGTGAGGAGGCAAGGACTTACCTCCACCAAATTTGGACAGGAGGGCCACTGGACTGTCGGAGTCACTTGGATCCAGCTCCTGTGTTCCAGGGTCCACGCTCTTCAAGATGAGAGGGGACCCAGAGAACCGGTGGTGCAGACGTTTGGTGTCTGCATTAGCAGGGGGAAGATTCCATCGACCCACAGGAGATTTCTTCTTGGCTTCCAGTTCAGGGTGAAGGCAGACAGCCCTCAGAGCATGCACTGCCAGGAAACAGTTGAGAAAGCCGGCAGGATTAGGTGCTACAATGTTGCTGGTAGTCTTCTTGCTACTTTGTTGTGGTTTTGCAGGTGTCCTGGAGCAGTCAGCGGTCCATCCTTGGCAGAAGTTGAAGAGGGAGATGCAGAGGAAATATGGTGAACTCTTGCATTTGTTTTCTGACAAGAAACCCACAGGAGAGCTCCTAAGTAGCCCTCAGAAGAGGTTTGGCTACCTAACCAGGTTAAAGCCTATCAGGAGGGGTCTCTGACGTCACCTGCTGGCACTGGCCACTCAGGGGATCCATTGTGCCCTCACACCTCTGCATTCAAGACGGCAGAGGTCTGGGACACGCTGGAGGAGCTCTGGGCACCAGCCCTGTGGTGGTGATGGACAGGGGAGTGGTCACTCCCCTTTCCTTTGTCCAGTTTTGCGCCAGAGCAGGGGCTGGGGGATCCCTGGACCGGTGTAGACTGGTTTATGCAAGGAGGGCACCATCTGTGCCCTTTAAAGCATTCCCAGAGGTCAGGAGAGGCTACTCCGCTCAGGCCCTTAACACCTATTTCCAAAGGGAGAGGGTGTAATACCCTTTCTCAGAGGAAATCCTTTGTTCTGCCTTCCTGGGACTGGGATGCTTAGACCCCAGGAGGACAGAAACCTGTTTGAGTGTTGGCAGCAGCGGTAGCTGCAGAGAAAACCCCAGGGAGCTAGTTTGGCAGTACCTGGGGTCCATGCTGGAGCCCAGGGGATGCATGGAATTGGCACCCCAATATCAAATTTGGAAAGGGGGACAATTCCATGATTTTAGACATGTTACATGGTCATATTTGGAGTTACCATTGTGAAGCTACATATAGGTATTGAGCTATATGTAGTGCACACGTGTAATGGTGCCCCCGAACTCACAAAGTCCGGGGAAATTGCCTTGAACAATGTGGGGCCCCTTGGCTACTGTCAGGGTACCCTCACACTTAGTAACTTTGCACCTAACCTTCACCAAGTAAGGATTAGACATATAGGTGACTTATAAGTTACTTAAGTGCAGTGTAAAATGGCTGTGCAATAACGTGGATGTTATTTCACTCAGGCTGCAGTGGCAGTCCTGTGTAAGAATTGTCTGAGCTCCCTATGGGTGGCAAAATAAATGCTGCAGCCCATAGGGATCTCCTGGAACCCCAATACCCTGGGTACTTCTGTACCATATACTAGGGAATTATAAGGGTGTTCCAGAGTGCTAATCAGAATTGGTGAAAATGGTTACTAGCCTGCAGTGACAATTTTAAAAGCAGAGAGAGCATAAACACTGAGGTCCTGGTTAGCAGATCCTCAGTGATACAGCTAGGCACCACACAGGGAACACATATAGGCCACAAACTATGAGAACTGGGGTCCTGGCTAGCAGGATCCTAGTGACACAGGCAAAAACAAACTGACACACAAGTGAAAATGGGGGGTAACATGCTAGGCAAGATGGTACTTTCCTACAAAGCCTGTTTCAAATTTTCCCAGGTCTCTTTCTTGATCTCCCACGTCCTCATTTTGATAGCTTGTGTATAGTCTTGCATAGCCACCACCACTAGCAATTTATCTTTAGCTTCCTTTCTAAGAGCTGTGCAAAGCTTCTTTTTCATAGCTCTGCATGTGCTGTCAAACCTCCCAGATGTGAACTGTTTACGGATTTCCCAGAGTGGATAATCAGGTCCCTTACTGAGCTATTCAAAGTGTCAAACGCAATTAAAATATCAGGGGCCAAAAAACAATCTGCCAATAAAGTATCCATAATTGGACTGCAATTAGACCTATTATGAAAGACAAGAGGGAGGGGGGTATGTGCCTTTCACCAGCTAACTCTAAGCGCTTTGTCTTTAGCAACTAAGGGCCGTATTTATACTTTTTGGTGCAAAACTGCACTAAGGCAGTTTTGCCCCAAAATGATTTGCACCGACTTGCACCATTTTTTAGCACCAGCTGGGCACCATATTTATGGAATGGTGCAAGCCGGTGCAAAGGGTAGGCTAGCTTAAAAAAAAAAGACTTTAGGCAGTTTTGAGTCAAAATAAATGATTAGCATCATTTTTTTACGCTAAGGGGCATATTTATACTCTGTTTGCACTGAATTAGCGTCATTTTTTTTTAACGCTAATTCAGTGCAAAACGAACTCCATATTTATACTTTGGTGCTAGACCCGTCTAGCACCAAATTTATGGAGTTAAAGTCATTTTTTGGAAGTGGAAACCTACCTTGCCTTAATGAGATGCAAGGTAGGCGTTCCCGTGCAAAAAATGACTCTATGGCCTTAACACCATATTTATACTCCCATGTAAAAATGGTGCAAGGGAGGGAGGAGGGGTCAAAAAATGGGGCAAAGCTTGCTTTGCCCCATTTTTTAAGACCTGGGTCAGGGCAGGTGTTAGGGGACCTGTGGCCCTATTTCCATGGTGGAACACCATGGAATAAGCCCAGAGGTGCCCTCCCTAGGCCCTAGGGGCACCCCCACCCAAACTAGAGGGACTGCGAGGATGGGGGACCCCATCCCAGGTAAGTACAGGTAAGTGCATTTTATTTTTGAAAGTGCCATAGGGGGCCCTGAAATGGGCCCCCATACATGGCAAATGGTGCAATGGCCATGCCCAGGGGACCCCTGTCCTCTGTGCTGGCCACTGGGGTGGTGGGCATGACTCCTGCCTTTCCTATGGCAGGAGTCATGTGGCATGGTAGGTTTAGCACCATAAAATGACGCTAATCTGGTTAGAGTCATTTTTTTTACTCTAACCTGCCTAAAGCCATTTTTTGGTGCTAAACCCTCTTCTTCTATGCTGCCAGCCCCACCGACTAAAGTCATTTTTTTAAACTCTAGCCTACCCTTTGCACCGGCTTGCACCATTCCATAAATATGGTGCCCGGCTGGTGCACAGAAATGGTGCAAGCCGGTGCTAAACTTTTTGGTGCAAAACTGAGTTAGTGCAGTTTTGCAGCAAAAAGTATAAATAAGGGCCAATATTTTGTAAGTTTGCGCCACTTTTGTGTCATAAAATGACTTTAATGCGGTGCAAAAAAAGTTTAAATCAGGGCCTTGGTGCTAGATGGGTCTAGCACCAAAGTATAAATATGGAGTTAGTTTTGCACCGAATTAGAGAAAAAAAAATGACACTAATTCGCTGCAAACAGAGTATAAATATGCCGCAGAGTATAAATATGCCCCTAAATATGGCGTTAAGGCCATAGAGTCATTTTTTGCACGGGAATGCCTACCTTGCATCTCATTAAGGCAAAGTAGGTCTCCACTTTCAAAAAATGACTTTAACTCCATAAATTTGGTGCTAGAGGGGTCTAGCACCAAAGTATAAATATGGAGTTAGTTTTGCACCGAATTAGAGTAAAAAAAAATGACACTAATTCGGTGCAAACAGAGTATAAATATGCCCCTAAACCCTTTGGCCCAGCAATCCTACTTAAATAAATATGGGCTGAAATCTCCATGGCCATACATAAGGGGTTATGTTCACTACGCTCATTCTCCATTGCACAATCAATCAATTAATCAAGGCACTGTTTGTGGGTGTGCTGCTCAATCAAAGAGCCAGGTCTTGAGGTCCTTCCTGAACTGCTTCAGTGATGCAGTGTGCCTGAGCTTGAGAGGTACTGAGTTCCATGTCTGGGCTGCTAGGTAGGAGAAGGATCTTCTTCCTGCTATACTTTTCCAGATCATGGGAACCGCTGCAAGGGCGAGCTGGGAGTAACAGAGGCATCTGTTGGGTACGTGGAAGGTGAGGCAGTGGTTAAGGTATGCCGGTCCTATGTTGTGCAGTACCTTGTAGGTGTGGATCAGGAGTTTCTATGTCATGCGCTTGTTGACTGGGAGCAGGTGTAGGTCTCTGAGGTGGGAGGAGATGCGGCAGTGTCAGGGATGTCCAGGATGAGTCAGGCTGCTGCATTCTGGACTCTTTGTAGTCTTGATTGAAATTGATTGGTGATGCTGGCATAGATTATGTTGACGTAGTCCAGTTTGCTAGTGATGAGCGTGTGGGTGACTGTCTTCCTCGTGTCAGGCAGAATCCATTTGAATGTTGCGTTTTGTACCCCATGTATGTTCCTCCATTGCTTGGTACAGGCTAATACAAATAAAGTTAGTGATTTGTAGTTTAACATATGCATTATAGAACTCTAAATCACAATTATACAGTTATATATCATGTATAATGCATGATTAAACACCATATAAAACCTCCAAAAGCCTAGGTAGTGTTGTAGTAATATTAGATTAAGAGAACATTTGAGATTGATAGAAACGCAGGCAGCCACTCTTTAGAATGAGGAATATTTAGTTTAAGGGGTGACAATGCAGTTTAGATTAGTAGCATATTCTAAATTCAACACTCACCTTATCTGTTTGATTGGGTGATTCTGTGCCTGAAGGAGAGGAAATTGTTAGGAGAAGCATTGTAACTTTCTCTAAACTATGTCTCAATGAGGCCTAGTATGTGACACTTGATATTGTATGAGAGTTGTCTAATGTGTTATTTAGGGTTGAACGAGCATTGATGAAGCTTCTCTTTACAAATGAGCTGGGAGCATATGGTTATTTGGAATTAGTATCTGCACTGAAATTCCTTAGCATAGGGATTGAAAGCTAATGGTGTAGTGGGAGAGGAGACTCCATTTATAACACTGTGTTTAAATGCAGTACATTTACCACACTTACATGTTCCCTACCAATTTTCTTTGCATGCCTGTTGAAAATGGTCTCTCTGAAGGGTCACCCCAAAACATTTTGCCTTCCTCCTCTTCTTTTTCTCACCTCATTTTTGCTGGCTTTAGGGTCTGGACACTTTACCACTGCTAACCAGTGCTAAATTGCATGTGATCCCTCCCTAAAAACATGGTAACATTGGCTCATACCCAACTGACATATTTAATTTACTTGTAAGTCCCTAGTAAGGTGCATTACATGTGCCCAAGACCTGTAAATTGAATGCCGCTAACGGGCCTGCAGCACTGATTGTCCCACCCACATAAGTACCCCCTTAACCATGTCTCAGGCCTGCCAGTGCAAGGCCTGTATGCGCAGTTTCAATGCCAGTTCATCTTGGCATTTAAAAGTACTTGCCAAACCTTAAACTCCCCTTTTTCTACGTATAAGTAACCCCTGACCCCACCAAATCAGACACTTCTGGACCTGAATTTGCAACCTGTCAAGAGGATCTGCCTGGCTGCCCAAAGGAGTCACATGGACTGCTTTGCTGAGAAGGACTGCTACCCTGCTGTTGCCCTGCTGCCCTCTTACCTTCCTGAGAAGTGCTCTCCAAGGGCTTGTACTGAGCTTGCCTCCTGTTGTTGAAGTCTCAGGGCTACCAAAGACTTCCCCTGCCAGCACCTGGACTCTCTGCTGAGACTCCTGCCCTGCCAAGTGGTGCCCTATCCAGTTCCTAGGGCCTTGACAGATGAAGCTGGCAGACGAAGATTGAAAACCCACACACTGACCACCGTGCAGGAAGATTTCCAACACAACCTCCGAGACACGGCTGAAGAAACGCAACGCCACTGGTTTTGTGGCTGAAATTGACTCACCACCTCCAGTGCGGCTGGAAGATCAACGCACGTGGCTGGAGAAAGGACGTGCCACATTGCTAATGGAGGCTGGTAACATCTCAACCCACACAGCGCCGTTTTGGCCATGTGGCAGGATTTTCAACGCAAAACTTGCTGGGAGCGAAAAAACAACGCCATGCCTGCCCAGACCCGAGTACTGCCCGGATCGACGCATTGCTCTCCTGCAGAGAGGAAAAACAATGTACACCGACCCGACCGGAAAAGGAGAAACAACACACAGGGGGTGATTCTAACCCTGGCGGTCGGTGATAAAGCGGCGGCCAACCCGCCAACAGGCTGGCGGTCCAAAAAATGGAATTCTGACCCTGGCGGGAACCACCAACACAGCCCGCCACATTAACACTCCGACCGCCACGGCGGGACAAACAAACAGCGCAGCGGTCACCGCCAACAGGCAGGCGGCAGACAATGTACCGCCCACACCATCACGACCCACCAATCCGCCACCTTTTCCGGGACGGGAGCACCGCCGATAAAAACACAGCGGAAACAGACTACGAATGTGAAAACGCTCACCTCTACGCACTCCACGAGCACGGAGGACAGCATGGAACCCGAATTGAACATCATACCTGCTCTTGTCTACCTGCTCATCTACCACGAGTACGAACTCCGGCGCAGACGTCAACGGTGAGTACTGCACCTACGACACACGGGAGGGGGGAGGACGAAAGGTTACGGGCACACACATATGCGACCCCCCCCAATATGTACACACCAATGCAGAGCAACAAGTCACAGTGACACCACCCAAACCCCCGTAAAAAATGCAATGACATTTTCAAATTGTTAATAAATATTTATGTCCAAAATAGCCTCCGATAAGTATTGGTCAACTAGCTAAAATATTTACATTTAAAAAGTCCATATACACAGCAGTGGACAACTGAAGAAATCAGTCCTGCACATTTTACGTATTAACGATTTGTCCGTGGGCCAAAGTGTAGCAACACAAGGGCAAAGCCCACACACAAGACCTGAGTCCTTTGGAGAGAACACTGCAGGGGCATCTGATGACAAAACTACAGGCACCTCAGGGGGAAGGGAAGGGGGGGCACCTCAGCCACATGAGTCCACGACGCCAGATCCACGAAGGGCCCACCATGCCCACTGCCATATCCTGGGGAGTGCAAAGCCACAGTCTTTCAATGTCTCTACAGTGGTTGGATTACCCACTGCCATATCCTGGGGAGTGCAAAGCCACAGTCTCTCAATGTCTCTACAGTGGTTGGATTACCCACTGCCATATCCTGGGGAGTGCAAAGCCACAGTCTCTCAATGTCTCTACAGTGGGTGGATTACCCACTGCCATATCCTGGGGAGTGCAAAGCCACAGTCCATCAGGTGGAGGAATTGCTCCACTGGTCAAGGAGGATGCATGATGGCCACAGTGAACCGTGAACTGTGTTTGCAGGAAGGGCCCAGCGGAGCGGTGCTTGAGATGAAGGGCCCAGCGGAGCGGCGCTTGAGACGGCGGTGCCCAGCGGAGCGGTGCTTGAGACGGCGGTGCCCAGCGGAGCGGTGCTTGACAGGAAGGGCCCAGCGGAGCGGTGCTTGAGATGAAGGGCCCAGCGGAGCGGCGCTTGAGACGGCGGTGCCCAGCGGAGCGGTGCTTGAGACGGCGGTGCCCAGCGGAGCGGTGCTTGAGACGGCGGTGCCCAGCGGAGCGGTGCTTGGTATGAAGGGCCCAGCGGAGCGGTGCTTGAGACGGCGGTGCCCAGCAGAGCGGTGCTTGAGACGGCGGTGCCCAGCGGAGCGGTGCTTGAGATGAAGGGCCCAGCGGAGCGGTGCTTGAGACGGCGGTGCCCAGCGGAGCGGTGCTTGACAGGAAGGGCCCAGCGGAGCGGTGCTTGAGATGAAGGGCCCAGCGTAGCGGCGCTTGAGACGGCGGGGCCCTGTTCAGCGGTGCTCTTCTGCACGGCGGGGCCCTGTTCAGCGGTGCCTGTCTTCACGGCGGGGCCCTGTTCAGCGGTGCTCTCATCCACGGCAGGGCCCTGTTCAGCAGTGCTCTTCTGCACGGCGGGGCCCTGTTCAGCGGTGCTCTTCCAGTAAGTCTAGGGAGCCAGACCTGGGCTGGACACCCTGCTCACTCGCCCTCCGACCGTGCAGTGGCAGGCCCCTTCGGGGACGGAGTCCTGGTCCCTTTGCTGTCGTCCCTTGCAGGCGGGATGGGGCTTGCGGGGCCCTCCTGCTCCGCGCTCCTGCTGGCTGACCTCTCCGCCCTGCTGCCCTTTCGCTCCTTAGATGGGGCTCTCGGACCCTTGCCTCCCCTGGCTGTTGTGGTAGGTGAAGTGGCCGTTGTTAGCTCCTTGGGGGCAGCCGTCTCAGTCCTCTCACGGCGGCCCTTCAGTTTACGTGTTCTCTTGCCTGGGGGTGGGCTGGATGTCCCCTTGCTGCTCAGTCAAGTGTCACTGCCGCCAAAGGGTGGACTCCAGAAGCCATGCACCACTTGGACACTCGAAGCTGGGCTGGTGGTGGCTGAGGTGATCTTGGGACTCTTAACCGATGGAGGGGGTGGGTCAGGGGAGGGAAAGAGGTTAAGATTAGAGAGGTAATATTTCTTAGGACCAAGGTAAAGGGTAGGAGTAGTGGTGATGGAAGTGGAGGAAGAGGATGTGGTTGTAGGAGAGTCAGGTGTGCTGTCTTTGGGTGCAGGTGACTGAGACGTAGGCTGTCGTGAGGTGGTTGGCTGTTGTTTGGGTGTCTGCCTGCGTTTATGTGTCTTGGAAGAGGGGGTAACAGACACAGTGGGAGAGGACACAGGGGACGTGTAGATGGCAGTGGGGGTGGTGACTGCACGTGTGAGGACTGTAGTGGAGGGTGTGCTGGTGATGGAAGCACTGGCTGATGGTGGTGTGCATGCAGGTGTGAGTGTAGACGTCACAGGGAGGGAGGAGGGAGACGAGGAGGAGGGGGACACAGAGGTGGTAGTGACTGTTGGTATGTCTGCATCTGGGTGTTCATGGGTGAATGCTTGTGTGTTCTGTGGTGCTTGTGTCTGGATGAGCTGGCCTTGGGTGTTGAGGTGTGTGCAGGCTGGTCTGATGGTGTGGATGGGATAGGCTGAGGAACAGGAGACAGAGAAAGGGTGGAGGCAGTTAGAAGAGGGAGACTGGAGACAGGGACAATGGCTGCCGTCAGTGCTGAGGCCAGAGCAGTGAACGATCGTTGATGGGCAGCCTGACCCGAATGAATGCCCTCCAGGTAGGCATTGCTCCGATGCACCTCCCTTTCCACCCCCTGGATGGCATTCAAAAGGGTAGTCTGCCCAACAATGAGCGTCCTCACGAGGTCAATGAGCTCCGCACTGAGGGCAGCAGGGGTAACTGGGGCAGGGGCTGAGGTGCCTGGGGCGAAGGAGACGCGCGCCTTCCTGGGCGAGCGGGCACGGAGCGAAGGCTGAGGGGCTGCTGGGAGGGCGGAGCTGGAGCGCTGAGTGGCGGCTGTACCTGTTGAGGCGGGGGGCCCGGATGTTGCCGCCACCGCTAGGGAGCTCCCAAGCGAGGACGTGTCCCTGTCGCTGGTGTCTTCACCGGTCCCCGTTGTGGTGCTCCCCTCGCCCTCCGGATCACTGGTGCCCTCGGTGTCTGTTCCAGTGCCCACCGGGGCCTTGTGACTTGCAGCTCCCTCGTGCTCCGACGCCAATTCTCCTCCGCCTGATGATGCTAATGCACAAGAAGACAAAGAATAAGGGTGGGGGGAGAAATAAAACAAAGTTGAGTGCATGCCTTGTCAATACCGTTGGCGGAGAGGACAGACACAGGTGCCTCATGCACTAAGCTGCGAAATTGGGGTACACTACTCAGTACTTCTGACTAGGCCAACAGGTCTAGGGACAACAGACGCGCACATGGGTGATGCAGGACCATGGATAGCTGTACTTGGCACCCTACAGAGGTGGGGGGCGGGGGCACAGGGCCATGTCTAAGGGAGGGGACTACACTACAGAAAGCGCCCTGGCCTACTGTCACCCACAGCCCTCCTCCCCCACCCAGACGCCTCAACTGCGCGTAAGGATAGCAGAATGTGCCGATACTCACCCCCTTGTGTCTGCTGTGACGTCCTCAAGCGCCCATCCAAATCAGGGTAGGCCACCGCCAGGATCCGGGACATCAGGGGGGTCAGGGTACGACTGGCACCCCTCCTAGGTGGGGAGGCCATCCCCAGCAGTGACTCGGCGGTCTTTCGGGTTCCGCGGCGGATGTCCTCCCACCTCTTGCGGCAGTGGGTGCCCCGTCTGGTGTAGACCCACAGGGCCCGGACTTCCTTGGCGATGGCACGCCAAATGTCGATTTTCTGATGGGCGCTCACCTGTTTGACATGTACAGGGTGGGAAAGAGGAAACGTGATTTTTCTGCATGTTTGGAGTACATGCCCCCCCCTCCCCAACCTTGCCATGTGGCCCATTCTCTCATCTGTCGTGCGTTGCACTCCTCATTTTCTCCCCACCCCACCAACTTACATCCACCCCACTCCACACAGGCATAACCCATTCAATGTGCATTCAGTGTACTCACCTGTTGGTCTGGAGGACCGTAGAGTAGCGCATACTGGGGGAGGACCCCATCCACAAGTTTCTCCAACTCTTCAGACGTGAAGGCAGGGGCCCTTTCCCCAGTTGCAGCAGCCATTGTCACTTCCAGACCGAGTTCACAGCAGCACTTGCAGTATAGGTCCTCTCCTGTGGATGATCAGGTCTCGAGTGATTAAGCAGATAGAAAATGGCGGTCACGCCCGCGGCGGCGCGTACTGCGGCGGTGCGTACTGCGGCGGTGCGTACCGCGACCGCCGGCGCACATCGTCATTGGCTCATGAATCCCATAGGGTTCAATGTTAACCAATGCGGCTTCGTACAGCGGTCTTCCACATCCTACCGCCACGGTGTGCCACGCCAGCGCATTGACCTCACATCCCATTGTCCCACTTCACAGGTCAGGCAGCCGCCATTTCAAGGGCCCACATGGCTTAATTTCAACTGCGTCACACAGGCCTAGGCCTTGCATTGGCACACATCCAAACATAGCAATCCATACCTTTTCGTGTACTGTGCAAGCTGTGGCGAACGTACCTGTGAGTTGATTGACTCAGTGCTCCATGTTGTCCTTCCTAGGCACCGTCCGCTGGGACTTGCGATGAGAATGAGGAATCCTCGCGTGTACCGGCCGCTGGTGGACCTGTCGACAATGGAAGAACGCCATATTATACTACGATACCGACTTGACCGTGCCACTATCCATGAACTGTGTGCCCAGCCCTGATGTCCCCCATCCGCCATCCCACAGGAATTCCCCCTCTAGTGCAGGTTCTGTCAGTCCTCCATTTTTTGGCTAGTGGCTCATTCCAGACAACAGTGGCCATGTCATCAGGAATGTCTCAGCCTATGTTTTCAAAGATTTTGTCCAGAGTGTTGTCTGCCCTGATGAAACTCATGAGGAGCTACATCATTTTCCCAGAGGAGGATGATTTGCCTACAGTGAAGGGTGATTTCTATGCCCTTGGACATATCCCCAACATCATTGGTGCCATTGATGGGACCCATGTGGCTTTAGTACCCCCAAATGACGATGAGCAGGTGTACAGAAACAGGAAAAATTACCATTCTATGAATGTCCAGGTGGTCTGTTTGGCAGACCAGTACATCTCCCATGTTAATGCCATGTTCCCAGGGTCAGTGCATGACGCGTATATCATGCGTAATAGCAGTGTCCCATATGTGATGGAACAGCTACAGAGACAGCGTGTGTGGCTAATAGGTGACTCTGGTTACCCCAACCTGCCGTAGCTACTGACCCCAGTGAGGAATCCCAGGACCAGGGCTGAGGAACGGTACAATGAGGCCCATGGGCGTACTAGGAGGGTCATAGAAAGGACATTCGGCCTCCTGAAGGCCAGGTTTAGGTGCCTGCATATGACAGGTGGATCCCTAATGTACTCACCAAAGAAGGTGTGCCATATCATCGTTGCCTGCTGTATGCTTCACAACCTGGCTTTGCGACGCCAGGTGCCTTTCCTGCAGGAGGATGGTCCAGATGGTGGTGTTGTAGAAGCCGTGGAGCCTGTGGAGAGTGAAGAGGAGGAAGACGACGGGGAGAACACAGACAACAGGGAAACTGTTATACAACAGTATTTTCAGTAGCACACAGGTAAGATTCACCCACGCCATTTCCCATTTACTTAGAGCCTCCTGCATCTCTACTTTCTGTATTTCCCCCCAGCTCTTTTAAACAAACTTTTTTATTTTCCCTTCCCTTCTCAGTGCTTTATGAGTCAGAGCCTGACTTCTGCTTGGTTTGCCCATGAACTACAGCGTATTGACATTGGTATGTTGTCATCACTAATTGACATCACATATATTGAACTGTTATGTGTAATACATTTGATGAGAATACAGCATGACTCCAAACTGTTTTCTGTGCAATAATTGTTTTATTTTTTGTGCTTAGATATTGGTACATGATAGTAAAACGGTGATGGGTGGGGGGTGGAGTAATGTCCATGGCAGAGTCCAGTTCTCAGTCTGACAGGTGCATTGTCCATATGCCTGTGGAAGGATGGAGCAGGGGCTGTTTAAGGTTGGACATGGTGGCAATGTGGGACAGTGGGATGTCTTCAGGGGGTATCTCATGCTGGCGGGGGTCTTGGCATCCTACTCTGTCTTTTTTTTGGATCTCAGGCTCCTCTTGCGGGGTGGTTGTTCCTCAGCAGGAGGTGGGGTTCTGGTGGCCTGTCGTTGTGTGGCGGCCTCCTGTCCATTAGCGCCGGCGGAGGTGGTAGGCTGTTCCTGGCTAGTGACAAGGGCCCTGTGTGGTGCCACATGGTCCCGCAACGTGTCTTCTATCCTGTTGAGGGCCTGGACTATGGTCCCCATGGCGGTAGCGATGTTCCTGAGTTCATTGCTGAACCCCATGTAGCGTTCCTCCTGCTGTGCCTGGATCTCGGTGAACCTGGCCAGTTCCGTCGCCATCGTCTCTTGGGAGTGGTGGTATGCTCCCATGATGGTGGTGAGGGCCTCTTGGAGAGTGGGTTCCCTGGGCCTCTCCTCCCCCCCTGTCGAACGGCAGCCCTCCGAGTTGCCCTGTTTCCCCCGGCCTCTGTCCCCTGGACGGTGTGCCCACTACCACTGCCCCCAGGTCCCTGTTGTTGTTGGGGTGGTGGGTTAGCCTGGGTGCCCTGTAGTGGCAGACACACCACTGATTGACCTGTCCTAGAGACAGAGGCATGGGCCCGCTGGGTGGGAGCTGTGCTGTTGTTCCCAGAGGGGGTTGGGTCTGCTGTGGCCTGTGTCTGTGTGTGGGGTACCCACTGCCCAGAGGTCCCCGATGGTCCGGGCTGGTCATCAGGTTCCAGGTCGACAGAGCTGCTGTCATCACTGGGGGCCTGTTCTGGGGGTGGGATGGACATTTCTGGACCCTCCTGACCGGTGTGTTGGCGTTCGGGGCCTGCATGGGGTGAGAGAGTATGGTTATTGTTTCTGTGTGTGCAATAGCCTGCGATTTATGGGTTCCCTTATCCCCCAGTGCAGGCATTCCCTTGGGGGAGGTGTTGTGAGGGTGGTTTGTGGGGGGGGGATGGATATGTGCAGTGGTCATGCTTAGGTGATGGGTGTCCATTGTTTGTGGTGGCATGCAGGGGTTGGTGTTGGGTTGGGTGGGTTGTGCTGGGGAGACATTCTCAGGGAGGATGTGTGCTGGGGGGTTGGGGTGAGGGTAGGGGTGTGGGTTGGCATGCTGGTGGGGTAGGGTGGATGAAGTATTTGAGATTCGACTTACCAGAGTCCATTCCTCCGGGTACTCCAGTGAGGCCGTCAGAATGCAGGATGTTCATGACCTCTTGCTCCCATGCTGTGAATTCGGGTGGGGTGGGTGGGGGTCCGCTGCCAGTCTTCTGCACTGCGATGTTGTGTCGCGACACCATCGAGCGCACCTTCCCCCTTAGGTCGTTCCAGCGTTTGCGGATGTCGTCCCTATTTCTGGGATGCTGTCCCACCGCGTTGACCCTGTCCACGATCCGCTGCCATAGCTCCGCCTTCCTTGCTATAGTGGTGTGCTGCACCTGTGAGCCGAAGAGCTGGGGTTCAACTCTTATGATTTCCTCCACCATGACCCGGAGTTCTTGGTCCGAAAACCGTGGGTGCCTTTGGGGTGCCATGGGGTGGTGTGGATGAGGTGTGGGGTGGTGTATGTGGTGATGAGTGTGTTGGTGTGTGGTGCTTTGTGCTTCTATGTGGTGTGTGTGATGTTGTAGTGTGCCTCTGTGTGTATAGCTCTATATTCTCTGATGTGTCTCTCTCTCTTTCGTCTCTGATCTTTGGTTGTAGGGGTTTGTGGGTGATGTGGGTGTGTATTTTATATTGTAATGGGTGTGTGGGAGTGGTGTGTGTATGTGTTTCAGGTGTGTGTCTTTCACATTGTCCAATGGGGTAGTGTTTTGTAAAGGTGTGTGTATTTTGACCGCGGCGGTGTGTACCGCCAATGGACTACCGTGTTTGAAAGACCGCCGCGTGGATTTGTGGGTCGTAATGGCATGGGCGTATTTCTGTTGCCGTGGCGGTGGAGGTTTGGTCATCTCCAGTTTACCACTGGCCGCTGTTGTGGCGGACTGCAGTGGAGGTCGGGTTTTTGGAGGTTTGGCAGTTGTGGGTCAGAATGTCCGTAGCGGCTAGCCGCGGCCGCGGCGGTATTGTGGCGGGCTTCTGACCGGCGGTAAGCGGCTTTTACCGCCGAGGTCAGAATGACCCCCACAGTCTCATTTGCAGGTCCACGCATCGCTTATCTTTTTCGATGCACCGTGTGTCTTATTTTGACACTACCCAGGTACTTTTCAATGCTAACAGTGTTTTACCTGTTTACAAAAGGATTTAAGACTCTTTTGATTTTAAAATTAATATCTTGACTTATGTATGTCGGATTTTTGTCGTTTTGGTCTTGTTTTGTTTAGATAAATATTTTCTATTTTTCCGAACCTGTGTTGTGTCATTTTGTAGTGTTTTCATTAAGTTACACTGTGTATTGGTACAAATACTTTAAACCTAGAACTCTGAAGTTAAGCTTGCCTGCTTGTGCCAAGCTACCAAGGGGGTGAGCGGGGTTAGCTGAGGGTGATTCTCCTTTACCCTGACTAGAGTAAGGGTCCTTGCTTGGACAGGGGGTAACCTCACTGCCAACCAAAGACCCAATTTCTAACACGCCCCAATCAGGGAAGTTCATCAACGTATTGATTGTCTCCCCTGGCTTTAGGCTGATGGGGGGTTGTGTTGGAAATGGCCCTTTTTGCAGGGTCATCCCTAGACCTTTTGCCTCCTTCCGCCTAGTTTTTCTGACCTGTTTTGTTGGTTTTAGAACTCTGGGCACTTTACCACTGCTAACCAGTGCTAAAGTGCATATGCTCTCTGTGTAAATTGTATTGTTGATTGGTTTATCCATGATTGGCATATTTCATTTACTAGTAAGTCCCTAGTAAAGTGCACTAGAGGTTCCCTGGGCCTGTGGATCAAATGCTACTAGTGGGCCTGCATCACTGGTTTTGCCACCCCATGAGTAGCCCTGTAAACATGTCTCAGACCTACCACTGCAGTGCCTGCCTGTGCAGTCTTGCACTGCCAATTCAACTTGGCAAGTGTACCCACTTGCCAGGCCTAAACCTTCCCTTTTTATACATGTAGGGCACCCCTAAGGTAGGCCATAGGTAGCCCCTGGGCTGGGAGCAGTGTGTGTTCAATGTAGGACATATACTAATGTGTTTTATATGTCCTAACAGTGAAATACTGCCAAATTCGGTTTTCACTGTGCAGGGCCTATCTGTCTTATAGGTTAACATGGGGGCTGCCTTTAAATATTATTAAAGTGCAGATTCCCTTTGGGAGCAGATAGAAATGTGGAGTTTAGGGTTTCTGAACTCACAATTAAAAAATACATCTTTTGGTAAAGGTTGTTTTTAGATTGGGTGTTTGAAAATGCCAATTTTAGAAAGTAGGCATTTTTCTTACTTAAACCATTCTGTGACTCTGCTTGTTTGTGTACTACCTGCCTGGGTCAGTTTGACAGTTGGGCTGGTTGCACCTTACACTAGACAGTGAGACAAAGGGAGCTGGGGTGTAGCCTGCATATCCTGATGAGCCATCCATGCTAGAATGGAGGGAGAAGTGGTCACTTACCCCTGCATGGGCTGTGCCTGCCCCCTCACAATGCAGTATCCTACCACATGGTGTGTGTCTGGGGCTTGGCCTGGACAAGGCAGGATCTTACAAACAAGGAAGACTTTCCTTTGAAGTTTGCCTACTTCAAAGGCAGAAAGGGGTATAAGTAGTGTACCCAAAACCCTTGAAAGTTAGATCACTTCTGGAAATTTACGACGCAGCTTCTGCAGCGCAGTTAATAAACAAAACTGGGCCGGCTTTGAGGCATAAATTGACGTTCTACCTGCATCACAGCTGGGAGATCAATGCAATGTGGCTGAAGAAATGGCACGCAACACCAGCTTAAGGAGGCTGATAATGATGCAAACCCCACGCAGCTCAGTTCTCTAACACGTGTGACCAGATTTTCCACACATCATCCCTGGGATCCGAGGTGCCTTGTCCAGAAATCGACACATCGCTCTCTTTCACAGCGCTCTCTTTCAAGGGAGAAAAATGAATCATCTACGACCCAACGGGAGAAGGAAATGACACAAGGCTTACTTGCAAGTAAGGAATCGACGCACCGCTGACTTTTCCGATGCACGGTCGCCCATGCAGCTTTATTTTTTATGCTAACCAGGTACTCTGTGTAACAACAGCATTCTCACTGTTTTCTAAGGATTAAGACTCTTAGGGGGTTATTCTAACTTTGGAGGAGTGTTAATCCGTCCCAAAAGTGACGGTAAAGTGACGGATATACCACCAGCCGTATTACGAGTTCCATAGGATATAATGGACTCGTAATACGGCTGGTGGTAAATCCGTCACTTTTCCGTCACTTTTGGGACGGATTAACACCTCCTCCAAAGTTAGAATAACCCCCTTATTCTTTTGAAAATTCATATCTTGACTTGTGTAAGTTGTATTTTTGTTGTTTTGGTCTTGTTTTGTTTAGCTTAATATTACCTATTTTTCTAGACTGGTGTGATATCCATTTCGTAGTGTTTTCACTGTATTACTGTGTGTGTTGGTACAAATACCTTACACATTGCTTCTGAAGTTAAGCCTGTCTGCTCGAGCCAAGCTACCAGGGGGATGAGGGTGGGTTAACTAAGGGTGATTCTCCTTTTCCCTGACTAGAGTGAGAGTCCTTACTTGGACAGGGGGTAACCTGACTGCCAAACAAAGACCCCATTTCTAACAGTGTAGGTTATTTATGACACAAAACAGGTACTTCTTGTAAACAAGAGACAACTGTTGATTTCTAAGATTTAACACTCATTTTAAACCTGCAAAAGTGATATCTTAACTTGTGCTTACTGGATCGTTACTGCTTTGAACTTAATTTAACCAGATAAATATCTTATATTTTTCCAAACCTGTGTGGCATATTTTTGTGGTGTTCTCACTGTGTTACTGTATTATTTATTGCACAAATACTTTACACATTGCCTTCTAAGTTAAGCCTGACTGCTCAGTGCCAAGCTACGAGAGGGAGGTCACAGGATAATTTGGATTGTGTGAGACTTACTCTGACTAGGATTATGGTCCCTATTTGGACAAGGGTGTATACCTCTGCCAACTGGAGAGACCCAATTTCTAGCACTGGTGGCCCCTATTATGCAGATAAGTATTTTTACTTTTACCTTTAAGTAAAACGGGCTGGGTTTAAACAAAAAATAAGATTGCTTTATTTAAAAGCAATCACAGACCTGGTGGTCTGCTGAGCCCAGCAGGCCACCATCCCTGTGATTGTAGCCATTCACAATGGGTCAAAATTTTAACCTACCTCATGAATATTAATGAGGTAGTTCAATTTGTCAGCCATTGGGAATTGCTAAATGAAACTCCTGGAGTTTCAAACATTCAAATAGCAATTACCTAATTGTGATTCACAGAAAATCACAATTAGGTAATCGTTATCCAGATAAATGATACTTCTGACCCTAAGTCTGAATGTAAACTTTTGACCGAGGCCTCCCACTTACTCTAGCTGAACAGGGCTCCATCATCGTTGGCCTAAAACGATGACTTTGCCTCGGTTGAGGTGCAACCAGATATCCCGAGTGGCACTTTTAGTTTCTAAGCGCTAAAAACAATAATTCTTTAAAAATTCATATCTCTGGTTCCCTTTATCTGATTTTATTCCTTTTGGGGTCATTTTAAAGATGAAAATATTTCCTGTTTATAAATAAGTGTTCCATTTTTTAACTATTCCCTGTGTTTTATTTTATTACTGTTTTGTGATACTTGAATGCTTTACACAGTTTAGAGGTCATTACAAGTTTGGCGGTACCATGACCGCCATGTTGGCGGTGGCAGTTGTACCGCCAATAGGCAGGCGAAGAGGACCGCCAAATTATGACCATGGCATTAGTCACACAGAATACAGCCAATCCGCTGCTGCACCGCCAGTGTGGTCAGGCTGCCACGGATGACAGTAGACATCAGCGGGCCGGCGGAGACCATGTTCCAGATGGACAGATTACAAGGCTACACAATGGCAAGGTTTCTGCCACGGTCGCACCACCACGGAAAGCCTGGTGGGAACCAGCTCTATAAAAGGAGACACTCACCTTCAGAAAAACATACCAGTCTAGAGCTGCCATGGAACCTGAGCTACACGTCTTCCAGCTGCTCCTGCTCGCTCAACGACTTCAAAACCAGCATCAATGATGATGACAGCAACCGTGGTTACACACACTTACCTGTCACTGTTGCACAATGTCAATGTATCTATGCACACACAGCATAAACATCCTGAATGGGTGGAGATGGTGACACATGCACTCCCACTGACATGCACACTCACACACAGCCACATACACACGTGCACATACATAGTACACACACTACGGCCAAACCCCATATACACAGCAAAGCACATTCAAACACAATAACACTACCAATGACACAATTACACCACAACTGCAACACCTCAAAACAAACACTAATGCATCCACAATGCTCACCTCCACTTGACAAATCATACATACAACACAACGTGACAACACCAGAGAACCACCACACACAACCACACATCCATTCAACGAGGCATACTTCACCACCCCACGAACATACTTCACAGTAGATCTGATATACCAATCACCACACACTCACGCAGCGTACAACCACACAAGGGTGCACACCACTCCAAATAACACATATCAACACAATCACAACACACAATACCAACACAGATCCATGTCCCCAACTCACACATGCCCATCACACAATACACAGTCATCACTGCGGGAAAAATGCAATACACACACCCACACATACTGCCCAGACACAACTGGTAGCACAACCACCACACACACAAAACTAGCTCACACACAAACAAAAGAAGCCAAGACCAATGCAATCCTAAGAAAATAAAGGCAGGATAAAGATGTAACCTTCGAATCAACAACTGGTTGGGCCAAATGTATGTTATTAAAATAATACATTATGCCACTTTGTAAATGTGGCGTGAGGATTTTGGCTTTACCATAAAAAAATGACGCTAATGTAATGCAAGGGGCCGAAGAGGCTTATAAATATGCCCCAGAACTATGTACAAACATGAAGGCTATAGGCCAGTCCAAACATAAATGTGCATCATGCACATATGGCACTTCCAAGTACTCCAACTTGACTCCTGACTGCTATATAACCGCCACAGGTAGGGGCATCAAGGGGGCAGCCAGGCACCTCAGGGATTAGGAGAAGGGGCAGAGAGGGGATTTGGGCTTAGGTTTGGTAGGGGGATCTTTGGGCTTGGGCTTGGGAGGGGGGCTTAGGCTGAGGCTTAGGGGAGGGCTGGGAACTCTTGGGAGGGGTTGACTTCTTGGCAGAGGAGGGGAATGGCCACTTGCAGGGGGGCAGGGGAGGACTTGGACGTGGAAGGGCTGGACTTGGGGAGGGACACAGATCATTTGGGGTTCACACGGGGTGGGAGACGAGTAGGGAAAAGGCACAACTTTGAGAGGAAAAATGTCTTTGACACAAGGGGACTGTCATGGCAAAAGGGTTTGGAGGGAGAGGCAGTGGTTGTAAGAGGTGTTTTGGTGGATGACTTGGGTACATGTGTTTGTGAGGTATGCTCGTGTGTTCTGGGTGTCTGAAGGGTGGGTGAGTGTGGCCGTTTATGTGTCTAGGGAGAAGGGGGGTGGAGGTGCTGGGAGATGCCATAGTGGATGGGTGACTGACTGTTGGTGTGGAAACTGCAGGCATAGTAGATGTGCTGCATGTAGGCATATCTGTGGTTGTGGTGTCTGTGGATGTGGCGACTGGGGTGGATGTTTGAGGGTCTGCTATTGTGCTGACTGTGGATAGAATAGGAATTGTGGCTGGATGATGCCATGGTGGATGGGTGACTGTCTATTGGGGTGGTGATTGCAGACATGGTGGATGTGCTGCATGTAGGTGTGTCTATGGTTGTGGTATCTGTGGATGTGGTGACTGGGGTAGATGTCTGAAGGTCTGCTATTGTGCTGACTGTGGGTAGAACAGGAGTTGTGGCTGGATCAGTGAACATTGGTGGTGTGTCGGCAGGTGTGCCCGGTGTTGTGTCTGTGACGGTGGGGGTTGTGGGGGAGTCAGTGCAGGTAGTGACAGTTGGTGTGTCTGCAGGTGGGTGTTGTTTATGTGCATGCTGGTGGTGGGTCTTGTGGAGCTTGTGTTTGTCAGCGGTACCCTTGTTGAGGTGGATGCATGCTTTTCTGTCTGTGTGCTTTGGCTAGGATGGGGAAGAAGGATTGGGAAAAGGAAGGTGGAGGGGAATGGAAGACAAAGGGTGACTGGCTGCCATCAGTGTGGAGGCCAGAGTCTGAGAGGATCTCTGTAGGCCAGCCAGTGCACCATGGATGCCCTCCAGAAATGCATTGCTCTGTTGGACTTGAGTTGCCAGTCCCTGGATGGCATTCACAATGGTCAACTGTCCGACAGAGATAAACCTCAGGAGGTCAAAAGCCTCCTCAATGACGGCAGCAAGGCTGTCAGGGACAGGGGCAGAGGTGCCTGCAGCAAAGGAGACTCCCACCCTTCTTGGTGAGGGGGCACAGACAACTGGGTGGGGAGCTAAAGGAAGGGTATTGGTAGTAAAGAGGGTGGTAGACAAAGATGGTACGAGGGTGGTCCCGCCACCACAAGGAAGTGGTTCTGAGGATGATGATCCTGTCTTCCCCATGTCACACCCCTCATCCTCTGGGCCACCTGGTCCCTCACTGTCAGTGGTAGCAGCACTTAGGGTCATGGGGCCAGCAGCATCCCCACTCACCTGTTCCCCATCTCCTTCACCTACCAATGCTGATGCACACAAATACATAGAGAGAGGGAGGGAGAGATAAAGAGGGAGAGAGAGGTCATACCATACTAATAGTAGTCCTCAGTACACATCAGTCACAGCAAGTAGGCACACATACCAATCCTCTCTTCTCACACAGCTTCAAAATATGCCATCTGCATGCATCTACACCCTCACATGTTCACATGCCCGATGCAACATCATACACAACACCAATCACACACGGCTAGGGCATTGGACTCACCCGCTCCTCTGGTGCCCCATAAAGCTGTCCATACAGGGGTAGGGCCTCCTCCACTAGCTTCTCCAGCTCTTTCATGGTGAAGGCAGGGGCCCTATCACCTGCAGGACATAGAATCAATGCTCCCAAAGGCAGTACACAGCAGCTCACGTAGTGGAGGTCTTGCTGGCAACAGTGTCAGGAGTCAAGTGAGCAATACAGCAGAAAATGGTGGTCACGGCAGCCACGTTCTGGACCATCATTGCCGGTGGTCATGCCCATTGGCCCCAGTCTTTCAAAACAGCAATATTAGCCAATAGCAAGTTGCACTAGATTCATCAGAGTAGCATCTGCAACAGTTGGTTACACAGGTCCTGTGTTCTTGTACCATGGGAAAATGGAGTCATGTCTCAGAACAATCCACAGGATGACTCAGTGGCAGTGGGTTTGGTACTGGCATATGCTCCAGCTGGAAGTCTGGGTGGACGTCCGCATTTGCAGGGGTGTTCTGCAGCTACAGACGGAGAGCTGTCTGAGGCATGTGGTTCCCCTGGCAGAGCCTCCATTCCACTAGCTGCTGCAGTTGTAGGTGAGGCAGATGTTATGTTGCTAGTGGAAGGGGCCTGATGATGTGTTGAGGAACCAATGAGGGTGGTCGTGATGTCCCTCAGCACCCCTGCAATGGCAGACATGGTGACATTATGTGCCTGTCACTGCTGCATGACTTCCTGGTGGTATTCCCTCTGCAGCCTTTGATTCTCCCCCAACATGGCGAATATTTGGCACATCTTGCCCTGGGAACTTTGGTATGCTCCCAGTACTTGGGAGATGGTTTCATGGTCAGTGGATTCCCTTTGATGTCCCATCCTCTGGCCCACGACATCCCTCCCATGCACACTATGCCCAGGTGCCTGTGCTCCTGGCACAGTTTGCCCACTCCCAGTGGTAGCAGGACCTTCATTGTTAGGGATGTCAAGGTTCAATTCAGGTCCCTGTACTGTGGGGCACACAATGGATTGAACAGGCCTTAGGACATAGGTTGGGGGACAAATGGTTGCTTGTGAGGTGGTTGCACCTGGGGTGGGGGCTGTTGATGTGGGCATGGTGAGGCATGGAGTCGTTGACTGACCAGGTGTCCCAGATGGGCCAGGTTTTTCATCAATGTCCAGACATCCAGGCATGTTGTCCTCACTGGGGCCTTCATCCTGAGGGGGACTGGCAGTCTCAGGTATCCTCTCTATGGTGGCAATGGCAGATTTACCTGTGGCGAGAGTAAGATGCAGAGTACAGTTTGTAATATGAGTTTGGTTACCTCTTTGTGAGACACAGACAGTGGCTTTACATGATTCTTTGCAATGACATTGACCGGTGCTGCACACTATACCTTTGTTGTACATACTACTATGTGACTTGATTACCATACTCCATGTTGTGAGCTGTCATACAAGTTCGGTAAGATTGCACTGCAGATGTGTTCTGTTTTAGTCTGATAATTGACATGACTGTTCACGTCTTTTACCTAGTGAATAGTCAGGCTTGCTAGATGTCACACATTAAAGCTGAACAATGCACAATTGTGCCCTAGTGGGAACACAGTATGTGAGTATGCAAGGGTAATAGTCCTCTAGATGATGTGCATTGACTCAGCCATCTTACTTTCCAATCCAGGTCAGTCTATCTCTGGCTCGGGATATGTGATCTGTGGCCATTAGGAATTGTCACTCGGCTGTAGCTGGATATTGTTTTGTTTGCTATTGTGAGTGTGCCATTGCGTTGCTGTCATTGCCATGTACTGGTCTTCACTAAGACAGGCTTGCAAAATAATGGGTTACTGCATTCTGGGCTTCTTTATGTCATTGTTAGAAATGGGGTCCTGCTCGCCCCCTGGGTAGCTTTGCATGAGGAGAAAGGCTTAACCCAGAAGCAATGTGTAAAGTATGTGTACAAACGTACACAGTGATACAGTGGAAAAAGTACAAAATGAACACCTCAACAGTATAGGGAAATATATAATATTTATCTAAATCAAAAAAGACCAAAATGACAAAAATCCAACAAACACAGGTCAAGATACGAATTTTCAAAAGAACAAGAGTCCTACTCCATACAAAAAAAAGAAACATCGATTTTACACAAAGTTCCTGGTTTGCATCAAAAATAAAGTTGCAAGGGCAAGCGTGCATTGGAAAAGTCAGCAATGCTTCGATTCCTTACTTGCAAGTGAGGCCGTGTATCATTTCTTCTCCGGTCTGGGAGGTAATATGTTGCTTTCAACCTCGCAAGAGAGTGATGCTTTGACAGAGCACCTCGGATCCGCTCGGTTCATGATGACTTTGACGCCTAGCGACAATGTGTGAGAAATCCGGTTGCAGGGTGTTAGAAATCCATGCAGCATGGGTTTGCTTTATTATCAGCAGCTGCAAGCGGGTGATGGTCATTTCTCCAGCTGCGATATGTTGATCTCCCAGCCGCGATGCAGGTGGAGCGTTGATTCTAGACACGAAGTGGGTGGTGCGTCAAAACGTTCCCCACTCAGTGTTCTGCATGTGGATTTCAGTACTTGTTCTGCCAACTTCACATTTCAGGGGCCCAGTGACTGGATGGGGAACCACTTGGCAGGGCAGGAGTCTCCGCAGAGAGTCTAGGTGCTGGCAGGGGAAGTCTTTGATGGGCCTGAGACTTCAGAACGGGGGGCAAGATCAGTCCAGGCCCTTGGAGAGTCTTCTCAAGCAGGAATGCACAACAAAGTCCAGTCTTTGTCCTCTTTCACAGACAGAAGCAGCAACTGCAGGATAGCCCAACAAAGCACAGTCACAGACAGGGCAGAACTTCTCCTCAGCTCTTCAACTCTTCTCCTTGGCAGAGGTTCCTGTTGAATCCAGAAGTGATCTAAAGTCTGTGGTTTTGGGTCCAATTCTTATACCCCTTTCGGCCTTTGAAGTTGCCCAACTTCAAAGAAAAGGCTCTGTTGTTTACAGGCTCCTGCCTTGCACAGGCCGGGCCCTAGACACACACCAGGGGTCAGAGACAGCATTGTGTGAGGGCAAGCATGGCCGATTCAGGTATAAGTGATCACTCCTCCCTCTACTCTAGCCCAGATGGCTCATCAGGATATGCAGGCTACACCCCAGCTCCCTTTCTATCACTGTCTAGAGGAGATTCACAAACAGCCCAACTGTCAGTCTGACCCAGAAAGGGAATCCACAAACAGGCAGAGTCACAGAATGGGTTAATCAAGAAAATGGCTACTTTCTAAAAGGGGCACTTTCAAACTAACAATCTAAAAACCAACTTCACTAATAGAAGTATTTTTAAATTGTGAGTTCAGAGACCCCAAACTCCACATCACTATCTGCTTTCAATGGAAAACTGCACTTTAAGAATATTTAAAGGCAACCCCCACGTTAACTTATGAGAGACATAGGCCTTGCAACAGTGAAAACTGAATTTGGCAGTATTTCACTGTTAAGACATATCAAATACATCAATACATGTAGCACCTTTAACATACACTGCACCTTGCCCAGGATAATAAATATTTATGTCCAAAATAGCCTCCGATAAGTATTGGTCAACTAGCTAAAATATTTACATTTAAAAAGTCCATATACACAGCAGTGGACAACTGAAGAAATCAGTCCTGCACATTTTACGTATTAACGATTTGTCCGTGGGCCAAAGTGTAGCAACACAAGGGCAAAGCCCACACACAAGACCTGAGTCCTTTGGCGAGAACACTGCAGGGGCATCTGATGACAAAACTACAGGCACCTCAGGGGGAAGGGAAGGGGGGGCACCTCAGCCACATGAGTCCACGACGCCAGATCCACGAAGGGCCCACCATGCCCACTGCCATATCCTGGGGAGTGCAAAGCCACAGTCTTTCAATGTCTCTACAGTGGTTGGATTACCCACTGCCATATCCTGGGGAGTGCAAAGCCACAGTCTCTCAATGTCTCTACAGTGGTTGGATTACCCACTGCCATATCCTGGGGAGTGCAAAGCCACAGTCTCTCAATGTCTCTACAGTGGGTGGATTACCCACTGCCATATCCTGGGGAGTGCAAAGCCACAGTCCATCAGGTGGAGGAATTGCTCCACTGGTCAAGGAGGATGCATGATGGCCACAGTGAACCGTGAACTGTGTTTGCAGGAAGGGCCCAGCGGAGCGGTGCTTGAGATGAAGGGCCCAGCGGAGCGGCGCTTGAGACGGCGGTGCCCAGCGGAGCGGTGCTTGAGACGGCGGTGCCCAGCGGAGCGGTGCTTGACAGGAAGGGCCCAGCGGAGCGGTGCTTGAGATGAAGGGCCCAGCGGAGCGGCGCTTGAGACGGCGGTGCCCAGCGGAGCGGTGCTTGAGACGGCGGTGCCCAGCGGAGCGGTGCTTGAGACGGCGGTGCCCAGCGGAGCGGTGCTTGGTATGAAGGGCCCAGCGGAGCGGTGCTTGAGACGGCGGTGCCCAGCAGAGCGGTGCTTGAGACGGCGGTGCCCAGCGGAGCGGTGCTTGAGATGAAGGGCCCAGCGGAGCGGTGCTTGAGACGGCGGTGCCCAGCGGAGCGGTGCTTGACAGGAAGGGCCCAGCGGAGCTGTGCTTGAGATGAAGGGCCCAGCGGAGCGGCGCTTGAGACGGCGGGGCCCTGTTCAGCGGTGCTCTTCTGCACGGCGGGGCCCTGTTCAGCGGTGCCTGTCTTCACGGCGGGGCCCTGTTCAGCGGTGCTCTCATCCACGGCGGGTCCCTGTTCAGCAGTGCTCTTCTGCACGGCGGGGCCCTGTTCAGCGGTGCTCTTCCAGTAAGTCTAGGGAGCCAGACCTGGGCTGGACACCCTGCTCACTCGCCCTCCGACCGTGCAGTGGCAGGCCCCTTCGGGGACGGAGTCCTGGTCCCTTTGCTGTCGTCCCTTGCAGGCGGGATGGGGCTTGCGGGGCCCTCCTGCTCCGCGCTCCTGCTGGCTGACCTCTCCGCCCTGCTGCCCTTTCGCTCCTTAGATGGGGCTCTCGGACCCTTGCCTCCCCTGGCTGTTGTGGTAGGTGAAGTGGCCGTTGTTAGCTCCTTGGGGGCAGCCGTCTCAGTCCTCTCACGGCGGCCCTTCAGTTTACGTGTTCTCTTGCCTGGGGGTGGGCTGGATGTCCCCTTGCTGCTCAGTCAAGTGTCACTGCCGCCAAAGGGTGGACTCCAGAAGCCATGCACCACTTGGACACTCGAAGCTGGGCTGGTGGTGGCTGAGGTGATCTTGGGACTCTTAACCGATGGAGGGGGTGGGTCAGGGGAGGGAAAGAGGTTAAGATTAGAGAGGTAATATTTCTTAGGACCAAGGTAAAGGGTAGGAGTAGTGGTGATGGAAGTGGAGGAAGAGGATGTGGTTGTAGGAGAGTCAGGTGTGCTGTCTTTGGGTGCAGGTGACTGAGACGTAGGCTGTCGTGAGGTGGTTGGCTGTTGTTTGGGTGTCTGCCTGCGTTTATGTGTCTTGGAAGAGGGGGTAACAGACACAGTGGGAGAGGACACAGGGGACGTGTAGATGGCAGTGGGGGTGGTGACTGCACGTGTGAGGACTGTAGTGGAGGGTGTGCTGGTGATGGAAGCACTGGCTGATGGTGGTGTGCATGCAGGTGTGAGTGTAGACGTCACAGGGAGGGAGGAGGGAGACGAGGAGGAGGGGGACACAGAGGTGGTAGTGACTGTTGGTATGTCTGCATCTGGGTGTTCATGGGTGAATGCTTGTGTGTTCTGTGGTGCTTGTGTCTGGATGAGCTGGCCTTGGGTGTTGAGGTGTGTGCAGGCTGGTCTGATGGTGTGGATGGGATAGGCTGAGGAACAGGAGACAGAGAAAGGGTGGAGGCAGTTAGAAGAGGGAGACTGGAGACAGGGACAATGGCTGCCGTCAGTGCTGAGGCCAGAGCAGTGAACGATCGTTGATGGGCAGCCTGACCCGAATGAATGCCCTCCAGGTAGGCATTGCTCCGATGCACCTCCCTTTCCACCCCCTGGATGGCATTCAAAAGGGTAGTCTGCCCAACAATGAGCGTCCTCACGAGGTCAATGAGCTCCGCACTGAGGGCAGCAGGGGTAACTGGGGCAGGGGCTGAGGTGCCTGGGGCGAAGGAGACGCGCGCCTTCCTGGGCGAGCGGGCACGGAGCGAAGGCTGAGGGGCTGCTGGGAGGGCGGAGCTGGAGCGCTGAGTGGCGGCTGTACCTGTTGAGGCGGGGGGCCCGGATGTTGCCGCCACCGCTAGGGAGCTCCCAAGCGAGGACGTGTCCGTGTCGCTGGTGTCTTCACCGGTCCCCGTTGTGGTGCTCCCCTCGCCCTCCGGATCACTGGTGCCCTCGGTGTCTGTTCCAGTGCCCACCGGGGCCTTGTGACTTGCAGCTCCCTCGTGCTCCGACGCCAATTCTCCTCCGCCTGATGATGCTAATGCACAAGAAGACAAAGAATAAGGGTGGGGGGAGAAATAAAACAAAGTTGAGTGCATGCCTTGTCAATACCGTTGGCGGAGAGGACAGACACAGGTGCCTCATGCACTAAGCTGCGAAATTGGGGTACACTACTCAGTACTTCTGACTAGGCCAACAGGTCTAGGGACAACAGACGCGCACATGGGTGATGCAGGACCATGGATAGCTGTACTTGGCACCCTACAGAGGTGGGGGGCGGGGGCACAGGGCCATGTCTAAGGGAGGGGACTACACTACAGAAAGCGCCCTGGCCTACTGTCACCCACAGCCCTCCTCCCCCACCCAGACGCCTCAACTGCGCGTAAGGATAGCAGAATGTGCCGATACTCACCCCCTTGTGTCTGCTGTGACGTCCTCAAGCGTCCATCCAAATCAGGGTAGGCCACCGCCAGGATCCGGGACATCAGGGGGGTCAGGGTACGACTGGCACCCCTCCTAGGTCGGGAGGCCATCCCCAGCAGTGACTCGGCGGTCTTTCGGGTTCCGCGGCGGATGTCCTCCCACCTCTTGCGGCAGTGGGTGCCCCGTCTGATGTAGACCCACAGGGCCCGGACTTCGTTGGCGATGGCACGCCAAATGTCGATTTTCTGATGGGCGCTCACCTGTTTGACATGTACAGGGTGGGAAAGAGGAAACGTGATTTTTCTGCATGTTTGGAGTACATGCCCCCCCCTCCCCAACCTTGCCATGTGGCCCATTCTCTCATCTGTCGTGCGTTGCACTCCTCATTTTCTCCCCACCCCACCAACTTACATCCACCCCACTCCACACAGGCATAACCCATTCAATGTGCATTCAGTGTACTCACCTGTTGGTCTGGAGGACCGTAGAGTAGCGCATACTGGGGGAGGACCCCATCCACAAGTTTCTCCAACTCTTCAGACGTGAAGGCAGGGGCCCTTTCCCCAGTTGCAGCAGCCATTGTCACTTCCAGACCGAGTTCACAGCAGCACTTGCAGTATAGGTCCTCTCCTGTGGATGATCAGGTCTCGAGTGATTAAGCAGATAGAAAATGGCGGTCACGCCCGCGGCGGCGCGTACTGCGGCGGTGCGTACTGCGGCGGTGCGTACCGCGACCGCCGGCGCACATCGTCATTGGCTCATGAATCCCATAGGGTTCAATGTTAACCAATGCGGCTTCGTACAGCGGTCTTCCACATCCTACCGCCACGGTGTGCCACGCCAGCGCATTGACCTCACATCCCATTGTCCCACTTCACAGGTCAGGCAGCCGCCATTTCAAGGGCCCACATGGCTTAATTTCAACTGCGTCACACAGGCCTAGGCCTTGCATTGGCACACATCCAAACATAGCAATCCATACCTTTTCGTGTACTGTGCAAGCTGTGGCGAACGTACCTGTGAGTTGATTGACTCAGTGCTCCATGTTGTCCTTCCTAGGCACCGTCCGCTGGGACTTGCGATGAGAATGAGGAATCCTCGCGTGTACCGGCCGCTGGTGGACCTGTCGACAATGGAAGAACGCCATATTATACTACGATACCGACTTGACCGTGCCACTATCCATGAACTGTGTGCCCAGCCCTGATGTCCCCCATCCGCCATCCCACAGGAATTCCCCCTCTAGTGCAGGTTCTGTCAGTCCTCCATTTTTTGGCTAGTGGCTCATTCCAGACAACAGTGGCCATGTCATCAGGAATGTCTCAGCCTATGTTTTCAAAGATTTTGTCCAGAGTGTTGTCTGCCCTGATGAAACTCATGAGGAGCTACATCATTTTCCCAGAGGAGGATGATTTGCCTACAGTGAAGGGTGATTTCTATGCCCTTGGACATATCCCCAACATCATTGGTGCCATTGATGGGACCCATGTGGCTTTAGTACCCCCAAATGACGATGAGCAGGTGTACAGAAACAGGAAAAATTACCATTCTATGAATGTCCAGGTGGTCTGTTTGGCAGACCAGTACATCTCCCATGTTAATGCCATGTTCCCAGGGTCAGTGCATGACGCGTATATCATGCGTAATAGCAGTGTCCCATATGTGATGGAACAGCTACAGAGACAGCGTGTGTGGCTAATAGGTGACTCTGGTTACCCCAACCTGCCGTAGCTACTGACCCCAGTGAGGAATCCCAGGACCAGGGCTGAGGAACGGTACAATGAGGCCCATGGGCGTACTAGGAGGGTCATAGAAAGGACATTCGGCCTCCTGAAGGCCAGGTTTAGGTGCCTGCATATGACAGGTGGATCCCTAATGTACTCACCAAAGAAGGTGTGCCATATCATCGTTGCCTGCTGTATGCTTCACAACCTGGCTTTGCGACGCCAGGTGCCTTTCCTGCAGGAGGATGGTCCAGATGGTGGTGTTGTAGAAGCCGTGGAGCCTGTGGAGAGTGAAGAGGAGGAAGACGACGGGGAGAACACAGACAACAGGGAAACTGTTATACAACAGTATTTTCAGTAGCACACAGGTAAGATTCACCCACGCCATTTCCCATTTACTTAGAGCCTCCTGCATCTCTACTTTCTGTATTTCCCCCCAGCTCTTTTAAACAAACTTTTTTATTTTCCCTTCCCTTCTCAGTGCTTTATGAGTCAGAGCCTGACTTCTGCTTGGTTTGCCCATGAACTACAGCGTATTGACATTGGTATGTTGTCATCACTAATTGACATCACATATATTGAACTGTTATGTGTAATACATTTGATGAGAATACAGCATGACTCCAAACTGTTTTCTGTGCAATAATTGTTTTATTTTTTGTGCTTAGATATTGGTACATGATAGTAAAACGGTGATGGGTGGGGGGTGGAGTAATGTCCATGGCAGAGTCCAGTTCTCAGTCTGACAGGTGCATTGTCCATATGCCTGTGGAAGGATGGAGCAGGGGCTGTTTAAGGTTGGACATGGTGGCAATGTGGGACAGTGGGATGTCTTCAGGGGGTATCTCATGCTGGCGGGGGTCTTGGCATCCTACTCTGTCTTTTTTTTGGATCTCAGGCTCCTCTTGCGGGGTGGTTGTTCCTCAGCAGGAGGTGGGGTTCTGGTGGCCTGTCGTTGTGTGGCGGCCTCCTGTCCATTAGCGCCGGCGGAGGTGGTAGGCTGTTCCTGGCTAGTGACAAGGGCCCTGTGTGGTGCCACATGGTCCCGCAACGTGTCTTCTATCCTGTTGAGGGCCTGGACTATGGTCCCCATGGCGGTAGCGATGTTCCTGAGTTCATTGCTGAACCCCATGTAGCGTTCCTCCTGCTGTGCCTGGATCTCGGTGAACCTGGCCAGTTCCGTCGCCATCGTCTCTTGGGAGTGGTGGTATGCTCCCATGATGGTGGTGAGGGCCTCTTGGAGAGTGGGTTCCCTGGGCCTCTCCTCCCCCCCTGTCGAACGGCAGCCCTCCGAGTTGCCCTGTTTCCCCCGGCCTCTGTCCCCTGGACGGTGTGCCCACTACCACTGCCCCCAGGTCCCTGTTGTTGTTGGGGTGGTGGGTTAGCCTGGGTGCCCTGTAGTGGCAGACACACCACTGATTGACCTGTCCTAGAGACAGAGGCATGGGCCCACTGGGTGGGAGCTGTGCTGTTGTTCCCAGAGGGGGTTGGGTCTGCTGTGGCCTGTGTCTGTGTGTGGGGTACCCACTGCCCAGAGGTCCCCGATGGTCCGGGCTGGTCATCAGGTTCCAGGTCGACAGAGCTGCTGTCATCACTGGGGGCCTGTTCTGGGGGTGGGATGGACATTTCTGGACCCTCCTGACCGGTGTGTTGGCGTTCGGGGCCTGCATGGGGTGAGAGAGTATGGTTATTGTTTCTGTGTGTGCAATAGCCTGCGATTTATGGGTTCCCTTATCCCCCAGTGCAGGCATTCCCTTGGGGGAGGTGTTGTGAGGGTGGTTTGTGGGGGGGGGATGGATATGTGCAGTGGTCATGCTTAGGTGATGGGTGTCCATTGTTTGTGGTGGCATGCAGGGGTTGGTGTTGGGTTGGGTGGGTTGTGCTGGGGAGACATTCTCAGGGAGGATGTGTGCTGGGGGGTTGGGGTGAGGGTAGGGGTGTGGGTTGGCATGCTGGTGGGGTAGGGTGGATGAAGTATTTGAGATTCGACTTACCAGAGTCCATTCCTCCGGGTACTCCAGTGAGGCCGTCAGAATGCAGGATGTTCATGACCTCTTGCTCCCATGCTGTGAATTCGGGTGGGGTGGGTGGGGGTCCGCTGCCAGTCTTCTGCACTGCGATGTTGTGTCGCGACACCATCGAGCGCACCTTCCCCCTTAGGTCGTTCCAGCGTTTGCGGATGTCGTCCCTATTTCTGGGATGCTGTCCCACCGCGTTGACCCTGTCCACGATCCGCTGCCATAGCTCCGCCTTCCTTGCTATAGTGGTGTGCTGCACCTGTGAGCCGAAGAGCTGGGGTTCAACTCTTATGATTTCCTCCACCATGACCCGGAGTTCTTGGTCCGAAAACCGTGGGTGCCTTTGGGGTGCCATGGGGTGGTGTGGATGAGGTGTGGGGTGGTGTATGTGGTGATGAGTGTGTTGGTGTGTGGTGCTTTGTGCTTCTATGTGGTGTGTGTGATGTTGTAGTGTGCCTCTGTGTGTATAGCTCTATATTCTCTGATGTGTCTCTCTCTCTTTCGTCTCTGATCTTTGGTTGTAGGGGTTTGTGGGTGATGTGGGTGTGTATTTTATATTGTAATGGGTGTGTGGGAGTGGTGTGTGTATGTGTTTCAGGTGTGTGTCTTTCACATTGTCCAATGGGGTAGTGTTTTGTAAAGGTGTGTGTATTTTGACCGCGGCGGTGTGTACCGCCAATGGACTACCGTGTTTGAAAGACCGCCGCGTGGATTTGTGGGTCGTAATGGCATGGGCGTATTTCTGTTGCCGTGGCGGTGGAGGTTTGGTCATCTCCAGTTTACCACTGGCCGCTGTTGTGGCGGACTGCAGTGGAGGTCGGGTTTTTGGAGGTTTGGCAGTTGTGGGTCAGAATGTCCGTAGCGGCTAGCCGCGGCCGCGGCGGTATTGTGGCGGGCTTCTGACCGGCGGTAAGCGGCTTTTACCGCCGAGGTCAGAATGACCCCCACAGTCTCATTTGCAGGTCCACGCATCGCTTATCTTTTTCGATGCACCGTGTGTCTTATTTTGACACTACCCAGGTACTTTTCAATGCTAACAGTGTTTTACCTGTTTACAAAAGGATTTAAGACTCTTTTGATTTTAAAATTAATATCTTGACTTATGTATGTCGGATTTTTGTCGTTTTGGTCTTGTTTTGTTTAGATAAATATTTTCTATTTTTCCGAACCTGTGTTGTGTCATTTTGTAGTGTTTTCATTAAGTTACACTGTGTATTGGTACAAATACTTTAAACCTAGAACTCTGAAGTTAAGCTTGCCTGCTTGTGCCAAGCTACCAAGGGGGTGAGCGGGGTTAGCTGAGGGTGATTCTCCTTTACCCTGACTAGAGTAAGGGTCCTTGCTTGGACAGGGGGTAACCTCACTGCCAACCAAAGACCCAATTTCTAACACGCCCCAATCAGGGAAGTTCATCAACGTATTGATTGTCTCCCCTGGCTTTAGGCTGATGGGGGGTTGTGTTGGAAATGGCCCTTTTTGCAGGGTCATCCCTAGACCTTTTGCCTCCTTCCGCCTAGTTTTTCTGACCTGTTTTGTTGGTTTTAGAACTCTGGGCACTTTACCACTGCTAACCAGTGCTAAAGTGCATATGCTCTCTGTGTAAATTGTATTGTTGATTGGTTTATCCATGATTGGCATATTTCATTTACTAGTAAGTCCCTAGTAAAGTGCACTAGAGGTTCCCTGGGCCTGTGGATCAAATGCTACTAGTGGGCCTGCATCACTGGTTTTGCCACCCCATGAGTAGCCCTGTAAACATGTCTCAGACCTACCACTGCAGTGCCTGCCTGTGCAGTCTTGCACTGCCAATTCAACTTGGCAAGTGTACCCACTTGCCAGGCCTAAACCTTCCCTTTTTATACATGTAGGGCACCCCTAAGGTAGGCCATAGGTAGCCCCTGGGCTGGGAGCAGTGTGTGTTCAATGTAGGACATATACTAATGTGTTTTATATGTCCTAACAGTGAAATACTGCCAAATTCGGTTTTCACTGTGCAGGGCCTATCTGTCTTATAGGTTAACATGGGGGCTGCCTTTAAATATTATTAAAGTGCAGATTCCCTTTGGGAGCAGATAGAAATGTGGAGTTTAGGGTTTCTGAACTCACAATTAAAAAATACATCTTTTGGTAAAGGTTGTTTTTAGATTGGGTGTTTGAAAATGCCAATTTTAGAAAGTAGGCATTTTTCTTACTTAAACCATTCTGTGACTCTGCTTGTTTGTGTACTACCTGCCTGGGTCAGTTTGACAGTTGGGCTGGTTGCACCTTACACTAGACAGTGAGACAAAGGGAGCTGGGGTGTAGCCTGCATATCCTGATGAGCCATCCATGCTAGAATGGAGGGAGAAGTGGTCACTTACCCCTGCATGGGCTGTGCCTGCCCCCTCACAATGCAGTATCCTACCACATGGTGTGTGTCTGGGGCTTGGCCTGGACAAGGCAGGATCTTACAAACAAGGAAGACTTTCCTTTGAAGTTTGCCTACTTCAAAGGCAGAAAGGGGTATAAGTAGTGTACCCAAAACCCTTGAAAGTTAGATCACTTCTGGAAATTTACGACGCAGCTTCTGCAGCGCAGTTAATAAACAAAACTGGGCCGGCTTTGAGGCATAAATTGACGTTCTACCTGCATCACAGCTGGGAGATCAATGCAATGTGGCTGAAGAAATGGCACGCAACACCAGCTTAAGGAGGCTGATAATGATGCAAACCCCACGCAGCTCAGTTCTCTAACACGTGTGACCAGATTTTCCACACATCATCCCTGGGATCCGAGGTGCCTTGTCCAGAAATCGACACATCGCTCTCTTTCACAGCGCTCTCTTTCAAGGGAGAAAAATGAATCATCTACGACCCAACGGGAGAAGGAAATGACACAAGGCTTACTTGCAAGTAAGGAATCGACGCACCGCTGACTTTTCCGATGCACGGTCGCCCATGCAGCTTTATTTTTTATGCTAACCAGGTACTCTGTGTAACAACAGCATTCTCACTGTTTTCTAAGGATTAAGACTCTTAGGGGGTTATTCTAACTTTGGAGGAGTGTTAATCCGTCCCAAAAGTGACGGTAAAGTGACGGATATACCACCAGCCGTATTACGAGTTCCATAGGATATAATGGACTCGTAATACGGCTGGTGGTAAATCCGTCACTTTTCCGTCACTTTTGGGACGGATTAACACCTCCTCCAAAGTTAGAATAACCCCCTTATTCTTTTGAAAATTCATATCTTGACTTGTGTAAGTTGTATTTTTGTTGTTTTGGTCTTGTTTTGTTTAGCTTAATATTACCTATTTTTCTAGACTGGTGTGATATCCATTTCGTAGTGTTTTCACTGTATTACTGTGTGTGTTGGTACAAATACCTTACACATTGCTTCTGAAGTTAAGCCTGTCTGCTCGAGCCAAGCTACCAGGGGGATGAGGGTGGGTTAACTAAGGGTGATTCTCCTTTTCCCTGACTAGAGTGAGAGTCCTTACTTGGACAGGGGGTAACCTGACTGCCAAACAAAGACCCCATTTCTAACAGTGTAGGTTATTTATGACACAAAACAGGTACTTCTTGTAAACAAGAGACAACTGTTGATTTCTAAGATTTAACACTCATTTTAAACCTGCAAAAGTGATATCTTAACTTGTGCTTACTGGATCGTTACTGCTTTGAACTTAATTTAACCAGATAAATATCTTATATTTTTCCAAACCTGTGTGGCATATTTTTGTGGTGTTCTCACTGTGTTACTGTATTATTTATTGCACAAATACTTTACACATTGCCTTCTAAGTTAAGCCTGACTGCTCAGTGCCAAGCTACGAGAGGGAGGTCACAGGATAATTTGGATTGTGTGAGACTTACTCTGACTAGGATTATGGTCCCTATTTGGACAAGGGTGTATACCTCTGCCAACTGGAGAGACCCAATTTCTAGCACTGGTGGCCCCTATTATGCAGATAAGTATTTTTACTTTTACCTTTAAGTAAAACGGGCTGGGTTTAAACAAAAAATAAGATTGCTTTATTTAAAAGCAATCACAGACCTGGTGGTCTGCTGAGCCCAGCAGGCCACCATCCCTGTGATTGTAGCCATTCACAATGGGTCAAAATTTTAACCTACCTCATGAATATTAATGAGGTAGTTCAATTTGTCAGCCATTGGGAATTGCTAAATGAAACTCCTGGAGTTTCAAACATTCAAATAGCAATTACCTAATTGTGATTCACAGAAAATCACAATTAGGTAATCGTTATCCAGATAAATGATACTTCTGACCCTAAGTCTGAATGTAAACTTTTGACCGAGGCCTCCCACTTACTCTAGCTGAACAGGGCTCCATCATCGTTGGCCTAAAACGATGACTTTGCCTCGGTTGAGGTGCAACCAGATATCCCGAGTGGCACTTTTAGTTTCTAAGCGCTAAAAACAATAATTCTTTAAAAATTCATATCTCTGGTTCCCTTTATCTGATTTTATTCCTTTTGGGGTCATTTTAAAGATGAAAATATTTCCTGTTTATAAATAAGTGTTCCATTTTTTAACTATTCCCTGTGTTTTATTTTATTACTGTTTTGTGATACTTGAATGCTTTACACAGTTTAGAGGTCATTACAAGTTTGGCGGTACCATGACCGCCATGTTGGCGGTGGCAGTTGTACCGCCAATAGGCAGGCGAAGAGGACCGCCAAATTATGACCATGGCATTAGTCACACAGAATACAGCCAATCCGCTGCTGCACCGCCAGTGTGGTCAGGCTGCCACGGATGACAGTAGACATCAGCGGGCCGGCGGAGACCATGTTCCAGATGGACAGATTACAAGGCTACACAATGGCAAGGTTTCTGCCACGGTCGCACCACCACGGAAAGCCTGGTGGGAACCAGCTCTATAAAAGGAGACACTCACCTTCAGAAAAACATACCAGTCTAGAGCTGCCATGGAACCTGAGCTACACGTCTTCCAGCTGCTCCTGCTCGCTCAACGACTTCAAAACCAGCATCAATGATGATGACAGCAACCGTGGTTACACACACTTACCTGTCACTGTTGCACAATGTCAATGTATCTATGCACACACAGCATAAACATCCTGAATGGGTGGAGATGGTGACACATGCACTCCCACTGACATGCACACTCACACACAGCCACATACACACGTGCACATACATAGTACACACACTACGGCCAAACCCCATATACACAGCAAAGCACATTCAAACACAATAACACTACCAATGACACAATTACACCACAACTGCAACACCTCAAAACAAACACTAATGCATCCACAATGCTCACCTCCACTTGACAAATCATACATACAACACAACGTGACAACACCAGAGAACCACCACACACAACCACACATCCATTCAACGAGGCATACTTCACCACCCCACGAACATACTTCACAGTAGATCTGATATACCAATCACCACACACTCACGCAGCGTACAACCACACAAGGGTGCACACCACTCCAAATAACACATATCAACACAATCACAACACACAATACCAACACAGATCCATGTCCCCAACTCACACATGCCCATCACACAATACACAGTCATCACTGCGGGAAAAATGCAATACACACACCCACACATACTGCCCAGACACAACTGGTAGCACAACCACCACACACACAAAACTAGCTCACACACAAACAAAAGAAGCCAAGACCAATGCAATCCTAAGAAAATAAAGGCAGGATAAAGATGTAACCTTCGAATCAACAACTGGTTGGGCCAAATGTATGTTATTAAAATAATACATTATGCCACTTTGTAAATGTGGCGTGAGGATTTTGGCTTTACCATAAAAAAATGACGCTAATGTAATGCAAGGGGCCGAAGAGGCTTATAAATATGCCCCAGAACTATGTACAAACATGAAGGCTATAGGCCAGTCCAAACATAAATGTGCATCATGCACATATGGCACTTCCAAGTACTCCAACTTGACTCCTGACTGCTATATAACCGCCACAGGTAGGGGCATCAAGGGGGCAGCCAGGCACCTCAGGGATTAGGAGAAGGGGCAGAGAGGGGATTTGGGCTTAGGTTTGGTAGGGGGATCTTTGGGCTTGGGCTTGGGAGGGGGGCTTAGGCTGAGGCTTAGGGGAGGGCTGGGAACTCTTGGGAGGGGTTGACTTCTTGGCAGAGGAGGGGAATGGCCACTTGCAGGGGGGCAGGGGAGGACTTGGACGTGGAAGGGCTGGACTTGGGGAGGGACACAGATCATTTGGGGTTCACACGGGGTGGGAGACGAGTAGGGAAAAGGCACAACTTTGAGAGGAAAAATTTCTTTGACACAAGGGGACTGTCATGGCAAAAGGGTTTGGAGGGAGAGGCAGTGGTTGTAAGAGGTGTTTTGGTGGATGACTTGGGTACATGTGTTTGTGAGGTATGCTCGTGTGTTCTGGGTGTCTGAAGGGTGGGTGAGTGTGGCCGTTTATGTGTCTAGGGAGAAGGGGGGTGGAGGTGCTGGGAGATGCCATAGTGGATGGGTGACTGACTGTTGGTGTGGAAACTGCAGGCATAGTAGATGTGCTGCATGTAGGCATATCTGTGGTTGTGGTGTCTGTGGATGTGGCGACTGGGGTGGATGTTTGAGGGTCTGCTATTGTGCTGACTGTGGATAGAATAGGAATTGTGGCTGGATGATGCCATGGTGGATGGGTGACTGTCTATTGGGGTGGTGATTGCAGACATGGTGGATGTGCTGCATGTAGGTGTGTCTATGGTTGTGGTATCTGTGGATGTGGTGACTGGGGTAGATGTCTGAAGGTCTGCTATTGTGCTGACTGTGGGTAGAACAGGAGTTGTGGCTGGATCAGTGAACATTGGTGGTGTGTCGGCAGGTGTGCCCGGTGTTGTGTCTGTGACGGTGGGGGTTGTGGGGGAGTCAGTGCAGGTAGTGACAGTTGGTGTGTCTGCAGGTGGGTGTTGTTTATGTGCATGCTGGTGGTGGGTCTTGTGGAGCTTGTGTTTGTCAGCGGTACCCTTGTTGAGGTGGATGCATGCTTTTCTGTCTGTGTGCTTTGGCTAGGATGGGGAAGAAGGATTGGGAAAAGGAAGGTGGAGGGGAATGGAAGACAAAGGGTGACTGGCTGCCATCAGTGTGGAGGCCAGAGTCTGAGAGGATCTCTGTAGGCCAGCCAGTGCACCATGGATGCCCTCCAGAAATGCATTGCTCTGTTGGACTTGAGTTGCCAGTCCCTGGATGGCATTCACAATGGTCAACTGTCCGACAGAGATAAACCTCAGGAGGTCAAAAGCCTCCTCAATGACGGCAGCAAGGCTGTCAGGGACAGGGGCAGAGGTGCCTGCAGCAAAGGAGACTCCCACCCTTCTTGGTGAGGGGGCACAGACAACTGGGTGGGGAGCTAAAGGAAGGGTATTGGTAGTAAAGAGGGTGGTAGACAAAGATGGTACGAGGGTGGTCCCGCCACCACAAGGAAGTGGTTCTGAGGATGATGATCCTGTCTTCCCCATGTCACACCCCTCATCCTCTGGGCCACCTGGTCCCTCACTGTCAGTGGTAGCAGCACTTAGGGTCATGGGGCCAGCAGCATCCCCACTCACCTGTTCCCCATCTCCTTCACCTACCAATGCTGATGCACACAAATACATAGAGAGAGGGAGGGAGAGATAAAGAGGGAGAGAGAGGTCATACCATACTAATAGTAGTCCTCAGTACACATCAGTCACAGCAAGTAGGCACACATACCAATCCTCTCTTCTCACACAGCTTCAAAATATGCCATCTGCATGCATCTACACCCTCACATGTTCACATGCCCGATGCAACATCATACACAACACCAATCACACACGGCTAGGGCATTGGACTCACCCGCTCCTCTGGTGCCCCATAAAGCTGTCCATACAGGGGTAGGGCCTCCTCCACTAGCTTCTCCAGCTCTTTCATGGTGAAGGCAGGGGCCCTATCACCTGCAGGACATAGAATCAATGCTCCCAAAGGCAGTACACAGCAGCTCACGTAGTGGAGGTCTTGCTGGCAACAGTGTCAGGAGTCAAGTGAGCAATACAGCAGAAAATGGTGGTCACGGCAGCCACGTTCTGGACCATCATTGCCGGTGGTCATGCCCATTGGCCCCAGTCTTTCAAAACAGCAATATTAGCCAATAGCAAGTTGCACTAGATTCATCAGAGTAGCATCTGCAACAGTTGGTTACACAGGTCCTGTGTTCTTGTACCATGGGAAAATGGAGTCATGTCTCAGAACAATCCACAGGATGACTCAGTGGCAGTGGGTTTGGTACTGGCATATGCTCCAGCTGGAAGTCTGGGTGGACGTCCGCATTTGCAGGGGTGTTCTGCAGCTACAGACGGAGAGCTGTCTGAGGCATGTGGTTCCCCTGGCAGAGCCTCCATTCCACTAGCTGCTGCAGTTGTAGGTGAGGCAGATGTTATGTTGCTAGTGGAAGGGGCCTGATGATGTGTTGAGGAACCAATGAGGGTGGTCGTGATGTCCCTCAGCACCCCTGCAATGGCAGACATGGTGACATTATGTGCCTGTCACTGCTGCATGACTTCCTGGTGGTATTCCCTCTGCAGCCTTTGATTCTCCCCCAACATGGCGAATATTTGGCACATCTTGCCCTGGGAACTTTGGTATGCTCCCAGTACTTGGGAGATGGTTTCATGGTCAGTGGATTCCCTTTGATGTCCCATCCTCTGGCCCACGACATCCCTCCCATGCACACTATGCCCAGGTGCCTGTGCTCCTGGCACAGTTTGCCCACTCCCAGTGGTAGCAGGACCTTCATTGTTAGGGATGTCAAGGTTCAATTCAGGTCCCTGTACTGTGGGGCACACAATGGATTGAACAGGCCTTAGGACATAGGTTGGGGGACAAATGGTTGCTTGTGAGGTGGTTGCACCTGGGGTGGGGGCTGTTGATGTGGGCATGGTGAGGCATGGAGTCGTTGACTGACCAGGTGTCCCAGATGGGCCAGGTTTTTCATCAATGTCCAGACATCCAGGCATGTTGTCCTCACTGGGGCCTTCATCCTGAGGGGGACTGGCAGTCTCAGGTATCCTCTCTATGGTGGCAATGGCAGATTTACCTGTGGCGAGAGTAAGATGCAGAGTACAGTTTGTAATATGAGTTTGGTTACCTCTTTGTGAGACACAGACAGTGGCTTTACATGATTCTTTGCAATGACATTGACCGGTGCTGCACACTATACCTTTGTTGTACATACTACTATGTGACTTGATTACCATACTCCATGTTGTGAGCTGTCATACAAGTTCGGTAAGATTGCACTGCAGATGTGTTCTGTTTTAGTCTGATAATTGACATGACTGTTCACGTCTTTTACCTAGTGAATAGTCAGGCTTGCTAGATGTCACACATTAAAGCTGAACAATGCACAATTGTGCCCTAGTGGGAACACAGTATGTGAGTATGCAAGGGTAATAGTCCTCTAGATGATGTGCATTGACTCAGCCATCTTACTTTCCAATCCAGGTCAGTCTATCTCTGGCTCGGGATATGTGATCTGTGGCCATTAGGAATTGTCACTCGGCTGTAGCTGGATATTGTTTTGTTTGCTATTGTGAGTGTGCCATTGCGTTGCTGTCATTGCCATGTACTGGTCTTCACTAAGACAGGCTTGCAAAATAATGGGTTACTGCATTCTGGGCTTCTTTATGTCATTGTTAGAAATGGGGTCCTGCTCGCCCCCTGGGTAGCTTTGCATGAGGAGAAAGGCTTAACCCAGAAGCAATGTGTAAAGTATGTGTACAAACGTACACAGTGATACAGTGGAAAAAGTACAAAATGAACACCTCAACAGTATAGGGAAATATATAATATTTATCTAAATCAAAAAAGACCAAAATGACAAAAATCCAACAAACACAGGTCAAGATACGAATTTTCAAAAGAACAAGAGTCCTACTCCATACAAAAAAAAGAAACATCGATTTTACACAAAGTTCCTGGTTTGCATCAAAAATAAAGTTGCAAGGGCAAGCGTGCATTGGAAAAGTCAGCAATGCTTCGATTCCTTACTTGCAAGTGAGGCCGTGTATCATTTCTTCTCCGGTCTGGGAGGTAATATGTTGCTTTCAACCTCGCAAGAGAGTGATGCTTTGACAGAGCACCTCGGATCCGCTCGGTTCATGATGACTTTGACGCCTAGCGACAATGTGTGAGAAATCCGGTTGCAGGGTGTTAGAAATCCATGCAGCATGGGTTTGCTTTATTATCAGCAGCTGCAAGCGGGTGATGGTCATTTCTCCAGCTGCGATATGTTGATCTCCCAGCCGCGATGCAGGTGGAGCGTTGATTCTAGACACGAAGTGGGTGGTGCGTCAAAACGTTCCCCACTCAGTGTTCTGCATGTGGATTTCAGTACTTGTTCTGCCAACTTCACATTTCAGGGGCCCAGTGACTGGATGGGGAACCACTTGGCAGGGCAGGAGTCTCCGCAGAGAGTCTAGGTGCTGGCAGGGGAAGTCTTTGATGGGCCTGAGACTTCAGAACGGGGGGCAAGATCAGTCCAGGCCCTTGGAGAGTCTTCTCAAGCAGGAATGCACAACAAAGTCCAGTCTTTGTCCTCTTTCACAGACAGAAGCAGCAACTGCAGGATAGCCCAACAAAGCACAGTCACAGACAGGGCAGAACTTCTCCTCAGCTCTTCAACTCTTCTCCTTGGCAGAGGTTCCTGTTGAATCCAGAAGTGATCTAAAGTCTGTGGTTTTGGGTCCAATTCTTATACCCCTTTCGGCCTTTGAAGTTGCCCAACTTCAAAGAAAAGGCTCTGTTGTTTACAGGCTCCTGCCTTGCACAGGCCGGGCCCTAGACACACACCAGGGGTCAGAGACAGCATTGTGTGAGGGCAAGCATGGCCGATTCAGGTATAAGTGATCACTCCTCCCTCTACTCTAGCCCAGATGGCTCATCAGGATATGCAGGCTACACCCCAGCTCCCTTTCTATCACTGTCTAGAGGAGATTCACAAACAGCCCAACTGTCAGTCTGACCCAGAAAGGGAATCCACAAACAGGCAGAGTCACAGAATGGGTTAATCAAGAAAATGGCTACTTTCTAAAAGGGGCACTTTCAAACTAACAATCTAAAAACCAACTTCACTAATAGAAGTATTTTTAAATTGTGAGTTCAGAGACCCCAAACTCCACATCACTATCTGCTTTCAATGGAAAACTGCACTTTAAGAATATTTAAAGGCAACCCCCACGTTAACTTATGAGAGACATAGGCCTTGCAACAGTGAAAACTGAATTTGGCAGTATTTCACTGTTAAGACATATCAAATACATCAATACATGTAGCACCTTTAACATACACTGCACCTTGCCCAGGATAATAAATATTTATGTCCAAAATAGCCTCCGATAAGTATTGGTCAACTAGCTAAAATATTTACATTTAAAAAGTCCATATACACAGCAGTGGACAACTGAAGAAATCAGTCCTGCACATTTTACGTATTAACGATTTGTCCGTGGGCCAAAGTGTAGCAACACAAGGGCAAAGCCCACACACAAGACCTGAGTCCTTTGGCGAGAACACTGCAGGGGCATCTGATGACAAAACTACAGGCACCTCAGGGGGAAGGGAAGGGGGGGCACCTCAGCCACATGAGTCCACGACGCCAGATCCACGAAGGGCCCACCATGCCCACTGCCATATCCTGGGGAGTGCAAAGCCACAGTCTTTCAATGTCTCTACAGTGGTTGGATTACCCACTGCCATATCCTGGGGAGTGCAAAGCCACAGTCTCTCAATGTCTCTACAGTGGTTGGATTACCCACTGCCATATCCTGGGGAGTGCAAAGCCACAGTCTCTCAATGTCTCTACAGTGGGTGGATTACCCACTGCCATATCCTGGGGAGTGCAAAGCCACAGTCCATCAGGTGGAGGAATTGCTCCACTGGTCAAGGAGGATGCATGATGGCCACAGTGAACCGTGAACTGTGTTTGCAGGAAGGGCCCAGCGGAGCGGTGCTTGAGATGAAGGGCCCAGCGGAGCGGCGCTTGAGACGGCGGTGCCCAGCGGAGCGGTGCTTGAGACGGCGGTGCCCAGCGGAGCGGTGCTTGACAGGAAGGGCCCAGCGGAGCGGTGCTTGAGATGAAGGGCCCAGCGGAGCGGCGCTTGAGACGGCGGTGCCCAGCGGAGCGGTGCTTGAGACGGCGGTGCCCAGCGGAGCGGTGCTTGAGACGGCGGTGCCCAGCGGAGCGGTGCTTGGTATGAAGGGCCCAGCGGAGCGGTGCTTGAGACGGCGGTGCCCAGCAGAGCGGTGCTTGAGACGGCGGTGCCCAGCGGAGCGGTGCTTGAGATGAAGGGCCCAGCGGAGCGGTGCTTGAGACGGCGGTGCCCAGCGGAGCGGTGCTTGACAGGAAGGGCCCAGCGGAGCTGTGCTTGAGATGAAGGGCCCAGCGGAGCGGCGCTTGAGACGGCGGGGCCCTGTTCAGCGGTGCTCTTCTGCACGGCGGGGCCCTGTTCAGCGGTGCCTGTCTTCACGGCGGGGCCCTGTTCAGCGGTGCTCTCATCCACGGCGGGTCCCTGTTCAGCAGTGCTCTTCTGCACGGCGGGGCCCTGTTCAGCGGTGCTCTTCCAGTAAGTCTAGGGAGCCAGACCTGGGCTGGACACCCTGCTCACTCGCCCTCCGACCGTGCAGTGGCAGGCCCCTTCGGGGACGGAGTCCTGGTCCCTTTGCTGTCGTCCCTTGCAGGCGGGATGGGGCTTGCGGGGCCCTCCTGCTCCGCGCTCCTGCTGGCTGACCTCTCCGCCCTGCTGCCCTTTCGCTCCTTAGATGGGGCTCTCGGACCCTTGCCTCCCCTGGCTGTTGTGGTAGGTGAAGTGGCCGTTGTTAGCTCCTTGGGGGCAGCCGTCTCAGTCCTCTCACGGCGGCCCTTCAGTTTACGTGTTCTCTTGCCTGGGGGTGGGCTGGATGTCCCCTTGCTGCTCAGTCAAGTGTCACTGCCGCCAAAGGGTGGACTCCAGAAGCCATGCACCACTTGGACACTCGAAGCTGGGCTGGTGGTGGCTGAGGTGATCTTGGGACTCTTAACCGATGGAGGGGGTGGGTCAGGGGAGGGAAAGAGGTTAAGATTAGAGAGGTAATATTTCTTAGGACCAAGGTAAAGGGTAGGAGTAGTGGTGATGGAAGTGGAGGAAGAGGATGTGGTTGTAGGAGAGTCAGGTGTGCTGTCTTTGGGTGCAGGTGACTGAGACGTAGGCTGTCGTGAGGTGGTTGGCTGTTGTTTGGGTGTCTGCCTGCGTTTATGTGTCTTGGAAGAGGGGGTAACAGACACAGTGGGAGAGGACACAGGGGACGTGTAGATGGCAGTGGGGGTGGTGACTGCACGTGTGAGGACTGTAGTGGAGGGTGTGCTGGTGATGGAAGCACTGGCTGATGGTGGTGTGCATGCAGGTGTGAGTGTAGACGTCACAGGGAGGGAGGAGGGAGACGAGGAGGAGGGGGACACAGAGGTGGTAGTGACTGTTGGTATGTCTGCATCTGGGTGTTCATGGGTGAATGCTTGTGTGTTCTGTGGTGCTTGTGTCTGGATGAGCTGGCCTTGGGTGTTGAGGTGTGTGCAGGCTGGTCTGATGGTGTGGATGGGATAGGCTGAGGAACAGGAGACAGAGAAAGGGTGGAGGCAGTTAGAAGAGGGAGACTGGAGACAGGGACAATGGCTGCCGTCAGTGCTGAGGCCAGAGCAGTGAACGATCGTTGATGGGCAGCCTGACCCGAATGAATGCCCTCCAGGTAGGCATTGCTCCGATGCACCTCCCTTTCCACCCCCTGGATGGCATTCAAAAGGGTAGTCTGCCCAACAATGAGCGTCCTCACGAGGTCAATGAGCTCCGCACTGAGGGCAGCAGGGGTAACTGGGGCAGGGGCTGAGGTGCCTGGGGCGAAGGAGACGCGCGCCTTCCTGGGCGAGCGGGCACGGAGCGAAGGCTGAGGGGCTGCTGGGAGGGCGGAGCTGGAGCGCTGAGTGGCGGCTGTACCTGTTGAGGCGGGGGCCCGGATGTTGCCGCCACCGCTAGGGAGCTCCCAAGCGAGGACGTGTCCGTGTCGCTGGTGTCTTCACCGGTCCCCGTTGTGGTGCTCCCCTCGCCCTCCGGATCACTGGTGCCCTCGGTGTCTGTTCCAGTGCCCACCGGGGCCTTGTGACTTGCAGCTCCCTCGTGCTCCGACGCCAATTCTCCTCCGCCTGATGATGCTAATGCACAAGAAGACAAAGAATAAGGGTGGGGGGAGAAATAAAACAAAGTTGAGTGCATGCCTTGTCAATACCGTTGGCGGAGAGGACAGACACAGGTGCCTCATGCACTAAGCTGCGAAATTGGGGTACACTACTCAGTACTTCTGACTAGGCCAACAGGTCTAGGGACAACAGACGCGCACATGGGTGATGCAGGACCATGGATAGCTGTACTTGGCACCCTACAGAGGTGGGGGGCGGGGGCACAGGGCCATGTCTAAGGGAGGGGACTACACTACAGAAAGCGCCCTGGCCTACTGTCACCCACAGCCCTCCTCCCCCACCCAGACGCCTCAACTGCGCGTAAGGATAGCAGAATGTGCCGATACTCACCCCCTTGTGTCTGCTGTGACGTCCTCAAGCGTCCATCCAAATCAGGGTAGGCCACCGCCAGGATCCGGGACATCAGGGGGGTCAGGGTACGACTGGCACCCCTCCTAGGTCGGGAGGCCATCCCCAGCAGTGACTCGGCGGTCTTTCGGGTTCCGCGGCGGATGTCCTCCCACCTCTTGCGGCAGTGGGTGCCCCGTCTGATGTAGACCCACAGGGCCCGGACTTCGTTGGCGATGGCACGCCAAATGTCGATTTTCTGATGGGCGCTCACCTGTTTGACATGTACAGGGTGGGAAAGAGGAAACGTGATTTTTCTGCATGTTTGGAGTACATGCCCCCCCCTCCCCAACCTTGCCATGTGGCCCATTCTCTCATCTGTCGTGCGTTGCACTCCTCATTTTCTCCCCACCCCACCAACTTACATCCACCCCACTCCACACAGGCATAACCCATTCAATGTGCATTCAGTGTACTCACCTGTTGGTCTGGAGGACCGTAGAGTAGCGCATACTGGGGGAGGACCCCATCCACAAGTTTCTCCAACTCTTCAGACGTGAAGGCAGGGGCCCTTTCCCCAGTTGCAGCAGCCATTGTCACTTCCAGACCGAGTTCACAGCAGCACTTGCAGTATAGGTCCTCTCCTGTGGATGATCAGGTCTCGAGTGATTAAGCAGATAGAAAATGGCGGTCACGCCCGCGGCGGCGCGTACTGCGGCGGTGCGTACTGCGGCGGTGCGTACCGCGACCGCCGGCGCACATCGTCATTGGCTCATGAATCCCATAGGGTTCAATGTTAACCAATGCGGCTTCGTACAGCGGTCTTCGACATCCTACCGCCACGGTGTGCCACGCCAGCGCATTGACCTCACATCCCATTGTCCCACTTCACAGGTCAGGCAGCCGCCATTTCAAGGGCCCACATGGCTTAATTTCAACTGCGTCACACAGGCCTAGGCCTTGCATTGGCACACATCCAAACATAGCAATCCATACCTTTTCGTGTACTGTGCAAGCTGTGGCGAACGTACCTGTGAGTTGATTGACTCAGTGCTCCATGTTGTCCTTCCTAGGCACCGTCCGCTGGGACTTGCGATGAGAATGAGGAATCCTCGCGTGTACCGGCCGCTGGTGGACCTGTCGACAATGGAAGAACGCCATATTATACTACGATACCGACTTGACCGTGCCACTATCCATGAACTGTGTGCCCAGCCCTGATGTCCCCCATCCGCCATCCCACAGGAATTCCCCCTCTAGTGCAGGTTCTGTCAGTCCTCCATTTTTTGGCTAGTGGCTCATTCCAGACAACAGTGGCCATGTCATCAGGAATGTCTCAGCCTATGTTTTCAAAGATTTTGTCCAGAGTGTTGTCTGCCCTGATGAAACTCATGAGGAGCTACATCATTTTCCCAGAGGAGGATGATTTGCCTACAGTGAAGGGTGATTTCTATGCCCTTGGACATATCCCCAACATCATTGGTGCCATTGATGGGACCCATGTGGCTTTAGTACCCCCAAATGACGATGAGCAGGTGTACAGAAACAGGAAAAATTACCATTCTATGAATGTCCAGGTGGTCTGTTTGGCAGACCAGTACATCTCCCATGTTAATGCCATGTTCCCAGGGTCAGTGCATGACGCGTATATCATGCGTAATAGCAGTGTCCCATATGTGATGGAACAGCTACAGAGACAGCGTGTGTGGCTAATAGGTGACTCTGGTTACCCCAACCTGCCGTAGCTACTGACCCCAGTGAGGAATCCCAGGACCAGGGCTGAGGAACGGTACAATGAGGCCCATGGGCGTACTAGGAGGGTCATAGAAAGGACATTCGGCCTCCTGAAGGCCAGGTTTAGGTGCCTGCATATGACAGGTGGATCCCTAATGTACTCACCAAAGAAGGTGTGCCATATCATCGTTGCCTGCTGTATGCTTCACAACCTGGCTTTGCGACGCCAGGTGCCTTTCCTGCAGGAGGATGGTCCAGATGGTGGTGTTGTAGAAGCCGTGGAGCCTGTGGAGAGTGAAGAGGAGGAAGACGACGGGGAGAACACAGACAACAGGGAAACTGTTATACAACAGTATTTTCAGTAGCACACAGGTAAGATTCACCCACGCCATTTCCCATTTACTTAGAGCCTCCTGCATCTCTACTTTCTGTATTTCCCCCCAGCTCTTTTAAACAAACTTTTTTATTTTCCCTTCCCTTCTCAGTGCTTTATGAGTCAGAGCCTGACTTCTGCTTGGTTTGCCCATGAACTACAGCGTATTGACATTGGTATGTTGTCATCACTAATTGACATCACATATATTGAACTGTTATGTGTAATACATTTGATGAGAATACAGCATGACTCCAAACTGTTTTCTGTGCAATAATTGTTTTATTTTTTGTGCTTAGATATTGGTACATGATAGTAAAACGGTGATGGGTGGGGGGTGGAGTAATGTCCATGGCAGAGTCCAGTTCTCAGTCTGACAGGTGCATTGTCCATATGCCTGTGGAAGGATGGAGCAGGGGCTGTTTAAGGTTGGACATGGTGGCAATGTGGGACAGTGGGATGTCTTCAGGGGGTATCTCATGCTGGCGGGGGTCTTGGCATCCTACTCTGTCTTTTTTTTGGATCTCAGGCTCCTCTTGCGGGGTGGTTGTTCCTCAGCAGGAGGTGGGGTTCTGGTGGCCTGTCGTTGTGTGGGGGCCTCCTGTCCATTAGCGCCGGCGGAGGTGGTAGGCTGTTCCTGGCTAGTGACAAGGGCCCTGTGTGGTGCCACATGGTCCCGCAACGTGTCTTCTATCCTGTTGAGGGCCTGGACTATGGTCCCCATGGCGGTAGCGATGTTCCTGAGTTCATTGCTGAACCCCATGTAGCGTTCCTCCTGCTGTGCCTGGATCTCGGTGAACCTGGCCAGTACCGTCGCCATCGTCTCTTGGGAGTGGTGGTATGCTCCCATGATGGTGGTGAGGGCCTCTTGGAGAGTGGGTTCCCTGGGCCTCTCCTCCCCCCCTGTCGAACGGCAGCCCTCCGAGTTGCCCTGTTTCCCCCGGCCTCTGTCCCCTGGACGGTGTGCCCACTACCACTGCCCCCAGGTCCCTGTTGTTGTTGGGGTGGTGGGTTAGCCTGGGTGCCCTGTAGTGGCAGACACACCACTGATTGACCTGTCCTAGAGACAGAGGCATGGGCCCGCTGGGTGGGAGCTGTGCTGTTGTTCCCAGAGGGGGTTGGGTCTGCTGTGGCCTGTGTCTGTGTGTGGGGTACCCACTGCCCAGAGGTCCCCGATGGTCCGGGCTGGTCATCAGGTTCCAGGTCGACAGAGCTGCTGTCATCACTGGGGGCCTGTTCTGGGGGTGGGATGGACATTTCTGGACCCTCCTGACCGGTGTGTTGGCGTTCGGGGCCTGCATGGGGTGAGAGAGTATGGTTATTGTTTCTGTGTGTGCAATACCCTGCGATTTATGGGTTCCCTTATCCCCCAGTGCAGGCATTCCCTTGGGGGAGGTGTTGTGAGGGTGGTTTGTGGGGGGGGGATGGATATGTGCAGTGGTCATGCTTAGGTGATGGGTGTCCATTGTTTGTGGTGGCATGCAGGGGTTGGTGTTGGGTTGGGTGGGTTGTGCTGGGGAGACATTCTCAGGGAGGATGTGTGCTGGGGGGTTGGGGTGAGGGTAGGGGTGTGGGTTGGCATGCTGGTGGGGTAGGGTGGATGAAGTATTTGAGATTCGACTTACCAGAGTCCATTCCTCCGGGTACTCCAGTGAGGCCGTCAGAATGCAGGATGTTCATGACCTCTTGCTCCCATGCTGTGAATTCGGGTGGGGTGGGTGGGGGTCCGCTGCCAGTCTTCTGCACTGCGATGTTGTGTCGCGACACCATCGAGCGCACCTTCCCCCGTAGGTCGTTCCAGCGTTTGCGGATGTCGTCCCTATTTCTGGGATGCTGTCCCACCGCGTTGACCCTGTCCACGATCCGCTGCCATAGCTCCGCCTTCCTTGCTATAGTGGTGTGCTGCACCTGTGAGCCGAAGAGCTGGGGTTCAACTCTTATGATTTCCTCCACCATGACCCGGAGTTCTTGGTCCGAAAACCGTGGGTGCCTTTGGGGTGCCATGGGGTGGTGTGGATGAGGTGTGGGGTGGTGTATGTGGTGATGAGTGTGTTGGTGTGTGGTGCTTTGTGCTTCTATGTGGTGTGTGTGATGTTGTAGTGTGCCTCTGTGTGTATAGCTCTATATTCTCTGATGTGTCTCTCTCTCTTTCGTCTCTGATCTTTGGTTGTAGGGGTTTGTGGGTGATGTGGGTGTGTATTTTATATTGTAATGGGTGTGTGGGAGTGGTGTGTGTATGTGTTTCAGGTGTGTGTCTTTCACATTGTCCAATGGGGTAGTGTTTTGTAAAGGTGTGTGTATTTTGACCGCGGCGGTGTGTACCGCCAATGGACTACCGTGTTTGAAAGACCGCCGCGTGGATTTGTGGGTCGTAATGGCATGGGCGTATTTCTGTTGCCGTGGCGGTGGAGGTTTGGTCATCTCCAGTTTACCACTGGCCGCTGTTGTGGCGGACTGCAGTGGAGGTCGGGTTTTTGGAGGTTTGGCAGTTGTGGGTCAGAATGTCCATAGCGGCTAGCCGCGGCCGCGGCGGTATTGTGGCGGGCTTCTGACCGGCGGTAAGCGGCTTTTACCGCCGAGGTCAGAATGACCCCCACAGTCTCATTTGCAGGTGAGAAATCCACGCATCGCTTATCTTTTTCGATGCACCGTGTGTCTTATTTTGACACTACCCAGGTACTTTTCAATGCTAACAGTGTTTTACCTGTTTACAAAAGGATTTAAGACTCTTTTGATTTTAAAATTAATATCTTGACTTATGTATGTCGGATTTTTGTCGTTTTGGTCTTGTTTTGTTTAGATAAATATTTTCTATTTTTCCGAACCTGTGTTGTGTCATTTTGTAGTGTTTTCATTAAGTTACACTGTGTATTGGTACAAATACTTTAAACCTAGAACTCTGAAGTTAAGCTTGCCTGCTTGTGCCAAGCTACCAAGGGGGTGAGCGGGGTTAGCTGAGGGTGATTCTCCTTTACCCTGACTAGAGTAAGGGTCCTTGCTTGGACAGGGGGTAACCTCACTGCCAACCAAAGACCCAATTTCTAACACGCCCCAATCAGGGAAGTTCATCAACGTATTGATTGTCTCCCCTGGCTTTAGGCTGATGGGGGGTTGTGTTGGAAATGGCTCTTTTTGCAGGGTCATCCCTAGACCTTTTGCCTCCTTCCGCCTAGTTTTTCTGACCTGTTTTGTTGGTTTTAGAACTCTGGGCACTTTACCACTGCTAACCAGTGCTAAAGTGCATATGCTCTCTGTGTAAATTGTATTGTTGATTGGTTTATCCATGATTGGCATATTTCATTTACTAGTAAGTCCCTAGTAAAGTGCACTAGAGGTTCCCTGGGCCTGTGGATCAAATGCTACTAGTGGGCCTGCATCACTGGTTTTGCCACCCCATGAGTAGCCCTGTAAACATGTCTCAGACCTACCACTGCAGTGCCTGCCTGTGCAGTCTTGCACTGCCAATTCAACTTGGCAAGTGTACCCACTTGCCAGGCCTAAACCTTCCCTTTTTATACATGTAGGGCACCCCTAAGGTAGGCCATAGGTAGCCCCTGGGCTGGGAGCAGTGTGTGTTCAATGTAGGACATATACTAATGTGTTTTATATGTCCTAACAGTGAAATACTGCCAAATTCGGTTTTCACTGTGCAGGGCCTATCTGTCTTATAGGTTAACATGGGGGCTGCCTTTAAATATTATTAAAGTGCAGATTCCCTTTGGGAGCAGATAGAAATGTGGAGTTTAGGGTTTCTGAACTCACAATTAAAAAATACATCTTTTGGTAAAGGTTGTTTTTAGATTGGGTGTTTGAAAATGCCAATTTTAGAAAGTAGGCATTTTTCTTACTTAAACCATTCTGTGACTCTGCTTGTTTGTGTACTACCTGCCTGGGTCAGTTTGACAGTTGGGCTGGTTGCACCTTACACTAGACAGTGAGACAAAGGGAGCTGGGGTGTAGCCTGCATATCCTGATGAGCCATCCATGCTAGAATGGAGGGAGAAGTGGTCACTTACCCCTGCATGGGCTGTGCCTGCCCCCTCACAATGCAGTATCCTACCACATGGTGTGTGTCTGGGGCTTGGCCTGGACAAGGCAGGATCTTACAAACAAGGAAGACTTTCCTTTGAAGTTTGCCTACTTCAAAGGCAGAAAGGGGTATAAGTAGTGTACCCAAAACCCTTGAAAGTTAGATCACTTCTGGAAATTTACGACGCAGCTTCTGCAGCGCAGTTAATAAACAAAACTGGGCCGGCTTTGAGGCATAAATTGACGTTCTACCTGCATCACAGCTGGGAGATCAATGCAATGTGGCTGAAGAAATGGCACGCAACACCAGCTTAAGGAGGCTGATAATGATGCAAACCCCACGCAGCTCAGTTCTCTAACACGTGTGACCAGATTTTCCACACATCATCCCTGGGATCCGAGGTGCCTTGTCCAGAAATCGACACATCGCTCTCTTTCACAGCGCTCTCTTTCAAGGGAGAAAAATGAATCATCTACGACCCAACGGGAGAAGGAAATGACACAAGGCTTACTTGCAAGTAAGGAATCGACGCACCGCTGACTTTTCCGATGCACGGTCGCCCATGCAGCTTTATTTTTTATGCTAACCAGGTACTCTGTGTAACAACAGCATTCTCACTGTTTTCTAAGGATTAAGACTCTTAGGGGGTTATTCTAACTTTGGAGGAGTGTTAATCCGTCCCAAAAGTGACGGTAAAGTGACGGATATACCACCAGCCGTATTACGAGTTCCATAGGATATAATGGACTCGTAATACGGCTGGTGGTAAATCCGTCACTTTTCCGTCACTTTTGGGACGGATTAACACCTCCTCCAAAGTTAGAATAACCCCCTTATTCTTTTGAAAATTCATATCTTGACTTGTGTAAGTTGTATTTTTGTTGTTTTGGTCTTGTTTTGTTTAGCTTAATATTACCTATTTTTCTAGACTGGTGTGATATCCATTTTGTAGTGTTTTCACTGTATTACTGTGTGTGTTGGTACAAATACCTTACACATTGCTTCTGAAGTTAAGCCTGTCTGCTCGAGCCAAGCTACCAGGGGGATGAGGGTGGGTTAACTAAGGGTGATTCTCCTTTTCCCTGACTAGAGTGAGAGTCCTTACTTGGACAGGGGGTAACCTGACTGCCAAACAAAGACCCCATTTCTAACAGTGTAGGTTATTTATGACACAAAACAGGTACTTCTTGTAAACAAGAGACAACTGTTGATTTCTAAGATTTAACACTCATTTTAAACCTGCAAAAGTGATATCTTAACTTGTGCTTACTGGATCGTTACTGCTTTGAACTTAATTTAACCAGATAAATATCTTATATTTTTCCAAACCTGTGTGGCGTATTTTTGTGGTGTTCTCACTGTGTTACTGTATTATTTATTGCACAAATACTTTACACATTGCCTTCTAAGTTAAGCCTGACTGCTCAGTGCCAAGCTACGAGAGGGAGGTCACAGGATAATTTGGATTGTGTGAGACTTACTCTGACTAGGATTATGGTCCCTATTTGGACAAGGGTGTATACCTCTGCCAACTGGAGAGACCCAATTTCTAGCACTGGTGGCCCCTATTATGCAGATAAGTATTTTTACTTTTACCTTTAAGTAAAACGGGCTGGGTTTAAACAAAAAATAAGATTGCTTTATTTAAAAGCAATCACAGACCTGGTGGTCTGCTGAGCCCAGCAGGCCACCATCCCTGTGATTGTAGCCATTCACAATGGGTCAAAATTTTAACCTACCTCATGAATATTAATGAGGTAGTTCAATTTGTCAGCCATTGGGAATTGCTAAATGAAACTCCTGGAGTTTCAAACATTCAAATAGCAATTACCTAATTGTGATTCACAGAAAATCACAATTAGGTAATCGTTATCCAGATAAATGATACTTCTGACCCTAAGTCTGAATGTAAACTTTTGACCGAGGCCTCCCACTTACTCTAGCTGAACAGGGCTCCATCATCGTTGGCCTAAAACGATGACTTTGCCTCGGTTGAGGTGCAACCAGATATCCCGAGTGGCACTTTTAGTTTCTAAGCGCTAAAAACAATAATTCTTTAAAAATTCATATCTCTGGTTCCCTTTATCTGATTTTATTCCTTTTGGGGTCATTTTAAAGATGAAAATATTTCCTGTTTATAAATAAGTGTTCCATTTTTTAACTATTCCCTGTGTTTTATTTTATTACTGTTTTGTGATACTTGAATGCTTTACACAGTTTAGAGGTCATTACAAGTTTGGCGGTACCATGACCGCCATGTTGGCGGTGGCAGTTGTACCGCCAATAGGCAGGCGAAGAGGACCGCCAAATTATGACCATGGCATTAGTCACACAGAATACAGCCAATCCGCTGCTGCACCGCCAGTGTGGTCAGGCTGCCACGGATGACAGTAGACATCAGCGGGCCGGCGGAGACCATGTTCCAGATGGACAGATTACAAGGCTACACAATGGCAAGGTTTCTGCCACGGTCGCACCACCACGGAAAGCCTGGTGGGAACCAGCTCTATAAAAGGAGACACTCACCTTCAGAAAAACATACCAGTCTAGAGCTGCCATGGAACCTGAGCTACACGTCTTCCAGCTGCTCCTGCTCGCTCAACGACTTCAAAACCAGCATCAATGATGATGACAGCAACCGTGGTTACACACACTTACCTGTCACTGTTGCACAATGTCAATGTATCTATGCACACACAGCATAAACATCCTGAATGGGTGGAGATGGTGACACATGCACTCCCACTGACATGCACACTCACACACAGCCACATACACACGTGCACATACATAGTACACACACTACGGCCAAACCCAATATACACAGCAAAGCACATTCAAACACAATAACACTACCAATGACACAATTACACCACAACTGCAACACCTCAAAACAAACACTAATGCATCCACAATGCTCACCTCCACTTGACAAATCATACATACAACACAACGTGACAACACCAGAGAACCACCACACACAACCACACATCCATTCAACGAGGCATACTTCACCACCCCACGAACATACTTCACAGTAGATCTGATATACCAATCACCACACACTCACGCAGCGTACAACCACACAAGGGTGCACACCACTCCAAATAACACATATCAACACAATCACAACACACAATACCAACACAGATCCATGTCCCCAACTCACACATGCCCATCACACAATACACAGTCATCACTGCGGGAAAAATGCAATACACACACCCACACATACTGCCCAGACACAACTGGTAGCACAACCACCACACACACAAAACTAGCTCACACACAAACAAAAGAAGCCAAGACCAATGCAATCCTAAGAAAATAAAGGCAGGATAAAGATGTAACCTTCGAATCAACAACTGGTTGGGCCAAATGTATGTTATTAAAATAATACATTATGCCACTTTGTAAATGTGGCGTGAGGATTTTGGCTTTACCATAAAAAAATGACGCTAATGTAATGCAAGGGGCCGAAGAGGCTTATAAATATGCCCCAGAACTATGTACAAACATGAAGGCTATAGGCCAGTCCAAACATAAATGTGCATCATGCACATATGGCACTTCCAAGTACTCCAACTTGACTCCTGACTGCTATATAACCGCCACAGGTAGGGGCATCAAGGGGGCAGACAGGCACCTCAGGGATTAGGAGAAGGGGCAGAGAGGGGATTTGGGCTTAGGTTTGGTAGGGGGATCTTTGGGCTTGGGCTTGGGAGGGGGGCTTAGGCTGAGGCTTAGGGGAGGGCTGGGAACTCTTGGGAGGGGTTGACTTCTTGGCAGAGGAGGGGAATGGCCACTTGCAGGGGGGCAGGGGAGGACTTGGACGTGGAAGGGCTGGACTTGGGGAGGGACACAGATCATTTGGGGTTCACACGGGGTGGGAGACGAGTAGGGAAAAGGCACAACTTTGAGAGGAAAAATTTCTTTGACACAAGGGGACTGTCATGGCAAAAGGGTTTGGAGGGAGAGGCAGTGGTTGTAAGAGGTGTTTTGGTGGATGACTTGGGTACATGTGTTTGTGAGGTATGCTCGTGTGTTCTGGGTGTCTGAAGGGTGGGTGAGTGTGGCCGTTTATGTGTCTAGGGAGAAGGGGGGTGGAGGTGCTGGGAGATGCCATAGTGGATGGGTGACTGACTGTTGGTGTGGAAACTGCAGGCATAGTAGATGTGCTGCATGTAGGCATATCTGTGGTTGTGGTGTCTGTGGATGTGGCGACTGGGGTGGATGTTTGAGGGTCTGCTATTGTGCTGACTGTGGATAGAATAGGAATTGTGGCTGGATGATGCCATGGTGGATGGGTGACTGTCTATTGGGGTGGTGATTGCAGACATGGTGGATGTGCTGCATGTAGGTGTGTCTATGGTTGTGGTATCTGTGGATGTGGTGACTGGGGTAGATGTCTGAAGGTCTGCTATTGTGCTGACTGTGGGTAGAACAGGAGTTGTGGCTGGATCAGTGAACATTGGTGGTGTGTCGGCAGGTGTGCCCGGTGTTGTGTCTGTGACGGTGGGGGTTGTGGGGGAGTCAGTGCAGGTAGTGACAGTTGGTGTGTCTGCAGGTGGGTGTTGTTTATGTGCATGCTGGTGGTGGGTCTTGTGGAGCTTGTGTTTGTCAGCGGTACCCTTGTTGAGGTGGATGCATGCTTTTCTGTCTGTGTGCTTTGGCTAGGATGGGGAAGAAGGATTGGGAAAAGGAAGGTGGAGGGGAATGGAAGACAAAGGGTGACTGGCTGCCATCAGTGTGGAGGCCAGAGTCTGAGAGGATCTCTGTAGGCCAGCCAGTGCACCATGGATGCCCTCCAGAAATGCATTGCTCTGTTGGACTTGAGTTGCCAGTCCCTGGATGGCATTCACAATGGTCAACTGTCCGACAGAGATAAACCTCAGGAGGTCAATAGCCTCCTCAATGACGGCAGCAAGGCTGTCAGGGACAGGGGCAGAGGTGCCTGCAGCAAAGGAGACTCCCACCCTTCTTGGTGAGGGGGCACAGACAACTGGGTGGGGAGCTAAAGGAAGGGTATTGGTAGTAAAGAGGGTGGTAGACAAAGATGGTACGAGGGTGGTCCCGCCACCACAAGGAAGTGGTTCTGAGGATGATGATCCTGTCTTCCCCATGTCACACCCCTCATCCTCTGGGCCACCTGGTCCCTCACTGTCAGTGGTAGCAGCACTTAGGGTCATGGGGCCAGCAGCATCCCCACTCACCTGTTCCCCATCTCCTTCACCTACCAATGCTGATGCACACAAATACATAGAGAGAGGGAGGGAGAGATAAAGAGGGAGAGAGAGGTCATACCATACTAATAGTAGTCCTCAGTACACATCAGTCACAGCAAGTAGGCACACATACCAATCCTCTCTTCTCACACAGCTTCAAAATATGCCATCTGCATGCATCTACACCCTCACATGTTCACATGCCCGATGCAACATCATACACAACACCAATCACACACGGCTAGGGCATTGGACTCACCCGCTCCTCTGGTGCCCCATAAAGCTGTCCATACAGGGGTAGGGCCTCCTCCACTAGCTTCTCCAGCTCTTTCATGGTGAAGGCAGGGGCCCTATCACCTGCAGGACATAGAATCAATGCTCCCAAAGGCAGTACACAGCAGCTCACGTAGTGGAGGTCTTGCTGGCAACAGTGTCAGGAGTCAAGTGAGCAATACAGCAGAAAATGGTGGTCACGGCAGCCACGTTCTGGACCATCATTGCCGGTGGTCATGCCCATTGGCCCCAGTCTTTCAAAACAGCAATATTAGCCAATAGCAAGTTGCACTAGATTCATCAGAGTAGCATCTGCAACAGTTGGTTACACAGGTCCTGTGTTCTTGTACCATGGGAAAATGGAGTCATGTCTCAGAACAATCCACAGGATGACTCAGTGGCAGTGGGTTTGGTACTGGCATATGCTCCAGCTGGAAGTCTGGGTGGACGTCCGCATTTGCAGGGGTGTTCTGCAGCTACAGACGGAGAGCTGTCTGAGGCATGTGGTTCCCCTGGCAGAGCCTCCATTCCACTAGCTGCTGCAGTTGCAGGTGAGGCAGATGTTATGTTGCTAGTGGAAGGGGCCTGATGATGTGTTGAGGAACCAATGAGGGTGGTCGTGATGTCCCTCAGCACCCCTGCAATGGCAGACATGGTGACATTATGTGCCTGTCACTGCTGCATGACTTCCTGGTGGTATTCCCTCTGCAGCCTTTGATTCTCCCCCAACATGGCGAATATTTGGCACATCTTGCCCTGGGAACTTTGGTATGCTCCCAGTACTTGGGAGATGGTTTCATGGTCAGTGGATTCCCTTTGATGTCCCATCCTCTGGCCCACGACATCCCTCCCATGCACACTATGCCCAGGTGCCTGTGCTCCTGGCACAGTTTGCCCACTCCCAGTGGTAGCAGGACCTTCATTGTTAGGGATGTCAAGGTTCAATTCAGGTCCCTGTACTGTGGGGCACACAATGGATTGAACAGGCCTTAGGACATAGGTTGGGGGACAAATGGTTGCTTGTGAGGTGGTTGCACCTGGGGTGGGGGCTGTTGATGTGGGCATGGTGAGGCATGGAGTCGTTGACTGACCAGGTGTCCCAGATGGGCCAGGTTTTTCATCAATGTCCAGACATCCAGGCATGTTGTCCTCACTGGGGCCTTCATCCTGAGGGGGACTGGCAGTCTCAGGTATCCTCTCTATGGTGGCAATGGCAGATTTACCTGTGGCGAGAGTAAGATGCAGAGTACAGTTTGTAATATGAGTTTGGTTACCTCTTTGTGAGACACAGACAGTGGCTTTACATGATTCTTTGCAATGACATTGACCGGTGCTGCACACTATACCTTTGTTGTACATACTACTATGTGACTTGATTACCATACTCCATGTTGTGAGCTGTCATACAAGTTCGGTAAGATTGCACTGCAGATGTGTTCTGTTTTAGTCTGATAATTGACATGACTGTTCACGTCTTTTACCTAGTGAATAGTCAGGCTTGCTAGATGTCACACATTAAAGCTGAACAATGCACAATTGTGCCCTAGTGGGAACACAGTATGTGAGTATGCAAGGGTAATAGTCCTCTAGATGATGTGCATTGACTCAGCCATCTTACTTTCCAATCCAGGTCAGTCTATCTCTGGCTCGGGATATGTGATCTGTGGCCATTAGGAATTGTCACTCGGCTGTAGCTGGATATTGTTTTGTTTGCTATTGTGAGTGTGCCATTGCGTTGCTGTCATTGCCATGTACTGGTCTTCACTAAGACAGGCTTGCAAAATAATGGGTTACTGCATTCTGGGCTTCTTTATGTCATTGTTAGAAATGGGGTCCTGCTCGCCCCCTGGGTAGCTTTGCATGAGGAGAAAGGCTTAACCCAGAAGCAATGTGTAAAGTATGTGTACAAACGTACACAGTGATACAGTGGAAAAAGTACAAAATGAACACCTCAACAGTATAGGGAAATATATAATATTTATCTAAATCAAAAAAGACCAAAATGACAAAAATCCAACAAACACAGGTCAAGATACGAATTTTCAAAAGAACAAGAGTCCTACTCCATACAAAAAAAAGAAACATCGATTTTACACAAAGTTCCTGGTTTGCATCAAAAATAAAGTTGCAAGGGCAAGCGTGCATTGGAAAAGTCAGCAATGCTTCGATTCCTTACTTGCAAGTGAGGCCGTGTATCATTTCTTCTCCGGTCTGGGAGGTAATATGTTGCTTTCAACCTCGCAAGAGAGTGATGCTTTGACAGAGCACCTCGGATCCGCTCGGTTCATGATGACTTTGACGCCTAGCGACAATGTGTGAGAAATCCGGTTGCAGGGTGTTAGAAATCCATGCAGCATGGGTTTGCTTTATTATCAGCAGCTGCAAGCGGGTGATGGTCATTTCTCCAGCTGCGATATGTTGATCTCCCAGCCGCGATGCAGGTGGAGCGTTGATTCTAGACACGAAGTGGGTGGTGCGTCAAAACGTTCCCCACTCAGTGTTCTGCATGTGGATTTCAGTACTTGTTCTGCCAACTTCACATTTCAGGGGCCCAGTGACTGGATGGGGAACCACTTGGCAGGGCAGGAGTCTCCGCAGAGAGTCTAGGTGCTGGCAGGGGAAGTCTTTGATGGGCCTGAGACTTCAGAACGGGGGGCAAGATCAGTCCAGGCCCTTGGAGAGTCTTCTCAAGCAGGAATGCACAACAAAGTCCAGTCTTTGTCCTCTTTCACAGACAGAAGCAGCAACTGCAGGATAGCCCAACAAAGCACAGTCACAGACAGGGCAGAACTTCTCCTCAGCTCTTCAACTCTTCTCCTTGGCAGAGGTTCCTGTTGAATCCAGAAGTGATCTAAAGTCTGTGGTTTTGGGTCCAATTCTTATACCCCTTTCGGCCTTTGAAGTTGCCCAACTTCAAAGAAAAGGCTCTGTTGTTTACAGGCTCCTGCCTTGCACAGGCCGGGCCCTAGACACACACCAGGGGTCAGAGACAGCATTGTGTGAGGGCAAGCATGGCCGATTCAGGTATAAGTGATCACTCCTCCCTCTACTCTAGCCCAGATGGCTCATCAGGATATGCAGGCTACACCCCAGCTCCCTTTCTATCACTGTCTAGAGGAGATTCACAAACAGCCCAACTGTCAGTCTGACCCAGAAAGGGAATCCACAAACAGGCAGAGTCACAGAATGGGTTAATCAAGAAAATGGCTACTTTCTAAAAGGGGCACTTTCAAACTAACAATCTAAAAACCAACTTCACTAATAGAAGTATTTTTAAATTGTGAGTTCAGAGACCCCAAACTCCACATCACTATCTGCTTTCAATGGAAAACTGCACTTTAAGAATATTTAAAGGCAACCCCCACGTTAACTTATGAGAGACATAGGCCTTGCAACAGTGAAAACTGAATTTGGCAGTATTTCACTGTTAAGACATATCAAATACATCAATACATGTAGCACCTTTAACATACACTGCACCTTGCCCAGGAGGCTACCCAGGGCCTAATTTAGGGGTGCCTTACATGTACAAAAAAGGTTTGAGCCTGACAAGTAGGTACACTTGCCAGGTCGAATTGGCAGTTTAAAGCTTCACACACAGACACTGCAGTAGCAGGTCTGAGCCATGTTTACACGGCTACTTATGTGGGTGGCACAATCAGTGCTGCAGGCCCACTAGTAGCATTTGATATACAGGCCCTAGGCACCTCTAGTGCACTTAATTGAGGACTTACCAGTAAATCAATATGCCAATCAGGGAAAAGCCAGTCATACATACAATTTCACATAGGGAGCACTTGAACTTTAGTACTGGTCAGGAGTGGCAAAGTGCCCAGAGTAACAAAAACACCAAAACAGAGTCGAGCACATAGCAACAACCTGGGAAGCAGAGGCAAATGTTTAGGTGAGACCACGCCAAGGATGCCAGGTCTAACAGATATGATTAACCAGAAGTTGACGTGCCATTGTCAAGGGCTGTGAGGGCAGTTGCACTGAGTGGAGTGGTGGCATGCAGGAGAGGGGCATTAAATGATTAGGTGGGGGATGTAGTGGGACATTTAGATAATTAGGGAGTATTTATGTGGTGAGAAAGCATGCAGAACAATACAGTTTTGTGACATGACTGTTGTAGGTACTTACCAGACTCCAGTCCCCAAGTATTCCACTCAGGCCGCTAGGATGCAGTAACTGCATGACCTTCTCTTCCCATGATGTGAACTGTGGAGAAGGAGGTGGGGGCCCACCACCAGTCTTCTGCACAGCTATCTGGTGGTGTGATGCCATGGAACGCACCTTCCCCCACAGGTTGTTCCACCTCTTCCTGATGTCCTCCTTTGTACGTGGATGGCTGCCTAATGAGTTGACCCTTTTGACTTTCTTTTGCCACAACTCAATTTTACTGGGAATTGATGTTTGTTGGACCTATGCTCCAAACGGTTGTGGCTCTACCCTGATAATTTCATCTATCATGACCCTGAACTTCTCATCAGTAAAACATGTGTGTTTTTCAGGGGACATGGTAGTGGTTGTGTCTACATTGTGTGGTGGTGTTGTGAGTGAAAGGGTTCTGTGTTGAGTAATTGGTGAGGTATGGGTGCTGTGTTGTGAGGGTATAGCGGCTGTCGTGAATTGAGTGTGCTTGTGACGTGTGTATTGTGTTAGCCTTGCTGGTGTATGGTGTGTGCTGAGTGTGATGTGTATGTGTGCCTATTATGTAAAGGTGCTTTATCTATTATTTTATCTCTCTCTCTAGTAATCCGAATGGTGTTTTTGTTGCAAAGGATTATGGGTGTTGTTATATAGTGCAGTGAGTAGGTGTTTTGGTATGGGATGTGTGTCAGGTGTGGGGTATTCAAACTATCCAATGTGGTGTGGTGTTGTGCCTGATGTGAGTTTTGACCGCTGCAGTTCGCAAAACCAATGGTTTTCCACCAGGGAAGAACCACTGTGGTGATTTGTGGCTCATTATCTGGTGGGTGGAAGTGTGTCAGGCTGGCAGTGCAGGTGGTGGCACCGCCTCTTTCCCGCCCTCCAGTGTCCTAGCAGGTTTGAACTTTTGGCCGTCTTTTGGCAGTCTTCACAGTGTGACTCTGTGACAGGTAAGTACAAATGGATACGTGAATACGCAGTTTTGGGTTTACGGATTTACTCTTTATTTGTCTTGTCCAATAATTGTCTCTTCCTTTCTCGTATTTTTTTACTCTCTACTTATTTATATGTCTGTAGACTATATTCTTCCTTTTGCAGGTTGGTGCCTCAGGGATCCAGAAGATCGTCCCCCTGGAGAGGGAGAGAAAAACGAGAAGCCCGTTTTGAAAGGTAAGTTTGGCTACATGGTAGGTATTGCTCTTTCTTGTCTGGCTTTTCTTTTCCCTTTTTTCTGGCTTCTGTCTTGTTTCTCCTGTGCCCTTTTCTCCGTGATTCTGTTAGTATCTAGCTAGATCTCCACTATTTCCTTTGCCTGATGCCCTTTCTCTCTATCTCACTGCCTTTTAATATACCTTCTTTTTGTTTAACCTTATCTTTCTCTTAAATTAGTACTGAGTTTCCTTTCACCCAGTGCCTTTTCTTAGATTTTTTTTTTCTTCAGTGATTTTTCATGGGTCTTTTAGGAAATATTAAGAAAAGGAGTGCTCCCCTCTTTTGTGCCCCTTTTAACATTCTCTTCCCCTCCCCAGTTCCTGCCCCGTACCTGGTGAGGCCACGTTCCTTCGGGAACGTGGCCAGGTCCTTCGCACAGTCTCCCCCTCATTCTTCTGGATGCTTGTTACAATGTAGTGTTCCCTGCAGGTTACCCCAATTTCCTCAGTTGTTGCCATCTCTCTCCCGCTGCCTTCCTTCTCCTCCTTCACATCTCTGCTCTCTTCCTCCTCTGCGTCTCCGATTTTCTCCTTTTTTGTGTCTCTGCTCTCCTCCTCCTCTGTGTCTCTGACCACTTCCTCTCCGAACCCGTTTTCTTGCCGGCGTCTTCCTGTTTGTTGGGGCCCCGCCCCTTGCTCTGTAGAGCCAGCATGAAGTAGAGGTTTTACCTCTATGCCGCCATGCTGAGAAGTACCTCCTGGGTACCTCCAGTCCAGCCCGGATCCTTGCGCCCCATTACAGACTCTTAATATGGTGATTGGATTACTGCCAAATTGGCGGTCTTTTGGTGGACGCCACTGATGCGGTCTTCCCAAAAGACCTCCAAACTCGTAATGAGGCCCTTTGTCACCTAAGTTAAGCCTTGTTGCTCATTGCCAAGCTACCAAGGGTTGAGCTAGGCTTAATTTATTGAGACCTAACTGAACCTAGTGGTGGTTTGTGGCTTATTGCTAAGTGTGTGTACTTACCTGCCCTTATCAATAGTCCACTTTTCAACATTTCTGATGGGGAGTGGTGGGATCCAATACTTGTATTCAGTATCACTCTACAGTACAAGTAAAGCAAATTACAAATTCTTTAGAATGTCCTAGTGCAAAAAAAAAAAAATATTTTTAATTTGGACTAATTTCAATTATTGTATTTTTGTGATTTTTCTAAATTCTTGGTTCCAATTTTTGCAAAGGTTTTTGTGTACCACCAAACTAGTGAACCATGGAGCTTTATCTGGCTAGCCTACCCACAATGACAGTAGTCCAGCTTAGGGGGTTGTGTACTGAAAGGGGGTTCCTGCAGCCACTAACCACAGGAAAAATGTGTTGATTAAATCCCTGGCAGCCTGGGCTGAGGCCGAAGAAGTATACACAGAGGAAGCTCCAAGGCAGAAAGAAGTAGGGGAAGATGCCAGCTCCAACCATTCAGGGGAGGGTGGGCATCTGAACCTTAGTGAAGAGGAGGAAGACCGGTCCTTACTTCATACATTCACCAGGACCATACCCAAATCTAGTTTTGGGAAGGGGGTCCCCTCAGAAGGAATGAACCTGTCCCTTACAGAGAGAAAGCTGGAAGCCCAGCTGGCACACATAGCTTTGGAGGCAGAGAAGCTGGCCCTGGAGAATAAAAAGTGGGGAAGAGAAAAGAGATGGTGGCAGCAACAGAGAAGCTGAGATGTCCATGGTTGGAGGGCTTTGTCCCAGACTACCCCAGGAGGTTGTTCCTGTTTATGTAAAGGGGGTGACATAAATAAATGACTAGGGGGCTTTGAGAGGGCCCTCCAGAAGAGAAGATTTAAGTCTCAATATTGGGGTTCACTCCGATGGATGCGGGTCCCCACTTCTGGGAGGGATTAGCGCCTTACCCTAAGTGGGGAAGAATAAGACTCATACATAGTATGAAGAGGTGCTTAACTAAGAAGTTTGGTCGGACCCCAGAGCGGTATAGTCTCAAGTTTATGGGGACCCAAAAGACAGCTACCCAGTCCTGCATTGATTTTGTTGACATCTCAGTAAAGGCACTAGAGGGCTGGATACAGAGCAACAAAGTGAGTAAGTTTGAGGTGCTTTTCAGTTTGATCATGAGGGAGCACCTTCTAACTAATTGTGCCCAAGAGAAGCTATGCCAGTATCTAGTTGACTCCAAGTTAACCAACCCCAGACAGCTAGAGGAGGCAGCAGATGACTGGTTGAGAACCAGAGTTAACCAGAAACCCCCTAGGTGGTGATCAGAGAAAGGGAGGACATGGTTCTTCTTAGGGGAAGAACCAAGGGAAAGATCATAAAAAGTCCAAGGATTCCTCAAAAAAGTCCTCAAAACCTTCTCAGAGTGGGGGAGCCCCTAGACATGCCACTTCTAAGGGGAAGGGGTATCAAGAGAAGCATTATGATCTTGTTAAGGCAGGAAGGTTTCAGGAGCTTGCTAAGGCCGGCAAGTGTTTTGAGTGCAACCAGCCTGGACACAAAATAGGGGATGCTGTCTGCTCCAAGAAGCCCCCCACTGGTGGGCAGTCCCATGGGATTGCTAGTGTAGATATGGGGGTAGAAATTGGCCCGAGGCTGGCAACAGGGTACACCGAGGTCACCTTAGATTCTGTGGGTGGGGTGGACATTACAACTGTGGCCACTTTACCTCCCAGCATGGAGAGGTATAGGCAGAGGCCTAAAGTCAATGGGACTGAGGTGGAGGCTCTGAGAGATACAGGAGCCAGTGTCACTATGGCCACAGAAAAACTGGTTTCCCCAGAGCACGTCTTACCTGGGGTATTCCACCAAGTGACATATGTAGACTGGAGAACCAATCTACATCCCATGGCAATGGTGAGCCTTGAATGGGGAGGTGTGACTGGCCCTAAAAAAGTAGCAGTAGCTCCTGCCCTACCAGTAGAATGTGTGCTGGGAAATGACCTGGAAGCATCTGAATGGTCATAGGTAGAAAGAAGGGTTCATGCACAGATGCTGGACCTCCCTGAATGGGTGTGTGCTGTGACCAGGTCACAGGCAGCATGACAGGGAAGTGCTGGATACTTGGACCCAGGAACAATGGGCAAAACCTCCAAGAACAAGAGAAAGGGCACTGGGTTTGGCTTGCCAGCCCCTCCGAGTACAGAGGTTCAGGAGGAAACAATCCTGAGGAGGGGAAGATCTGACCTCTGAGGGAGGGACTCTTCCCCTGCAAGCTCTGCCTTCTTTGGCAGAAATGCAAGGATCAGGTGGGCCCACCAGAGAAGACTTGTGCCAGGGACAAAGAGAGTGTCCCACTCTTGAGGGCCTTAGGCAGACTGCCTCCAGGCAATAACAACAGGATGTTAATGGGTCCCACAAGGTTTTCTGGGAGGATGGAGTTCCTACACCGAGGCAAGGGACCCTAAACCAAGGGCAACCAACGGAGTGATGGCCCTCCAGAAGAATAGAGAGTTCCTCCTGACACTAAGCCATGACATTCCCTTAGCTGGACATTTGGGGCAGACCAAGACCTGGAACAGGCTGGTCAACCATTTCTATTGGCCCCACATGTCAGAAAAAGTCAAGGAGTTTTGCAGCTGCTGTGTCACCTGCCAGGCCAGTGGCAAGGCAGGAGGCAAGCCAAATTCTACCTTGTTACCACTACTAGTCGTTGGGACTTCCTTTGAGAGGGTGGCGATTGGCATTGTTGGTCCCCTAGACCCACCTAGTGCCTCAGGTAACAGGTACATTCTGGTGGTTGTGGACCATGCCACCAGGTACCCAAAGGCAATACCCCTCTGAACAGTTACTGCTCCCACAGTAGCTAGGGCCCTACTTGGTGTGTTCACCAAAGTGAGATTCCCAAAAGAGGCGGTCTCAGATAGGGCCACAAATTTTATGTCAACCTATCTGAAAGCAATGTACGATGAGTGTTGTGTTACCTATATATCCACCACCCGCTATCATCCCCAGACCAATGTTCTGGTGGAGAGATTTAACAAGACCCTGAAGGGCATGATAATGGGTTTGTGTGACAAACTCAGGAGAAGATGGGATGTTCTCCTCCCATGCCTGCTGTTTGCATACTGGGAGGTACCACAAAAGGAAGTTGGATTCAGTCCCTTTGAGATACTGTTTGGGCACCCTGTAAGAGACCCATTGTGTTTGGTGAGAGAGTCTTGGGAGAAGCCTCTCAAAGAGTCCAAGCAGAATGTGCTGGATCATGTGCTGGGCCTACGGTCATGCATGGCTGATTATATGAAGAAGCCAAGCAGCAACCTGGAGGCCATCCAAGAGCTGATGAAGCTCTGGCATGACCAGAAAGCTACCATGCCTGAGTATCACCCAGGTCAGCTGATGTGGGTTTTGGAGCCTTTGGCTCCCAGGGCACCTCAGGTCAAATGGACTGGGCCCATCCAATTTTGGAAAAGTAGGGTGAGGTCACCGACTGGGTGGACCTCGGCACCCCCGGGAATCCTCATAGGATCCTGCATGGGAACAGACTACAACCCCACCAGGACAGGGCAGACATGGCCATGCTTATTGTCACTGATGAGGGAAAGGACGAGGAGAGTGAACCTCTACCAGAACTCTTACCTACGAATGCACAAGATGGGGCAGTGGAGGGATTGGTACTCTCTCCCAAATTGACAGCCCAGCAGCAGAAAGACTGCAGACAGGTTTTGGAGCAGTTTGCTGGTCTGTTCTCTCTGACCCCTGAACTCACCCTGGTCCCCTGTGCTGGCCATTGGGGTGGTGGGCATGACTCCTGTCTCTGCTAAGACTTGAGTCATGTCGTATGGATGGTTTTGCATCAGAAAAGGACTCTGGGCAGGTTAGAGTCATTTTTTATTTACTCTAACCTGCCTAACGTAATTTTTTGGTGCAAAGCCCCCTTCTTCCATACCACCAGCCCCACCCCACTAACGTCATTTTTTTTTACACTAGCTTACCCTTTGCACTGGCTTGTACCATTCCATAAATATGGTGCCCGGCTGGTGCACAGAAATGGTGCAAGCTGGTGGTAAGCTTTTTGGTGCAAAACTGCGTTAGTGCAGTTTTTCCCAAAGAAGTGTAAATCAGGGCCCAAGTGTGTGTGCATGACATATTCACTAGTGACAGCTTACCTGTCAAGAATAAGTTTTACAGGTTGACTGACCACGTCAAGGCCAGCATCAAAGCTGAGGTGGCTAAGATGATGGACCTAAAGGTAATTGAGCCCTATTATATTCCTTGGCCAGTCCTGTGGTACTGGTACCCAAACCCAATCCCCAAGGTGGGAAATAAGAGGTAAGATTTTGCTTATACTACAGAGGTCTAAATGCAGTCACTAAGACTGATGCTCACCCCATACCTGAAGCTGATGAGCTCATTGACCAGTTGGGGGCTGCTAAGCTCCTCAGTACATTTGACCTGACCTCAGGATATTGGCAGTTTGCCTGAAGTCCAGGAGCTAAGGAGAGATGAGCATTTTCAATTCCAGAGGGCCACTTTCAGTTCTTGGGATGCCCTTTGGCCTGAAAAATGTCCCTGCAACCTTCCAACTGTAGGGAAACAGAGTCTTGTATGGGTTGGAATCTTTCAGTGCATCTTATCTGGATGATATAGCTGCATTGAGTTCCACCTGGGAGGATCACCTGGTCCACCTGAAAGTTGTGCTTCAGGCCCTGCTCCAAACAGACATGACTATCTAGGCAAGCAAGGGACAGATAGGGCAGAGTTCAGTAGTGTACCTGGGCCACCTTGTTTGTGGAGGTCATGTGGAGCCTCTCCAGCCCAAAATCCAGACAATAATGGATTGTGAGGCTCCTAAAACCCAGACTCGGGTCAGGGCATTTCTTGGCCTGACTGGGTATTATAGGAGGTTTGTTCATAATTAAGGGACCATAGTGGCTCCTCTGACAGAACTCACCTCAAAGAAACAGCCCAAGAAGGTAATTCAGATCCCAGAGTGTAAAACAGCCTTTGACACTCTGAAAAAGGCTATGTGTTCAGCACCAGTGTTACTAGCCCCTGACTATAGCAAATATTCTATAGAGCAAACAGGTGTTTCAGAGGAAGGGATTGGGGCAGTGTTAAGTCAATGAAGAGGGCCAGGATTAGCCAGTTGCCTTCATCATCAGGTGACCACTCCCCATAGAGAAGAGATTGAGTGCCATTGAGAGGGAGGCCTGTGGTCTGGTCCCTGAAGAAGCTGAGGCCATACCTGTTTGGCACACAATTCCATGTTCAAACTGCCTACAGACCTCTCAGATGTCTGATGCAAATGAGGGGGGAGAACCCAAAACGGGTAAGGTGGCCCATTTCCCTACAGGGGATGGACTTCACAGAGGAACATAAACCTGGGAGTGCCCATGCCAAAGCAGATGGCCTTTCCAGGTTTGTCTACTAGCAAACAAGGACTACCAGGGTGTAGGTTAGTACCTATCACCTTTCATCTAGGGCAGCAGAGTAGGAAAGTCCTCCTTTTTGCCCTGGCCATACCCAAACTGGTGGTTACTGACTCTTGGCTGTGTCCTGGGTACTGCTTAGCAGTCAAAGGGCCAGTCCTCTGGGTAAAGTGGATATGCAAATTAGGCTAATTATAGTTGGCAGTATCAATGTACCTATAAGTCCCTAGTATATGGTAGGGCATGTAGGTTTAGGGACCTCAACATAGTTAGTGCTCCCATAGGTGCACTGCCGAGGTGCCCAGTGCCATTGTAAAGGCAGGCCTGCCTTGCTGGCTGCTTTTAAACTAAAGTTCTATGCAAATTCGACTTTGGAATAAAAAGTACTTCCAAAGTCTTAAACTACCTTTTTTTTGCATATAAGTCACCCCTAAGCACCTACGGTTGGATGCTATGCACCTATAAGCAGGGAACTTTAAAAAAAAATTTATAAGCCCTGGTGAGGTAAAATAGCCACACAAAGAAATTCCATCTCTGTAGTGAATGGGCTACATAGGCTAAAATAGGGAGACTTTATTTTAATTATTACAGTCTCAGTAGGTGCCCGATATTTCAAGTTTGGTACTATACTGATTGTTATAATAAATTCTACAACTTGCCATTGTTGAATGTAATATAACTATTTCAGGGAATGAGTTTTAAAACTCTACCTAAAAGCTGCCAAATTCAGCTCTGTAGTGCCTTTCTCTGATTGGCCAGCCTCTGGCAGCCAGACTGCCTTGATGATGTGTGAAGTGGCCTGGGCTGAACACAAAGGAAGTGCCTGGGGGAGAGGATCTGCCTCAGCAGATGGTGAAAGAGGACAGGGGGAAAGCAGCCAAACTGGACTCCCTTCAAAAAGGAGGGAAGGACACTTGGAGCAGGTCAGGGCCTTCATATTTCCTGCAACCCCAGACAACCAGGTACCTTCTTGATTAGATTAGAAGAGGGGCATTTTAAGGATTTTTAACCACACCAGTGGGTGGGCTCAGCCGAACCTAACCTCTCAAATTCAGTTTCAGCCATAATGGATTTTTAAAGAAGGTTGCTCCCTGGGATTGATTTTTGCCACATTTTCCAGGAAGTGGTCATCCAAGGGGGTAGTGGCCTGCCTGTGATTGGACAATCAGCACCCCCCCTGCTTTTCACCCAAAGAGCAGGGATAAATATGGCAGAGCTGCACCCACACCTCAGATCATTACAAGGAACAAGATGAGGAGAAAAAGGACTGCCCTGCTGGATCCCTGGCCGGCACCTGGACACTGCAATCTGAAGGACTGCACCAGCTGCATACTTGGGCTTCACCACAAAAAGTAATTTTCCTGGCTTTAACTGGTTCAAGAAGGGAGTCCCTGCTTGCTACAGGTGAACAATAGCTAACCCAAGTCCCCTGTATCAAATCCTGAAGAAACTGACCAGCTGATCACTGTCCAAAGGTAATTTTGGTGTTTGAGCCAGGTGCCTTCACCAAAAGATCTCCATCTAGGCAGTATTCCGAATGCCGCATTAAGAGTCATACACTGACCTAAATTGCCATGCACATTGTGGGAGGAGAAGGTCTTGTACATCCTGCATCCACAGGGCCTGACGGTAATACGCGGAGTCCTGGACTCTGGTAAGTAACTAACACTCCCCTGGCACAAATTTATCCAGTCCAGCATGCTTCCTCACCACCCAGTCACTCTCCAATTCACCCTATCTTCCACTACACCTCCCACCTAATCACCTAGGGCCAGATGTAGCAAACCTTTTGCGCCTCGCAAACTGCGAAAAATGCAGTTTGCGAGGCTCAAAAGGCCAAACGCGATGCACAACCGCAAATTGCGAGTCGGTACCGACTCACAATTTGAGGCTGCGACTCGCAAATAGGAAGGGGTGTTCCCTTCCTATTTGCGACCGCATCGCCATGCAGAGTTGCTTTGGGACCGCGAATGTGGTTGCAAACCAACTCGCAGTTACCTTCCACTTGAAGTGGATGGACTCATTCGCAAAAGGGAAGGGGTCCCCATGGGACCCCTTCCCCTTTGTGAATGCCAATACAAATATTTTTTCAGAGCAGGCTGCCTACTCTGAAAAAACCGAAACCAAATGGTTTCGGAACTTTTCCGTTTGCAGCTAGTTTTCCTTTAAGGAAAACGGGCTGCAAAAAGAAAAGAAAAAAACTGCTTTATTCAAAAAGCAGTCACGGACATGGTGGTCTGCTGTCTCCAGCAGGCCACCATCCCTGTGAGTGCCTAGACTCGCTATGGGGTCGCAAACGGCAACCCACCTCATTAATATTCATGAGGTGGGTCTTTGCAACCCCATAGCGAGTCGCAGAAGGTGTCTGAGACACCTTTCTGCATTACATTTTGCGAGTTGCAAATTGCGAGTCGCTAGTACTTGCAATTTGCAACTCGCAAAATGTTTTCTTGCTACATCTGGCCCCTAATGCCCCTCCCCTGCCAAGAAGTCTACCCCTCCCAAGCCCAGGCCCAAGGACCCCCCTCCCAAGCGTGTAATGTTTTTTGCTGCAGTTCAAACACCATGATACACATAGCATGATGTTGAATCCAATGAAGTTCACATGCAATCATTGAGGCTGTACCAATATCTCACATCACTCCTGCTCTCACATTGCCCACTACCAATAAGCGAGTGGACTGTGCGCAGAACACATATTGATGGGACAATATTGAAATGCACATTCCTACACATACGCATTGCGACAAATTAACACACACACAACAGATGTACAGGTATACGGACCTTCTGAAACTCCAAATGACAACCTCACAACCAAGTTAGCCATCTGAACTAGAACATGTTCAATAGTATAGGTACACATTACAACCTGAGTGGACTTGGCAAGGGCAGAGAAATAGGTGTGCAGTGAACTTGTCACACTTGTGAAATTAGTGCATAGTCAATTGTTAACACGTCACTGGTCACAGCGTATGGAGATGTGTTGCACATTGCCACCTTGCCAATTCTAAGGGTCTCACTGATGGTTAAATAATTCTATTGCATATGTGAAATTGGATGGGATGTCCAGGGTATATGGATGCAACCGTGTTACCACCACTGTGGAATTGATTTTGTGTATGGAAGTATCATGTCACCCCCAGTTAAGACACAGGGACACCTATTTGATGTGACACAATGCAAAGGAGTGCACACTGTACTGCAACTCTACAAAAATACTGCTGACATCCTGTCAACAGCCAAACACCTGTTCAGATAAGGAAACAACCCAATGCTGATGGTACATCCTAGAAGCTTAGAATTCCACAAAATAATACAAACACTGATGAATCACAGACAACACAAGAGAACAACTGCCATGCAAATTGATATTTATGGTGCAAGGTATATCAACATGTTCTCACTCATTTTCTCTTTCAGCTGATCAGGGGTATGGGATCCAGCCATGGATCATGACCCCATTTGCAAACCCAAGCACTGCAGCAGAGCGTGCCTGTAATGAGGCACATAGGAGGTCACGCACCATAGTCGAGAGGACCTTTGGCATCCTGAAGTCAAGATTCAGGTGCCTCGACATCACCGGAGGCAGACTCCTATACTCACCTGAAATGGTGTGCAAAATCATTTTGACCTGTGCCATCCCGCACAACATATGTGTAAGAAGGAACATTCCCCTATATGAACCCGACCCACAAATGCCTGAAGAGGAGGAAGAGGAGGATGCTGTCCATCAACATGTGGGGGACCATCCAAACACAGCTGCAGGATTGCGTCGGAGACAACATATTGTCAAAATTTCTTTTAACTCTACTCATCCATCACCACTGTCTTACCATATGTCAATAAACACATATATTAATCACTATATCATGGTCTGGATAATCATTTTTTCATATCATTATCTCTAACTATCAGAATCAGAGTGTAGCCTCACGGAGCATTGCTGAAATACAGATTAGGACACAGAAAATTCCAAAACAATGAATGTACAGCCACATTCACTCACTGTAAATGACATATATCCTGTGCATTTCATATTTGAAGGGCAATAGCAGAGGACCACACCTATTTCACACATACATGTTGGCAACATGGTTCATCGCAGCATATGGCACACAGCTAAGACACCATCAGTCAATAAGGGCAAAAAATGCCTCATACATGAGGCAGTGGATGTGCTATTGCATTGGTAACAGGAATGTATGACCGGACCCTTGACAGCAGTAAGTCTTACATCACCTATCTTTGCAAGGACTATGTGTGACAAGATTTCCATATAAGCAGTAACTTTATAGCACACGTGCCCCAGGTATGACTAGCATTGCTTACATGACATCCCCTACACATGCAGCCCATGTCCTAAGTCCAGCCACACCCATGTTCCTTCTCTCAGCCCACCCTTTTTCAGAGGTCCCTGGAATGGGAATATGTGTCCCCAGATAATCCCTCCTCTACACACTCCCAGACTCACAATGTTAATCCAGTGTGCTTCCCTCTTTAGTCTGGTATGCCATAGTCATTGTACTTCTGTCTGCATGGACGTCAGGTTAAATAATGGATTGGCTTGTAGTCATTAGGACCTGTGATCACCTGTACATTGCTTCCCATGTGAAACGTACTGTTGGCCCTTTGAACTAGAATCTCACCTACAGGACTTGTGAGAGACTGATGCTGCACACACCTGTGAGCATCTCCATGGAGACCAGCCATTTGAACATGCACTGCCCTTGCAGCTGCCTGAAACAGCATAGAAGCTGCCATTGTATCTATAACACTGTTATGCATTGCCGTCAAAATCAGCTGTGTAACACAGCCCTTGGGTTAATGTGTTACGTTCCAACACACAGGACAAGCACAGTTTTCCATTTCCACAGTGTTGTTCCACCTTTGACCAGTCTCAGTCTGACCACTGTGTGTTCACCTTGTGAAATGTTTGGATCCTGATTGACCCTGCATCCTGTTAGCTTGACTGGCTCCTGTCTTTGCATTACCCTACAGGTTCCTTGTGCCTACATTTGTATCATAGTTGCTTTCCCAACCCTCATATTCCTCCTGGGGTATTGTGTCAGGTGGGTCTACAATGCATACTCAAATACATTGTATAGCATAATCAGTTTATTTGTCATACCATGGGTGGGGACTTGTCTCCAAACAGCCGAATCATGGCCAATCCCTTGTCTGGGTCTCATGTATGCATGAATGACAAATAGTGACAGTGTACCATGGCTGAATGCATGGTGCCTCCAGCACAACAAACAACGTCAGATAATGTGCATGAAATGTCTACATATGTTAGGACCCTGATAGTCCACACGCTGATTCACATTGCTTCCAACATATTGATGGGGCTTGTGTGGTGAATAGCTGTGAGATTAGTCAGCACAGAGGCACTGATGTTCCCAGATGCAGTGGGAATTTTAGAGGCCAAACTGTGTATAAAAGTTGTGAGGACACCTGCCGGTATAAGAATCCTGAGACATTAACTTTGTCAGCACCCCAAGGTTCATAACACGTCTGCAGTGACAGGGCTGGACCATCCCCATGTGTGTTCTCAATTCCTCATTGGCTTTCCTTCCATTGATCTGTGAAGGATACTTTGTAGATACAGGAAATGGCTCCACAGACTAATGACTAGACCTGCACGGAACTGTGACAACATAGACCCTAATAATTATACAGGCTAAACATTGGCCCACACACATGAAACAGACACCTCTGTGCATTTTACCACTGGAAATATGTGAACACGTGCTGCTTGGTCTGCTGGTCCTCCACTGCCACAGGAAAGACATGGCTCAGTTATGTGACTCCAACTGTGGCGTAACATTACAATTGTGTATTATATTTGGGACTCTGTGTCACAAACATGGTACTCACATAATATTATCCCATGCCTGACTCATGGTGGGTAAACAAACAAGTGCTAAGGAAGTAGTATTCAACATTCCAGGACATGTAATGGCTAAGTTTGGGAACATTGCCATAAAAAACCATCTGCTATCTATCCTGTGCATGCTTTGTCATTGGTGGTGTTTATGTTCCAAAAAACCCAGGAAGTTCACACAGCAGTTGTTGCTATGTATATGACTAACATATGTCCTCTCTCATTTCCACCCTGACTTGCATCTGAGGGTGGACACATTGACTCCACATGCATACAAGCAGATTTGCAAAGATGCATCTTGTGATGGTCACACAGTGGGACAACAACAATAGTAGTAGCCAAATCACACACATTGACCCATAGGCATTGAGTTACTGTATTGAGTTGGGTCTCCTTGCTATCTTCTCTTGACTCAAAACATGCCCAAACTGGGTAATACATAATTCTATCCCACACATTTGGCCATCTATTGCATCAGTGAAGAGTGCAAATCCGGTACAACAAGTAGAGGATCATGGTCCACAGTAGTATGATCTGTCACATGTGCCCATACACAAATGCCCAATGTGGGTGCAATCAGCCTATCTCTGTAGTGTCACAACTGTCATGTACCATTACAAATGAGAAATGACCCAAACCCAGTTAATGACCAGAAATGTTGACGCATACGTGTCAAAAAAAGACACACATGCATCAAATAATTATGCATATGCATTGAAATATGACGCACATTGCCATGAAACATTTATTGGCCCTGAGCGGTAATTCCCACACTGTACCCCCGGAAATTGGTTAAGTATGAAACTTATTTCACAATATGGATGCAGGGTTATTTCTAATCATGTGCGTTAAAAGAAATAATGCACAGACTCTAAGCATCATAATATTTTGATGCATAACAATAAAAATGGACCGCATTTGAGGCAGGAAGTGATGTGATAGGATATCCTGTTTACAGATTTGGTACAGTGGGTGTACATTTACTTTCACTTTGCAGTCTGTGATATTTCCTGACTGTGTGGCTTTGTTTAGACTTGCATCTGAGGGTGGACACATTGACTCCACATGCATACAAGCAGATTTGCAAAGATGCATCTTGTGATGGTCACACAGTGGGACAACAACAATAGTAGTAGCCAAATCACACACATTGACCCATAGGCATTGAGTTACTGTATTGAGTTGGGTCTCCTTGCTATCTTCTCTTGACGCAAAACATGCCCAAACTGGGTAATACATAATTCTATCCCACACATTTGGCCATCTATTGCATCAGTGAAGAGTGCAAATCCGGTACAACAAGTAGAGGATCATGGTCCACAGTAGTATGATCTGTCACATGTGCCCATACACAAATGCCCAATGTGGGTGCAATCAGCCTATCTCTGTAGTGTCACAACTGTCATGTACCATTACAAATGAGAAATGACCCAAACCCAGTTAATGACCAGAAATGTTGACGCATACGTGTCAAAAAAAGACACACATGCATCAAATAATTATGCATATGCATTGAAATATGACGCACATTGCCATGAAACATTTATTGGCCCTGAGCGGTAATTCCCACACTGTACCCCCGGAAATTGGTTAAGTATGAAACTTATTTCACAATATGGATGCAGGGTTATTTCTAATCATGTGCGTTAAAAGAAATAATGCACAGACTTTAAGCATCATAATATTTTGATGCATAACAATAAAAATGGACCGCATTTGAGGCAGGAAGTGATGTGATAGGATATCCTGTTTACAGATTTGGTACAGTGGGTGTACATTTACTTTCACTTTGCAGTCTGTGATATTTCCTGACTGTGTGGCTGTGTTTAGACTTGTGCATTTTGTGATTTTGTCTCCAGTGTGGTCTTTAAATTGTCTTTTTGTGTTTCATAACTGTCTGTGGTATCCTGTCTTAGTGTTTTTTTGTCATTTGTGGTGTCAACATTTGTCTTTAGGTCAACATCAGGACAGTGTGCCCGCTATGGGCAACAAAAATGCAAAAACCCAGTCTTTATGTAAGAGCATAATTCATGCATTGTGTTTATATGCAGTATGTTAACCTTTTGCATTGCAAAGTTTAACCTTGAAAAACAATATTAATGATGTTTGCAATAATTGTTCATTTGCAAGGTATTGCTGCAGGCTTACTGAGTGTGTTAGGGTGTGGTCCCTTTCTAGGACCTTCTAGAAGCTTTCCCTGCAGCATGACTGGGTGTGGTATTTGGGCTGTGCCAGACTCTATATAAGGAGCCAGCCCAGCTCTACGTACTCACTATTCACAGATCCCGGTGCAGAGCAGCAGCAACTTCCTGAGCTCCTGTTCCAAAGGCCTACCTTGATGTTCCAGGCCTGCCCCGCATTATATTGGTGATCCTAAAACACGGCGGTAATTCGGAGGTCGGGCTGGGCCCCGGACCCCGGACCCCGTTCTCAAAGACTCTCGAGTTTTGGGCCTACTTGTGGAACTTTCAGAGTGCGCAATTCATTGCTCTCATGTAAACCTTGGCATTCAGATCGGCAACAGCTTGCACAATTCATTCCCAGCATGTAAATCTTGACGTTTAGATCGGCAACAGTGTGCGCGATCATTTCATGGCATTTGCGTATTCTTGTTTGAATCGTCAGTGTGCGCGATTCATTCACAGCATGTAAACCTTGACGTTCAGATCGGCAACAGTGTGCGCGATCATTTCATGTAATTTGCATATTCTTGTTCGAATCAGCAGTGTGTGCGATTCATTCCCAGCATGTAAACCTTGACGTTCAGATCGGCAACAGTGTCCACGACCATTTCATGTAATTTGCATATTCTTGTTCGAATCGGCAGAGTGCGCGATTCATTCCCAGCATGTAAACCTTGACGTTCAGATAGACAACAGTGTGCTCGATCATTTCATGGCATTTGCATATTCTAGTTCGAATCGGCAGTGTGCGCGATTCATTCCCAGCATGTAAAACTTGACGTTCAGATCGGCAACAGTGTGCGTGATCATTTCATGGCATTTAAAACTTTGGTGTGTTGTGTTTGTTGAGGTGCACACATTTATCCTGAGCTTTTGGATTTGCTGTGAAGATGCTTAATTCAAAGTGTGACATTCTTTGTGCATATTAAGGGCCAGATGTATCAACTGATTTTGCACTCGCAAACTGCGAAATCGGCCGTTTGCGAGTGCAAAATCGTGGTCTGCAATGCATCAAAGGCATTCGCAGACCAAAAAAAGAAAATCCCCAGCACCGTGGCCTTTTACATTTCCCAAATTGCGATTTCTGTTTTAGAAATCGCAATTTAGGAAATGCAAAAAATTTGCAGCTATCGCAATTTGTGATTCAGTAATTTCATTTGCGATTTTTAAGAAATCGCAATTACCGAATTGCAAATGTGATACATGGCCCTTTGCGAGTCGGTATTTGCGATTTCTTAAAAATCGCAATTACCGAATTGCAATGGGCCTGATTCATACATCTGGCCCTGAGTCCCTAGTACAATTCCTATTGTTTCTAGGGTATGTTTCAGAAAGCCTTTTGTCCTCATGTAAAAATGCAATGTTTGTTCTGAAACATTATTCTAGAAGGTTCTTGTATTCTAGACAGTATGTGATATTTAGTGAAAAGCACATATGAAACATTGTATTAACCCATTCTTGATTTTTTCGAGGTACCTAGATTTCTTGAGGTCTAGTTATAGTCACTTCTTAGGTTATCCATGGGTACAGTATGAGAACTCTTAGAACCATAGTCTATTGAAAGTCAATGTGATTATGGCCCTCATTCTGACCCTGGCGGTCGGTGATAAAGTGGCGGCCAAGCCGCCAACAGGCCGGCGGTCTAAAATATGCAATTCTGACCCTGGCGGGAACCGCCAACTCAGCCCGCCGTATTAACACTCCGCCCGCCACGGCGGTACAAACAAACAGCGCGGCGGTTCCCGCCAACAGCCAGGCGGCAGACAATGTACCGCCCACCCTATCATGACCCACCAATCCGCCACCTTTTCCGGGGCGGGAGCACCGCCGATAAGAACACGGCGGAAACAGACTACGAACGGGAAAACGCTCACCTCTACGCACTCCACGCGAGATTCCGGCAGTATGGAACCAGAGTTGCAGGTCATCCCCGCACTCCTATACCTGCTCATATACCAGGAGCACGCCCGGCGGCGCGGAAGACATCGGTGAGTACTGCACCTACGACACAGGGGAGGGAAAAGATTACCGGCACACACCCACCCACCCACACCCACTACAACACACACATCAATGCATTCCCACAGATCACTGTCACAACCCACAAACCACCCCCCTCCGAAATAATGCAAAGACCAAAAGAAGAGATCATAAACGGGCAGATATATTGAAATATGTACAACAGTAATCCCAATAAATAAATAAACTATGTACAAAATATACACAGCTACTAAATGTAGTCCAACCACTGTCCGTGGATCACAGGGGTCCTGTGCAAAGGGGCAAGGCCCAGTCCCACGACAAGAACTCCACGGAGAGAACACTGCAGGGGCATCAGAAAGAAAATAGGACAGGCACCTCAGGGGGAAGGGAAGGGGGGGCACCTCAGCCACTTGAGTACACGACGCCAGATCCACGAGGGGACTCCATGACCACTGGGCCATCCTGGGGAGTGCTAAGCCACAGTCCAAACAGTCCATACAGTGGGTGGCCTGCCCACTGGGCCATCCTGGGGAGAGCAAAGCCACAGTCCAAACAGTCCATACAGTGGGTGGCCTGCCCACTGGGCCATCCTGGGGAGAGCAAAGCCACAGTCCAAACACTCCATACAGTGGGTGGCCTGCCCACTGGGCCATTCTGGGGAGTGCAAAGCCACAGTCCATACAGTCCATACAGTGGGTGGCCTGCCCACTGGGCCATCCTGGGGAGAGCAAAGCCACAGTCCATACAGTCCATACAGTGGGTGGCCTGCCCACTGGGCCATCCTGGGGAGTGCAAAGCCACTGTCCATACAGTCCATACAGTGGGCGGCCTGCCCACTGGGCCATCCTGGGGAGAGCAAAGCCACAGTCCATACAGTCCATACAGTGGGTGGCCTGCCCACTGGGCCATCCTGGGGAGTGCAAAGCCACTGTCCATACAGTCCATACAGTGGGTGGCCTGCCCACTGGGCCATCCTGGGGAGAGCAAAGCCACTGTCCATACAGTCCATACAGTGGGTGGCCTGCCCACTGGGCCATCCTGGGGAGAGCAAAGCCACAGTCCATACAGTCCATACAGTGGGTGGCCTGCCCACTGGGCCATCCTGGGGAGAGCAAAGCCACAGTCCAAACAGTCCATACAGTGGGTGGCCTGCCCACTGGGCCATCCTGGGGAGTGCAAAGCCACGGTCCATACAGTCCATAACAGACCCCACTGCCACTGGAGGAGGCAAGTTGGCCAGAGGACATCCTGCAGCCCTGCCCGAGATAGATCCTGCCCTGCCACGTCTGCCAAAGGGCCAGCGGTTCTTGCCATGAAGGGCCCAGTTCAGCGCTCCTTGCCTTGAAGGGCCCAGTTCAGCGGTTCTTGAGACGGCGGGGCCCAGCGGAGCGGTGCTTGAGACGGCGGGGCCCAGTTCAGCGGTTCTTGAGACGGCGGGGCCCAGCGGAGCGGTTCTTGAGACGGCGGGGCCCAGTTCAGCGGTTCTGGAGACGGCGGGGCCCAGTCCAGCGCTCCTTGCCTTGAAGGGCCCAGTTCAGCGGTTCTTGAGATGGCGGGGCCCAGCGGAGCGGTTCTTGAGACAGCGGGGCCCAGTTCAGCGGTTCTTGAGACGGCGGGGCCCAGTTCAGCGCTCCTTGCCTTGAAGGGCCCAGTTCAGCGGTTCTTGAGACGGCGGGGCCCAGCGGAGCGGTGCTTGAGACGGCGGGGCCCAGTTCAGCGGTTCTTGAGACGGCGGGGCCCAGCGGAGCGGTTCTTGAGACGGCGGGCCCAGTTCAGCGGTTCTTGAGACGGCGGGGCCCAGTTCAGCGCTCCTTGCCTTGAAGGGCCCAGTTCAGCGGTTCTTGAGACGGCGGGGCCCAGCGGAGCGGTGCTTGAGACGGCGGGGCCCAGTTCAGCGGTTCTTGAGACGGCGGGGCCCAGCGGAGCTGTTCTTGAGACGGCGGGCCCAGTTCAGCGGTTCTTGAGACGGCGGGGCCCAGTTCAGCGCTCCTTGCCTTGAAGGGCCCAGTTCAGCGGTTCTTGAGACGGCGGGGCCCAGAGGAGCGGTTCTTGAGACGGCGGGGCCCAGTTCAGCGGTTCTTGAGACGGCGGGGCCCAGCGGAGCGGTTCCTGAGATGGCGGGGCCCAGTTCAGCGGTTCTGGAGACGGCGGGGCCCAGTTCAGCGGTTCTGGAGACGGCGGCCGGTCTATGGCCAACTGCTCATTGCCTGGTGGTGCCCTCCTGGGCAGCGGGGATGGTGCTCCTTCAATGCCCACCTGGGCTGTGGGTGGTGGGGCCCTCCTGGCCAGCTGGGCTGGGTCCTCCCTGGGCAGCGGCTATGGGGGTGGTGGGCTCTCCCGGGGCAGCTGTGCCGGTTCCTCCCGGGGCAGCAGCTATGGGGGTTGTGGGCTCCTCCTGGGCAGCAGGCCTGCTGCCTGACCTCTCCGACTTGCTGCCCTTGCCCTCCTTAGTCGTGGGCCTGTGGCCCTTTCCTCCCTTTGGAGCTGTGGCTGGTGACTGTCTCTGGGTGGTGTCCGGGGGGGATGTAGAAGGCGGGCTCCTGCGGCGCCCCTTCCGCCTTCTGCTCCTCTTCCCAGGGGGTGGGCTGGCTGTCCCCTTGCTGCTGGGCGAAGATCCAGACATGCGGGCTGGCGGGCTCCAATACCCCTGCACCCTTGTCAAGGGGGCTGCAGGGCTGGTGGTGGCTGAGGTGCTCTTCTTACCCCGACGAGAAGGAGGGGGGGGCTCAGGGTCAGGAAAGAAGTTAGTAGTGGCGAGGAAGAGTTTCTTGGGACAATGGAGAGTGGTAGGTACAGTGGGAATGGGAGTGGAGGGAGAGGATGTGGTTGTAGGTGAGTCACGTTTGCTGTCTTTGGGTGCAGGTGCAGGAGGGATAGGCTGTCGTGAGGTGGATGGCTGTTGGGTGGGTGGGTGGCTGCGTTTGTGTGGTGTGGAAGAGGGGGTGACAGACACAGTGGGAGAGGACACAGGGGACGTGTAAATGGCAGTGGGGGTGGTGACTGCACGTGTGCGGACTGGAGTGGAGGGTGTGCTGGTGATGGAAACACTGGCTGATGGTGAGGTGAATGGAGGTGTGAGTGTAGACGTCACAGGGAGGGAGGAGGGAGACGAGGAGGTGGGGGTCACAGAGGTGGTAGTGACTGTTGGCATGTCTGCATCGGAATGTTGCGTGTGTGAATGTCTACGTGATCTGTGGTGCTTATGTTTGGATGAGCTTCTCTTGGGTGTTGAGGTGTGTGCAGGCTGGTCTGATGGTGTGGGTGGGACAGGCAGAGGAACAGGAGACTGGGAGGAGGGAGTTAGTAGAGGGAGGCAGGAGACAGGGACAATGGCTGCCGTCAGTGCTGAGGCCAGAGCCTGGAACGATCGCTGATGGGCAGCCTGACCCGAATGAATGCCCTCCAGGTACGCATTGCTGCGATGAACCTCCCTCTCCACCCCCTGGATGGCATTCAAAAGGGTAGTCTGCCCAACAATGAGCGTTCGGAGGAGGTCAATGACCTCCTCACTGAGGGCAGCGGGGGTAACAGGGGCAGGGCCTGAGGTGCCTGGGGCGAAGGAGATGCCCGGCTTCCTGGCAGAGCGGGCACGGGGCGAACGCTGAGGGGCTGCTGGGAGGGCGGAGATGGTGCGCTGGGTGGCGGCTGTACCTGTAATGGCGGGGGGCACGGATGGTGCCACCCCCGCAAGGGAGCCCCCTTCCGAGGACGTGTCCGTGTCGCTGCAGGGTCCAGTCGTCCCCGTCGTGGAGCTCCCCTCGCCCTCCGTCTCACTGGTCCAGTCTGACTCTGTGGCATGGCCCTCCTGGGCCATGTGAGATGCAGCTCCCTCCTGCCCCGATGCCACTTCTCCTCCGCCTGATGATGCTGATGCACACAAGCACAGAAAGACAAACAAAAAGGGGGGGGGAGAGAGAAATAAAGGGATATTGAGTACATGGATCTCCGGTACAGTTAGCGGACATGACAGACACAGATGCCCCCTGCACTAAGTTGCGCACTTGGGGTCCGCTACGCATTCCGTGGAACATGCCCTACACGCCTAGAGTTGACAACTGCACCCATGGATGACACGGCCCAGGGATGGCTGTACTGACAAACTACTGAGGGTGGTGGCTGGGGACACAGGGGCTTACGGGGGTGCCCAGCCTACAGATATCGCCCTGGCCTAGGGGGACCCCCAGCCCTCCTCCCCCACCCAGACACCTCCACTGCGCGACAACAGAGTAGATAATGCTTGTACTCACCCCCTTGTGTCTGCTGTGCTGCCCTCACGCGCCCATCCAAATCAGGGTAGGCCACCGCCAGGATCCGGAACATCAGGGGGGTCAGTTGACGGCAGGCACCCCGCCTACGTTGGGAGGCCATCCCCAGCAGAGACTCGGCGGTCTTCTTGGTCCCGCGGCGGATGTCCTCCCACCTCTTGCGGCAGTGGGTGCCCCGTCGATGGTGGACCCCCAGGGTCCGGACTTCCTTGGCGATGGCACGCCAAATCCCGATCTTCTCATGGGCGCGGACCTATGTGACACGTACAGGGAGGGAGAAATACCACGTTCAAGTTTGTCAGCATTTTCCTTGCCAGTGGCCCAACGCCCCCCATCCCCGCCAGGCCCCCCGCCATGCCCCCCGCCAGGCCCAACATGCCCCCCATCCCCGCCAGGCCCCCCGCCAGGCCCAACATGCCCCCCATCCCCGCCAGGCCCCCCGCCATGCCCCCCGCCAGGCCCAACATGCCCCCCATCCCCGCCAGGCCCCCCGTCAGGCCCCCCGCCAGGGCCAACATGCCCCCCATCCCCGCCAGGCCCCCCGCCAGGCCCCCCGCCAGGCCCAACATGCCCCCCATCCCCGCCATGCCCCCCGCCAGGCCCAACATGCCCCCCATCCCCGCCAGGCCCCCCGCCATGCCCCCCGCCAGGCCCAACATGCCCCCCATCCCCGCCAGGCCCACCGCCATGCCCCCCGCCAGGCCCAACATGCCCCCCATCCCCGCCAGGCCCCCCGCCATGCCCCCCGCCAGGCCCAACATGCCCCCCATCCCCGCCAGGCCCCCAAGCCAGCCAGTGGCCCCAAATCCTGATTGAATTAAACTCACTTGTTGGTCTGGAGGACCGTAGAGTAGCGCATACTGGGGGAGGACCCCATCCACAAGTTTCTCCAACTCCTCTCCAGTGAAGGCAGGGGCCCTTTCCCCAGGCGCAGCAGCCATTGTCCCTTCCAGACCGAGGTCACAGCAACACTTGCAGTATAGGTCCTCTCCTGTGAAAGTTCAAGTCGCAAGTGGATAAGTAGATAGAAAATGGCGGTCACGTCCGCGGCGGTGCGTACCGCGGCGGTGCGTCCCGCCACCGCCGGCGCCCTTCGCCATTGGCTCCTGAAACCCATAGGCTTCAATGTTAACCAATGCGGCTTCGCGCCGCGGTCTTCGCCCGCCGCCCGCCGCGGTGTGCCACGCCAGCGCATTGACCTCACATCCCATTGTCACACTTCACAGGTCAGGCAGCCGCCATTTCCAGGGCCCACATGGCTCAATTTCAACTGCGTCACACAGGCCTAGGCCTTGCATAGCCACTCAGACACGCCATTCACTGCATAGAGATTCGTTTACTGTGCTAGCTGTGAGTACGTACCTGTGGGTTGCTTGACTGTGTGCTCCATGTTGTCCTTCCTAGGCACCGTCCGCTGGGTTGGGCGAGGAGACGGATGAATCCTCCCGTGTACCGACCGCTGGTGGACCTGTCGACAATGGAAGAACGCCACATTATCCTGACCTACCGTCTTAACCGTGCCACTATCCATGAACTGTGTGCCCAGCTGGAGCCCGACCTGATGTCCCCCATCCGCCAACCCACAGGGATTCCCCCTCTGGTGCAGGTCATGTCAGTACTCCATTTCTTGGCAAGTGGGTCATTTCAGACAACAGTGGGAATTGCTTCTGGGATGTCTCAGCCCATGTTTTCGAAGGTGTTATCCAGAGTGTTGTCTGCCCTGATGAAATCCGTGAGGAGCTACATCATTTTCCCTGAGGTGGGCGAATTGGCTACAGTGAAGGGTGATTTCTACGCCCTTGGACATATTCCCAACGTAATTGGTGCCATTGATGGGACCCATGTGGCTTTGGTTCCCCCAAGAGACAGGGAGCAGGTGTACAGGAACAGAAAAAATTACCATTCAATGAACATCCAGGTGGTGTGTTTGGCTGACCAGTACATCTCGCATGTAAATGCTAAATTCCCAGGGTCAGTGCATGACGCCTACATCCTCAGGAATAGCAGCATCCCTTACGTGATGGAACAGCTACAGAGACACCGTGTATGGCTAGTGGGGGACTCTGGGTACCCCAACCTGTCGTGGCTACTGACCCCAGTAAGGAATCCCCAGACCAGGGCAGAGGAACGGTACAATGAGGCCCATGGCCGTACTAGGAGGGTGATCGAACGCACCTTTGGCCTCCTAAAGGCCAGGTTTAGGTGCCTGCATATGACAGGTGGATCCCTAATGTACTCACCTAAGAAGGTGTGTCACATCATCGTGGCCTGCTGCATGCTTCACAACCTGGCTTTGCGCAGCCAGGTGCCTTTCCTGCAGGAGGATGGTCGAGACGGTGGTGTTGTGGCAGCGGTGGAACCTGAGGAGAGTGACGAGGAGGAAGACGACGGGGCTGAAACAGACAACAGGGACAGAATCATTGAACAGTACTTCCAATAGGACACAGGTAACATTTCAAAGATAATTTAGTAAATGTTAACTACTCTCCTGCATCTCTGCTGCCTGTCTATTTGCCCCAGTGTATGATGACTGAGTTTTGGCTTTTCCCTCCCTATTTCAGATCTGGGGTCCCCACTACGAGTCCTGTGCTTCGTTTCCCCATGGACTACAGCTTTGTGGCAGCTGTTTGTTGACTTCACCATGTACAAGGACATATTTGCACTGTCATGTCAATTACAATATATTGAAATCACAGCCAGACTCCAGATATTTTGGTGCAAAATAGGTGTTAATTTAAGTGCTCAAAATGGGATGGGTGATTTCAAGTGGGTGGGGGCTATGGTGAAGGAATGTCCATGGCAGAGTCCAGAGTAACAGTCACACAGGTGCATTGTCCAGAGGCCTGTGGAGAGATGGAGCATGGGCAGTTCAAGGATGGACAGGGTGACAATGTGGGACAGTGGGATGACATCAGGTGGTATCCATTGCTGGCGGGGGTCTTGACATCCTACTCTGTCTTCTTGCGAGATCTCAGGGCCCTCTTGCGGGGTGGTTCTTCTCCTGCAGGAGGTGGGGGTCTGGTGGGCTGCTGCTGTGCAGGGGCCTCCTGTCCACTAGCGCCGGCGGAGGTGGTTGGCTGTTCTTGGTCCAGGCTAGTGGCAGGGGCCCTTGGGTGTTGTTGAGTGTCCGCCCTGGTGTTGACGAGGTCCTGCAGCAGCCCTACCATGGTAACCAGGGTGGTGTTGATGGCTCTGATGTCCTCCCTGTACCCCCGATAGTGTTCCTCCTGCAGTACCTGGATCTCCTGGAACCGGGCCAGTACCGTCGCCATCGTCTCCTGGGAGCGGTTGTATGCTCCCATGATGGTGGTGAGGACCTCGTGGAGAGTGGGTTCCCTGGGCCTCTCCTCCCCCCCCTGTCGCACAGCTGCCCTCCGAGTTGCCCTGTTTCCCTGGGCCTCTGCCCCCTGGCCGGTGTGCCTACTACCACTGCCCCCAGGTCCCTGTTGTTGTTGGGGTGGTGGGTTATCCTGGGTGCCCTGTAGTGGTAGACACACCGCAGATTGACGCGCCCTGGAGACAGAGACATGGGCCCGCTGGGTGGGAGCTGTGCTGGTGTTCCCAGAGGGGTTTGGGTCTGTAGTGGCCTGGGCCTGTGTGAGGGGAACCGACTGTCCAGAGGTCTCCGATGGTCCGGGCTGGTCATCGGTGTCCAGGTCGACAGAGCTGCTGTCATCGCTGACGGCCTCTTGGGTGGGGGGTGTGGAGAATTCTGGCCCCTCCGCCGCGGTGTGTTGACGGTCGGGTCCTGCAGGGGTATAGAGGTATGGTTATAGTTTCAATGTGTGGCATATGGGTGTATCTATGGGTTCTCGTGTCCCCAAGTGCTGGCATTCGTGTGTGGGGGCTTTGGTGAGGGTGGCTTGTGGGGGGGATGTGTATATGCATTGGGCATGCTTTGGTGATGGGTGTCCATGCTTAGTGGACGCATGCAGGCCTAGGTTTTGGGATGTGTGGGTTGTGATGGTGAGACATTGGCGGGGAATAGGTGTGCTGGGGGTGGGGGTGAGGATGGTGGTGGGGGTGAGGATGGTGGTGGGGGTGAGGGTGGGGGTGAGGATGGGGGTGGGGGTGAGGGTGGGGTTCGAGGATGGGGGTGAGGGTTGGGGTATGATTTGGCATGCAGGTGGGGGGGAAGCAGTATTGAAGCTTCAACTTACCAGTATCCATTCCTCCGCCGACTCCTGCGAGGCCGTCAGGATGCAGGATGTTCAAGACTTCCTCCTCCCATGATGTGAATTGTGGGGGTTGAGGTGGGGGTCCTCCGCCAGTCTTCTGCACGGCGATGTTGTGCCTGGATACCATGGAACGCACCTTCCCCCGTAGGTCGTTCCATCGCTTCCTGGTGTCTTCCCGATTTCTGGGGTGCTGTCCCACTGCGTTGACCCTGTCGACAATCCTCTGCCATAGCTCCGTCCTCCGGGCAATGCTGGTGTATTGTATCTGTGTGCCGAACAGCTGGGGCTCTACCCGAACGATTTCCTCCACCATGACCCTGAGTTCTTCGTCTGTGAAGCGGGGTTGTCTTTGGGGTGCCATGGGGTGGTGTGTATGATGTGTGGGGTGGAGTATGTGTATTTAAGTGTGTTGAGTGTGGTGGTGTGTGTTGTTTTGTGTGTGGATAGTGTGTGGGTGATGGTGTTGAGTGGCTGTGGCTGTTAGTTTGTGGATGCTGGTGTCTCGCTCTGGCCTTCTTTCAGAATTTTTTTGCGTAGGGGTTTGTGGGTGATGTGGGTGGGTGTTTTATATTGTATTGTGTGTGTGGGAGTGGTGTGTGTATGTGTATCAGGTGTGTGGGATTCAAATCGTCCAATGTGGCTGAGTTTTGTTCGTTTGTGTGTATTCTGACCGCGGCGGTGTGTCCCGCCAATGGAATACCACGTTTGAATGACCGCCGCGTGGATTCGTGGGTCGTAATGGCATGGGCGTATTTCTGTTGGCGTGGCGGTGGAGGTTTGGTCACCTCCACCTTTCCGCCGACCGCTGGTCTGGCGGTCGGTTGTGGCTGTCGGATTTTCGGAGGTTTGCCTTCTGCGGGTCAGAATGACCGTGGCGGGTTTCCGCGGCCGCGGCGGTGTTATGGCGGTCTTCTGACCGGCGGTAAGTGCATTTTACCGCCGGGGTCAGAATGACCACCTATATCTTGATATTGTGTTGTCTAACCTTTTGCTTCCTACAGGTCTCCTTCCCAGCTGTTCCCTACCTAATCCCCTTTTCCCCCACTTGGACTCTCTCAGGCTCTGTGGTATTTCTATCGGAGCTTTGGAGCTGTCTAGTGGTGGACATGTTGGGAGCGTGCGCAGGTCCAGAGGATCTGGTCTCCCTGACACTTTGTTGTGTTGGGAGTCTGTTGTGGGTAGTGGTAGTTTGGGTATAGTTGGGCTGTGTTCTTAGTTATTTTGCATTTCCCTGCCCTACTTTTCCTGTATCCTCCTCTGTACCCCTTTATTCCCTTTTTTTGTTCAAGAATGTTGGGTAGGCCTCATCTTGGCAGGATGGAGGATGGGAGAGGAGGAGCTGGGTGGGTTTACTTGGCTGGTGTGCCACTTCCTACCCTTCATGATAGAGGCAGGTGGTCATGTGATCCAAGGCTATCCCACAGAGGCAAGGAGGCTCCGTGGGCAAAGGTGTTGTACCATCTCCAGAGAATCTACAACTCACAATGACCACCAGCTGAAGCACCGCTGGGCTGACCATGTTGCCAGGGAGCAAGACCTGCTGGACCACCTGGGGATTGTGATTGTTGGCTCTGTTGGTGAGTACAAATCAGAGTAATATGCATGTTTAAATGCTCTGTAGTGACAGTAGCTGATTTGTTCTTATGCTGCCGGCAATGTTTTTGAACATGTGGAATGCTAGTAAAACATACGGGGACATATTTCTACTTTGTTAGCACCACAATTGCGACCTGTTTTGAAGCAAGAGCGGCGCAAACTTATAAAATACAATTGTATTTTGTAAGTTTGCGCCACCTTTGTGTCAAAAAGCAGCACAAATGCGGTGCAAAATTTGTATAAATATGGGCCACAGTTGCCTGCGAGGTATACAATATTTCCTACACATTACAGTCATTTGTTGACGCAACAGATAGACTAACTTTCAAAACACAACAGGAGCCTGTAAATTAGTGCTGCCTTCATGTCAATTCATGATGACAACGTGGCTCTAACATATGTTTCATGTGTGGTCTGTGAGTGTATCAGGAAACATATCTTGGAAATCCAGATTTTTTCAAGAAATAATGTGTCCCTCAATTGTTTTCGCATACATGTCTGAACTGGATTCTGACACATACGTAATGAGTTATAGCTTACCTCAGGTAACATCTTAGACTGATATTTTGAGTTTGTAGTGCCACATTTAAATTAGGGATGGATGGCAAAAGGTATGCACACGGGTTCATATCTCTATGGCTGGTGCACGGAAAGCGGCTTTGCATGTCTCTCATGGATACACATGATGAGAGGAATACACTCTATGAATTTGTCTGCTAACTAAAGAAGGGGCATGTTTGCCACCACATGATAGTTAGGGCCACTGCATGTGTGCAGATATGTGTGTCTCACTCACTGGAGTCCCTGGGTCTGTACATGTTTGCAGTGGTATGTAGGATGCAGTATCATCATGTCTTAGAGGTTTGACTTATTGTGTTAATATTACACATAGTATTTGTATTTGGAAGTGTTGTACAGTGCACAGACATTGAGCACATTTCTCCCTTCCATGCCTTACAGGTGGACCTGCACCCTACACTATCGGAGAGGTGGCTCGATTTGCGGACCCAGACTTCTCCAGTAAGTGTTGATATTTCTGTTCTGTGTTGTGTTTGCTGATGATGTGTGATTGACTCCTGTGTGTTGAACACATAGCAAGGTGTGATGCGCTGGTCAATGATCTGTTTTGTTCCTTGAGTGGAGTATAATTTTTTCCCCATCTTTGAGTTGGTCAATCGTTAGTGTATCGTCATAATTTGGGATTGTAGGTCAGTCCTGTAGGCACGGCAATGTGAATAGGGATGAGTTTTGTGGATAAAACTTGAAATCAGAAAATGTAGCAGTGGACCATATTAGTGATTTAGTCAGCCAGTCAGACCCTGATTCTCCCAGAATAGGGATGCCAAAGTCTTACCCACAGACTTCAGCTTCCCTATTCACTAGTGAACATGTTTGACTGTATGGTCAACTTCCTAGCAGCATGTAGCTCCACATGTTGTTCTACGAGTATGAGACACTTCGGTACAATGGCCTAGGTGTGCGTGCAGCTCATGACCAGAGGTGTGCTTGCATCTATCTGTTTGTGGTAAGTAATGGGTTACTGGGAGGAAATTATGTTGACAATGGTCTGCATTTTCCAAAGATAAGTGTTATTGGGATTGTCCAGGGTTTGGGTGTATCCCAGTTGGACTTCCTCCTTACCTGTGGTGTGCTGGCCAAACCCATGTACAGCTTTCCAAAGCTTCCTGGGTGTCCTTGTTGTTAGAAATTATTAGTTGCTTGTCCACCTTCCCGGTACAGGCGTAGGGTTGTGAATAGTGTACCTAGGACTGATGATCCAGGTTTAGTACACAGACATGTAAATCTGTAAATCACTTGTCTAAACCTAGGATACCCACTCATAATTAGCACCTGCATTCTATACTGGCAATTCCATTTACAACTCGCAGATCTTGTGGCCCTAGATTGTCATCAAGAACATAGGCCCTCATTACGACCCTCGTGGGTGGGGGAGAAGTGGCGGTAATACCACCAACAGCCCGGCGAAAAAAAAAATGGAATTATGACCATCCGCCACTTCTCCACTCCGACCGCCAGGGCGGTGACGACCGCTGGGCTGGAGACTTCGGTCTTCAGCCCGGAGGCCGTCATCAGATCGCTGACGGTATCAGGACCCTGCATACCGCCATGGAATTTTGGGCGGTTTGAAACCGCCACGAAATCCATGGTGGTAGGCACTATCAGTGCCAGGGAACTCCTTCCCTAACACTGATAGGGGTCTCCACACCCCCACCCCTGAGTCCTCCCAGCACATCCCCCACCCCCCTGCCATCCCCCAAAGGTGGCAGGACCCCCCTCGACACCCCCACCCCCAACATGCACATACACACACCCCCTCCAACCCCCACCCCTAACATGCACATACACACACCCCTATACGCACACATACACTACAACAACACATACCCGCACACATCAAACAGACATGCACAAAGACCGACCTACATTTCCCATACACACAACACACCCCCCGCATGCATACACGCACTCACACACCTCCTCTACATACTCACACGCACACCCCCATGCACGCACACAACACCCCCCACCCCACTCCCCTAACGGACAATCAACTTACCTTGTCCGTTGATTCTCCGGGAGGGGACGGGATCCATGGGGGCTACTCTGCCACCAGCTCCCCATCACCAGAACACCGCCACGCCGAATCCTGGTTTGGGATTCGGTGGGCGGTGTTTTGATGACGGGGCAGTAGAGGTGGAGCAGCCTCCAATTCCATGCCGACCGCCAGTATGGCTGCTGGCGGCTCTCCATCCGAAAAAGGGCGGAGGGCAGACAGCAGTCATGATTCACTGCACGGAAATCCGCCTGCACTGGCGGTCTTCAGCACAGAGGTACCTCAGCAGTCTTGCAAAAAAGCCACTGAGGTTGAACTGAGGGCCATAGTAATTTGTTGGCCTGTCAGTGGTGGAGGATTTTCAGCATGATTTTACCTGACAAGTGGCTGAACAATGATGTCAAAGTCATTCCAGTTGTTACTCATCTTCTAGGGTTTTCATGTGCTGTTTGATGATAGGACATGTGTAGGCTGGCTTGGCATGTACTGCCTCAGGGACAATCACTGATCTGTATGATGATATTGGCTGTTTCAGGTACATTAGATGTATTGTCTGATTTACTTCTTGAGCCATTTCACACAATGAAGTACCTAATGTGTGGTTTTCTATTTGTCTTAACAGCTGCCAATATGACTCCCATCCAGATTTGAGAGTTTCAGCGCAGGGCAATGCGTTACCACCACATTCTGGATGTGGAGTCTGGGTTCCGCAACATGGCAAAGCGTTATCGCCATGAAAGAGCCTCCAGAGTGTGGAGGGCATTTGCCAAAGGGGGCCCTTCCGTGTCCACCACAGCCTCCACCACCAGCACCACCACTACCACCCAGGTGGCACCAACATTAGCAGAGACCTTTGCTGGACCATCAACATCGACAGCTCCAGGACCTGTCACAGCACCACCTGCATCTCAGCCTACGGACATGGCACCGAAAAGGGTCCATACTTCCTCCACTGGCACCCGACCACCCCTGCTGCAGTCATAGACCCTGCAGTTTTTACCCAGATGCAACGGAACTTGGACCGTGTGTTGCATAAAATGACCAGACTGCAGCAGGAGGTGGTACAAGTGAATCGGAGAGTTTGTGCCATCAAAAAGACCCTGCGGAGGGCCAACTTGTAGGTTTATACTCAGCCATGATTCCCTTCCCTCCCTCCTCTTTCCTGGTTATTTAAATTAGTGGGTTTAGGGGGCTTAGTGTTAGGTTAGTGTAGGCTGTTAGTTTAGTTAGTAGTAGTGGGTGGGGGTATCATACTTTTTACAACTGTTTTTTATTATGTGTGTTGGACGATGTTGGGGATTTAACAAAAAAATGTATAAAAAAATACAAATATTTATATATTGTTTAGTATAAGGTAGTATGTCTTTAGGTTAGTATATGTTGTCCTCCATGTGTGCCATTTTATAGGGGGGGGTGGGGGGTTGATGTTTAGATCGTTTTGTTAAATGTGATAAGTAAGTTTAGCTTGGGTTAGTTAGGGACAGTTGTGGGTAATGTGTAGTTAGAGTAGTTTAGGTTAGGTAAGGTGTTTCCCCTGGTTTTAGCTTCTGTTTTTACTGTTTAATAAATATCTAGGTAACCCTTTACATTATGTGTCAAATACTTGTAAATCAGGGCCTTGCCATGAGTGAACAGTGTCTTTTTTGTATTAGCTTTTGCGTCCTATGCTGCAACCATATCCCAACTGAGTTGTTACATTGGCAGCTACACCAAAGCTACTTAGCTAAGATTCGGCCATCCATTGCACCAACCACTCACGGTTACTATGGATCCCAAAGTGTGGTTATTTTGTGATGTATGTTTTCAATGTCACATACTTTGCTAACATATTTGGTATTGGGGACACTGTGTTAAGTCTGCCTGCAGCCTGATGTCCAAGGGAATCCTTATAAGGTGAGTGGTAGTATGATCTCATGTAGTATGGTATACAAAACTCACACCTATCATTTGTCACAATGTTCAGCCCGGTGGCTTATTTCTATGGAAACTCATACACATCCATTCATGCTGTATGTTGTGTGCTAGCTAAAAAGTGGGGCAAATGTCACATACGTAAGTTGTGACTTTCAGTAAAAATTGAAGGCACCATTTCCTGGCTTAGACATCCCTTGAGGAAGCGTTATTCTGTCCAACGCAGCATTATGGTATATTGTTTCTATTTTCCTAGGAAATAACCCTCAGGGAGGGCAGATTATTGTACAATCCAGACCACTGGGCATAGTTATCAGCCAAGATTCATTCAGGTCAGGTGTATTGACAATCAATAATCATTGACCTAAGGTAAACATCACTGATGGCCATCTCGGTTGATGTGTTACATTACACAGAGACAAAGTTGTTGTGTAAGTGCTATTTATTTTAAAGTGCTTTTGTGCTATTTGTACATTGTCCATGATTGTGAGTACATTAGTGTGACATCTTTCATTGTGATCCTATGCAAGTGCAAAAGGACATGTCATTGGACATGCTGGGGTGAAGTGTCAGACAGTGCAGAGGGACAGGATTTGCCAAAGAGGTAGTGAGAGACAATTACAGGGCAGGGTGACAAGATAAACTGTGGGCTGAAGAACAGTGCTTGAGTACAGTTGTTGCAAGACTGGCATGTTACAAAGCACAGGACCTTGGTAATAGGTGGCCATGTGGCAGGGACGAGTGCTACCAGGTACTCTTACGGGTAAAGATGATCTGTTCCACATCTCCATCTTCTGATGTGTATGTTGTCTCCTCTGCCCTTGGTGGTGGTGGTTGTGAAGGGGCAACACACACCTCAGTGTTTGAAGACGTGGAGTCAGACATCCCGGTAGCTGCCAACTGTGGGGCTCTTAAGGGCAGAATTGCGGCAAGGAGGAGCTGCTGGTTCTGAAGAATAGCAGCCACATCACAGTGGTAGGCAGTCAGGTTGGCCCTGATGGGTTCAATATTGCATTTGTGTACGCATTGACAGGATTGTTGTTGTAGGTGCTGGGTCAACTCTATTACAGCTGTGCTGATTTCCTTCAACCTTTTTTCAAGTTCCTGCAAGATTGTTGTATGCCCTTGCATAGCTGCTGCCTGTTCTTCAGTTGACATCATGCATGAACGCACCCCCTCTAGGCTGGCTGCCATAGTTTGCATCCCCACCCGCACCTCCTTGGCAAGCTCCCGCTGTACTCCAACTACAGTTCGCTCAAAGATACTGCCAGTGTCTTTCAGAGTCCTCAGCTGTGTTGGAGCTGGCAGGTCGTACAATTGGGGTGGTGGGTGGGTCCTCTGTGATGGCTGCTAGTTCGGGGCTCCTCCTTGTGACTGACGGTGGGATCTGGAGGGTTCCAAGGACATCTTGGAGGGTCTGCTGGCTGATGTTTGTCAGCTCGTCATCCATGTCATCAGAGTAGTCCTGGACAGGAATATCCGTAGGAGAGTCATCGTCCTCTGCAATGAGATATGGTACAATTAGTGTGTCTGTGTTGTGGGATTTGTAATGTGACATGCCTGCCTTCCGAATATTTTCACATTGTGATCTTGGTTCCTGTTCATTGTTCCTGTCTTTCATATAAGCATTCTCCCAGGCCTATGCCCCACCTGCATGTCACATGTATTGTGGTCAGTTTGTGGACTTGTCAGCATCACATCCTCTAGGTGTTGGTTCAGGGCAAATCGTAAATTGCCACCTCCGTGTCCTACTCAACCCTCTGTCTACTTCCATTCTCATGGTGAGGTCTTTCACTAGCTGTGGGTGTTCTGATGGCACTAGCACCACACTTAACAATCTGGAACTGCCCCATCTCTGATCTTTCACATCCACCTATATGTTGTTGAGATCTAGCATATACTATGTATAGCATTGTTATGGCACGGTATGGATGACAGCATTGGTAATGTGTACTGCTGATGTTGGGGAATGTGTGGTACATTGGATTTCACTGATAGTCCTAGCAGTGTTCCATTTCCTCCTCTGACTGTGCAGGTGTATTTCTGTACCATGTTACATATGTCCTCCCCCTCAATGCTGTTGTCTGAGCAGTATGACATTTGGGATGGTGCATGGTGTCATTGGAGCTATTGTGACCCAGGCACAGGGTGGACCCTGACATATGCAGCATGGGTATGGCATTAGTGCTCTGTACCTCCTAATGTTTATGACAATGGCTGATGTTTGTAGCAACTTTGGACAATCACATTTGACAGGATTGGAACATTTGTATTGATTTCAGGAGCTTGTTAACGTTGTCATCCTGAACCCTCTAATTTGGGTGTGTTTGATCCATGGGGAAGTTAATGCCATTAGCTACTTGACCTGCACACGCAGCAGAGGTGGTAGTGGCTACTGTTGCCACTTGCAGATATGGCCAGAGGTTGTTAATTGTGCCCTAGTTAATGTAGGGAGAATACTGGCTGACGTGTGACGTCTAGCAGTTTGACGTTGTACCCTGCCCTCCTGTGCTGGCTTTACCTTTGCAACATCCTTGGCATGACAGCATACCCCCATGCAAAGGTTGTTGGTGTTGTGTAGTATTGTGACCCAGGTTTCCTCTGAATGGGACATGCCCCGTGCCATGCCCCTTTACCCATTCCACTCCCTGAATATCATGACTTACATGCATTGTGTAGTAGGTATGTCCACCCCCCTGCTTACAGTTGACATTTGTGCATTTAAATTCCCCATGTGACTTACCCTGCATGTGTGTTGTCTCCTGGTAGTCTGCGCTGTCCTGTCTTTGAATCCCTGTGACGATCTCCTCTGGGATAACAGCTGCCACCATCTCCTCCATGTGGTCCAGGGCCTCCTGCGGTGCTGGACTTCCACCTCCAGTCTGCAGTGCTGCCTTCCTGTTCCTGTCCATCTTTTCCTTGGTCCTGCGCTTGCAGTCATGCCAGTGTTTCTTGCACTCGATGACTGTTCTCCGTACTTCTGCCACACTGTCAATCTTGTTAACAATTTGTTGCCATATTGCCTCTCTCCTACTGATTGGCAACTTTGAGGTAACAAACAGTTGGTGCTGGTGTTCCGTCACCTCTTTAACCAGAATTCCCTGCTCCTCTGCACTGAAGTGACACTTTCTTTTCTTCTTCTCCCCGTCCTGGGCCTTGTGTGGGTCCTCCTGGCTGATTCCTGGTCTGTTGTCATCTCCCTGGGGTCTGTGCAAGCATCTGGGATCCATTTTGGCTCTCCTTAGCACATTTTGCAGGGTTTGTGCTGCTTTTTGATGCAATTGCGTCAATAAGTGGCGCGTATCCAGTTTGCAACGTCGTAAATCAGCTCACAGTCATTTTCGCCATGTTAACGTTGTTTTCCTTCACGACGTGACGCATTAGTTTTAGTAAAAAAAATGACTCACACCTATGGTTTGCACCGCCATGCGACAAAGTATGAATTTGACACCTGCAAGACACAAAGAAATGGCGTTAGCCGGCGATAAACATTTTTGATACAAAACTGCGTCAGTGCAGTTTTGCATCAAAAAGTATAAATATGGCCCTTATTGTCTAATGTTTCATAATTGTTTAAACCTCTCAAGAAGTCCTTAGCATAGAGGGTGATGAATAATCATTCAAGAAAAAGGGATACATCTTATGAGTTAAGGTAACCACGTTATTTTTTCTTTGCAAGAATTGTGTATAAAAAGGCCTTGTTTTGGGGTGTTGGCAAGAATTGTATTAGCTTTCCTTAACTCTGCTAGGGACTTTCCATTGATCTATAATTCAGTTATTGAGTCTGCCACATTACTTAATGAATTGTATTACTAATGCTGATTTGAAGGTTCCGGAGGTGTCTTAATAAGGAGACACATTGCCTCATGAAATTAAGGTTTCACACCATCTCTGATATAATAAACTGAGAGAACTTAGGGCCTGATATATGGAAAGTTAGCGCCGCCTTTACGTAATTTTTTTGATGCAAAAGCGGTGCAAACTTGTACGTTTGTGCCGCTTTTGCATTAAAAAATGACGTAAAGGTGGTGCTAACTTTTCATAAATCAGTCCCTAAATGCGGTAAATAGAGTGTCTAAATTTTGGGTTACTTTTTTGCTTTCAACACAAGTGATGCTTTATCCACTTTACCTACACACTTCAAATACAGGCTAGTGATTTACTTTCTTCAGAATGTGTTTTTCGAGCACCGTAGGTGTTTTAAAGTTTGTCCTTTGCCCAGTTCTTTCACACAAAGGAGTGTAACCTTATTGCTGCTTTTTTATGATTTATTAGAGTACTCACCAGTGGCAGTCCAATGTTTGCATTTTCCAGCAACACTCTGCTTGAAATGTTATGCCATATTTGTTGTGACAGGAGGTTTTACCTTGGGCCTAGGAGATATCTCTGTCGGTATATGGCCATAGAGCTTCAACACTTTCACTGTGCACCTTGCATGATGAAAAAGCCTGACACTATCCAATGGGTGACCAAGACGTGTTGGATGCAGGGCCTAGTTAGAGGCTGTGCACAGCAAGGAGGTGGATGAATGCCTGCAGGGGCTGGGCATAGGGCCAGGACAGAAGCCAATGCTGGGGCCCAACATGCAGCTGTGCATGGCCAAAGATTGTGCACAGAATGGGGTTGCCCAGCTGCAGTAGGGTACAGTGAAGGGCCTTACGTTATTTCCGTGCTATGAACCACACATGTACAGTCAGTAACTCTATGTTCCATATGATCGGTTTGTCATCAGTGACATCATCAGTGATGTAATTTGAGATGCCATCCTTGACGGCATGAGTAATGTAATTTAACATGTGATAAGTGATGTAATGCGTGAGATCATAAGCAGTGCATGGCGTGAGTGCAAGTTATAGTCAACTCAGTAAACTATAAGTAGTGCAGTGCTGCACCAAAAATAGCAGTGCTGTGCTGCGCCACTTTTGAAATGCAAGGATGCGCCGTATTTACAGGAATACGGCGCACCCCTGTGTATCCCCCTGCACTGGTGCTGAATTAAGCTGCCTAGCCCCAACACAGGCATTCTTGCACCATAGTGCAACGGTGTCTTCGTTGAGGGGATAGATGGATTATGTGCAGGAAGGTGTCCCTTCCTGCACATAAACAATCTACAATGGCGATTTGGCACTTCTATGTGTGCTGTAAAATGCAGCACACATAGAAGCGCCAAAGCATCATTATGAATGATTGTTTAGGTGCAGGAAGGTGTCCCTTCCTGCACCTAAACAATCATCCATGGCATTTTGCTTCTTCTATGTGTGCTGCAGAGTACAGCACACATAGAGAAAGCAAAAAACGAGGCGGAATAAAAGCATTCCTCCTTGTTTTGCCATTTTAACGCCACACCTGGGGTGGCATTTTTTTGCCATTACCACAGATTTACGATTTCTCATAAATCTGGGACAGCATCAAAAGCAATGGATGTTGAAGTGGAACACCCACTGCAACATCCATAGCACGCCCTTCTGACATTGAAAATTGTGTCATAGTGGCCCATGTTTACAAGGAGGCGCAATGCCACTTTGGCATAACGCCACAAAAAGTGGCATTACACCTCCTTGGAAATATGAGGCAGTCATTAGCGTCACCAGAGTGTCACGACATGTGAGGCTCCGGTGGAGATAGGATCTCTTAAATATGCTCCTACGTTCCTTGTGTCATGAACTGCTCAAAACTGTTTTTTTCCTGCGTTACAAAAGACCTCTCGCATGGTTTGGTACTGAGATTGTCTAATTAACCAAAAGGTGAGCAAACACATCTCGAAAAGATTTGACAAAGTCTCTTTTCGTCAACAGATGAGTCAAGGTCATATACACCGTCCTCTTTGTTTGTATGTCGTGTCCTTTAGACTTCACAAGTCTAGAACTGCCACTTTACTGCTTCTTGCACAGTTCATGTGTGTTGAAATGATTTTGTCTCCATATAGAGACACTTGCCCAGGCGGACTTCACAAGTTGACACTATGTACACAACTGGCATTAGAATCAGAGAACTATATCAATCAATCAATCAATCAATCAAAACATTTACTAAGCGCGCTACTCACCCGGTAGGGTCCCAAGGCGCTGTGGGGGGGGGAAGGGGCGGATGCCGATCACTGCACAAAAAGCCATGTCTTGAGGTGCTTTCTGAATGTCAGGAGGTCCTGGGTCTTGCGTAGGTTGGTGGGGAGGGAGTTACAGGTCTTGGAGGGGAGGTAGGAGAAGGATCTGCCTCCAGAGGTGGTGCGTCTACTTTGTATACCATGCATGAATTCCCACATAGATGACGCAATGCACAGCAAGTACCTGTTAATTATAATTAAATTGTGAAATGTCTTTTTTGGGACCCAAGCCAAATGCCGCAGGGTAACAGCAGCAGAGCAACACCCACGGATTCTGAGCAAACAAACATTGCACAAGTAAGGATCAGTTTGAAGATTAACATGAGATAACGAGACCTAATAAGGGAAATAGATGAAGACCTCCAAGCGGACGTGGAGGGGAAGGAGCGATGCTACCACAACGGAAATAAACACAGCTACCTTGGTTCGTGACCTAGTGGTGGCCTCAAATTACTAACAAAATGTTTGGAAATTGCGTTTAACAGTGCTCTATTGTGACATATTTATTCTTTATTTGTATGCCTGAATCCCTCGCACGTCTCTTAGGTTGATGTACCAACCATGGAGAATTTTGATAAAGGGAAGCCTCATATTTGTAATGGTATAGAAAGGTCATAGAATGAACAAGTTGTGTGATATTTGCATATGCTTATATTTTTAAATAGTTTGGGACTTAACAAAGTGATCTATATGGTAGATTTTAGTTGAATCCAGTGTATATATTTCTAGAGAATAGGCTGGTCTTTCAAGTCACCATTATAAAAACATGCACCTACACATGAATTTGAAGATTCTCACTTTCCTTTTAGGCTGACCAATTTTCCACAGTTTGCACATCCTCTGTTCTTCCCTTGGTTTGCCCAGTTTCCTCTTAGCCAATTTGCACCCTTTTTCTCAGCCTGCCCGTCCTCCCCCAGATATGCCCTCTTTCCCTAACCCTGGGTGCTTCAACGCCAGTATGCCCAATCTCCCTTGCTTGCCCCTTCATCTCCAATTGAGCCTGCCTCCAGTAGCGTAACAAAAAGTGAGGGAGCCCCCTTCAGGAAAAGCTTAAGGGCCCCCCATACTCACATCAGAAGAAATGCAGAAAAATAGAAACAAAGTAGGAAGCCATGCTTTATGAAACAAGGCTTCTCATTTGTCTCTTGACATCGTCTGCATTTGCACTCCCTACATGCAGCAGATCAGTACTCCTAACTTGACTGCATTAGTGGAGAAATTTCTGCCACTATGCAACTAGGCTTGCCTTTCTGTAGCCCAGGTGTCTCCAACTAGTTGATCTCGAGCTACCAGTAACTCACAGATACATTCAGAGTAGCTCACAGCCTTGAGTTTATTTTTAATCATGTACATGGTCAACTTTTTTTTAAAGTTAAGGGAAGATCATGTTTATTTTACATTATTATCTTCACACTGCAGTTAGCAGGGCCTGATAATGAGCAGTGTTAGTATCTGATTTATGACCCAGGGTTGGGCACAAAGGTGAAGAACTGATGCACTGTGGAAATTAACTCTTAAATAAAAGTACTTGTCAACCCAATATTGGAGCATGAGAATGATGAGTTTTATGAAATCCATATAAACATAAAGTTTACTTTTCAGTTTAATTTGCTTTCATTTCAAAGGGTAAGCATTCACACATAGAGGGTATCTTGCTCCCAGTGGCTGGTAAACTGATGTCATATTTATAGCTGAAAAAATAGCAATATTTTTTAAGTGGGAGAAATGTTATGAACATTTTTGTAAAAAATGTTTTGCACTTTAAGTTTCTCCCATTTAAAAAAGAACAGTATGTTTGTGTTATACATGTAACAGTGCCACATATGGTGAAGGTGCATACAACACAGGCTCTCATTCATCCCACACATGTATCCCATTCATACACACACATGTCCATACATTCCCAAAGACCACTCTCTCACTGACACACACACCTTGTCAAAGTGTCTCTAGCGAAAGTATTTTGTTCAAACCATAGTATCTGTCTCCATGGACATCAGGATTAAAGTCAAGAAGCTAGGCGGAGGGGTGTCTGGTAACACAGAGTCACTCGCTTGGCCTTTAGTAGCTCATGAGGATTTTCACTGATCAGAATTAGCTCTCACTATAGAAAATGTTGGAGACCCCAACTCTAGCCTGTTCCCAGCATCTCAGATGAACTAGCAGTAACATGACCATAGGGCATGCATTGGTGTGCTATGGGGACATGTCAGCAAGTATCACGTACAGAATTCCCATGCTGTGTACTTCATTGACTTAGTCAAAGGCTTCCAGCCTCCTAGGTGCCTTCCGAAACCTATTTGAAGGTCAAGATCATGATCTACTGCAGAGACCCTCACAGCATGGTTCATGCCAGGATGTCATTGTCTTTAAAGATACAGTACCTGTTTGCCTTCAGGAGCAAGAAATGTTCTCATATGGTAGGGGAGGGCCCAGTGACTGAGTGCACCCTTTGAAGGGTTAGCCTCAATATCGACCTTTCAAAAGGAGCTCTTGAAGATTGTACTAAAGTCCTCATTAAGGATAACTGGAAGAAATTCACCTTATTTCCATACCTCAGAATTACCATTACCAGTTGTCATGATAATAACACGAGCAGGGAGGTAATGGGCTTACAACCATCAGGAGAATAATATATTGAAGTTCGATTTAACATGCCAAATCCTGCATGTTTTTCCCATTATTCTGTCTGGAGACTTTGCCTGCTAGTAGCGGGTAAAATGTCCAGATGGAATAGGTCTCACCAGCAGTGTTCCCACTAAACATATAATTCTGATGGGCAGTCATAATGAGTCCCCAACTGTATGCCACATCATGAATGGCACCCATGCCCATGTTCATTTAGCTCTTGTATCAATCTGTAATGTGGAGCATATACCTTGTGCAAAGGTCCTTAGGAATGTACCCCTCTCTGAGTGCCCAACTGTATGTTGTTTGGATCCGTAATACAGATTTTTTGTCATAGACAAACACAAATCATACATGTGCGCCATGACATTGACGTGTCTCAAGGTGTGCGGTGTGGTTAAGCCAGGAGGGGGACCCAAAGCGTTACCCTCATGGTGGTGGAAGGCTACTGCCTTCACCAGGAATTAAACAGCACAAGCATGGGAGTGGCAGCATACCGCTGTATTGATCAGTAGTAGTGATTCTTTTTACCCTGTTTCACTGGGGTGAGGCCTAAAATCTCACACACCTTTTAAACGTTCAGTTGGTATGTGTGTAACTCACCCCTGGTCCACAAAATGTTGATGTGTAAGTGTGGGTTAGACCTGACAGCTTTAGGGTGGTCACCCCTAACTTTTTGCCTGCCTCCCTCCACTTTTTGGACACTGTTTTTGCTGGTTTAGGACTCTGAGCACTTTACATCTGCTAACCATTTCTAAAGTGCATATGCTCTCTCCCTTAAAAAATTGTGACATTGGTTCATACCCAATTGGCTTATTTAATCTACTTGTAAGTCCCAATTAAACTGCACTACACGTGCCCAGGGCCTGTAGATTAAAGGCTACTAGTGGGCCTGCAGCACTGATTGTGCCACCAACATAAGTAGCCCCTTAACCATGCATCAGGCCTGCCATTGCAAGGTCTGTGTGTGCAGTTTCACTGCCACTTCAACTTGGCATTTAAAAGTACTTACTAAGCCTTAAACTCCCCCTTTTCTACTTATAAGTCACCCTTAAGGCATGCCCTAGGTAACCCATAGGGCAGGGTGCTATGTAGGTAAAAGGTAGCACATATACCTGTGTAGTTTATATGTCCTGGTAGTGTAGAACTCCTAAATTCATTTTACACTGCTGTGAGGCCTGCACCTTTCATAGGCTAACATTAGGGCTACCCTCATATACTGTTTGAGGGGTAGATTCTGATCTGAAAGGAGTAACAAGGTCATAGTTAGTATGGCCAGAATGGTAATACAAAATCCTGCTGACTGGTGAAGTTGGATTTATTATTACTATTTTAGAAATGCCACTTTTAGAAGGTGAGCATTTCTCTGCACTTCAACCCTTCTGTGCCTTACAATACACGTCTGGGCAGGTTACTTGACAGCTCCCTTTTGCATTTTACTTAGACAAACCCAAAGACAGGATGCTCAGTCACACCTGCACACATCTGCATACTGAATGGGTCTTCCTGGGCTGGTAGGGCGGAGGGCCTGAACCTTACATTTGAAAGGATTATGGCCTACCCTCAAACCATGGTCTGCCAAACCCCCTACTGGGATCCTGGCAGACAGGGTGGAACTGAAAGGGGACCTGGTGCACTTCTAAGCCACCCTTTGAAGTCTCCCCCACTTCAAGGGCACATTTGGGAATTTAAACAGGACCTCTGACCCTACCAACTCAGACACATCTGGACAAGATACCACTGGTGAAGAAACTCTGAACCAGACCCTGCTTCCTGCCAAGGGGAACTGCCTGGCTGTCCAAAGGACTCACCTGACTGCTTTTCTGCAAAGAACTGCTGCCCTGCTGTTGCCCTGCTGCCTTGCTGCCCTCTGGCTCTGGTGAGAAGTGCTCTCCAAGGTCTTGGATAGAGCTTGCCTCCTGTTCCTTGAAGTCTCAGGACCAAAAAGACTTCCTCCTGTAAAGAAGTACTTGTGCGGTGAAAATTCAACAGAGAGCCTGCCAGAAACGATGCACCACCTGCATCGCGGTGAGAAAATCACCGCACGCTGAACCGGAACGACAGAGCCCGGCTCCCCGAGAGGAGATCGACACAGCGCCATCGTTGCAACTGGAACTTCGATGCACAGCCCACTGGATCGACGCGTAGCCGAGCCGGAATAACGCAGCCCGACTTCCTGCCAAAAGAATCAGCGGAGCACCTGCTGTGCAACAGAAATTTCTCTGCATCACCCACTGGATTGGAGCAGCTCCTGTGACTTCGTCCTGCATACCCAGGATTTCTCTGCATCATACCCGGGGCGTCCAAAAACTCCGCAACCCAAAGAAGATCCTAGTCAGCATGCCAGAAATCATTGCAAAGCCTTCCCTGCATGGAAAAGTATTGGCGCATTGTCTGTGTGCGCCCAGTGAACCCTCCATGTTTTCCTCGCATCTCCTCTCTGCGGTTCCTTGCAGGGAATTTGAACACAAACCAGGTACTTTGTACTTGCAAGAGACATTTGTTACTTTTTAAAGACTACAGACTCCTTTCATCATTCTCTAAAGTGATATCTTAACATGTACTTATCAAATCTTGACCTGCATTTCACCAGATGAACAGTATATATTTTTCTAAACACTGTGTGGTGTATTTTTGTGGTGTTGTACTGTGTTATTGCATGATATATTGCACAAATACTTCAAACATTGCCTTCTAAGTTAAGCCTGACTGCTCAGTGCCAAGCTACCAGAGGGTGGGCACAGGATAATTTGGATTGTGTGTGACTTACCCTGACTAGAGTGAGGATCCTTGCTTGGACAGGGGGTAACCTGACTGCCAACCAAAGACCAACAGTATGCATAACGATAATATGCTGAATGCATGTGTGCTCAAAAGAAATACAATACACAGAGGGTGAAGTGTGGTACAGTGCTCACATAGTAAATGTGTGTGTGCTGGTAGGGTGTGCTTTTCAATAACACACTCCTGTGCAGTACAGTGACACTGTAGTACTGAACAGTGTATGCAGACTGAGTGTGTGTGCTGCATTTGAGAATGCTGGTGGTAGCATTGAACATCGGCACAATAGTACTAAACAGTGTAGTCTGGTGGTACATGAAATGGAGGAGCATGGGCTCCATTTTTGGAAGTCCAGGCCTACCATATGGAAACATGAGGAGTAGAGTAGTCTCCCCAGAGAGAGTTGCATATTTCTGCATTCATAACAGCTAGGTGGGACAAGCACTGGATGATGGGAAGCCAAGCTTTTCTTGTGCATTTCAAATGACTCTTGATTTAATGACAGATCACAAGAAAGGGGCCTGGAGACATCTCAGGAACAAGGTGATGGGCTGTTAAAAGAATCAGAAAGAGTAAGGCTGAGGGCCGCCTGGAATTAACGTTTGATGCTCATATCACTGTGGCTGACATCCAGGTGTGAACTCTGGCCGCCCCAATGAATTCCATGAATACTGTTGTGGGTTATTCCATTTCAGAGTCCTGCGTGCTGTGACAGATATCTTTCAGGAGGAAGAAGAAAGGGGAGAAAGAAGAAAGGGGAGGGATGTCCATTTCAAAGGAGCAGAACCGTAACATAAAACTTCAGAGGTCCAGGCATTAAATTACATTTTGTGTCTGGAAAAGAACAAATGTAGGGAAGTCTGGAACCCCAAACTTTGTTATCTGCCGACCAGCCAGCCGGGCTGTGCGGGGAGGGGAAGCTCTGAAGACTTCTTCCTGTGGCCAGAACAAGGGGTCTAGTCTCATAGTCTCCCAGATCGGTGAGGGGACATCACTCAGGGAAGCCAGCATCACCAGCCTGGAACCAAGAACACCAGCACCTATCTGCTCGCCAAGCCTGATGTGCCTGCGAGGAAGAAAAGACCAATTAAGGGAGTGAGGTCCTGAAAGGAGCCCTGGCATCAGCACTCTTTATGAGATATATGAGGAATCCAGCATGCACAGATCAGGCCGTACAGAATGTGCTTGATTTCATTGGATACCCCATATGCCAGGAGGGGCTGCTGTGAACTAAGTCATAAGAAGTGCAGTGAGAGAAACCGACTTCCTGCAATGACCAGGCTGTTGCCAGTGTGGCTAATGAACTAGGTGACTCCATGTGCCTTCACTGATTGTTGAAAGCCTGTGGTTGTAAAAACCTGTTTCTGCACCGATCAGGCTTTTGCCCATGTGGTACATTGTCTTGGTGACCCCATATACGAGGAGGTGACAATGGTGCATGGATCAAAGTCCATGGTGCAAGGGACCATCCCTTCATTGATCAGGTCATTGCCCATGTGCTGAGGTGGTTTGGTGACCCCGTAGGCTAGGAGAGACTGCTGTGACTATCCAAATGACCAAAGTATGAAGGCCTGAGGGGTGTCCCCATATGCCAGGAGGAGCCACCGGAGACGCAGAAACCAAAATGCCTGGATCATCACCCGGTACCACGCTAGAGGGCCCAAGGTGTAACTGCACCCACTGAAACCTATCAGAACAAGGAAACCACCCCACACACCCCACCGAGGGAGACAAAGCTTACTGCAGGACCTCTGGAGTACCACACATGTCTGAAATTTGCAGGTAGCGTAGTTCAGGGAAGGGAGCCGGCACCTGCCAGGTGCTGCCACATGTGACTCAGCCAATCCAGAACAGGATCATGGTGTGCCACCACAAGGTACTTTGCTGCCAGAATAGGTAAGCCAAGAACTGAGCCTTTGAGGTCCTGGGGGACGTACCACCATTGGTGTTATAATCCCTATACTCTAAAACCTGAACATGCTTTCAAAGTCCAAGTGTAGACTATTCATTTATATTCCCTGGATGTGGTACATTGAATTATGAGTTCTGTTCACTGATCTGTATCTGAGCTTCCCCTGAAGGGGCTGTGACTGCACAAGCTATGCTACCCAAATAAGAGTCATGTACAGCATAGGGGGGTTGGCTTGACCCAACTGAGCAGGGTTCATAGTACGGTGGCCCCCGGGACATCAGGGGTAAAACGCCTCAACCACCTCAGTGGGCCCAGTAATTCCTGCATTCTCTGTGGCCCCCTGTAAAGGGTTCTGACAGGCCCAAACACCTATAGAAATATAGAGTTACTTTTACAAGAAAGAAGTGTCCAAAATTGCTGAAATCATTCAGAAATGCACCTACTGAGCTCCTGTGCCACTTCAGAAACACAGATCCTGAAATTGATAGACTTTTTCTATCCAGGTACATGATTATGAAAGATTGCTTCATGCACAATGTACAATGACACACACACCGTATTTTGCCTTGAGATTTCAAGATCAGTGACATGCTAACTGCCATGTTAAGTATACCTTCAAGTCACAAAGCAGTGTTTTAATGACTGTTGGGCGAAGAGTGCACCCCTTAGGGTTATATTTTATTAGTTGTGCTCAAATTTTCTAGGTATATAGTAACCAAAGTCATAAATGTATTGTATTTTTCTTAAGGTTGTACTTATTAATTCATTGTTTTGTTTCATCATGCAATCTGTCAGTCCACCTCTGTCATTCTTAGAAGCTCCTGGGGAACAGCCCATAAGGTGGAAATGTTGGTATGATGCTTTTGAAACATATCTGGGAGCTCTAGGGGCACCTAGGTTCAGAGCAGAACGGAAAAAATGTGCATTACTACATCGACTTGATTTTGACTGTGCCCTATGTGCAAACATTTGCTTGATATTGAGTTGGGGGATGGATAAGAATTGGATGAATACATGGGAGCTGTAGGGAAACTGACTGGAGAAAAGATTTAAGCGTCAGCCCAGTTTGACTGTTACATGACACAAGTTGTTTTCATGAGAAGACAACTTCCTGGGGAAAATGTGGATACTTATGTGTATGATCTCAGGAGACTGGTTGCGGAGTGGCATTTTAAGAATTTAACTGATCAGTTAGTATGTGACCAAGTTATTGGACATTTTGCTGATATGTCCATTCAGTACAAGCTCTTGCTATTAGGAAACCCTGCTTCAGAAGATACATTACATATTGCTGTGAATACTGAAACACCTCAGATTTCTGTCAGAGTTAGATCACAATTGTTCAGAAAGTATCAATGTGGTTCAACAAAAGGAGGTGAGGGGTTCCAGGGATAGTAACAGTTCTAAAGAGTTTTCCAAACCAACCACAAATGTCTTTAGTCAAACACATCTCTGTTTTAGGTGCAATAATACTGTCCATATGAAAGGAGGGAAACTGTGTCCAGCCAAGAGTGTGGTATGTACCAATTGTGGTAAAGTTAGCCATTTTGCCAAAGTGTGTCAAGGTCAAAGGAAACAGATTGATAATGTTGTCAATGTAGTCACAGAGAGTTCAGATGATGAGTCAGATCTATATTTTATTCAAATCCAAGAAGATCTCACGGATATGGCCTTACTTGTCAGGGAAGATGATGTAATCAAAGGCGATCCCACTACTTGTGTTGACACTTAGGCTGATTTGCAGTTGGAGATAAAACCGTGAAGCTGTTGGTTGGTTTGAATGCCAGGATCACTCATGAGTTCTTCAATAAGCCTTGGCCTGGAAGAGTGTTAGAGCCTCCTGAATGTGCGCCTATGTCATATGAGGGGAGGAGGATTGAGTTGTCTGGATTTAAGGAGGATGTCCTGATGTTTAGGTGTAAGAAAATCTCAGGGAAGTGGCAGTTAAAGGAGTATGAATTTTAGGTTGATTCCATCAAGGCCTGTTCCATATGGTGCTGAGACCTCGAACAAATTATCACCAATCAGCGATGTGTGACAATCTGGCGTAGAAGGTCAAGAACACCTTTCCTGCTGTTTTCTCTGAAGAATTTGGTACAGTTCAGGGGATCCAACACAGAATTAAAGTAAAAGATTGTATGATCCCCATGAAACATATACTACAGAGAGTACCAGTTTCCATTAATGAAGGGAAGTTAGTGCGCCCTGCTGGTATTAGGAGCAGCAGGGTCATTAAGGTTGCACATGAAGGGCGTTTAGGGCATATGTTTATTAAACATCAAATTAGACAAACATTCTGGTTGCTGGCCATGCACAGGGAGGTTTGTTGATGAGTATATGATTTGTGTTTCTGCAGAAAAATGTCGGTTTTGAGGAGCCCCGGTTTACATCTGATTGAATGTACCTCAAAGGCATTAGAAAAGTAGGAAAATTGATTTAGTGGGACTGTTTAATGCTTTACCTGGGTGCTTATGTTTTGCTTTGTTTTGAATTTTTATTCTAATTGGTCAGAAGTCAAGTTTGTTTTGCTAAAGTGTTCATTGAATTTTGAAAGGATGTGTTCATTCATGAAGGTTTTCCTTAATTCTTGTTGTCTGACAATGAGGTTCATTTTGTGAATGAAGAGGTGAAGGAGTTTTTGAGGTCTGGGAATGTTTAGCATTAAAGAACTTCTTGACATCTTCCCCAGACCAATGGTCAACTGGAGTGCATGAATCATGATTTGATTCAATATGATCAGTGGACTCTTGTCAATAAGTGTAGTTTGAGCACTGCAGTATATAGAATGGTTTGGTTTATTGCACCAGTTCTCATTCCACAACACATGACTCCTTTTGAATTATTAAGGGGCAGAACCCCAAAAACAAAAGTGTATCCTGGTTGAATTGGAAAATAGATTATGACATTGAGGTGAGGACTAAAGTTGTGGCAAGACAGAAGAAAGTGTTTGATCAATGTAACTGTGTATGCAAGCAAGAGCTTGGAGTGGGCAATTTTGTCCGCATCAAGAAGGCCACTTATGTTAATGAAGAAGTAAAGATATTCTGTAACTGGTTGTGGGTGATAAACTGTGCAGGAGTACAGTCAAAGTAAATGGTTAATATTGGTTGAATACAGGAAGAGTGATGAAGTAAAGATATGTTTCTGAGTGCAATTCAAAGTCAGTCTGCAGGGTGGACAGTGGCTCAGATGGAAATGATGACAAATGCTCTGCTAACAGTATTTGAAAACAAACCCAGTATGAGTCCCCATATAGGTGCTTGCAGGAGTAATTTTGACAGACGGTCACCTATTTGGTTCAGATAATTTGGAATTTGCTGGGTACATTTTGGGCAGATTTATGGAAAATGGCACTTGACCGAGTGCAGCGCCACTTTCCCTGCCCCACACCAGTGCCCCCTCTACCGCCACTATGTGTGCTCCATATTGAAAATACCATGCACCATGGCCCACGGTAGGGTGCAATAGCGTAATTTTTCAAGATGCTATTGATGTACTCTGCAGGAGGAGCACCAAAATATTACATAGTAATAGTACATAGGAGCCCATTATAAATAATGAAAGCCCCGTTTTAACGCCTGCCCTGATCAGGCTTTAAAAGTGCTGTACAAAATGATGAAAGGAAATCTCTTAGATTTCCTCGTGCCATTTTTTCAGCCCCCCATCAACTGGGGAACGCCCCCTTTGCATATATTATGCCTGGTGCAGGCATAATGTAGTGCAAAGGGTTACAAAGTGGTGCAATGCATTCATTGCACCACTTTGTAAATATGGCGCTACGACTTTAGCCTCGTTGGGCTACATTAGCGTAAAAAGAAATTACGTCTATGTGGTGCAAAGTGGCGCTAGGGGGTTATAAATATGCCCCTTTGTTTTGCAATCTTCCTAGTCTCATTGAATTTTGCTTGAATCAATACTTCTGTTTAGTTTGATATTTATTGTTTTTTTCACCATTTAAGGGTAGAAAGTATTGTAGTGATCCAAGCATAATTTATGACTTTGGTACCCAGAATTTGATGATGTCAGAGTTGAAGAGGAGCAGTTGGAGAAGGCGGCGTGAGGGAGAGGAATTCTTGACGATAATTTGTGGCAGCTTCTTACTTATCTACTGTTAAATAAAGCTTTCTACCTAAATCTGCCTTGGCTTTCTTAGTTCAAAGATCACTACAGTCTGATCACAGAGAAAAAAGGCAGAAACATTGGTAGCGTACTTTAATTGTGGATGGGGATGGGTACAGAGACAGCAAAAAGAAGACTGGGAAGCACAATTTTCAGAATTAGTCAAAGTGATACAGCATGAGCCAGTCTGTTAGGGCTTCTGCTGGCATGGGGGTGGTTTCAGTTAGGACACAAAAAGCGTGTGAGCTGGAGCATTGTATAAATGGAAGCTCTTAATGATGTTGCTTTTTCTTAGTTATGACTTCAATGCATTTTCCTGTGAGGCAGGGCGGTGTGCATTTCCATTTATAGTATGTACGCAGATGTGCAGAGAGTAACATTCATTTTGTTACCATTGTTGTCTGTCAGGAGAGACTATAAATCATGACAGGTGAAACCTAAGCTAGGTCATGATGTCTTTCACGCCCTCGAAAGGGTAGTAAATAGCAAATAAATCACTGTGCATCTTCATTTCTGTTTTATGTCAAGGCACTTTTTCATGTGTGCTTGTTTTTCCAAAAGATACCTAATCAAAGCCAGAATTCAATGGGGTAAATTTGTGCAGTAAGATAAAAACACATTGAAGAGTCATTGTGACTATTATGAGAGTTCTTTCCCCGTGAAAAAGTAATTGATGTGTGCTATCTGTAATGCAATTAACAAAGTTTTCCTAAAGTCAGTTTTCCTTTACTTTAATAATACCACCTTGGCACTATAGTAATGTGTGAATGTGCTTTTATTTGTCCAGTTGACTAAATAAGGTAGATCCTGTGCTAATTCTCACTGACATGCTTATCTTCACGATGTCTTAGTAGTCTACATATTAGCTGCAATATTTTGGCAGGACAATATTTTCGTTCTCCATAGTCTCACCCACATCCCAACCTTAGTTATATTTGTGTGCCATCATGATAGTGGGCGTTGAAGTGATGGGTGACAAAACTGATGTAAATGCTTGTTGGACCAGGAGGGGCCGGTTATAAACCGGAGGGGGTACGTGGCGCTCCCCTCCCTCCCCATTGTTGATTGCTAGCTTTGCCCCCCCGAGTTGGAGGGCAAGTGGAGGCCCGGGAGGGCCCAGAGATCACGGGTCCCAGGAAGGGCCCACCATAATCCCAGAGGAGGTGCGTGTCACCCTCCTCCTCCCCTAATTACCAGAGGGCCCCCGTTTTGCGCAGTGGAGCGCCGGGGGCCCCCATTGAGCTCCTATGGCATAGGAGGTGCCCCATCGTGAAAATCAGATGATGTTCCTTTTCTGGGCATAACATGCTAATATGTTTTCATGACTTGACATAAGTTTTATAATGTTCCTGATATGGGCGTTTATGATATTTCTATGACAAGTGCATTTGTGTAGCAATGTGATTCCTGACTACTGCTTATGTTGCAGAATACTAAGTAACCTGCGTGTTATATGTTGCTACTGCTGTTTCTGCAGAGTAACTAATGTGTAACATTCTGATAACTGCTAAGCTAGCAGGATATTACTGACATGTTGTGTTTGGTCTAATAATTGTGTTGTGTACAATACAGTATATTTCCAAATACCTTGGTGTTGTGTTTCCTTTGTGGTGGGGATAGGGCATCACGTGTGTTCTGTGTGTTGGGCAAAGCTTTACACATTGCCTCTGGGTTAGGCCTGACTGCTCGTGCAAAGCTACCAAGGGGGTGAGCAGGGTTTATCTTGGGCGTGTAACTCCCTTGCCCTGACTAGAGTTGGTGGGTTCTGCCTGGTTTAGGTGCATACCCTAGCCAACCAGAAACCCCATTTCTAACAATGCTTAGTAGTAAGATGAACATGGGACGCTTGATTTGAGGATGTAGGTTCACTGGGCTGGTTGGTGAGGAAAAGTTGCCTATTCTTAATTTGAAATTGGATAGGAAAGGTGTAGACGAATTGAAAAAATACTTTGAGGCAAATGCCATTGCATTTAATATGTGTAGAAGGATTGGTGGCCTATGGTGTCAAACTGAGCCAACAGGGCCAAAATGTACAGAGGTGTTATGGCACTCATTATACTTTCCATGATCCTAGTAACTATGCTACACATGTCTATGACCAAAAAAGAGGGTTAGAAATGTATGCTAGAAATTAGGATTAGCATAGCCTTGGTTGATATTTGAGTGCCATAGACAACTTGCTATCAGAGCAGCTTTCATCAGTGAAATTTAATGTAGTGCTTGTGCCATTAAGAAGGCAGGATCAAGTGTATCACAGTTCCATAGCTCACTTTTACTGGAGTTGCATTGGCTTCTGTGGGGAGAAATCACATAATTGCAGTTTACAGTCATTAGGCCAGGGTGATTGCTCACTTCTAATGTCCCATGACAAAAAGATTATGGGAAATGTACTTGAAGAGGCTTTATGCTCTGGATGCATGAGCTCACAGTGATGATGGGCTCTCTCAACAGCTGCAGCTCATATGCTCACATGTCTGCTTCACACCGCCAGAGTTGTTTCTTTGAGCAGGTTGCTTGAGTTTATCAGTTCCACGTAAGACTGGGCAGTGGAGCACTGCACAAAGTCATGGTCTACCTAATCAGCACAACATTTTTCACAGCCTTGTTGAAGCACTAAGCTTCAGTCTTGTTGTGTGAGTAAGGATCTGAACCCACAGCCAACCCTTTCTCTTTCTTAGCAGAGGGGCTCAGAGACACAGATATCCTCCACAGTACCAGGGATGTAAGACTTATACTTGAAAGTAAGACAGCCAGGTTTTGTGTCTCTGATAATAACCTTGTATTCACAGGTATGCAACTTTTTAAGTACAAATGTGAATGTTGAGTATGCTGGAGGGCATGGTTTATATCCAGTCCTGTGAAGAGTTGACACACATCAATAAGCTAGTTGGATTTGAAAGCAACACTAATCTATAGGGGGAAATGAATAACAGACAAGTGCATTTTTTATCTGGCTACAACTCTATGGTAACCATCAACAGTTGAAACTGGCACTCCGGGTATGAGACTTCTTGGGATTCTTGGTAGACTGCTGCTGTGGTTTAACACAAAGCTCAAGGGTACATTCCTTGGCAACACCACTAGGCCACAGTCCTTTTTTCAGTTGTTGCTGCTGGAATTTAAAAAAAGGGGATCCCTTTGATTGATGATTCAAGCCAAACAGCACCCTTGACTTCACAATTACATTCTAGACAGGGGAAATATATTAAACAATTCAGGGGACATACAATAAGAGGGCAAACAGCTATTCATGGTTACAAGTAATACTGTGGATGCAAGCACTTTACAATATTATGAGCTGCATGCTTCCAGAAGGAGAACCCTACCATGGGTACCCTATCGCAAATATAGCCAAGCTCTGACATGCACAATTAACATATCATCAGAGGGAATGAAGAGGTCTAGTCATGGTGTATTAAGTGAATTCAACAAGTAAACTTACCAATGAGAGCTAGTCAGCTAGTTCCATGTCAAGATGTAGGTAAAAGGAAATCTGTATTCTGCTATTATCATCAGCTACCACAAACTGTCAGTAGTATCACTGCCTAGCAATGGGAATGGTAGTCACAAATGTTTAAGGAGTAACACTATCAGTGGAGAGTTTAGCATTCACTTTTTGAGTAACACACCATAATCATGTAAAGCACTGGTCAGGAGACTTGGGGCACTAGGTATTTCACCAGAAAACATACTGGGTTTGCCAGCATAATAGAAGGAGGAACAGCTTGTCACATAAATGCAGTGTCAGGGACTTTTGCCCCTAAATTGGGAATCAAGAGACATATTCTATTTTTATGTAGGCTTATAGTTGGGCTGTTATACCTTTTAGTAGCACATTGGGGATTCATTCCAATCTTCATCCAATCTTGCAGTGTGACAGTAGTGTCTAGAGTCAGCTGGGTCAAAGATGGTTTTTATTAGGAGAAATCTATCCAGTGGGTGTTTTTAAGGAGGTCTTTAAGAGTGTGGCCAGTGGGAAATTTAGCATTTACAGTAGTTATTGGTGATGCATAGAGGTGACATGATTTTCTGTTGGTTTTTGGGAATCTGGCAATTGTAGCATTTTTAGGGGTTTGGACAGAGTTCCTATGGCCAGTCAGCTTGCTATATATCAGGTGTTGGTGCAGCTATGTGAAACAGGTATTTAGCATGTGCTCTCTCAGAATCAAGTTGGACAGTCCAACAAAAGCATTCTCTTTACTGCCCACCGCCCAGCCCTTCTGTGCCTTGCTGGAATAGTCAAATGAGTAGGCCTTGGTGGAGTTCTTGGAGTTGTGCACAGCACAACTTCGCAAAGTGTTAAAATATTGGCCGCGCTACGTGGAGTTCCACAGGTGGGTGGAGTTTCTGGTCGCTCCTGTTTGCATTGCGTCTTACATCAAACACAACACAGAGTATGTTGTCACATTCCAAATTGCTTGTGAATGGCGCCAGGCAGCTCACATGGGAGTGATCATCTCTCTTTCTGTTGCAGTGGGCCTGTTTTTTTAATCCCTCCCTAATCTTTTCAATCCTCTGACCTTCTAATGAATCTAACCCTCATTTATATATATTGTATTAGTGTGTTTTTGTATTTGTCTGGTTTTATGTTTTTTTCATGCTTTTTGTGACTTTTCAAATTTTTGTCTATTTTCCATTTCCTTCCTTGTCTATTTCTCACTTCTCTTGTCTCTTTTCTTCATCCCACCCAGCATAATGGCAGAGCAGGTTGGCAGTGCCAGGCCGCCTTGAACAGCCAGCAGCAGCAGCCGCCTACCTTGTGCATGGCAGCAGCATCAAGGGGTACAACCCCAGCCCATCTTTTGTAATGTGGAGGTGGCAACATTGTTTTCTTTACATGCAGCGCAACATCCCCTCCATGATGGCAGCAGGCAACAGGCCTAGAAGCACGTACCCCCTGCAGGAGCATTGGCTGCATGGGGGGAGGGTGCACAGGTGTGTGCAGTGCACCAGCCAAATCCAACAAACCACCTACCAGGTGACACACCACTGGGCTGATATTCCCGACCGGCAGCAGGACCTGGTAGGCGTCACGATTCCAGGACTTGTGAGTATTACCTATATTAGTTATTGTGTTTGTGTTCTTCACAGCTAACTTTTTTCCCAAATAGCATGCTCATCAAACTCAAGGTAATTGATTTTTAGTTATTATTATGTGATCAAGTTTGATGTACTTGTCGTCACTCGCTTTGGATTATTATTGAAGAAGCCATTGCAATGCAGATTCCTCTTTCCCCCGTCCCCATAATGAATTAGTGATATCGGTGAGTTAGCATTCTCTGTGACTTCCTTTATGTAGCTCGCATAGTCCGAAACAACCTAACAGTGATATGTAGTACTAGTGTGCATCTATGCATTACCAAAAAGGGAGACTGAGTTGGTTGATCAATGGGGTTGAAAAATGTGAATAGAATCAAAGATCATTCATTGCAAAGCATTAGTTCCAAATGTACTTTTGTTAAGAAAATTAGGAATATGGATTTTAGGATTAGGATAGCCAACTCAATAATAGTCAATACTAGCGTCATAGGCGATTTGATTTAGATAAGTAGAATGTTACTGCATTTACCTGTTATAATAATTTTGAGGAGATTAACTGTACCGCTAATCTATTTTTTTATCTTCTTGATTTCTTAAATCAGAACCCAAGGGCAAGAAGAGTGGCAGCACTGAGGCGAGTCCGGGAAGAGCTGGGGAGGAAGAGGCTCTGACCACCAGCACCACTGCTGAGGGCATTCTTCATCCCAATAAGTCCTATTATTAAATTTTTATTAGTATTTCCCTAACTTTTACCTCTACCCACTACTATACTACTTTTAATTTGCCTTGTTTATTTTTTTTTCTACTGTCTCCTTTTTTCCAACTCCCCATCCAATTTTTGTTTAATTCCTGTTATCCCTTTTTTTCCTTATTTCATGTTTTTGTTTGGCAGCTGACTTTTTCTGGTCTGCACTAGTCTGTAGATTCCTTCTGCTTTGTTGGTAATCTTTCCCTCTCCTCTGTTTATCTTGTGCTACTGTACTGCCATGGACCATCCCCCCCTTCAAGCACCAATGTTGTCCTGTGTAATTCATTTATACAGTATACAATCAGTTCCCATGACAGTGCAGCCTTGCTAGAAAGTATGAAGTCCCATTGCAATTACCAACCAACACTACATTTTTTTAATTCACCATTATTATTCCACCCCTTCATTGCACTTCAACAATTCAGAGTAATCATCATCATAGCCCCTCCATTATGAAAAGTTTTTGGTTGGCTTGACTACCTGTCTTTTCTAACACTGTTAACTAATAAAATGGCCAGAGTGATATTTTTGTTAGAGGACAATGCATTGGAAACCGAACTGTAGTGATGTATTGAGGTTGTTAAAAAAATTAACCTTTTCTGTGCCCATGACGTAATGGTTACGTCCTGAGGCACAGTGCTGCTGTGCCCAGGACGTAACCATTACGTCCTGGTCACAGAGCCCAGAGGGAGCGCTAGCGCTACCTCTGTGGGGTTCCCCCCCAACCCCCCAAGTCAGGGATGGAAGGGGAAGCCCTTCCCCTTCCACCCCCGACCCCCCCAACCCCCCTGTGACGTCAGCGCACAAGCGCGCGCTGATTAGTCACAGGGTTTCCCCATCGCACTGGAAGCTCTGCTTTCAGCGCGATTGAAAGAGAAATGCAAAGCATTTCTCTTTCAATCCCATGGGGGAGGCCCGGAGGGGCTTCAAAGGGAAGGAAATGTATTGCAATCCGGCTTTTGAAACCCCACTAGACACCAGGGATTTTTATTTTTTTTGTGTAAAACTGACAAAAGGGAGCGACCCCTTGGGCAAGGGTCGCTCCCAGGGGGGGCATTTTTTTGGGAAGGCCGTTTCTGCCCCCACCGGGGGCAGATCAGCCTATTAATAGGCCGATCTGCCCCCAGGGGGGGCAGAAACCTCTAGGCACCAGGGATCATTTTTTATTTTTTTTTATTTTGGTTATGTTTTCTTTTTTTTTTAGGTGGGGAGCGACCACTTAGGCAAGGGTCACTCCCCTAGGGGGGAAATTATATTTAGGCCATTTCGGCCCCCCTTGGGGGCAGATTGGCCTATTTTGATGAGGCCAATCTGCCCCCAAGGGGGGCAGAAACCATAAGACACCAGGGAGGTTTTTTTTTGCGTGAATTTCACGCAAGGGGAGCGACCCCTTAGTCAAGGGTCGCTCCCTGAGGGGGGGAATTATTTTAGGCCATTTATGCCCCCCTGGGGGGTAGATCAGCCTATCTTGATTAGGCTGATCTGCACCAAGGGGGGCAGAAACCACTAGGCACCAGGGATTTTTTTTTTTTTTGTTTTACAGATGGGGAGCGACCCCTTGGACAAGGGTCGCTCCCATGGAGGGGCAAATTGTATTTAGGCCATTTCTGCCCGCTTTGGGGGCAGATCGGTGGCTTTTAGGTCAATCTGCCCCCAAAGGGGGCCAGAAACCACTAGGCACCAGGGATCTTTTTTTTTGCGCCGTCACGCAAGGGGAGAGACCTTGTAGGCAAGGGTCGCTCCCCGGAGGGGGGATGGGGCGGGGAAATTTATTTTAGGCCATTTCTGCACCCCCGGGGGCAGATCGTCCTATTGGTATTAGGCCAATCTGCCCCCAGGGGGGGCAGAAACCTCTAGGCACCAGGGCAAATAGTTTTTTTGTGTTTTTTTTTTGTTTGTTTGTTTTTTTAGAGATGGCGAGTGACCCATCAGGCAAGGGTCGCTCCCCTGGGGGGCAAATTGTATTTAGACCATTTCTGCCCCCCTTGGGGGCAGATTGGCCGATTGTAGGTCAATCTGACCCCAAGGGGGGGCAGAAACCACTAGGCACCAGGGATCTTTTTATTGCACCGTCACGCAAGGGGAGCAACCTTGTAGGCAAGGGTCGCTCCCCGGGGGGGGTGGGGGGACAAATTTATTTTAGACCATTTCTGCCCCCCCTGGGGGCAGATCAGCCTATTGGTATTAGGCCGATCTGCCCCCAGAAACCTCTAGGCGCCAGGGCAAATAGTTTTTTTGTGGTTTTTTTTTTTGTTTGTTTGTTTTTTTAGAGATGGGGAGCGACCCATCGGCAAGGGTCGCTCCCCTGCGGGGAAAATTGTATTTAGACCATTTCTGACCCCCTTGGGGGCAGATTGGCCGATTGTAGGTCAATCTGCCCCCAAGGGTGACAGAAACCACTAGGCACCAGGGATCTTTTTTTTGCACCATCACGCAAGGGGAGCAACCTTGTAGGCAAGGGTCGCTCCCCGGGGGGGGTGGGGTGGCAAATTTATTTTAGGCCATTTCTGCCCCCCCGGTGTCAGATCGGCCTATTGGTATTAGGCCGATCTTCCCTCAGGGGGGCAGAAACCTCTAGGCGCCAGGGCAAATAGTTTTTTTGTGGGTTTTTTTTTGTTTGTTTTTTTAGAGATGGGGAGCGACCCATTAGGCAATGGTCGCTCCCCTGGGGGGCAAATTGCATTTAGACCATTTTTGCCCCCCTTGGGGGCAGATTGGCCGATTGTAGGTCAATCTGCCCCCAAGGGGGGCAGAAACCACTAGGCACCAGGGATCTTTTTTTTGCGCTATCACGCACGGGAAGTGACCTTGTAGGCAAGGGTCGCTCCCCGGGGGGTGAGGGGGGGCAAATTTATTTTAGGGCATTTCTGCCCCCCCCGGGGGCAGATCAGTCTATTGGTATTAGGCCGATCTGCCCCCGGGGGGGGCAGAAACCTCTAGGCGCCAGGGCAAATAGTTTTTTTGTGGGTTTTCTTTTGTTTGTTTGTTTTTTTAGAGATGGGGAGCGACCCATTAGGCAAGGGTCGCTCCCCTGGGAGACAAATTGTATTTAGACCATTTCTGCCCCCCTTGGGGGCAGATTGGCCGATTGTAGGTCAATCTGCCCCCAAGGGGGGCAGAAACCACTAGGCACCAGGGATCTTTTTTTTGCGCTGTCACGCAAGGGGAGCGACTTTGTAGGCAAGGGTCGCTCCCCGGGGGGGGGGGTTGAGGGTGGGGGACAAATTTATTTTAGGCTATTTCTGCACCCCCCTGGGGCCGGCTGAGCTAGAGGCCAAAATCTACTGGTAGTCACTTTGCAAAAAACAGCTCTGTTTTCTGTGATGTGTCCACATTGTGTTTTGGGGCATATCCTGTCGCGGGCGCTAGGTCTACCCACACAAGTGAGGTATCATTTTTATTGGGAGACTTGGGGGAACATAGAATAGCAAAACAAGTGTTATTGCCCCTTGTCTTTCTCTACATTTTTCCCTTCCAAATGTAAGACAGTGTGTAAAAAAGACGTCTATTTGAGAAATGCCCTGTAATTCACATGCTAGTATGGGCACCCCGGAATTCAGAGCTGTGCAAATAACCACTGCTTCTCATCACCTTATCTTATGCCCATTTTGGAAATACAAAGGTTTTCTTGATAGGTATTTTTTACTCTTTATATTTCAGCAAATGAATTGCTGTATACTCGGTATAGAATGAAAACCCACTGCAGGGTGCAGGTCATTTATTGGCTCTGGGTACCTAGAGTTCTTGATGAACCTACAAGCCCTATATATCCCCGCAACCAGAAGAGTCCAGCAGACGCAACAGAATCTGACATTGCAGGAAAAAGTTACAGAGTAAAACGTAGGGACAAATTGATGTTTTTTTACCTCAATTTCAATATTTTTCTTTTTCAGTTGTTATTTTCTGTAGGAAACCCTTGTAGGATCTACACAAATTACCCCTTGCTGAATTCAGAATTTTGTCTACTTAACAGAAATGTTGCGGTTTCTGAGATCCAGCGTTGGTTTCATGCCCATTTCTGTCACTGACTAGAAGGAGTCTGAAAGCACAAAAAAATGTAAAAATGGGGCATGTCCCAGTAAAATGCCAAGATTGTGTTGAAAAATTGGGTTTTCTGATTCAAGTCTGCCTGTTCCTGAAAGCTGGGAAGCTGGTGATTTTAGCACTGCAAACCCTTTGTTGATGCCCTTTTCAGGGAAAAAACCAACAGGCCTTCTTCTGCAGCCCCTTTTTCCCATTTGATTTAAAAAAAACTAATTTTTCACTGTATTTTGGCTAATTTCTTGGCCTCCTTCTGGGGAACCCACAAAGTCTGGGTACCTCTAGAATCCCTAGGATGTTGGAAAAAAAGGACGCAAATTTGGCTTGGCTAGCTTATGTGGACAAAAAGTTATGAGAGCCTAAGCGCAAACTGTCCCAAATAGCCAAAAAAAGGCTCGGCACAGGAGGGGGAAAAGGCCTGGCAGCGAAGGGGTTAAGGAGAGGAGTGCCACACATCTAATAAAGCATAATTTTGTTCTTAACCACACAGAGTCCTGCTGGCTCAAGTGCTGCTGCAGAAGCAGAACGAACAGGGGAGAAGTGGCGGCAGGGAGGGGCAGTGGTAAATCAGATTGCTTGCTTATTGACAATACCTGTTGTACACAGTAGTTACAAGGACATCGTCATGACTTGTGATCATGAACCCTCCAATTTACCAGCTACAAAGGTGGATGAGTTATGGACTCTTCTATCTGAACTCAGCAAAAACTCACATAATGTAGGATAAAAATGATGACTTGATGGAAATGGGAAAGAACGGAAGGTTAAATGAAAGGATGGGTGAAATGAGTGAAAGGATAGGATGCATGGGTGGGTGAAGGGATGTGTGGGTGGGAGTGGGGTAAATGGATGAATGGCTGAAAGAAGGATAATTGAAAGAAAGGGTGGCTACTGAATGGATGGATACAATTTGGTGAGGTACTGGATAAGAGAAAGTAAAGTTTAAATCATGGTGGCTATGGGTGAATATACTTAGGAAGATTGAAAGAATGATTGAATAATTGCTTCAATTAATAAATAGGGGAGCTCTTCCGCAGAGGGGCATTCTTCTCACCTACTTCAACTATATTTTTATGGTCATCAAAGCTAAGGTTCAAAGTGGGGAGTATTTTAACTTTAAGTCTAATCCTGTGACTCACTGTAGTTGTTAAGCGAGGCAGATGTATCCCACCCATCACTATTCATCAACCCCCTCCCTACCCATGGCATTTTATCACCCATGACTGAAGTTCAGTATGGTTCAATTTGTGACTGTAGTGTTAGCTGAGCAATGTGCACCTGCTTCAGTTAATGCAGTGTTTATAAAATTTTCAATGCACTGTAAACTGAATAAGCTAAAGCTTAGGCACTTGGGCCCATATTTATACTTTTTGACGCAAAACTGCGCTAACGCAGTTTTGCGTCAAAAAATGTAGCGCCGTCTAACGCCATTCTGAAGCGCCATGCGGGTGCCGTATTTATTGAATGGCGTTAGCCGGCGTTAGCCGACCGGCGCTGCCTGGTGTACGTGAAAAAAAACGACGTACACCAGGCAGTGCCGGCGTAGGGGGAAAATGGAGTATGGGTGTCCAAAAATGGGGCAAGTCAGGCTGAGGCAAAAAAATCGCCTTAACCCGATTTGCGCCATTTTTTTACGACGCCCAACCCCCATTAACATGACTCCTGTCAAAGCAAAGACAGGAGTCATGCCCCCTTGCCCAATGGCCATGTCCAGGGGACTTATGTTCCCTGGGCATGGTCACTGGGCATAGTGGCATGTAGGGGGGCACAATTCAGGCCCCCCTATGCCACAAAAAAATAAAATACTTACCTGAACTTACCTTAATGTCCCTGGGGTGGGTCCCTCCATCCTTGGGTGTCCTCCTGGGGTGGGCAAGGGTGGCAGGGGGTGTCCCTGGGGGCAGGGGAGGGCACCTCTGGGCTCAATCTGAGCCCACAGGTCCCTTAACGCCTGCCCTGACCCAGGCGTTAAAAAGAGGCGCAAATGCGGGGTTTTTTACCCCGCCCACTCCCGGGCGTCATTTTTGCCCGGGAGTATAAATACCACGCACATGCCTCGGAGTCATTTTTTTAGACGGGAACGCCTACCTTGCATCTCATTAACGCAAGGAAGGTGTTCACGCCAAAAAATGACGCAAACTCCATGAACTTTGGCGCTAGACGCGTCTAAAGCCAAAGTATAAATATGGAGTTAGTTTTGCGTCGAATTTGCGTCGAAAAAAACAACGCAAATTCGGCGCAAACGGAGTATAAATATGCCCCTTGGTGAATCAATAATCTGTGACACCTCTCTATTCCATAGCGAAAGCCCTACCTACCTACCTCACCCTTCCACCTTATACTGCAGTAGAGTAAGTCAAGTTTCATTTTCTTGCTGCCCAGCAAATTAATTTGTTGGAAATAATTTGTGATGGTTGGCGATGCCCATGGGTGAAGTGAGACTAAGGCCCTCATTACAACCCTGGTGGTCGGTAATAAAGCGGCCAACAGGCCGGCATTACAAAAAATTTAATTATGACCACGGCGGAAACCGCCCACACAGACAGCCACTTTAACACACCGATCGCCATGGTGGTAGCAAAAAGAACCGTGATGGTAACTGCCAACAGCCAGGCGGAAGACAATGTTCCGCCCACAGTATTACAACAGGCCTATCCACCACCTTTTCCGGGGCGGTAACAACAACATCGAAAGCACTGCAAAAACAGTAAACAGAAGGAAAAGGACTCCCCTCTGGATACCCAAGGAAGAACCACGACACCATGAAGCCTGAGTTGCACATCTTCCCCATGCTTGTATGCGTCCTCATGCACTGCAAACAGCAACGCCGGCGAAGACGACCACGGTAAGTACTGCAGCCTAGCACACAAGGGAGGGGGGAGGAAAAAGAGAGTGACACACACATGCAACACACAACACCCCCACCCCCAACACCATACACACAAACAGATGCTGTAACATTACATATTCACACCGTATCCCTCAGGAATAATGCAAGGACAAAAGAAATTGATTAAAGTGAGTGTAATAAGATGAAATACTAGAAATTCATGCTTCAAAATCAAAACGCTATATACATATATACAAATGGAGGGACACTGCCTAGTCCTCAATATCCGTGGGTCACAGGGCCATATCACATAGGCCAAGGCCCCACTTGGCTCCTGCAACAACACAGAGAGAACACTGCAGGGGCATCAGGTCAAAAATACACAGGCACCTCAGGAGGACAGGGAATGGGGGGCACCTCAGCCAGAAGATGGTACAACACCACTGGTCCCGGAGGGGGCTACATGCCCTGTGCGATGTCCTGGGGCGTTCAAAGCCACAGTCTCTCTAGTCGGTGGTTTTCCCACTGCTTGGTCCTTGGGAGTGCAAAACCACTGTCTCTCTAGTGGGTGGTTTGCCCACTGCTTGGTCCTGGGGAGTGCAAAGCCACATTCTCTCTAGTGGGTGGTTTGTCCACTGCTTGGTCCTGGGGAGTGCAAAGCCACAGTCTCTCTAGTGGGTGGTGTGCCCACTGCTTGGTCCTGGGGAGTGCAAAGCCACAGTGTCTCTAGTGGATGGCTTCTCATCTGGTTGTGGAGGGGGCCTTGGGCCCAGTGTGCTTCATCCTGGCAAGGAGGGGGTGAGTGGATGGCTTCTTCCACTGGTTCTGGAGGGGGCCGTGTGCCCAGTGTGCTTCATCCTGGCAAGGAGGGGGTGAGTGGATGGCTTCTTCCACTGGTTCTGGAGGCGGCCTTGTGCTCTGTGATGCAGCATTTGGGGAGTGCAAGGTCACAGTCTCTCACCTGGGTGTCACACCTACAGGATTTGCAGAGTCCAGGATGCCTATTAGCCCATGGAGTCAGGACTACACACTGCCCGCCGGCGGTGAGGGCTGCTCAGTAGTGGCAGTGGTGGTGCTGGTGTCTGGGATGCCAGTTGTGGGGGGAGGCTCCAGCCCTTCCCCTGCAGCCTCGGACGGCTTCACACTGGGGCTGCTGCTGCTGGCAGTGGTGCTGGTGGTGGTGCTGATGGCATGAATGCCAGTGGTGGGGGGAGGCTCCAGCCCTTCCCCTGCAGCCTCAGATGGCTGAACCGCCATGGTTGGTGGTGGGGGCTCAGAATCAGTCCCAGCACCAGGCCTCCTGTCCTTCCTGCCTGCAGGTGCAGGCCCCTTGCCCTTCCCCTTGGCAGCTGGTGGTGCCTCTTGCCCTTCCCCTTGGTAGCTGGTGGTGCCTCCTTGCCCTTCCCCTTGGCAGCTGGTGCAGGCACAATGGCAATGCTGATGGCTGGTTCCCTGGAGCCTCTCCCACCTGCAGTAGGTGCCGCCACTACTGTGGCCGTGGACTGGGTGGCTGAGGTGCTCACCTGGGTTCTGACCACCCTGGCCCAATGTGAAGGATGGGGGGTAGTGAGGAGGTCAACGGTGGAGAGGAAAAGCTTCTTAGGGACACTGGGGTGGGAAGAGGGTGAAGATTTGGGAGTGGAGAAAGAGGGAGTGGTTGTTGGAGGTGCCTGTCTGCTGTGTTTGGGTGCATGGGCTGGATGCTGTTGTGAGGTGGATGACTGTTGGGTGCCTGAGTGCTTGCATTTGTGTACTTTAGGAGGAGGGGCACAGACACAGTGGGAGAGGACACAGGGGATGTGTGCATGGATGTGTGGGTGGTGACTGCCAGTGAGGGGTGTGTACTGATAGGCGTGATGGTGATGGGGTAGTGGATGAGGATGTAGTGCGTGCAGATGTGAGTGGAGATGCTACTGGGAGGGTGGTGGACGAGAAGGAGGAGGGGGACACAATGGAGGCAGTGGATATTGGTATGTCTGCATCTGGATGGTGTTTGTGTGGGTGCCTGTGGGATGATAGGTGGTACTTGTGTTTGCCTGAGCCACTTCTGTGTGTTGTCTTGGGTGCATGCTGGTCTGCCTGTGTGCTTGGGATAGATTGGGGTTGAGGGGAATGGGACTGGGACTGGGTAGAGGGAGTTGGAGGCGGGAGGCTAAAGACAGGGACAATGGCTGCCATCAGGGAGGAGGCCAGAGCCTGGATTGATCTCTGTTGGCCCGCTATGCCAGAGTGAATGCCCTCCAGGAATGTATTTGTTTGTTGCAAATGGCCTGCCAGCCCCTGGATGGCATTCACTATGGTTGACTGCCCAAAAGAGATGGATCGCAGGAGGTCAATAGCCTCCTCACTCAGGGCAGCAGGGCTAACTGGGGCAGGGCTTGAGGTGCTTGAGGCGAAGGAGATGTCCACCCTCCTGGGTGAGCGGGCACAGAAAACTCGCTGAGGGGCTGCTGAGAGGGTGGTGCTGGTACGGGGGTGGCAGCTGTACCTGTAGTTGGCGTGGGCACAGAGGTGTACGCCACCAGCAGGGAGCTTCCATCGGAGGAGGTATCACTGTCCGAACTGTCCCCTCCTGTCTCCACCGTGGCGCTCCCCTCGCCTAGGGGCTCCCACAGGCCCACATCCCCCACCCGGAGACACACCCCACCATGTGCAAGTAGTATATTGGGAAACTGTACTCACCCCCTTGTGGCTGCTGTGATGCCCTCAAGCGCCCATCTAGCTCCGGATAGGCCACCACCAGTATGCTGGCCATTAATGGGTTCAGGGTTCGACGGGCACCCCTTCCTCATTGGGAGGCCATACCCAGCTGGGCCTCCGCCATCTTCCTTGTCTCTGGTCCTCCCACCATTTCCGACAGTGGGTGTTCCGCCTGCAGTAGACCCCCAGGGTCCGCACGTCCTTGGCAATGGCATGCCATATACCCTTTTTCTGATGGGCGCTGACCTGCAGAAAAAGAAACATAGAAAAAGGTATCAGTAATACCGTCCTGCCTGTTACACTCATGGCCCACTATAGCCCTCACATCCCCTTATGCACAGACATTGCCCACCCTACATGCAGCGCGCTACCCAGAACCCTTCCACCAACCCCCCACATAAGTCCTTCCCACACAGCACTCCATGCATCCATGCCCCTTGCATCGTGCTCACAGTGTACTCACCTGTTGGTCTGGAGGGCCGTAGAGCATTCGGTACTGGGGTAGGACCCCATCCACCAGTCTCTCCAACTCCGCAGCAGTGAAGGCAGGGGCCCTTTCCCCAGTAGCAAGAGCCATCGTAGGTTCCAGACACAGGTCACAGCAGCAATTGCAGTGTAGGTCCTCTCCTGTTGAAGATCAGGTAACAAGTGAGTGAACGGATAGAAAATGGCGGTCGGGTCCGCGGTGGTGTGTACCGTCACTGCTGGCGTACATCACCATTGGTCACTGTAACCCACAGGCCCAATTGAAAACCAATGAGGAATTGCACGGCGGTACTCAACCGTCTCCCGCAACAGTGCACAACATCAACGGCATTACATCATTTCCACATGCCCATCCACACAGGACAGGTGGAAGCCATTTCAGGGTGGGGCAGGCCATGGCACCTAACTGCATTGCAGTACACATAGGCACCACTTAGGCCCATCCAATAACATACTGTTACAGTCACAACATGCAATGCAGTGTAGTGTTTGGAAATGTGGTATACTGACCAGCTGCTCCCAGTTTTGCCCCCTAGATTACAACCTATGCGGATGAATAGGAGATGGAGACATCCCCCCGTATACAGACCCCTGGTGGACTTGGCAACAATGGAGGACAGACACATTATCCTCACCTATAGACTGGGCAGGTCCACAATCACAGAGCTGTGTGCCCAATTGGAGCCGAACCTGATGTCTGCTATCCGTCAGCCCACTGGGATCCCCCCTCTTGTGCAAGTCCTATCTGTGTTCCATTTCTTGGCAACTTGCTCCTTCCAAGTGACAGTGGGCTTGGCAGCAGGAATGTCTCAGCCAATTTTCTCAATAGTGCTGACCTGTGTGTTGTCTGCCTTGATTAAACACATGCACAGCTCCATTGTTTTCTCCCAGGTGGAGGATTTGGTCATAGTGAAAGCTGACTTCTATGCAATGGGACATATCCCCAACATTATTGGGGCTATTGATGGTACACATATTGCATTCCCCCCCGAGAAATGAACAGGTTTTTGGAAATCTAAAGAGCTTTCACTCAATGATGTGAAGATAGTGTTCCTGGCAGACAAGTACATCTCCCATGTCAATGCAAAGTATCCTGGCTCTGTGCATGATGCTTATATCTTGAGGAATAGCAGCATCCCGCATGTGATGGCTCAACACCAGAGGCACCGGGTGTGGGTAATAGGTGAGCCCTGGTACCCACCCAGTGGACGTTGGTGTATGGGTATGATGTGGGCCCTAAGGGTTAGTGTGCGGCTAACAGTTGTCCCTCGATATTTGCAGGTGACTTTGGTTACCCCAAACTCTCATGGCTACTGACCCCTGTGAGGAATTCCAGGACAAGGGCAGAGAAATGTTACAATGAGGCACATGGGCGAACAAGGAGAATAATAGAGAGGACATTCGGCCTCCTGAAGGCCAGCTTTTGTTGCCTCCATCTGTAGGAAAGTACCATCTTGTCTGGCATGTTACCCCCATTTTTACTTGTGTGTCAGTTTGTTGTTGCCTGTGCCACTGGGGTCCTGCTAGCCAGGACCTCAGTGCTCATAGTTTGTGGCCTATATGTGTTCCCTGTGTGGTGCTCACCCGAACCTCAGTGTTTGTGCTCTCTCTGCTTTTAAAATTGTCACTGCAGGCTAGTGACCATTTTCACCAATTCTTATTGGCACACTGGAACACCCTTATAATTCCCTAGTATATGGTACCTAGGTACCCAGGGTATTGGGGTTCCAGGAGATCCCTATGGGCTGCAGCATTTTGTTTTTGCCACCCATAGGGAGTTCAGACAATTCTTACACAGGACTGCCACTGCAGCCTGAGTGAAATAACGTCCACATTATTTCACAGCCATTTTACACTGCACTTAAGTAACTTATAAGTCACCCATATGTCTAACCCACACTTAGTGAAGGTTAGGTGCAAAGTTACTAAGTGTGAGGGCACCCTGGCACTAGCCAAGGTGCCCCCACATTGTTAGGGCAATTTCCCCGGACTTTGTGAGTTTGGGGACACCATTACACGCGTGCACTACATATAGGTCAATACCTATATGTAGCTTCACAATGGTAACTCCGAATATGGCCATGTAACATGTCTAAGATCATGGAATTGTCCCCCCAATGGCAATTCTGGTATTGGGGTGCCAATTCCATGCATCCCCTGGGCTCCAGCATGGACCCTAGGTACTGCCAAACTAGCTCTCTGGGGTTTTCCCCGCAGCTATTGCTACTGCCAACCCTCAGGCGGGTTTCTGCCTCCCTGGGGTCTGGGCAGCCCAGTCCCAGAAAGGCAGAACAAAGGATTTCCTCTGAGAGAGGGTGTTACACCCTCTCCCTTTGGAAATAGGTGATAAGGGCTGGGGAGGAGTAGCCTCCCCCAGCCTCTGGAAATGCTTTGAAGGGCACAGATTGTGCCCTCCTTGCATGAGCCAGTCTACACCGGTTCAGGGATCCCCCAGACCCTGCTCTGGTGTAAAACTGGACAAAGGAAAGGGGAGTGACCACTCCCCTGTCCATCACAACCCCAGGGGTGGTGCCCAGAGCTCCTCCACTGTGTCCCAGACCTCTGCCATCTTGAATGCAGAGGTGTGAGGGCACAATAAAGACCTCTGAGTGGCCAGTGACAGCAGGTGACGTCAGAGTCCCCTCCTGATAGGCTCTTACCTGGTTAGGTAGCCAATCCTCCTCTGAGGGCTATTTAGGGTCTCTCCTGTGGGTTTGTCGTCAGATAACGAATGCAAGAGCTCACCAGAGTTCCTCTGCATCGCTCTCTCCAAGGATCCACCACTGACTGCTCCAGGACGCCTACAAAACCGCAACAAAGTAGCAAGAAGATTACCAGCAACATTGAAGTGCCTAATCCTGCCGGATTTCTCGACTGTTTCCTGATGGTGCATGTTCTGAGGGCTGTCTGCCTTCACCCTGAACTGGAAGCCAAGAAGAAATCTCCTGTGGGTTGACGGAATCTTCCCCCTGACAGTTCAGTGGTCCTTCTATCCAAATATGGTAGAGGTAAGTCCTTGCCTCCCCACGCCAGACAGTAATCATGTGTACTGCATGATCTGCAGCTGCTAGGGCTTCAGTGCACTTTTGCAAGGAATCCTTTGTGCACAGCATAGCTCAGGTCCCCAGCACTCCGTCCTTCATTGCTCAACTCGCTGAGTTGACCACTGGCTTCGTGGGACCCTCTTTTGTAGTGTTGAGATGACTGCTGTGCTCAGATTTCTTGAATGCCTGTTCAAGTGCTTTTAAGGGTGCTGCCTGCTTCTGCATGGGCTCTCTAAATTTCTGAGCGCCCTTTCTGTCTCCTCCTCCAAGGGGCGACCTCCTGGTCCTTCCTGGGCCCAGGCATCACCCATTATCTTCAACTGCAACTCTTGCAGCTAGCAAGGCTTGTTTGCGGTCTTTCTGCATGGAAAGAACTGTGCATCCTCCAGCACGCCGTGGGACATCTTCAGACCAAAGGAGAAGTTCCTGGCACCTTCTGTTGTTGCAGAATCTTCAGCTTCTTCCACCCGGAGGCAGCCCTTTTGCACCTTCATCCGGGGTTTAGTGGGCTCCTGCCCCCCTGGACACTTGCGTGACTCTTGGACTTGGTCCCCTTCCTTTACTGGTCCTCAGGTCCAGGAATCCGTCTTCAGTGCTTTGCAGTCAGTTGCTGCCTTTGCAGAACCCCCTAGATTTACTGTCTTTCTGGGTAGTAGGGTAACTTTACTCCTACTTTTCAGGGTCTTGGGGTGGGGTATCTTGGACACCCTTAGTGTTTTCTTACACTCCCTGCGACCCTCTACACACTACACTAGGCCTGGGGTCCATTTGTGATTCACATTCCACTTTTGGAGAATATTGTTTGTGTTGCCCCAAGGCCTATTGTCTCCTATTGTATTCTACAGTGTTTGCACTACTTTTCTAAGTGTTTTACTTACCTGATTTTGGTTTGTGTGTATATTTTGTGTATTTTACTTACCTCCTAAGGGAGTATATCCTCTGAGATACTTTTGGCATATTGTCACTAAAATAAAGTACCTTTATTTTTAGGAACTCTGAGTATTGTGTTTCCTCTGATATACTGCTATATGATATCAGTGGTACAGTAGGAGCTTCACATGTCTGATAGTTCAGCCTAAGCTGCACTGCTATAGCTACCTCTATCAGCCTAAGCTGCTAGAACAATACTAATCTACTATTAAGGAATAACTGGACCTGGCACAAGGTGTAAGTGCCATTAGGTACCCACTATAAGCCAGGCCAGCCTCCTACACCATCTAACAGGTTCATCCCTGTACTACTCACCCAAGAAGGTGTGCCAGATAATCGTGGCATGCTGCATGTTGCATAACCTTGCCTTGAGTCGCCAGGTACCTTTTCTGCAGGAGGATGAGGCTGGAGATGGGCGTCTGGCAGTAGTAGTGTCACGAACCGCACTTGACTTCTCACCTCAGGATGCAGGATTGGAGAACACACCCGGTCTTCTACAGATTCTGGATAATCCCAGATAGGGGCGACCCTTTCTAGTAGCCACAGTGCCGCTTGACAGGGAAAGCCACAGCAGACCGTACCCTCCAGAAGGAGTCCCAGAGGAAAAAAAACCAAGAACTGGGGAAAAACCTCAAACAGGAACTCCTAAAAAATAAGAAGAAAAACAAGACTTGAAAACAGGAAAAAACAAGACAAAAATACTCCAAAGCTAAAAACAGGAACGGCGAACAGGAGCGAAGAGCACAACAAAAGGGAAGTGTTTGCAACGCAAGACAAAGCAAGACTGATTAGCTTATATACTGAAAAAAGGTGAAGAGACATCACAGAAAATGAAGAGAACGCCACCTTGAATTGTGAAAAAGCCCATAGAAAATAATAGGAAAAAAGAGGCAGTATATAAGAAAAAGATCATGCTGGGAAATGCAAAACAGGAAGAAGACAAGATGGACACAAATATGAACATGAAAAGGGCAGAATACTGAGGCAAGAAAAAGATGACGAAAAGAAAAGAAAAAGACCAGAAGAGGCCCACCCCCGACAGGGGAGATGTAAATGCTCTATAGCAGGTAAGGCAACGCGACCGGGAGCGTAAAACACGCTTCCCAGGACGCGTTGGCAAAGTAACCAGAAAGCTCAGGGAACGGCGCTCCGAGAATCAGCAGCACGTTCCGACCGCGGATGCGAAAAGAGACGCCGCGTCGAGGCACTGCATTACAGTAGGTCCCCTCCCCGAGGCCCCAGGTTTGTTAGGGTGACGGTCAAAAAACAGGCAAACCAAACGGGGAGCATGGACTGAGGAAGCATCCTCCCAAGAGCAGTCACTGAGAGGGTAGCCCTTCCAGTGAACCAAAAATTGCAGTCTGCGCCAAAAAAATCAGAAATCACACATTTCCTGGACTTCATATTCAGGCTGGCCGTCAACGAAAAGAGGAGGAGGATGCTGGAAATGTCGGTGGTATTGATCAGGCACAAAGGGCTTTAATTGGGACACATGAAAAACAGGATGAACCCTCCAGGTATGAGGCAAGCACAGTCGCACAATATCGGGATTCAAGATTTGCAAAATCCGAAAGGGCCCATAAAAACGTGGTTTGGATTTATTGACAGAAAATCAGGAAGGTAGAAATCTGGAGGAAAGCCACACCTTGTGGCCTACTTGATACGAAGGTGCCATTTGTCGATAACGATCCGTTTTTCATTTAATTGCTTGTTTCGAAGCTAAGAGAGTTGTATGAAGTAGGCTCTGTATTTGGCCGATCCGACGTGCAAAAGAAGTGACTGCAGGAACAAAAGAGGATGTACTGGAAATAGTAGATATGGCCTAAGGATGAAATCCATAGGTGCAATAAAAAGGTGTGGCCTTGGTTGCACTATGCACTGTGTTATTATAGGAGAACTTAGCAAGGGCAAGAAACTCTGAACAATTACTTTGAGTGTCATTACAGTAACATCTCAGATACTGTTGGAGTTCCTGATTCACTCTTTAAGTTAGACCATTGGTCTGTGGATGGAAACCAGAGGACAAGGAGACTTCAATGTTTAATGAGGCACAAAAGGCTCTCCAGAAGCGTGACACGTATTGTGGCCCTCTGTCCAAAATTACCTCTTGCGGGAGACCATGAAGGCGAAAAATATCCCGCATGAATATGCGACTCATTTCAGGGGCTGTTGGTAACTTTTTTTAAAGCTGTGAAATGTGCCATCTTGGTGAATGAATCTACTGTTACCATGATGACATGGTTACCAGAAGAGGTAGGTAAGGAACAGATGAAATCCATGGAAAGTGTACATCAAGGAGCTGAGGGAACAGGTAAAGGCCTTAATAAACCTGCTGACTTAGTTCGGGGTGTCTTGGTCTGAGCACATACTTGACATGCTGAAACATAGGTTTCCGTATCGGTCTTAGGCGAAGGTCACCAAAATGATCGTTGTAGCAGCTCCTGGGTCTTCTTGATTCCTCTATGCCCGACTATCGGGGAATCATGACACATTTGCAGTGCTTCTGTCTGAACTTTCTTGGTAGGTAAGAAAAGAGCCTGCTGATAATAGAAGTAGTCATCTTTCTTCTGCAAAAAAGGAGTCACTCTATTCCATTCCGAAGTAGACATAGGGGGTCATTCTGACTCCCGCCGGCTGCGGTAACCGCCCGGCCGTCGGGAGCCGCCAGAATACCGCTACGCGGTCAGAAGACCACCGCGGTAATTCTGAGTTTCCCGCTGGGCTGGCGGGCAACCGCCAGAAGGCCGCCCACCAGCCCAGCGGGAAACCCCCTTCCATGAGGATGCCGGCTCCGAATGGAGCCGGCGGAGTGGAAGGGGTGCGACGGGTGCAGTTTCACCCGTTGCAATTTTCAGTGTCTGCTTGGCAGAGACTGAAAATCTTGGTGGGGCCCTGTTAGGGGGCCCCACGACACCTGTTACTGCCAGCCAGGTTCTGGTGGTCAAAACCGCCAGAACCAGGCTGGCGGTAAGGGGGTCGGAATCCCCATGGCGGCGCTGGAGGATTCCCCTGGGCAGCGGGAAACTGGCGGGACACCGCCGGTTTCCCGTATCTGACCGCGGCTGTACCGCCGCAGTCAGAATGCCCATGGGAGCACCGCCAGCCTGTTGGCGGTGCTCCCGAGGTCGTTGGCCCTGGCGGTCCATGACCGCCAGGGTCAGAATGACCCCCATAAACTGGTACTCAGATTTAACACGTTCTTGAAAAGATTGAGTAGCTCTGATGATCCTACTAGACTCAATAATGTGTGGAGAAGAGTTCTTAGCGACATCAGGATATCTACGGGATAAAGCATCTGCCACTGAATTCTGGGAGCCGGGTATGTACGTGATCACGAAATCAAACTGGCTGAAGAGAAAGCCCATCTTGCTTGACGACTGTTGCGGCACTGGAAACTCCGAAGACATTGTAAAGTGCGATGGTCAGTCCTGGCTTCAAAAGGCTCTCTGGATCCCATCAAGAAATGCCTCCATTCCTTACATGCTACTTCGAGCGCAAGTAATTCTCGTTCCAGTACTGAATAATTGCGTTCTGCTTCTGATAAGATATGAGAAAGATAAAAGATAGGATGTTCTAATCCATCGTTGTCTTGTTTCTGCAGCAGAACTGCCCCAATGGCTCTGTCTGAGGCATCAGTCACAACGATAAATCTTTTGGTAATGTCAGGGTGTCGCAAAATGAGTGCTTGGGTAAAGGTCTTTTTTAATTCTTGAAAAGCGGGTTCGGCATTCTCGGTGCAGACAAAGCCCTTCTTCAGATTCTCTTTCTTAATTGTTTGTGTAATGAAACTTTGTAAGTGGGCAAAGTTCTGGATAAACTGACAATAGAAGTTTGATAGCACAAGGAAACATTGCGTTTCCTTTATTGACGTTGGAGAAGGCCAATCTAAGATGGTGCTGACCTTGTCAGGGTCCATGGATATTCCGTGTTGATTGATACTGAACCCCAAATACTTCACTTCGGTCTTATGGAATTCACACTTCTCTGGTTTACAAAATAACTGGTTCTTCTTAAGTCTTTCTAAAACCTGCAGAACATGTTTCGTATGTTGTTCAGGATCACAGGAATATATCAAGATATCATCCAGATAGATTACTACATATTGGTTTAATAAATCAGAGAACACTGAGTCCATGAATCGTTGGAAGACAGAAGGTCCATTGGTCAATCTGAAAGGCATGACACAGTACTCATAGTGCCCAAAAGGAGTACGGAAAGCTGTCTTCCATTCATCTTCTTCTTTGATCCGTAAAAGATGATAGGCACCTCTTAAATCTAATTTGGTGAACATCTTGGCTCCTTGAATGGCATCCAATATATCCCTAATTAAGGGTAACGCTTCTTAATTGTTATTCTATTGAGTTTGCGAAAGTTGACACATGGACGCAGATCTTCCGTCTTCTTGGGGAAGAAGAAAGGAGGAGCCCCAGCAGGAGACATAGAAGGAGCAATTAATCCGTTCTGTAAGTTATCATATAGGTATTCCTTGAGCACCTTCTTTTCTTGGTCTGTCAAAGAATACATTAGACCAAAAGGTACTACTTCCTCAGGAACGAAAGGAATAGCACAGTCATAGATTTGATGGGGAGGTAGGATGGGATTACTGGGATTCTGAAAAATCCCAATATATTCCTGATAACAATCTGGGACTCCCTAAATCATGTTTATGGAGTTAGTATTATCCTTAGTTGACTGACAGGACCTTTTAGGAGACCAATAGGAGTTAGTGGAATAACAGTTCTGTTGACAAAACAAAGATGTTAAAGATGTAGTTCTCGTTTCTCAATTGATATTGGGGTTGTGTTGAGTTAACCAGGCTATTCCTAAACCATGGTGTGATTTGGTGAGGCTATAAGATCAAAGGCAACATCTTCTTGATGCCCCCCAAATGTCAGACAAAGTGTAGGAGTTGAGGCCACCACAGGACCTGAGGTTAAAGGAGAGCCATCAACAGTGTGTACCCGCTCAGGAGTTTCTTTCGTAATACAGGGAATTCCTTTATTCATAGCCCAGGTCTCATCTAAATAGATTCCACTTGCTCCACAATCTATGAGCACCGGGAGATGTTCTTCTTGATCCTGTGAACTTTGTAGCTTGACCTCGAGGATAAACAGGGTGGACATACTTTCTTTGGGGGAACATATCAATGGTACTCCCATCTCCTTCCTCCTTACAGGGGAGGGGAGTTGGCGTTTCCCGCAGGTCTTGATGGACGTACCGGGCAACTACGAATCAGATGGCCAGCCTTACCACAATACAGACAAAGTCCCTTTCGCCTTCTATCCTCCCTTTCTGATTCAGTTAATGGACCTCGCACAAGATCAATCTGCATGGGTTCTTCAGTGTGGGATGGAGAGGCTTCGGATGGAACTTCGTCTGTTTACCGACTGCTGGTACGAAAATTACCAGACTGGTATGGGACTCGCATTCTACGTCTCTCCATCTTGCGCTCTCGTAGTCTATATTCTATTTTCATGACTTGATCCATCATTTCCTTCAAGGAACAGGCTGCAGGAGAATGTACAAGTTCATCTTTAATTTCTTCACGTAGGCCTCGGTGGAACAAGGTTATGAAGGTACGTTCCACCCAAGAGGTTTCAGCTGCCAACTGTTAGAAATGGGTTATATACTGCAGAACATCCTGGTTGCCCTGCTGTATATCACATAAGGCCTCCTCAGCTGCTGCTTCCACCCCAAGCCCCTCAAACATCTGTTTGAGTAGAGTCAGGAAAGCAGGATAATTAGCCAGGACTGGATCTTCTGCAGAGACCAGAGGAGTCGCCCAAGCAAGTGCAGGACCAGACAAGGCGCTGATCAGATAGCCCACCTTAGCCTTAGCAGAAGAAAATTGGAGTGGACGAAAGGCAAAGAAAACCGTTAGGGCATCCAAAAACTCTTTTATCTTCAGAGGATCTCCGGAATATCGAGGAGTAGCGGCAGATACAGGTGGTATATCCATTGACCGGGAAGACAGGACCTGTCATAGTGCAGTATTTTCAGCCCATAATTGTTGTAACTCTTGGGCTTGTTGTTGGACTGTCTGCAGCATGGCTTGAACATTTTCTGGCACCTCTCCTTGTGGATCTTCCATGGCTGCCTCGCAAAGCAGAATCTTTTGCCGTTGCAATCTGTCACGAACTGCACTCAGCTTCTCACCTCTGGATGCAGGATTGGAGAACACACCCGGTCTTCTACAGGTTCTGGATAATCCCAGGGGTGACCCTTTCTAGTAGCCACTGTACCGCTTGACAGGGAACGCTAAAGTAGACAGTACCATCCAGAAGGAGTCCCAGAGGAAAAAAACACAAGAACTGGGGAAAAACCTCAAACAGGAACTCCTAAAAAAGAAGAAGAAAAACAAGACTTGAAAATAGGAAAAAACAAGGCAAAAATACTCCAAGGCAAAAAACAGGAACGACGAACAGGAGCGAAGAGCACAACCAAAGGGAAGTGTTTGCAACGCAAGGTAGAGCAACACTTATTAGCTTATATACTGAAAAAAGGGGAAGTGACATCACAGGAAATGAAGAGAATGCCATCTTGAATGCGAAAAAGCCCATAGAAAAGAATAGGAAAAAAGAGGCAGTATATAAGAAAAAGAGCATGCTGGGAGATGCAAAACAGGAAGAAGACAAGTTGGACACAAACATGAACATGAAAAGGGCAGAATACTGAGGCAAGAAAAAAGAAAATGTAAAGAAAAGAAAAAGACCAGAAGAGGCCCACCACCGACAGGGGAGATGAAAACGCCCTATAGTAGGTAGGGGCAACGCGACCAGGAGCGCAAAACACGCTTCCCGGGACGCGTTGCCAAAGTAACCAAAAAACACAGGGAACGGCGCTCCGAGAATCAGCAGTGCGTTCCGACCATGGATGCGAAAAGAGATGCCACGTCGAGGCGCAGCGTTACAAGTAGACCCTGTGGACAGTGAATATGAGAAGGCAGAGGATGAGGATGAGGACAACAGAACAGCTATTATACGACAGTACTTCCAGTGACACACAGGTAAGACACTGTAACTTCACTTTGCATTGAGAGTTTTGTGTTTGACATTGTACATGGCAGGCAGATTCTCCCAATTCTATGGCCACTGACCATACCCTTTGGCATCTCTTTTGTCAGATATCTGTGCCCCCCTCTGGCACCTGGTGTGTTGGCTGCAGCCAACTACAGGTCATTCCAATGTATACATTACTGTACAGTTGTAATGCAGTGTTTACACCTTGTTAAACTAATACATAGTTAAATCATTTGACATACTCCATACTTGTCTTTTTTCAAAGGGTGTTTATGTAAGTGCTAATAAGTAGAGGGGCTTGTGCAATGGGCTGGGGTGATGGTGGAGGAAAGTCCAGGATAGAGTCCAGTCTATTTGCATCACAGGTGCATTGTCCAAGGGGGCATAGGAAGTGGAGCAATAGCAGTTCAACGTGGACAGGGTGACAGAGTGGGACACAAGGGCGACAATCAGGTGAGTCTTATTTCCTGGTGGGGGTCTTTGGAAATTTTATCTGGCTTCTGCCTGGATCGCAGGGACCGTTTGTGGGGTGGTTCTCCTTCTGCAGGGGGAGGGGTGCTGGTGGCCTGTTGTTCCTGTGGCGGGGCCTTCTGTCCACTGGCAGCAGCAGAGGTGGAGGGCTGTTCATCGGTGTGGCTAGTGTCAGGTGCCCTGTGGTGTGCCACTGCCTCCCTCATGGTGTTGGCCATGTCGGCCAGCACCCCTGCAATGGTGACTAGGGTGGTGTAGATGTCCTTCAGGTCCTCCCTGACCCCCAGGTACTGTCCCTCTTGCAGTCTTCTGCAATATGTCCAGTATCTGGCCCATCGTCTTCTGGGAATGGTGGTATGCTCTCAGGATGATGATGAGGGCCTCATGGAGAGTCGGTTCCTTGGGCCAGTCCTCCTTCTGTCACACAGCAGTCCTCCCAGCTTCCCTGTTGTCCTGTGCCTCTGTCCCCTGAAGCGTGTGCCCACTGCCACTGACCCGAGGTCCCTGATCGTCCTGTGTTTGTGGGGTTGCCTGGGGTCCCTGTAGTGGTGGACACACTGCTGATTGACATGTCCTGGGGACAGAGGTATGGGCCCGCTGGCTGGGTGCTGTGGTAGTGTTTTCTCAGGAGGGAGGCTCTGTGGTGGTATTGGACTGTGCCTGGGTAACTGACTGTCCGGAGATCCCTGATGCGCCCAGTTGGTCATCCAGATCCAGGTGACCAGAGGTGCTGTCATCACTGTGGGCCTCTTCTGTGGGGGGACTGGATGTTGCTGGTACCTCCTCTCCTGTGACATTGTGTGGGGGACCTGTGGGGATATAAATGCAGTGTTATTGTTTCTGCAAGTGACATCTTGTGCATGGGTGTGTTGCCCTTTATGTTTGTGATTGCCATGTCAGCTTTGCCTTGTGTGAGTAGTGATTTTGTGGGCTAGGTGATTCTCTCTAATGTGGATGCTTTAGTGATGGGTGTCCATCCAGGGCTGTGAGTAATGTCAACGCATAGGTGGTACATTCAGGGCTTGGTATTGGGATGAGTAGGTTGTGATGGTGGGGTGTATGCGAGGTGGTGGAGTGATGGGGTGAGGGTAGGAGTGGGGGTATGTGATGGTATGCAGGTAGGGGGGGTAATAGTAATAGAGATTTTACTTATCAGAGTCCATCCTCCTGCTACTCCTGCCTGGCCCTCAGGATGCAATAATGCCAAGACTTGCTCCTCCCACGTTGCTAGTTGTGGGGGAGGAGGTGGGGGTCCAGCACCAATCCTCTGTACAGCTATATGGTGTCTTGCTACCACGGAACGCAACTTACCCCGTAGGTCATTCCACCTCTTCCTGATGTCATCCTTTGTTGTGGGGTGCTGTCCCATGGTGTTGACCTTGTCCACAATTCTCTGCCATAGCTCGATCTTCCTAGCAATGGATGTCTGACGCACCTGTGATCCAAATAGCTGTGGCTCTACCCGGATGATTTCCTCCACAATGACCCTGAGCTCTTCCTCTGAGAACCTGGGATGTCTTTGTGGTACGCTGGGTGTTGTATGTGTGAGAGGGTGTGTGGGGTGATGTGTTGTGGTGTGTGCTGTAAGGTGCCTGGATGGTATTTAGGTGATGGTGTTCTGTGGCTCTGGTTCTGTGGGTGCTTTTGGTGTGTCTCTCTCTCTCAGTTGTCAATTTTTTTGAGTCGTAAAGGGTTGTGGGTAATGTGTGTGTGTGTTTTATAGTGATGTGGGTATGGATTGTGCATGTGTGTCAGGTGTATATCGTTTGAATTATCCAATGTAGTGTTGTTTTGTTAGTGTGTGTTTGTTTTGTACGCAGCGGTATGTGTCGCCGATGGTTTACCCCGGTTAAATGTCTGCCGCAGTGATTCGTGGGTCATAATGTGATGGGCGTAGTTCTGTTGGCGTAACGGTGTGGGTTTGGAGAACGCCAGTTTATCACTGACCTTTGGGATAGGGACTTGTGTATGTGTCTGTATAGTGACAGATTGCTATGTGTGGGTCATAATATGGGTAGAGGGAAACCGTCGCTGCGGCGGTATGTTGGCAGCAGTCGGCATGGCGGTAAGCGGGACTTACTGCCAATGTCATATTGATGGCCTAAGTGTCTGATCTGATTTTAAGATTGGCTTGAGGGATTCTCTGTGACAAAAGTGACAAATCCAATTTATATAGCCTGTTCCTTTACCTGTAGTGCAGTGCATCGTTTTCCTCCCCATCTACTTATGGCAAACTGGATAATAATATCCACATTTTATATGTTACATGTGTGCTGTAGTATCTTATTTATTGTTCATCTTCCTCTTTGGAGTCAGGGTAGAAAGTGAAAGGCATTTGGAGAAGAGCAGGGCCATTGGAATTAAAGATAGATAATTATCAACTACAGCTGCCCCCGCTGCAGACAGTAGTAATATACCTGATGGGCTGGCATGCATGTCTCCATTAATTTAGCACAAAAATGTGACCTCCATAGTGCATAATGCCTTATTTATAAATGAGAGGTAATTCATTTGTATTTTTCAACTCAAAGTAGTAGTTACTAGAAAATCCTTTAAGCGAAAAAAATCAAATCACTGTTTTTTAATCTGGTGTTGTTCTGCCGTATTACTTTTCTGGCAGACAGTCAGTGCTTGTGAGGCATGTGCAGGTAAAAAAAAAAATTGGCCCTGTGACCACATCAAATTCCAATCTTCCTACGGGGCCATAATTATACTGCTACTGTGCCACCCACTACTTAAATGTAAAAAAGTATTGTTTACAATCTTTCTTTTTTTCTTTTTCTTTCTCGATATAACTACACCAGGCAGGAGATAGTGGCCCAACTGCGGCAGCAGAGGCTGGAGACCATCCAGTCAGGATGCCAGCAGCTGATGGCCGTGGAGAATGAAGGTGGCTGCCTCTGACCCAAGCCCTAGTTCAGTAAGCCAGGCTCTGCCTCCAGTCTCTCAACCATTACATCGATGAAGCCTCTGTCTTCTGTCAGGGGCCTTGACTGGCATTGCTGCTACCCCCTTCGACCTTCAGAGGACATTGTTGTGTCCCATCCTGCAGTAGCAGGCCCACCTGGAGAGCCAAGGGGAGAGATAGCTAACGAGGATCGAGCTGCACCTGGACAAGCTTGGGCCCAAATCGACAATGCCCTGTTTGAGACATTTTTTAATTTGTTGTTTTGGTGGGAGGGACTTGTGGGTGGAGAGGGTGGGAAAGAAGTTGGGACCGGGTTTTCACTTTAGACTTTTGTTGTACTTTTGGGGATGGGCCCATTTGTTTGGTGGGAGGTGTGGGCCTAAAGTGGGTGGAAAGGGTTGGTTTTCTTATTTGTAAAAAATGAAATGGGATAATTTATTTTATTTCATTTATGCTACCAATGTTTTTTTTTTTTTTTTCGTTTTTTAGTTTGCACTGCTGTGTTTAGTGTAGCCTGTTTTATAAATATGCTAAAACATGTATGCCATTTACTTATACCCTTGCTCTTCTGATCTCAGTAACTATATTGACCACTAGGGGATGAATGCATTGCCTATTTTGCATTGAAAAAACTAGATATACACACAAACAACCTTTTATTTTCTTCAGTGGAAGCTAATTACTACTTAAACAAGATCACTCCAATTCATAGTTCCTCACTTAACTGAATGGATGAAGCGAGGGCTGATACATCATTCTTCCTACTGCAGAGTTTTTCTCAAGGTGGCATCTTATCCTTACTTAAGGGAGTAGTAGTAGTAGCAGGCTAGGCTGGTGAACTAACAGGGAAGACACAAGGTGCCACTCCCACCTATGTGAACTCCACTTGCAGGATTAATCAAAGGGATATTCATCACTGTTAACTAGATTGAAAGAAAACATAGAGTTAGTTGGCCATATATTATATTATAACTCTAGGAAGACTGAGACTAGACTACCACAATGACAGTAACTGGCACACAACAAAGAATACTTGATATGATAATATAAACTAGCAATATCACCTTCTCCTGAGCAATGAGGAGCTAGTATTAAAAAACTAAACTTAGGAAATGAAATCCTTGAGTTAGTAGAAGTGGACTCAGATTCAGGAGTGTTTGGACAAGTTCAACACAAAGCCTTAATGCTGATGTTGAAGGGGCCGGTGTAGAAAATTGCTCAGGTAATAGAAGGTCATGCAGTGGGTTGGTGTCTCTTTCACCACATCCACCCCAGCAAGTGTGTGATCCAGTTATGGTGTAACATTAAGTTACAGCTCAATAAATCAAACAGCCCATGGGAAGAGGTTTAGCAGCTCAATGAATGGATGGGAAAGGAGAGTTGGAGTAAGGTGTGACAAAGACAAAAACTACACAAAAGACACCACAACAATATTCATCAGGGCACTGAGCAGCACACTGTCATCAATCTGTTGTAGAAGGGAACAATGAAAGGATAAGTAAAACACAGTTCAGTTAAATGCATTGCAAACAGCACTTCTACCCCAGAGAGACCAAGGACACAATGGGCCTGTAACGACCTTGACGGATGGGATACTCCATCACAAACGCTCCATAAAGTATATTGGAACTTGTAATATGGCGGTGGGAAATCCATCACGTTTGTGACTGAGTATCCCATCCGCCAAGGTCGTAATCATACTCTATATCTCTAAAGGTTATGTCTTCTAGGTTTGAAAAATACAAATTATGGAGGATTCAAATTAACCCACCCACGTCTAAAAGTTGTGATAGGTAAAAGGAAAATGCTATTCCATTCTTCTCGTAATGTCTGTCACTCTTGGGTGCCTGACTGAACCTGTTCAGTAGGTAAGCTGGAGTATTGAGCTTTCACCAAGTTTTGTTTGTTCAGAATAGGACTAGGAGAAGCCCTGCATATTGGAAAACAGTAACTGTGTTATAGAGTAAAAGAGAAGGATGAAGGGAAGCCAGGGAAGCTTCATGAGGGGTCAGGAGTGTACCCAGAAGACTCAGGCAGAACAAGACCATAAAGAGGAGTTTCAAGCATAAGTAAGCAGTGCAGCAAACACACTCTCTGCAGCATTTCCCAACTCAACCCACCTCTCTCTAGTTCACAGAGCAGAGTGAGTACTAGTACTCAGAGTCTTTGCCATCACCGTGGTTTCTCTTTGAAGTTAATAACTTTCTCCTTCTAGCTGTTGAGGCAGACCTGCCCTGATCCATCCATCCTCCTTCTCTTGATCCTAAGTAACTCCATCCCAGTCCCAAACCAATTAAGATAGACCTGTGTAGTGCACTGCTGTTGAAGATCAAATATTGAAACAGAATTGAAGTAGTTTGTGTAGATTTGTGTTTGGTAACTAAAGTGACTGGTCTTGTCTCTGAGGAAAAGGGGTGGACCCTGCAGGTAAATTTTGCTAAGTTTGAAATGCCAAACACTTTCAGGAAAAACAAGTATCACCCATCAGTCCCCAAACATTGCAAATCATCAAACTCAAGTCTGTTCAGCTCCCTCCCTCACTGTCAGCCACTACATACATCATCAATCATCACTCACAATCACTCAGTATATCACCACTCATTGGTACTATATTTAGTAGTTACCTGTTCCAATCCAAGTATGGTGGTTGATACAAAATATTACCTCCTCTTTGATGGTAGCAACACATTGGAAGTTGGCATTGGCACTGGCAGTCTTTTAATCAATTAACTTCTGGGGCAGCCCGGCCAAATGATATAAAAATGAAAAAGGGATTGGAAATGGCATATGTGGGAGCCAGGCATTGTCTCGAATGTCCTGAAGGGAATGTGGGGGCTTCTCCAATGCACACAGGCCCAAATCCAATCTGGGCATATATGTGATTATTAAAAGACTGCGGCAGAATAAATCTGACACAAACAATGTTCCACTAGCTATTTTGTTTTGCAAAGAAAGAAAGAAGTTCAATCAGAAATAATTTAAAGGTTCTATGGTGACACTGACATACTCAGTCCAGGAAGTAGAGTTCATCCTCAAACATAGGTTGTTCACCCAGAAGTTGGTCAGCAAACACACTTGATTGTGACCAATCATCCTATTCCTCCTCCTGTGGTGTTTCCGGAATAGTGTAATCAGGTGGAATATAATACTGGATCATTTTGATCATCATGGTTCATCTCACCACATTTTGAGGCAAGAAACTGGTACTTCTCACTGGGACAACTGCACCAGCTGTACTAAATACACTTTCAGCAGATAAACTGGCTATAGGACAAGACAGATCGTTTATTGCCAGCCTGCTGAGCTCTGCCCATTTGTGCATCGTCTCATACCAACAGACCAATGAGTTTTGATCCACATTTACCTCTTTTGGATCATCCAGAACTTAAGACCTGCCACTTGAAACCAAGCTAATGCAGAGGTTCGGTCGGATTCTTCTGATGTTGTTGTTGCAGATGTTATTTTTGTTGATGTTGGCTGCTGTGAGACAGGATTGCCCTCTCTGGAAGTTGAAGGTGACACTCCAGAACTGCAGGGAGGGACTTCCAGCCATTCTTCTTCCAGTTCTCTCACTTGCTCAACAGTCTAACTCTTGTATTATGAAACATCCGCTTCAGAAAAAGGAATGAAAGTAGGAAGAATTGTTTTTGTAGTGTGGATCAAGTAGGGTGGAACAGATGAACTCTTTGGATGAGATAATGTCATGTTGCAGCCTTGCAATGCAAGTCAAAAGATTCCTTTGGCTCTCAACCAAGGCATGCACTTCTGAGTTTTCCTTCACATCTCTGAGTAGGAACCTTGCAGATACCTTCTTTAGCTACTCCAATAGGAGATGCAACAACAGGATAGCTTGGCCCATCGTACTGTCCTCATTGCTAACTTACTGCGTGAAAAGCACTAAAGGGAACAACATCTATGTCAAGCATTTGACTAGGCCCCATTTGTTTGCATCCATGGTCATAGCTTTTCCAATTGCATCCCCTCCTCTTAGAATGAAATAGTCATTAATTTGTCTTTTCTGTTCAAACAGACGTTGCAACATATAATAGGGTGAGCTCCAACAGGTGCTCCTGGATCTGGGGTTTAACTGCTACACTGTTACCACACTGAATAATCCACAACTGCTTCTAGAATTTACAAGAATGGCTGAAATTAGTGCAGCTTCGTCTGCAGTTGTTCAGTATGTTGGCGAATATATTTTTTTAGAGCTCTTGCACCACCAGGTTGATGTATTGCGCCAAACACAGTACCCTGAAATAACCACCATCATCCATGGCCTTCACTATGTTACTGCCATTGTCCGTGGCAAGAATTACAATTTGTAGATCTGTGGGTCACAGCCATTCAGACACCTTGCTATTAAATGTGTTTGCAACTGTATGTGATTTCTCAAAGGCAAACATGGCTACTGTTGCATGTCGCCAAACTCTCTTTAAACTTTCTACAGGGCCAAGACCGGTAGATAGCTTTTGCTTTACCCCTGCAAAAGAGATCCAGTATGCAGTGATGCACACCTAATCAGTAGGCTGACAACTGGTCCACATGTCTGTCATCAGGTAAATAGTGTGGACAACACTATGCTACAAAGCTTGTCCAACCAATTATAGCACATCATGCTACAGTGCTGGAAAAGCAACTCTGGCAAAATAGGTCTGACGTGAAACCTTCCATTTCGGGCAGATGGCTGCCACAAACTCTAAAAATCCCACTCCTTCCACAAAAGAAAACAGGAGGAGGTTCAGTGCTAACGTTTTTGCCAGCCTCCCATTGCACAAACGTGCCATTGGGTGGTTGCAGTCATAGGGCCCCTCCTGCCTAAACATACCCATAATAGTAAACTGTATATTCTTCTCTTGTGGAGCTACTGACGGAGGAGACTTTTGAGATGTAGGTGGTGGTAGACTCAATATGTGCCATGGTGCAGTCACCGTATGCTGTGGTATCTCCATCTGACTCTGAGTCTTCCTGTGATATTGTGAGGTAGCAGTGGCTGGTGCACTGCTGGGACAGGGCTGCCTTACTTGAAGATATCACCCTCTTCTTCCTTGCCTTCCACTGTGATTTAACCAATTGTAACTGATGTTTCCCAACTCTCCTCACCTTGACCACTCTGACCATGTTCAGCAATTTTTTTAGAGTGCTCCTTCCACCAGATTGTGTGATATTTTGTCATATGGGTTGTCTGGCCTCCATTACCATAATGTGAAGGAGGCTTACCTCTATGAACACTTGTCTGGACAATGGAGCATATTGCAGTGTTCTACCTCTGTTTGCTAATCACAAAAAAGCTCTTTCTTTCTGGCCATTGTATGAAGAAGAACTGGAGGTAGATTGGTGTGTTGATTCCCTCTCAGCAGTGCATACTTCTACTGAGGTAGGGGTTCATGCAGGTTTCTGTTGGGTTCTTACAAGTATTGGAGCTGGCCGTGCTACCTGTGCCACATCCCTCACAGCAGGTTGAATAATAATGTCAGACTCCTCTGTGCCAGCTTCCACAATGACAGACTTGTTGTCATCATCCTCCTCACCATCATCCCCTTCCATGATTCTAAGGCTTTCTGGAACTCTTCTTTTCCCTTGACCCTCTTGGCATTTCCCAGACTCTGCTGGAGTCTACTTCATGTCCCTATTATCTTCATCAGAAGTGGTGCTTGAAGAAGATAGTGGAGCAGCACCCTTCCTTTTTCTTGCTGGAGATCTGGGAGCCATTGATTGTAAAGGAGGAGGTTCTTGCGAAGCAGGAAGCTCCACCACCTGTTCTACTCCAACTAACTTCAGGAAGATCTATTATTGCTGGTTGTGGCTGCTGCACACTTTGCTCTGTTTCCTGATGTGAGAAAAGGCCTCTTTTTTACATGGTTAGATCCCACTTTTTGCTGGATGTGTGACTTAGCCAGGAAATGGTAGTACCCAGTGCCTCTGCTAACCAGTTTCGCTTCGCCAGAGCTGCTTCCCTAAAACTGTTGTGATGCAATAGCACAATTGGATACAGCTTTAGCTACCACTATAGGCCCCTAGCAAAAGGGTACTAAGGATCCCAGGGCATGGGGTACTATGGGTAGGCCCTGTGGGGAGCAGTACTGATTGTGCCACCCTCTTGGTCCATGCATCCAGCAGCACCCAGCAGTGCTATTGCAGGCTGAGTGTCCTGGTGAAAACTTAAAAAATAAACTCAACATAGCACACTGCCTGTGTGCCCTGTCCACCCTACACAGCATTTACTATGGGTAGGAAACCCCTCTGGCAAGCCTTACAGCCCTAAGGCAGAGTGCATCATCTTATATGTGAGGGCATAACTGCATGAGCAATATGCCCCCACCGGGTCCTTGCCAAACCTGGGAAAGAGTGTGTGAACAGAGCATCTATTTTAATACATATGCTGGACACTGGTCTACACGAGTTTCCCAGCTACATGATGACCACTCTGAACCCTGGGTTGTTTGGTATCAAACAACTCAGAATGATAAATCCAAACTGGTACCAGTATTGGATGTATCTTTAAATGTACCCAAGGGACATCTTAAATGTGCCCTGCAAAAGCTAGCTAACCTGGCATGGTTGCTGACTGGTTCTATCCAGCCTGCCACCCCAGACACCCAATCTACAAATCTTGGGGGAGAGCTCTGTCACTATGGTTTGTAGAACAATGCCCTTCTTGTGTAGAGGTGCTAACGCCCCCTCCTTCAGGAAAGTGCACAGCTCTGTTGGTGAGTTTCAAAGGGCCTACGGCCTTTGAAACTTGACCCCAGGCCTGCTGCTAGCAGCAGATGGTCAGCCCTTTTTCAAACCCCCACTTTTGGCATGAGCAAAGGTGGGAAACCACACAAAGAGTAGGGGAGTGGCTCCACCTGGCATGCACCACCCTAAGGTATTGCCTATGAGGTAGAGACTTCATTTCATTTACCTCCATCTTAGATGAAGGAAAATAGCCAATCAGGGATTGGGAAGTGATTCCTCTCACAGGATGTGGTCACTATAGTGGGTGTAGCCACCCAAACGTAGGTGTCCCATTGAACCCTACTAGGTTCTCCCTAAAATGCCTACTAACTTCAGTATTTAGTAGGCTCCCCTAAACCAGATATCAGATTCAAAGGACACTAAGAAGATAAGCACACACAAGATCCAAGGCACGCAAACTGTGGACCTGCTGCACAAAGAAAAGGTGCCAAACCCTTCCATCTGCACCCTTGTTGTGACAATTGCTGCTGCGGAGCTGCTGGACCACTGGACTGACCTAAAAAAAAACAGAGGACCTCCACACTTTGCCAAACACCCAAGAACTCCCTCCAGAGTGGAGGTACCACTCTGCAACAAAGAAGAAACCAGCAACCCAGTGAGGGTCACTTCACTGACCAGCCACTAACTCCCAAACCAGAATTTGCAGCCAGACTGAATAAAAAATCAACAACCATGAAGACAAACCCTGTAAGTGTGCTAAGTTTGGTGGCTCTACACCCTCCAGCGGCTGAACCGTACCAATATCCTGTGTACTGGTCAGTTGATGTCGGACACCAGGATAACCAACCTGCCCGGGGCTGAAAAAGGACCAGGAGAAAGCCCGATTCAAGGGACTTCAGGAAAACCCCAGACCTCCCACCAGAGTAGAGTACCCCCATTGTCCTGCAAGCAACCCTTGAAGCAACTTACCTCCAGATAAAAAGGGCATCTATGTGCATAGCTCCTGGCTCACCAATTCGCTCTGCACCTGGCCGCCCTGTGCCCTGCAATGAAGAACCTGCTGTGCCCTAAGGGTCCCTTACCTCTTGCGACCTTGAAACTCCAAGGGCACTCCAAGGACCCACCTCTAAACTCACCTACACAGATCAGTTCCAAGTAGTCTCCCAAAGTGGGCCTGTACCAGCTCCAGAGGCTTTTCACCACTGCTCCCGCCGGAACCGTGTGCCGCCTGAACTTCTCCAGCTGGCACGGTGTGCCCACCAACGACCTTGACCAACCTGAAAAAGAAGAACTTGGTAAAGCAACTGTGTGATTTTATATGTATTTTGAAAGGTGACTTTCCATTGATTACTAAGGTGCGTTATTACACACAAAAATATTGAATGCTTTCAAACATCCATATCTCAAAAAGTATTTAACCAATTTTGATAATCCTGGTCTTAAAAATGACCTACAAATCTGAAGTATTTATATAAATTGGTCTCAAGGTATTCTTGCGAATGTGTGAGTTGCATGATTGTTACAGTGAGTACAACAAATGGTTTGCTCGACCAAGCTACCTTAAAAATTAGAGCATTAGGTGATCTAGTTTTTACCTTTGTAAACCAGCATGTGGTTGCCTGGACCCCCTGTCAGTGTGCCTAGCTTTGCACACTACATAGTTAGCCAGTCTTCTACACCAGGCTAATTGGGTACTACTTTGTGAAAGGGGCAAATCAACTTAAGTGTCACTGCTCATCAGCATTGCCATGATTGCAGTGGCTGTCTCACTGACAGACATGGTCTTGGGCTTAGGTTAAGGTGGTGCTGATCATGCAGGATTACTGCTCCTAGGTTCCTCCCCAGATGCCGGTGTGGCAGGCACAAGTATCCCGAAAACGTTTGCTGTTGGCACGCCACTGGAAGAATGCTGTTTCTTCTCAATGACCACTTTTTTGGGGGCAACTTTCTTTGGAGTCATCTTAAGTTCTAAGTTGGCAGTGGCACTAAGCTGCACAAATGGAAGAGATTGGAGGACTAACTTCCCTTTGGCAGTCTTTTGTGTGATTTGATGTCTCTTTTCTAGTGCATCTAAAAGCAACCAAGCAAGAAAAACATGTAGTTAGTGAAATGTGGCATTGTTGTAGGTTGAAATAGTGCAGACAAATACTAGTTTAGTTGGTTGCCTATTTAATTTTTACCTCTGTAAACCAGTGTGTGGTTGCCTGCCCACGTGCAGCGTGCCTAGCTTTGCACATTACATAGACAGCCAGCCTCCTACACCTGGCTAACTGGGTACTACTTTGCGAGAGGTGCAAATCAAATTCAGGCCCTGATTTATAATTTTTGACGTTAAACAGCGCTAACGCAGTTCAGCGTAAAAACGTTTACCACCGGTTAGCACCATTACAAAAAGCCTGTCAGGCGTCTTATTTATAGAATGGCGCAATCTGGTGCAAAGGGTGGTCTAACATCATGGAGAATGACGATAGCTGGGTGGGATTGGCAGTATGGGAGAAGGGGTTTTGCACCAGAAAATGACGTTAGGCTGTTTAAAGTAAAAAAAAGGTGACTCTAACCAGCCTACCGTAATTTCTTGACGCCAAATCTACCATACCAAATGACTCCTGTCTTAGAAAAGACAGGAACCTTGCCCACCAACCAAATGTCCAGCAAAGGGGACAAGGGTCCCTTCGGCATGGTCATTGCACCCAGTGCCATGTACAGTGGCCCATTTCAGGGGCCCCAATGTCACTTAAAAAAAGAAATACTTTCCTGTACTTACCTATACTTACCTGGGATGTTGCTGATACTATACCGCATGTTCGGACGATATATAGCGAGGGTCTGGCCTGCTAGTTCTAAAACCCCCAGTGGAGTTTATAAAACATTAATGACACCCATTGGTATCTATTGGCCACAATAACCACCCGCCAGGACGTGACAGTGAAGCATTAAACATGCCATTCTGGACCTATTAATTGAGCTGATCTTCAGCTGTATTGATATATTTTTGCCATTTATAAAATTTTGCAGGTGTTGGAATAGTGCGTGTGTTCAATTCCTTAATCTTTGCTAAGCCTAATCAACATGTTTGTTGTTCAGCTTCATTTAAAAATATCTTTGAACAGGTATCACGCATGCTCTAAACAAAGCGTCCTTCCCCCGTACTTGCCAATGTCTAGTTCCCACACTCTTTTTAAGTCAATCGACTTCAGCCAATATTCATAGCCTTCTATGGTCAACCGAGAAACAAAGGAATCTGAATAAATACATTTCCTATTTGGCAATAGTATGCGTACATTTACTGTTGGTGGCAATTTAAAATAATATGACTCAGCATTTTTAACATCGTGCCCAGAAAAATAGGTCAACTTTTCAGTATATGTTTTAGAACTCCCTTTCGGAGGAGTTGGACAATATTCCCATTGTGTATAATTAAAAACAGTCTTTGGGGTACTTCCTCTGTTGATGAAATGGTGCCCATATTAATTGTAGCAAAACATATCACCATCATTCTATTTAGATTGATAAACATCTTCGTTTTCAAAGACAGTACAATACTGCAATTCAGTCATCATAGAATCACTGTTTTCACATCCCAATCATCAGAAACAGCTCCGGGTATTATTATGTCATTCATTGAAAGTTTCAAACACATATGGTATTTGAATGACCTCTGTGGGGCCGCATTTATCAAATGTTACTTTATCCAAAACAATCCTATTAGGAACTGTATGGCAGAAATGTTAAAAAATTACAAGTCTCTGCGGACCTTGTGAGAAGACAAATGTGATTTTAGGACCTCATCCACCAATTCAACTGTTGTTTTTTCAGGATGAAAATGACCATGTATTAATAAAAAGAACGTTATGACAAACCCAGGTTAAAGTAGGAAAGCTAGTACATTCAAGGAAAGCCACAGATAGTTCCATGGAAGAATAAAGTAAGTTGCTTTAAGCCAGCTTATCAGCTTATGTGCTTTTGACAGTTCAGGTGTCAAAGAGGCGAATGAGCCCGAAGCATTGTCGTTAATGTCAGCAAAGTATCCATGCAAAAACTGGAGTCCTATCTGTAGGTGGAGTGGGTATTTCCCACGGTGGCTCAGAGTAAATGGCGCCATCCAGCTGTGTTGAAGTTGTGTCAAATCGATTAGTTATTTCTGTTTTATTTAATGTTAGTGGAACCAATGAAAGATCATTTCATTTTCTACCCTCCCCAGGCTCAGAGAGGTATCAGTGCTGCTACTTACAACCTGTAGAGGAACTTCTTGACCAGTAGTGAGAGGGATTCAGGAACTACTGGCTGTTCCTTTTGGTCGGCTGTGCAGGATCGGCCACATGGTGTAGTTTGACATTGTCGATAGAGACAAAGCAATTTTCTTTGGCACCTGCCAACGGTGGTAGAATGACAGTTCTGGTACCACATATTCCCAAAACTGGGATTGGTGCATGATAGGAAGGGCCAAATTCCTTTTTCACAGCAACCTTTTCATGTACTAGATCCCTGACTTTAGGAATCCAGCCTGTAGGTGTTACAGGTACAGCCTTAATTCCTGTGGAGGCAGCACTGGCAGAAGCGTTGTCATCACTGAACTGTTGCAAATCCTGTAAGACAGTGACACTTTAATTTATGTCAAAGGGTGTTTCAGCTGCCTCCATGCCAGGACCATTAAGATCTGGAACATTCATTTGAGTTCCAAACAGGCACTCATATGAAGTACAACCCCCCAGGGACCTTCAAGGCAGATTGTTAAGTGCTCTCTGGACTCCATACAGGTGGTTAAGCCAACTACGACCCGTACCTAAGGCTCTGGCTGTTAAAGCGACCGCTGACTTCACGTCTTCGTCAGCCAGTGTATTCCTAGCGACGTGGGTTCCAACACGCTGGTGTCCAATTGTATGCACAACATGGACATTTGGTAGCATTTCCTTAATATCTGCTACTTTCCCCCACAGTAATCTGTGTTTAATGGTGTTACCTTTAGAGTCTCTGAATCCATTCTGGCACCAGTAATGCAGGTATTCATTGAAGGACTGGACAAAATAGTACGAATCGCAGAAAATCAGTATTAACTGTGCAGGATCTGTATTTTCCAGTGCCATCACCAGAACCTTTAGCTCTGCTAGCTGTGCTGTGCAATCCCCTATGGTTTGGGTGAATGTATGTTGGGGACAAAATGTATCATCCTCCATATAGGCAATTGCGACTGAGCAAGCAGCGGAGTATTGATGCTTTGTGCCAATTGCAGGTTGCGCAGAGCCATCGGTGTACATGACTATTTGATACTGATCAATATGGAGTGTGTGTGTGCAGGAACTGGGTGGTCTAGTTCATATTGCAAAATTCTTGAGTTTGCAATTTTGGGTCAAAAATGTAGTCTACATTAGTGGCTGTCAAAGACATGGCCCATTGTATCAAACGTGGATGTGATGCTTTAATGTTTGGAACGCTTGCTTTGGTGACAGCCTCAAGGGCTGTGATTGGGGAGATGACAATAATGCGTTTACCCTGCGCTTGAGGTCTTTCTTTAATGACAGCCATCTGTACAGCAGTGAACTTTTCTCAGTGGGAGCAAAGCGTTGTTTTGCTCCTGCTTACAAGTGTGATTTAAATGCAATCGGGAAGGTCTCACCCTCAATAAAAGTTACATAGGTGAAACCAATGGCACCAGCAATTACTCTGATGACCAAGTGTGTTTTATTGTCCCTTGTGTGTAGGTGTTGTGCTGCAAGTATTTCTGTCTGCAGGTCTCTGAGAATGCATGTGTGTTTGACTGCCCAAAATGTACTTGAAAAGTCATGACTATTAAGTCATTTAAAGGTTTTCATGCATGATGCATAGTCAGGAATATAAGTTCTGCCAAAATTTAGGAAACCCAATAGAGATTGGAGTTTTTAAATCGTGATTGTGCACATTTTTCTAAGAATTGAGCCGCTAGGCTCTTTCCTTCACTCAATATCCCAGAAACAGGATGCTAAGGAAGGCTATTTTTGAAGTTGAATTTGTAGACAAATTCAGCAAATCCCACAACAATGCGGGTTACCTGTCTTAAATGTTGCAGCAATTCATCATCCATGAGGTAGATATCGTCTACTTAGGACAATGCTTCAGGGTCAATGTCGTGCAGAAATTGCAGGCACACAAGCTGCAAACAGTCCTTGACTGTTCTTGTACCCCTGGAGTAAACAACAGATTTTTCTCTGGGAGCCTAGTGAGCTGAAACGTGTTAAGTCTCTACTCTCAGGTGCTATATTCTGGCAGAAGAAACCATTGGAAATGTCCAGAGTTGTTTTGTATTTTTTTGTGCACTATGTTGTTCATCAGTGCTGTGCTATGTGAGTTTTGTATAGCATATGTGCATGTATGACTGTTTAAATGTCTGTCTTCTAAGACTATTCAGTTTAGCTACTGGGAATAATGGGTTATTCATTGGGGAGACGCAGGGTTCAATTAAACCCTGGTACTCCAGTTGTGTGAGAAGTTCTCTCACGGGTGCTTTAGCATCATGTTTTATTGGATACTGGGGTTGTGGTTGGGGTTGATTTTTAATAGGAATTACGTGGTAGGGGGAATCTTTGTCCCATCCTATGTGATTGCGATAAAACGCAGTGCCTGCGCCAATGCCCAATCAATGGTGTAGGATTCTGCGAACTCCTCTGGAACAAAGGGTAAGAAAGAAGTTTTGATAACATCTTCCCCATATGGGCAGGTATAGACAAATTCAGGTGGCCAATCTTGTTTGGCCAACAAGATATCGTATATGTTCACTACGCGATCCCAAACGTTTGCGTCTGTTGTGCGTTCAATGTCTCCTTCTAACTTTAGCGTTTCTTTGTACATCCTATCAGGCGTGGAGACATGCATTTCCACAGTTTCTGCTTGTAGAAAGTCATCAGTTGCTTTTACTTCAAGAGGCTCTAGAAGATTCTGGCGAACTATTGTGACCTCTGCCACGCTGTCTACCAGCGCTAGTGACCATGTCCTGTTCTTCAAGAGGACCCTCTTCTTGAGTGGCATGTCAAACTGCAACTGTTGGTTTCAGGTACTCTGTTCTTCACTCTGACCGCCCACCTCTCTCACTGCGTTTTTCCAATGAGTCCTGAAAGGAACGAGATTGGCATGTATCAGTATATTGATATCTGTCAGGCGTTTTTATATTATCTCTATTTCTGAGATTATATCTATTCTGTGGGGTCTCCGTATGCAGAGATTACCCCCTTTCTTTTTTAGGAATTTGTTGTTTTTTATCCCAGCGTTTCTTATTACCCTCAGGAGCCTGCTTGGCAAAATCTTTATTAGATTTGCCCTGAAATTGTGGTTTTGTTAGTCTGGCCCCTAGACTATCTCGACCAATACTGGAGTAGGTCTCTGCGATAATCTTTGGCAACTCACGTTCTTGATCCTGTTGAGGAACATCTCAGAGCCGCATACGCACCGCTAGTGCGACTGCTTCCCCTTTAAGGTTACTTAAAATGATTGAGGACACTGTGGCAAAGTTGCCCATTGACTGCATCCCCAAGTCTAGGGCCGTGGCAGACCCGTATTCATCTTGAATATGTTTCAACACTTCCGATAAGTTGGCAAGTGTCGGTGTACTGTGTGCGGTAGTATAGAACGCAGCAAATACCGTGCCCCATGTATTACAGTTATCTGTGGGAACCATCCCAAAAGTCAAGCACATTGTTAGTATTCTATGTTTATCCTGAGGTCCCTTATGGAAAAAACTGCTTCCAGTGCATTTATTTTTTGAGCTAATCAAAATGGAATTTCTTCCCGTTTGGTGGTTACCTTACTCATGATCGAATGTACAGTTGCAGGATTAATGCCTGGTGTTACTGCATGTGGCTGTGTTGGAGCAGCACATGCTGGGTTTGCATTACAAACTGTACCAAACGTCTGTATATTGCCGTCAGCTCAATATATAAGCGAAGGTCTTCAGCTACTGTTAAGTTTTCTATTGCAGTGTGAATTGTATAAGTGGCCATTAAAGGCCAGATAGGACCATCATTACTTAGAGGACCTAACCTTACTGGCAGAATTGTGAGGGGCAGGGTGCCATCAAATCAATTATTATGTTCTTGATATGATAAAGGTATTTCTAAATATGCGTATGCTCTGTATTGTCCTGGTACGCTTGCAGGTGTATAATGATGAAATGTAATTGTGTTCCCATCAACTGCTGGAAAAGTGACCCAAGAATGCATGCTGCATCTGCGTCAACAACAAATGTGACTTAACCCCCCCTGGGCTGTTAGGCCATTTGCCAATAAATGTCCAGTAAGGGGCATTCTCATATTGACTGCAATTGCTACATGTTGCAGAGATAAGCACACCAAATGGGGATTATCCTTTTGGTGTCTTTGAACAACCGCCAGCGTCAGATAGGTGTTCCCTACTTAGCTGAGGAGCAAATCCTCAATACCACAGACCTCTCCGTATATAGTACTGAGGTGTCTTTGTATATAGTGAGACAGAGATACTCAGGAGGACCCGGAAATTAGAGCCTGACCAAACGTTGGCAGCACCATGTCGTGTAGGCTCTCATTATTCTATTTTTTTATTTTTTTTTAATTGCAGTTTTATTAAATAAAAATGTAAGCTTTTAAACATTTAATAACATTTTAAATGATGTTAAATTAATACATAGCACATAACTTTTAACCAATTTTGCTAACTATTAAATATTAACATACTAGTAAAGTTGTGGTTCCTTTGATTTTTCATTAAAAATCATATTTATAAACTAAATTGAAATATTTACATGATTTCATTATTTAATGAACATTTAATTTGTCAAAGTAATGTGCTGTAACATTTTAGGGTTAAATATGTTTATTGATTTACAAAATTAACCACCTACATCCAAAGGCCGGTAATCTCAATGTGTCAAATTACAAATGGAAAAAAGCTACGGGAAAAACAACTACTACTTCCCAACTAAGTCTCACCACCCTCCCCCGGGAGAACTCACCCACCTCATCCATAAGTGACTTTACTCATCTGAGCCGTCCACACACACTTCAGAAGGAGTACAACCCAATGCCTCATGGATATTCCACAGACATACTGCCATACACGGTGTCCACCAACTATCCCTAGTCATTTGCGAATGTGGTTGTTAGCCGGAGTACTCCCAGGTACTTAAAGCAGGGAAGTTCCCTATACTCTTGCTTAATGAATGCAAGGCATGGTCCTCAGGTTTTCTCACAGGTTACTTCCCTTGCCTCAAGCATCACGGAGATTCTTTGCATCGCCATCAGGGCCCATAGACGATGCACCCAAATATCATAGTCTGGGGTCACCTCCCAACATGTTTCCGGCCTGTTGGGTGTATCACCAGTGACAGACTTGTAGATATCTCATGCACTCCGCGTCACGTCTAGCATAGTCCCTTTCCAACTGGTCAAATGATTGTAGCCCGTTCTGATCAAAAAGGTCCCTCGCGTGTTTACAATTTGCTAGTTGCTAAGTGGGAAAGTTGTTGATGTCTCTTGCTGGTGGAAATTCAGTATTGCCGATTATGGAGGTCATTGGGGAGTGTATGGTGGTATGGTGGTTAAGCCCAGGGGCACAGTTATACTGCCCTGCAGGACCTGAGAGCTATTCTACCCCAGGATCTGTGTTTCCTAGGGAGCCAAGGGAGCTTCCACACATGGATGTGACAACCCATTGTTCCATGAAGCACCATTGTTTCTTCGACGCCCTACGGTGCCATTCTACCAAGTAATGCAGTTGTGCAGCCACATAATACTGTTTGAGCCAGGTGACTCCCTCCGCAGGAGCATATTTATGTCGTTTTGGCATTTGAGCTTTTTTCCCCCTTCATTTTTTTTTTTTGTTGTTTTTTTTTTCAATTGGGGGGATTCATATATTTCATCCATTTGTCCCTATAAAGGAGATCATAACAAAAAAAGGGAATATCATTTTGGTGCATCAGTCATTAGCCATGAGCCAGTTCCGAAATTGACCCCAGACCATGCTCCCTTTTCTTTTGGCCAGTCTTCCGTTCCGCTCGTACAGGGAGATCTCCAGATAATATACTGATATTAACCTGCCCAGCCACTGTTGCCAGGATGGTGGTAACCTGCTCAACCATACGGAGGAAATACATAAGCGATACACTGCCATAGCGAGAAAAATGAAAGCCCTCTGTCGTCCCCTTGTTTGTTCTGCAGTCCCCAGAACCAGAATTTCTGGGGTAAGGGCCACCTCGTACCCCACAATTTCTTTTATTACAGATTGCATCCTTTCTATCAATGTCTTTAATTCTCTACAGGTGGCAAACATATGTATTACATCTGTTGCGTGATCCCCACACCTTGGGCAATTGATTCCTCGTGATCCCCCACACTTAGCAAGGTGGGCTGGTGTATAATACAGATTAAACACAGTTTTATAATGTTGTGCCTGTAAAGACGAGGATAATAGCACAGTGTGACCTAACTCAAGTGAATTTAAAAAATTGACGCTTCCATCAGCCAATTTTCCGCTCCAACGTTCACCATGCTTCTCCAGATTGTCAAGTTGCTCTGCCATTAACAAGGAGTAAATTACTTTGATAGTTAAATTCGATTCTCCCAAAATGTGTTTTAGCAATTGGTTACTTTTAAACCCCTGTGACCCACCCGTCTTCCTGCTCAGAAAGTCTCGTACCTGCAAGAATTTAAAGAAGTCCCTTTGTTCTAAAGCAAACCGTTCTTGGAGACTCGTGAATGTTTTGATTCCAACATCATCAAAGAAATCCCCTAACCTTGCTGTCCCTTTGGAAGCCCAATTTGTCATATAACCATCTTTAAAGATATTGGGGAGCGACGGGTTATTCTTAATTAAAGTGTAGTAGTTAAATCTCCCAAGCTTGTTCTTTATTCGCCAAGGCCGCCAGCATTTGAAAGCCGCCTCTAGTACCTTGTACCGTGTTTTCTTATAGTACCCCGGCTCATGAAACGTTAGCAAGCACCCCATTGAAGAAGAGCCCACAAGTAGTTCGTATATATTAGGGATATAAGGGGTACTTCCCCCCTTCCTCTCCCCTGGCCTTTCCCCCCATAGTGGGCGCATGTTTTGGAAAGCAGCTGCCAACTGGTATAGCTTCAAGTTAGGCAAAGCCCACCCCCCCCTTTCGCGAGGTAAGGACATAAGCTTGGCCGACCTTCTGCACTTGCCATTTGCCCAGATAAATCTCATGATCATACGTTCTAAGTCTTCAAAGCATGTTTTTGTAAAGATCAGAGGTATAGTCCGGAATAGGTATAGTAACTTGGGGAGAAGAATCATTTTGACCATATTACACCTCCCTATTATGGTCATGTGCAAGTTGTTCCATCTGAGCATATCGTTTCTAGCTTTAACCATTATTGGATCCAAATTCATGCTTACAATTTCTCCTACCCTTGGTGAGATACTAATACCGAGGTATATTGCCTGCTCAACCATCCTTGGTGAGATACTAATACCGAGGTATATTGCCTGCTCAACCATCCGATTATCCTGTGATTTCGTAAATTGATTAACCAATAGCTGGGTTTTGGTCCTATTTAAAAAATACACAGAGAATGATCCAAACTTAGTAGTAATCTCTTCAATTTCTATCTGGACTGGAAGTTATAACAGCAATATCATCTGCATAGACCAGGACTTTTGTGTCCCACCCAAACCTTTGTACCGGAGTTATCTGCCTATTTTCTTCGAGCTGTCTGAGCATAGGGTCTAAATATAGGGCAAACAGCAGCGGAGAACAAGGGCATCCCTGCCTAGTGCCTCTCCCCACTTGGATGCAATCGGACTGCCCCCCATTAGTTGGATTCTTACTCCTGGTGACTTATACATGGCCTTTATTGCCACTATAAATTGATCTCGGAAGCCATATTTCCCCATAACCTCCCAGAGGTATCTTCAACTAACTCGATCAAATGCTTTCTCTGCGTCAAGTAGGGCCACCGCCATTGGTTCCTCTGCTACCCCTGTTGCATCAAACAGCGCAATAAGTCTTTGAATATGCTCTGCCGTATCTCTACCAGGGACAAATCCATGTTGCCGGGGCGTTACCAATTTCTTAATTACCAGAGATAGACGTGCCGCCAATATTTTAGAATATAATTTGCTTTCACTATTAATTAATGTTATTGGCCGGTAGGAAGCCGGATTCTGCGGGGCCTTCCCTTTCTTCAGGAAAACTACCATATTAGCCATTCCCCAAGAGGGCTGAGTCTTCCCACCACACAGTACCTGAATAAACAGCTCGAGCATCAGTGCATGTACCTCTAATTTAAAAGTTTTGTAGAACTCTAATAGGATAGCATCAGGACCGGATGCTTTGCCGGCGGCTAGATCACTAAGGGCCAGATGTAGCAAAGTTTTGCGAGTCGCAAATGGCCCGAATCGCTATTTGCGACTGTGCAAAATCGGAAATGGGATGCAAAAATCCCATTTCCGACTCGCAAAAAGCAATGCGAGCCGTTAGCGACTCGCAAAAATTGCAACCCCATTTTGCGACCCGCAAATAGGAAGTCGCAATTTGCAAGTCGCAAACCATATGCAATTGCAACTCGCAAATTGCGACTAGCCGCAAAAAGCCCAGTTTGCATGCCCCATTTACCACTAACTCAGAGCAGGTGGTAACCATTACCAAAGTATAAAAGGAGACCCAGAAGGCATCTGGGTTACTCAAGATGGCGGAGATATACCTGATAGCAGTGAGGAGGAGAGCCCACGCAGCCCAGCAGAGGAGGAGGAGGAGCCAGAGACAGGAGAAGATTTACAGAACAAGGCAGACTCTTTTTCAGCAAACTGAGGAAGAGATATATGACAAATACCAACTTAGCAGCGCAGCCATACTAGAATTAATTGAATTACTAAAACCACAGCTAGAACGCCAGACTCTGCGTGGCTGCGCCATCCCTACGCATGTGCAAGTACTATGCTCACTGCACCTCTTGGCCTCAGGGAGCTATCAGGGGGTCATTGCTGTGGCAGGTGGGGTATCTCAAAGTGCACTATCAAGGTTCCTCAGGGCATTCCTAGATGCCATACTCACACACATGTCTCACTTCATATACCTACCCAGGAATGAGGCAGAAATTAACAGCACCAAGTTGGACTTTTACAGAATTGCCAACTTTCCCCATGTCATAGGGTGTGTAGATGGGACACATATTCAAATAAGCCCCCCCTGCTAACCTGGAATATCTGTTCCGCAACAGAAAGTGTACACACTCACTGAATATTCAGGTTGTTTGTGACGCTCATTATGTCATCACTGACATTGTTGCAAAATTTCCAGGCAGCACCCATGACTCCTACATTTTTAGCCACAGTGGGATACACCAACGCCTGGAACGTGGGGAGTTTGGAGACGGATACCTCCTAGGTAGAGCTGCATACACCTCGTAGACATACACACAGGTCACTGTGCACACCAACCAGGACTTTCTAACAGTGTAATGTTTGTGCCCAACAGGTGACAGTGCATATGCACTACGGCCATGGATAATGACTCCGTTCTTAACACCCAGCAATGATTCCGAGAGGCGATACAACAGTGCACATAAGAGGACCAGGAACATGATTGAACGCACCTTCAGATTGCTGAAAGCAAGGTTCAGATGCCTCCACCGCAGTGGAGGTGCCCTCCAGTATACCCCCATTACAGCATTCAAAATTGTTGTCGCATGCGCCATCCTGCACAATATTGCCACCCGACGTGGGCTACCTCTCACCCCTGCAGACCCAGATTCTGAGGATGAAGAGCAGGAGCAACCACATCGCCATCATGGCGATCGGAGTATTGCAAATCAAGGCAGACTGAGAGGGGAACACATCGCAACCCAATACTTTGGAAGGTGCGTGTCAACTTCAACCATACTCACCTATTGACCAAAAATTCCATTTGTTAAGTGGAACAAAAAACTATTTAATATGTGCAGAAATTGAACTATTTACAATGACTAACTGTTCATGTACATCAAAAAGCAAACCATGCATGGGGCACATTGCTGTCATGTGCCCCAACATCAGGAACAGGGTTTAGTCTATGTCCTGCGGCGGCCTCTGCCAGCCTGGCTGGTCCCGGGTTGTTCTGCAGTGCTCTGCCTGGTACTCCCACTCCGGAGCCCCCTAGTGTCACTGGCAGAGACACTGCTCACAGTGGAGCCCTCTTCGCTGTCCTGGGGGGTGTCCCCTGTACCCCTGGACACATGCTGTGCCTCCATTAAATCGATCACATGTGTGATCCGGCCCAGGCCTCTAACCACATCCCCTGCAAAGTGGCCCATTTCCACTTGGAGGCAAACTGTCCTTCTCGACAGGCCAGTGGTGTTGACTGCCAGTCTGCCAATTGATGAGGCCATCCTGTCCAGCCTCTGGAGCAGCTGGCGGTCCCTGCGCCGCCCACCCTCACTCTGTGACAGTAGTCCTGCCACCAGTTCCCGCATGGACAAGGCTAGGTCCCCAGTGTTTGTGCCAATGACGTCCAATTGGGCATGGAGCTGTTGCACGCTGGCCTCATTGCTCCTCACAAAGCGGTGCAGAACCCCACTAATTCTCCCTAACATATTGTTCTGCAGGCGCTGACCACGGAGCAGTTGTGCCTCGGTGATAGTGGTCGATGGACGCCCAGACTCAGTCTGCGGCCCTGCTCTCCTGAACCTGCGTCGCCTGCTCAGCGGTGGATGCCCTGTGAGCTGTACTGTGGCACTCCTGGCTGTTGCTGGCGCAGCCTCCGGAACCACTGTTGCAGCAGGTGTTGACATCAAGGGGATGGTGTTGGTGGTGCAGGTGGGAGTGGTGGCAGCTCCTGTGCTTTCCTCATGGGGCTGGCTGCTGTGGCTTGTGGTGGTGTCTTGTAGGAGACCTGTGGGACATGGGGAACAGACTGTCAGTGTCTACTATCTGTTGCACACTTCCTAATAAACATTTGCCTATTGACTGCCTACTTGACTACATTGCCCATAATGCATCATTCTGGTGCTTGCTACCCTGAAATGGAGCTATCTTGGTTGTGCATGTCCCTGTGTACATTGTGCGTGGGGGTATGGCATTGATGGGAGAACAGGCATATCACATGGTACTCACCGGTTGATGTAGTGGGCTCAGAGGTGTCCAGATCTTCAAATCCTGTCACTGCCTCCTGCTCCAGGGTCTCCTCCACCCTTTCCTCCAGGGGTGTGGGTGGTGGTACGGATGATGGTCCCCCTCCTGTGCCTCTCATCTCCCGGAGCCTTTCTGCCACCCTCTCCTTGGTCCGGGAGCGGAGGTCATACCACCTCTTTTTGATCTCATCCACACTCCTGTGGCTGACCCCCAGGGAGTTCACTTTTTCTTGAATTTCCAGCCAGAGTTGTTTTTTGGTTGAGTCTGGCACATTGAGGGCTGCCTTTCCAAAGAGATCATCATAGTACTGACAGCATTCTTCTGTCAGCACCTCCAGCTCCTTCTCAGAAAATTTAAGTTTTCTCTCTCTGGGTGTTTCTGCCATTGTAGCTGCTGTTCCTCCTGTTGGCTGTTCAGCAGTTTAAAATGGGTGTGGTCCTCCCTCCTCCCAGGTGTATTAGTAAACTTCCTGGCTGTGATGTCATCATCATGTGCCAGGAAGTGTTTCCAGAGTGTTCTGGAGTGGTTTCTGGAGTGTTCTGCAGCACCTACAATCAATTTACATGGAACTCGCAATTTGCGACACCCACTCGCAGATTGCGAGTCCGTTTTTTGCGCGGTCGCAAACAGCGACCTCGCTGACAGCAGACTCGCTATCTGCGTTGCGACTCCGGGTGCGAGTTGCAATTTGTACACGGACATTGTACCTGCATTCCTATTAGCGACACGCAATTTGCGAGTCGCACATGCTCGCAAATTGCGAGTCGCTAATTTATTTGTACCTACATCTGGCCCTAAGTGCCTTATCTATTTCCAAACTGTCAATCTGACCCTCCAATTGCTAGTAATTTTCTTCTGAGATTTTATTAAATCTGATGGGGCGGAGAAATTCCTGCATCTCTATTGCCGAGAACCCAGCTGTGTCCTTATACAGATCGGTTTAATACTCCTGGAACACTTTCCTAATACCTTCATTATCTATCACCATTTGTCCCTGTTGGTCTTGAATATCTCGAATCGCCCCTGCAGCGGCCTTATGACTTGCCCTTACTGCCAGCAGGTGACCGGTTCTTTCACCATACTCGTACCTCTCAGATCGTTGCACAAGATATTTTCCGGCCATTCTATCTGCATTACCCTCGTTTATTGCTGCCCTTGCTATAGCAATTCGCTCCTGAATATTCTTTGTGTCTTCCCCCCTTTCTATAGCTATAATCAGTTGCAATTCTAGATCTCTAAGCTTCAGATGAGAATCTTTAATTTTCTTTCGGGCCTTTCCTTGTTTACTCAGACTGAAACTTAGGGTTGCTCCCCGTACCCCTGCTTTCAAAGTATCCCATACTATTTCTATGGGAGCAGAGCGTCTATTAAACTCTAGAAATTCCACTATCCAATTCCTCATATATTCCAGATATTCAGAGTCACTGAGGAGCCCCCTTTCAAAAGTCCATCTGCTGGTTTTATGTTCTAGACCATTTAACTCCAAGTCCAATACCAATGGGTTATGGTCCGACATGACTCATGGATATATCTCCATGCTAGCCTGCGATAACCATTCAGATGATATCAGAAAAAAGTCTAGTCGGGCCAGTTTCACATGAGGGGCAGAGAAGTAAGTATACCCCGGATCTGGATCACACAGCTTGGCCCAAGCATCCACCAGTCCTAGTTCTTTTTGCAATCCTACCATGGCCTTAAAAACTCGAGGCTTCCGCCCCTGATATCTCTTCACTACGGGCACTGAAATATCCTGCAGCCCATCCCATGATCCATTAAAATTAAAGTCTCCACACATAATATACGGGGTTGGCCAGCTAGTTAATTCTACAGCCATAGTATTAATTACCGTTGGATCGTCTACTACTGCCCCATATATAGAGCACAGCGTAAAGGTACCTTCCCCATATAGGCATTCTACAATTACCCATCTTCCATTCTTGTCCACCTTCTGCCTCGCAAATTTCACTTTATTACTCTGGTCCAATACGGCCACCCCTTTTGTTTTCACCTCTTGTGTTAGACAGGCTATCACTCTCATACCAAGTGATCCTAGTATCCCTCGATTCCTATGTTCTACATGCGTTTCCTGCAAGCAGCAGATATCTGCCCTGAGAGTTTTTAGCTCTTCCATGATTCTCCTTCTTTTCCTAGGATCGTTTAGACCACAGATATTAATAGAGGCAATACAGAGTCTGGTAATTTTAAGTTCTTTCTACCCTCCCCCAGCCTTCTCCATCTCCCATTCTTCCTATTTGGCCTTTTTACTCCGACTCCAATTGTATATACTCTTGCGAAGCCCTTACTTTCTCTGCTCTCCCTGGTTTTTTTGTTCTGTTTTTTTCCAATCTTTTCGTCCCTCCCTTACCCTTCCCCCTCTTCCCCCCTCCTTCCTACCTCTCATCCCCTCCAGGCCCCCCCATCCCACCACACACCCGGCTACCCCCCTCCCTCCCCTCCCTCCCTCCGAGAGCAATCGAGCCTCTGGGCTCGAGTGTTGGCGAAGTGTAGATGCAGAGTGCCCACCACCGAAACCCTTTAAATCTAGACATAAAGAGAAAGAAAGAACATCTTTATTTCAGCTCCGTCAGGTATTCCTTTGCCTGACTCTCTGACGAAAACCATCTCACTTTCCCATTAACCACCGTTTTCAGCCGAGCAGGGGAAATCAAGTAAGCCTCTCCTCCCTTATCGAAAAAGGGCTTGATCAGCTGTCGGAGCCACCATCTCTGCTCCACCATTGTATGACAGAAGTCTGGTCGCATGAAAAAGGTGACACCTTCCACCTGTCGCGGGGTATTAGGGCGTGCTTTATCAAAAATTGCCTGATGCAGTAAAAAATTCCCAAAAAACACCAAAATGGCTCTAGGATAATTTGAAGGAGCTGGGTGCGCCCCCTCCCTCCTGGTCGGGGGAAATCTATGCACCCGCTGTATCTCATTGTTCCAATCCCAATGGTTCAATTCGGGAAAGGCTCTCTGCAAAAGCTTGATCATGCAGTCCCAAATGTCATTTCCTTCCAGCCCTTCCTCTATACCCAAGAAGCGTAGATTATTCCTCCTATGCCGGTTCTCCAAATCTTCCAGTTTCCACATCACGTCCGTCATTTGGCTTTCCTGTATGGCATTCTGTTGTTTCAGCGAATCGACATCCTCTTCGATTGCTCCTCTCTTCCATTGAGCCTAACTTAGTTTCTATCTCAGTATATGATTTTGCCACCTTATGCACTGATCCTTGCAGCCGTTTTGTAGCCATTCTGGCTCGGCGACTTTCCACCCGAGTTTCCGTTTGGAATTCTTTGATTGAGTTAAATATTGATTTTAGCATCCCAGAATCAGTGCTCGCTACGCAAATATCGTTCTTTGAAGCCTCGATATTATCTCCTCTGTCGTTACACCCTGGCGACTGCTGGTTGCTCATATTTGGTTTATTAGTTGTGCAAGCTTTATCTGTTAGATTGATACTGGAGTAATCCCACTTCAAAGTCCTGCTCCCACTAGAGGCGGTAATTTCGTGACCCTCCTGTAGATCAAATCTCGTTTTGATGCACTTACGCTGACGATGCCTCTGCCGCACTGTGAGTTCATTATTTGATGAAGCATTCCCCTCCTCCGAGGATATGCTGCCAGAGTCATTAAGGCTGTGCCCCTCAGTGCTGCTGAGTTCTGATTCCTCAGTTAATAGAATTTATCCCCAGTATCTTTTGACCAGTCCAAGTTCTTAATCTCTTTCCCATTGCTCTTATCACTTTCTCCTAAGCTCTGCAGCCTGTCCTGCTCTCCTGCGCTGCCCTGTGTTTGCCGTATATTACTCAAATCCTTTCCTTGTATTTCGGGCACATGTTGCAACTTCAAGGGAGTTTCCTGCCATTTTTCCATTGTGCCACTGTCAGACCTTATAGTTCCCGATTGGGATAATCTTTCCTTTCCGGACTTTTCGCTGGAGGCCCCCTCACATGCTCCTTCTGTAGAGGTTTGTTCCCCTCCCAGCATGGTAGTTAACAGTGTAGTTTCAATCTCTTGTGCCCCTCCTGTCAAGAAAGACGTAGTAGTGGCTTGAGTTTTACTTTTCCCCTTATTTTCCGTAGGGGGAGTTATGTTATCGCTCACTTTAAGATCTTTACTTTGGCCCGTTGTGTTTTTCCCGAGTTGTCTCCCCACCATTGAGGTGGGCCGTCTGTTTACCCCGGCCAGGTCCCCTTTATCTCTTCCTGAGTGCAATGATTTAGCATTGTCAGTCTTATCTCCAGGGTTCTGGGCTATTTTAAGCGCCATCCTTTTTTTAAAAAAATGGGGGAATAGTTTCGCCCAGCTGGTTACCTCAACTATTGCTGTTATCAGATCCTGTGCTATGCCATATATCGCACTTCTAATAATACCCTTAGTGGTCCAGGGATAAGCACATAAGTGAATAGTATCCGCATCCGTGTTGAATAACATTGGGGGAGCCCTGCTTGCAAACACGGCTCACCATAGACCCTTCATAAATACCTTAAAGTCTGATAAAGTTCTATCCCCCTTTACTATAAGAAAGTTTTGCAAAAATAAAAAAAAGGGGGGGAGTGTGTGTCTAAACTAACGTGTTCTCTAGAATTTCAGTCAGTCATCAGACCACTTTCCCCCCCTTCGCTTACTTGGAATTACTTGGAATTGCTGCTCCTCCTTCTTGCAGAGTCCATAGTTGAAAGTGCAGAGCAGGCAGGCAAAAATGAAAGACTGCTTCCTCCTCTCTTTTTCTATGTATTTCTTTACTTTACCTAGGTATGTGGAATGTCTTGAAGCTGTAGGGAGCAATTAACTAGAAATAGCTGTCAGGGCTGCTTCCATGTGTCTCCCCCTGCTTTCCCAAAAATTTCTGGGGAGGCCGATGTTTCCCCTTCATGCTGTTCTCCCTCAGCGCGCTTGGCTAATTCCCATGATTGAAACCAGCCGCTGGAGAACGGAGACGTCCTTCGGTTCTCAAGATGCCCTCTGGGGCCGCCCCCGGTGTGTTCATCTCGGCCGTACCAGGCTGGAAGTACATCAAAGGGGGGCCTCCCCTCTTGCAGCTCCCGCGTTCAGAGACGCGTCCTCGCTCCTCGGCGTCCGGAGTCGGGGTGGGCGTGGCCGCAAGGCTGCGTCCGCTCTACGGCTCCGCCATCTTGCTCCCAAGCATTATTCTAATGAGACTACTGGATTTTGAGCGGCAGGATCGCCTGTGGTGTGGGAGACTGGGTCTGACCCACTACAGGTGACACCTCTTGCCCCAATCCAGCTTTTGTTCCGGCTAACTAGCAGTGCCTCATCTCCACCCACGGGAGGGGATGATTGGGCAGCCGAGCGCATGACATAGTTGATTTCTCAGGGAAACCATGGTCACTCAGGTCTCATCTGTTTCTCTCAATTACATTAGTCTCATTTACACAATGACAAACAGAGGCAGTATATGTTTCCATAATGTTTTAATGAAGCAACTTAGATAGCAAAGCATGGGCTGCAATAATCAGGATGATACAGCATGACAAGATTAAAATGGTGACAAGGAGAGTAAAGTATAGAAATAACGCTACCATATTGTCACTAGTGTCAATAGACTAATTCCTACCTAGGCTATAATAGAGCACAGCGTGTTAAGCTCTAATTCTGCCCTTTAGGTTCCTCTGGGAAAACATCATCCCCAATACCTGAGCAAAGGCCTGAAGTCTGCAAAAGCAGCTGTAGCGAAGCGTCATGGTTCTCTGGTTGGAATCTCCCTCTAATGTGTAAGGGACAGGGAAGTGTTTTTATAATAAAACAACTGATGTTCTGAGAAAATGTCCCTACGTAAGGATGTGTGTTTTTCTATGAGTGTCAGAGACAAAACTTGTACCAAGTTCATCAGCAACCTATCTTACTACAGCCTTGAAAGAAGCACAGAGTGAGCAAGAATGTCTTGTTTGAGAACGCAGTGCTGGCCTAGGCAAAAATTGCTAGATAGAGTAAAATAAAACAAGACCGCAAAAGTGGCTGTTGTAAGAATGATAAAATTAAGTTGAATAAAATGTATCTAGGTTAAAGTGCACAGTGGCAGGCCTAGTATGCTAAATTAATGTGCATGGAGTTATAACTAAAATGGCTACACAAAAGTGTCCGCCATCCTCTGCTGACCCACTGGTGTGGGTGAGGGTGTCCTTGGGGTCTGCAGAGGCCACCATGGAAATAGGCCCACAGGTCCCCTAATCCTGTCCTGACGCACATGTTAAATAATGGCGCTAAGCAAGGTTTGTGGCAGTATTTATCAATCAATCTTTCAATCAATCAATTTGTTGAGTGCACTGCTCATCTGGTAGGGTCTCAAGACGCTGGGGGTGCAGGGGAATGCTACTGCTCGAAGAGCCAGGTCTTGAGGTGCTTTCTGAAGGACTGGAGGTCCTGGGTCTTGCGTAGGTTGGTGGAGAGGGAGTTCCACATTTTAGCGGCAAGGTGGAAGAAGGACCTGCTACCTTAAGTGGTGCGGTGAATGCGAGGGACTGTTGTGAGGGCAAGGTCGGCAGAGCAGAGTTTGTTGAGGTAGGCCAGTCCAGTGTCGTGGAGGGCTTTGTAAGCATGGATTAGGATTTTGAAGATGATCCTTTTGTTGACGGGGAGCCAGTGGAGGTTCTTTGAGGTGGCCTGAGATGTGTTCGTGGTGAGGGAGGTTGAGGATGAGACGTGCTGAGGCGTTTCTTGGGAGCTTGCCCGTGGTTCCCGTGTAGAGGGCGTTGATATGGTGTTGACTTGCTGGGTCATGGAGAAAGAAGAGTCTAGTATGAAGCCGAGATTGCGTGCGTGGGTGGTGGGTGTCGGGGGGGGCCCCAGGGTGGCCGGCCACCAGGAGTCGTTCCATGCTGATTTGTTGGGTATGAAGATGATGATTTTGTTTTTTTCTGAGTTCAGCTTGGGGTGGCTTGCTGTCATCCAGTTAGCGATGGCGAGAAGTCCGGTGTGGAGGGTGTTCTTGGCAGTTGTAGGGTTCCTTGTGAGGGAGAGGATGAGCTGGGTGTTGTCTGCGTAGGATATGATGTTGAGTCCATGGGGTCGGACGATGCTGGTGAACGGGACTATTTAGATATTGAAGAGGTTGGGGCTGAGTGAGGATCCCTGGGGGACTCCGCATATGGTGTAGGTGGCCTGTGATCAGAACGGGGGGAGGCGAACGCTTTGTGTTCTTTCGGAGAGGAAGGAGGTGAGCCAGTCTTGGGCTTTGTGGCGATTTCTGGCGTTGAAGAGGCGTGTGCGTAGGGTTTGGTGGCATACAGCGTTGAATGCTGCAGAAAGGTCGCGAAGGATGAGGGCAAGCGTTTCACCTTTGTCAAGCCTGGTCCTGATGTCGTCAGTGCAGGCGATGAGGGCGGTCTTGGTGCTGTGGTTTTTGTGGATTCCAGACTGGGAGACGTCGAGTAGGCTGTTGTCCTCGAGGAAGTGGGAAAGTTGGTTGTTGACTATCTTCTTTATGACTTTTGCTGGGAAGGGGAGTAGGGAGATAGGTCAGTAGTTTTTTAGGTCTTCGGGGTCAGCTTTGGGTTTTTTGAACAAGGTGTTAACTTCTGCGTGTTTCCATCTTTCCAGAAAAATGGCGGTCTCGAAGGCGTTGTTGACGATGGTCCGGAGCTGGGGAGCGATGATTTGGCTGGCCTTATTGAAGACTTGGTGGGGGCAGGGGTCTGTGGGAGAGCTGGAGTGGATGGTGCTCATGGTTTTGGTGGTTTCTTCATCATTAGTGGGGGTCCAGGCGCTCAGTGTGTTGGTGGGGCAGGGTGCGATGGGGTTGACCATGTCAGTGGTGGTGGTGGTGGGATACGACTTAGCGAAGCTTTCATGTTTGTCTGCCATCTTGCAGTGGAAGTAGATGGAGAGGGAGTCGCTGAGGTCTTGTGAGTGGGGATGGTCAGTGGAGCACACTTTGGGGTTGGTGAGTTCCTTGATGATGTTGAATAGTTCCTTGCTGTTATGTGCGTTGTTGTCTATCCGCTCTCTGTTCGTTGGTCATGGGTGGTGGGGTTTGGGAGAGGTTAGAGATCAGCTGTTCTTTAGAGATCTTCTTCCACTTGCGGTAAGGGATTGGGTGCTGTTGGTAGTGGGTGGTGGTCTTTGCGAAGGAAAAGTGAACGCAGTGGTGGTCGGTCCAATGGAGTTCGGTGGTGGGAGTGAAGGTGATGTGGCTGCTGGAGGAGAATATGGCGTGTGCCCGGCTGAGTAGGTGGGCGAGGTGACCAGTTGCTTGAGGCCAAGGTTTGCAAGGTTGTCCAGTAGGGCAGTGGAGTTGCAGTCGCTGGAGCTTTCCAGCTGGAAATTAAGGTCCCCGAGGAGCAGGTAGTCCGGGGAGGTGAGAGCGTAGGAGCTGATTGCGTCGGCGATGGCGTCGCAGAATTTGGGGGCGAGGGCCTGGTGGTCTGTAGATGAGGGTTCCTCTCAGGGTGGTGTTGGCGTTGATGTGTATCTGGAAGTGTGGGTGCTCTGCGGCGTCCATGGTGTCGTTGGTGTTGGTAGAGATCCTGATGGAGCTTCTGTGTACTATGGCGATTCCTCCTCCTGGTTTATTGATCTGGTCTCTTCGAGTGATCTTGTATCCCTCCGGGATGGATGGCTATGCGATGTCTGGTTCAGATGAGGGGTTCATCCATGTTTCAGTGAGGAAGGCGATGTCAGTGGAGACTGTTGTGAGCAGGTCCCAGAGCTCGATGGCCTGATTGCGAACAGAGCAGGTGTTTAGGAGGATGCAGCTGAGATGGTTGGGGGGTCTGGCATTGTTGTGGTGCTTGTTGGTTTGGTTGCAGGAGAAGCGGCATGAGAGGTAGGCAAAGGGTCCGTGGGTGTGCCTGGGATCAGCCTGGGTGCAGTCGGTGGGCAGGCCGGGGTTGAGAGCGTGGAGCTCTGCGGTGGTGTAGTGGAGTGTTGAGGCACGGGCCAGGGGAGCGGGCCAGGAGAACGGGCACTGGGCATGGTTGCGGTGTGCCCGCACATCGGCCGCCATGAAGAAGGGGAGGTGGGAGGAAGGAGCAGCTGGGAGGCGGGAGAGTGTGACGAATAGGGGTGTGAGGGGGCGGGCCACAGGGGGTTGCAGCATCAGGAACCGGGCAGGACCAGAAATGGGCAGAGAAAGCCCAAGAAAGGCACAGAAAAGGCACGATAACAGGCGCAATAAAAGGCACAATAAAAAGGCACTCTAAGGCAAAAAGGCACAAGTAGAAAAAACGGCACAACAGTCAGAGAAAGTACATAACAAGACAAGACCAACGATACTTACGCCTACCACTAGGTACCAGGGATGAGGCGCAGGCGGGTGCCTGAGGGTGGTGGAGGGCCACACATGAAAGCCTATGGCAAAGTGACACTAGCTGGATGCATAAAATGGCCATGAGCCACATGGTCAAACAACAACAAGGAGCAAGGAGGTATGGAGAACAAAGAACACATGCAAGTCTATGGCAAAGGTACACTGGCTAGATGCACAAAATGGCCACCAGACACATATCAAACACCAACAACAATGGAGAAAGGAGGCACAGGGAACAAAGAACACATGTAAGTCTATGGCAAACTGACAATGGCTGGATGCACAAAATGGCCACCAGTAACATGGTCAAACAACAACAACTGCAAGCAAGAAGGTATGGGGAACAAAAACACATGCAATCCTATGGCAAAAACACACTGGTTGGATGCACAAAATGGCTGCCAGCCACATGGTCCAATAACAACAAGGAGCAGGGTGGCATGGCAAACAAAGAACCCAACCAAGCCCACGGCAAAGTGACAGTGGCTGGATGCACAAAATTGCCGCCAGCCACATGGTCAAACAACAACACCAAGGACCAAAGAGAACAAAGAACACATGCAAACCTATGCCAAGGACACGCTGGATGGATGCAAAAAATGGCCACCAGTCACATGGTCAAACAACAACTGCAAACAAGGAGGCATGGAGAACAAAGAACATCTGCAAGCCTATGGACACAGACTACACAACATGACAAATGGTGGTCAATGACTCACAAATCAAGCAGGGATTAGAGATGACGCTCTTAAGTTGCTTCAATCTTTTCTGAAAAATAGATGGACCACGGTAAGCTGCCACAACTTTAAATCCCCTGCCAACCTCCTACTTTGTGGTGTCCCACTTTGTTTAATTTGTATGTTGCACCTCTGGCCAAACTGATTTGTTCCTTTGGTTTTAGACCAACCTCCTATGCAGATGATACCCAATTGATCATCCCAGTAAACAAATATTGGGAGGAAGTGGCTGATCGTTTTAACAAATGCATGCGTGAAGTCAATGGATGGATGAATTCAAACTGTCTCAAATTAAATGGTGACAAAACTGAAATACTCTGCTTTGGATCAGGCAATGAACTGTGTAACTCTCGCTGGTTGCTGACCGACTGTGGCACTCTCCCAGTTTCTATTTCCGCCACAAGAAACTTAGGGGTCACTTTCAACAACTGTCTCTCTTTTAGATCACTCGTCAATCACATTGTAAAAACTAGCTTTTGGACATTAAAGATGCTAAAGAAAGTCTTTCCCTTCCTTCAAAGGGAATGGAAAATTACAATGACTTTGGCTCTGGTGATGTCCAAATTGGACTACTGCAATGCCCTGTTGCTTAATCTAGACAAAACCTCTCTAAAGAAATTTCAGTTGATTCAAAATACTGCTGCTAGGGCTATTTTGAGCCTCTCATGTTCAGCATCGGCTAGTGGTAGCTTATAACAATTGCATTGGCTTCCAGTGGCCCAGCGTATTATCTTCAAAACCTTATGTTTGACCTACAAAGCAGCATATGGAAATGGATCCAAATATTTGACTTCTAAGCTACTTTGGTAAAAACCCAAATGTTTTCTTCACTCAGTAGGAGCTTTCAGAATTCAGGTTCACCGCACCTATAAAGCGAAATGGGGAGATGAAGCCTTTACGGTGGCTGCATCTAAATGTTGGAATTCCCTACCTTTGACTATCAGGAAGGAACAACATTTCTTAGACTTTAGGAAGTTAGTCAAAACATGGCTCTTTCCGTGCTAATGCCTCCCTGTTAACTTCTCTTTACTCTGTGGACTTGTCTCCTACCTTCTTAGCGCTTCGCTGCCTCGGCCGGAATGCGCTTTATAAATACAAAATACAAATATCAATACAAAATACAAATGCACAAACACACACATACACACACAGTGGCCATGAGGGGGCATAGTGGTAACACTGTAACCAGGTATGCCTGGATTACAAAGAAAGACCATGGACACAAGCTACACAAAATGACAAATGGTTTTCAATGACATAGACGCCCATACACATACTGGCCATAAGGAGGCATGGTGGTAACACTTTAGAAAACGCGAACATTGATTTAGCAGTGCAAAACATAAAAATTAACTGGGCTGTAAAAAATTCACAACAACAGTACACATCCTCCTGTGCCATCAAATATTACCCCACAACATGTACACTTTTTGCATAAACAATGAAACGCAAGCAACACCCAACATGTTTAATTGAATTCAATGCCATCCCTGCCCTAAATTAAGTTTTAAAAACATATCCCGCTAAAACATTTATTTCATGCACAGTAGTACAGGGCCTACTGCTGGATGGCCCTTTGGAAATTTAGGCCACTGTTAGGACTCACACTCACACAAACACACGTTTCTTGCTGCATCCTTACAAAATAAATCGGCATGTATGAAGAACAATGAAACATGTCATGAATGTGTTTACAGCACAGCACTTCCCTGTAACTTGTGAGGGACACTATGTTGCATGTTTGTTTATATTGATAAAAGCAAGTGTTGTTCCATTTGATTTGTGAACTGTGTGTCAAGTGGTTTATGGAGAAATCGAATTCCTTCATATGAATCATCAGAAGTGTTTGATGACTCATCACCAGCATGTGCCTCATGACTCATCACCAGAATTCCTTCTTATGAATCATCAGAAGGGATTGATGACTCATCACCAGCATGTGTCTGACGACTCATCACCAGTCTATACATAGAACTGCCAAGGTGTTTCCTGTGCTTGGCTTTGAGTCTTCCTTCACTCGCAGGTGTTCTCGGTTCAGATGGAGTTTCCGTGATTCTTTCTGGAGTCATCATTTCAGTGCAAGGCTTCATCGTAGCTTCCCTCTCTGGAGCGGATTACTTTTGCAGCAGCTGGAGAATATACAAATAGTATTCCATCTCCCTCAAATAATCAAAAACATTCCAGGAGAAGTTGGTTCATGAGTAATCCCCCTCTCGTTCCCCTGTTTTCAACCTTCTCAAGGTTAGTGATCTTTTGGTGCATTATGAAAAACATTCATCGATGGTGAGAAAACCGTGATACAAGAATATTTTCCAAAGACAGCTTGAGAAGTAATTTTAAAGGCAGCATTAAAGTTAAGTGTTGTGAACTCGTGAAAACAATGCTCGATATCTATGCAAAATTAGACGTTCATTTTGAATATTTTTGGAGCAAGTCTATTGTGTGAAAACGAATAACGAAAGACAAATTCATACGTTTTATTTTATAACAATTTTGTTGTGAGTTACAAAAGTGTGTTTAATAGTTGATCATTCAACTGCTAATAAATATTGTAATTTTGCTGAAAGGCTCAGTGATTGCTCAATCAAATAATAATAATTATTGTTATGTTGCTGAAAGACTCTGTGATATTTGTTGTTCTGTTGTTTTTGATTATTTGTTTTTGGTCTTAGAAATCCCTGCACCAAACCCTGAGGCAACTTTCCTAGAACAACAGTGAAGCAGTGTTTTTGTTTCTCTTCCCTTCCCAAATCCTTGTTCCCTATCTCTTTCCCCCTGAGACTATTCGCTCGTTCCCTGTTCAGTTCAGATAGGAAAGAATATTTTTTAGGGGTGAGGGTTTTATTCTCTTAGCTCCTGCGGAACCTGGTATTCAGGTGAGTGAACATGGTCTTGTCAGCCACATAGTAAAATAATATTGCAAATGTCACAAACATGTAGAAAAGGTACTAAGCTGTGCAACAATTCTCCTTAAAAAACATGAAAAATCAATGAAATGCAAAATAAACAATAACTAGGTCCATACTTAAACTCCTGGCCACCCACCACTATAAAATTGTAAAATCAAATTAAAGTACAAATAAATACTGGTGCATACTTGAGCAAACAAATAACACCTTACACTTACTTGTATGATTTCACAAAACCAAAGTCCTTAAAATCAAAGGTATATCAGGAGACAAAAAGAGTGATCTTTCCACCTCATAATCCAAGTGAAAAGTGACTAGTAGATGGTCAAAGCATCAGGAGGAGCCTGTTGGACAGGTACAAAAAGTTGGAGTCTCTTGGGCACTTCTTTTGTTTTTGAAAAAAAAGAACACAAGCTTCTCCCACCACTGAAAACACAACTTGGAGGGTCCACTGGAAAAGTTATTTTTGACCAGATTTAGAAAATCTACTCCAGATAAATTTGAGCCCACAAGCAGGACTGTTTTGGTTGCCAACGCGGCTGGAAGCAGAGCAGGTAAATACAAATTCTCAAATGTGCGGCCGGATGCAGCGGGAATGAACAAAAAATCTTGTGTGTGCTTGATAGTGGCCCATGGAGCTTGTGAGAGGGAACCAAAACCAAAACTTGTGTGCGTGAACAAACTCCGCTTCACACCAGATTGTGCAATTCAGGAACTCCATACTAATCCACGTAGCGTGAAGTGCCCAAATATGACAAACACCACCGCTGGCGCAAAGTTCTACTCCCAGGCCTACTAAGAAGTCCACCCAGAACTTATTTGGAAATTTGGGGCTGTTCCTGAATCTCTGATGGCATTTCTAAATGGTCAGCCCAAATATTGAAATGAGAAAGAAGGTCTTTATGGTGGCATGCATAGTCTGGTCCTCTACCTCAAGTATAAGAAGTAAGGGCCAGATGTAGCAAAGGTTTTTACCCATTCTGTGTCTATGGGAAAAAGTGTTCATACATATGGCCCTATGTCTCTTCCCACTGTAGGATTCCACCTCCACAAACTACCCCCCAATACTCCTCTGGAACCTTGTGTACCCTCAGAGCTATCTGATATGTAGAAAACCATTTATCCATATTATCTTCTACCGCATAAGGGGACATCAGCTTTTTGGGTATTTAGCCATTCAGATGTCTAGTGGGCACTGCAGGTATGCTGCCACCAAGATTGATGAACTCTACTTGCTTGGCTTTTATGTCAAGCTCTTTGAGCCTGAGCTCATGGGCCATTCTCCTCATTTCCTCCGCCAAAGGTCTCTCAACCTCTGCCCTCTCTCTTGCCATTCTCTCCTCAAATGTCAACTTTTGCCTGACCAGCTGCAATTTGATCTCCCTCTCTGCCTTTCTGTCCTCCAGTTCCTCTGGGGTCGGTTCCCTTACAGACACACTGCTCCCTGCTTGGTCCTGGGCATCCTGGTCATCTGCTGGGGTCATACTGAGCTCCCATTGCAGCTCAGGACCTGGACTGGGTCCTCCCGCACCTCATCCTCTATCAATGTACCCTCCTCCTCATTTCATTCACCATCATCCTCTCATTAGATGGGCTGCCACCTTAGCACCTTTTCAAAGGACCCAGGGGATCCAGTTTGGTAGCTCTCTTGTCTGCTTTCAGCCCATTCTGCTTGCAGAGCTTCAACTGCTCAGACCTGCTGAGGGTATCAAAGTTGCACAAATCGATCTCTATGGTACAAAAAGGAAGGCAGGGCACTTACATTTAGAACAGAAGGAAAACAGTCCATAAGAAACCAGGAAAAATGTAACCAGAGGTCAACACGCCCATTTGCGCAACATTCTTCATGTTCAGGAGTGTAATGCACACTGTCACATTGGAAACCGCCTAAATTGGACCATGCAGTTTGCGTGTGTGCAGCCACTTTGATTTTACTGTCTCTCTGTGCATGGTGCTGGGCCTAACTTTAATCCACCCTTAATCTTTTCAATCCCACCCTGTTTCTAAATTATTTAACCCTCATTTTCCTTTAGTTAATTAGTGTGTTTTTGTGTTTGTGTATTTTACATTTCTGTCACTTTTTGTGTGTTTTTTGTATGTTTTTTTAAGCTTTATTTGTTTTCTTTTCACTTCCTTTATTCTTCTTTCTTCGTTCTTTCTATTTTTTTATTTATTTTTCCCACTCAGTGCCATGGTAGAGCAGGGCAGAAGAGGGAGTGGTGGCACCAGTGCAGCAGCTAGCTGATTAGCTTGTGAACGTCAGTGCTGCCAAAGTGTGCAGCACCAACCAATTTTTGCAGAGGCGAAGGTGGAAGCACTTGTGTTCATTGTGCAGCACCATCCCCTTTCCTGCTGGCAGCAGGTGTCTGGCCTGGAAGTGGTTACACCCTTTTGGAGCAGCAAATCCTGTCAGAACACTGGGGTCCAGCGCACCCAGCAGCAGTTGATGCAGCATTGGAAAGACACAATGGACAATGAGCAGGACTTGTTTGACCTGCTGTGCATCGAGGTGTCGAGTCTCAGTGAATAAATAGCTACTTATTTGTTGTGTGTGTTCCACAATGCTAATTTACCTTTCTTTTCTTTTAGCAGTGCTGACTCTCAGAGGTAAGTTAAGTTTACATCACAACAAATATTCTGTGATCCAGTTAGAGCTAGCCAGGTGCACTCATTGTTGCGTGGTTGGGTTAAGATTATTTAAGAAGACATGCAGAATGAGACTCCTCCTGTCACCAAGAAAAAGATAGTGGTAGTAGTAATAAGTAAAATCAGTGAGTAACCATTCTCTTCTCTCTGCCTTTTGTTACACAGCTTATGCAGTCCCACCCCCCATCGCAATCTCCCAGTGATATGTAGTATACATTTATACATTGAAAAAAAAGGGAGACTGAGTTGGGCCATCAGAGGTGGTTGAGAAACAAAGATAATTCTTTGCAATATGAATGTATGTAGTTGCAGATGTAGTTTAGGTTTAGGAAATTTGGAATAAGGCTTAGGTGTAGGAAATTAATAGGTCAACTGCAGTTGACACTGGTGCTATAGGTGATCTGATTTAGAAAAGTGTAATGTTACTGTCTTTGCCTGTCAACATTTTTTTGAGGAGTGTAACACTAATCTATTTTTTCATCTTCTTTATGTCTAAACTCAGCGCCTAAGGGGAATAAGAGGGCACAATCAAAGGATGATCAAGAAGATGAGAATCAGTGCCACCATCAGTGCAGCAGTTGGCCGATCTGCTGGCCCCAGAAAGTCTTCAGGTTATATTATTTCCATAACTTTCACCTCTTGTCATTTAGAATAATTTAGAATCATTTTTCTTCTTTTTTTACTGTGCCCTCCTACCTTTTTTGTTCTATCTAAGCTTTGTTGAAATTGTTATCCCTGCATTTTTCAATTTGTTATTTGTACCTGACTCCCTTCTGTCTCTACTAGTATGTAGCTTTTTCTGCTTTGTTACTAAGCTTAGCTTTCACTTCTTCCCTTATATATCTTGCAGACTGGTACTGTAGGACTAAAAGTACAGATTTTTAAGACTGGTACTTTACTGAGGACATTGTATAACCAAGTCAGCTCTTCCATGCATGTTTATGAAGATTTCCCTGCTCATGCTCAAACTGTAAAATGAGCAAGTGGCCATGGCCATGTGGGCCCCTCCCATGTTGTGTGTATGTATTATTCTACAGTAGTATACCATATCAACACTTTCAATGACAGGGCAACATGGCTGGAAATAAGTATGAGGAAGGTCCCATTGCATTTGCCAACCAAGACCTTACCAGATAACCACAGGTCCTTCTCGATTGACTAAATATTCCACCCCTTCATAATGCTTCAGTGATGTAGCTCTGCCCCACCATTATGAAACGATTATGGTTGATTTGACTACCTGGCTTTTCAAACATAGTTAACCAATAAAATTCCTAAAGTGAATGATAGAAGAGAGAACTGTAATGCTCTATTGCCATTGTACTTTGTTGAATTAGTTCTTAAAAAATAAAAAGAGGAGGTGTATCTTTCATCTAAAATGTGTAACAGTTTTTCCAGCCGCACCGACCACTAGTGCCATGGCCAGCGGCAGCACCAGTTCTCCAGATGTGGCTGTGGTCATAAGGGGACAACTAGTTGCAGCAGTGATAGGTATTGGTAAGTAATATTGCTTGCTTAATGAGAATTATTAACATACAAAAGGTGTTGCTTGTGAACCCCTTCTTTAGCAGTTACATTGGGGGTTGAGTTCTTAATGGCATCTTCTATCTGCAGCTCAGCTGAGAAAAGCTCATAATGAACGGATGTTAGATGGGTTGATATAAAAGGGAATGAAGAATGGATGGATAAAAGGATGGAGAAATGGTATATGAATGAAAGGATGTGTGGGTGTGTGAAAGGATGCGGAGGTGGGTGATAGGAGATGCATTGGTGGATGAAAGGATGGATGAAAGTGTACATGTGCGAAGAATCACTTGGTGGGTGGAGTGTGGAAGGATAAAAGGATGCTCAGGTGAGTTAAAAGATGACTGATGGTAACAAATGATGCATGGGTAAATGGATAGATGGTTGAAAGGGTAGCTACTGGATAGGTGAGAGCATGGCTGGATGGCTGGGTATATGGATGGATTGAAATGTTGAAAGACTTAATGAGATACAATGTAAACCGTAAATGGTGGGTATCAAAGGGTGAATTGAACAATGAAAAGATGAATGGATAATTGCTTGGTTCAAGAAATAAGGGAGCTCTTCTAGAGAGGGACGTGTCTGTCCACCTACTTCACTGGGTTTGCTTGATTATCAAAGATTTGGTTCAAAGTGAGGGATATTTTAATTTTCTGGGTATTCCCTTAATTTCCTGTAGTTGTTCAGCAAGGCAGATATGTATCCTCCCACCCATTATCATACCTCCCTGCCCATTAGTCTCAATGCTACTATGATATAGCTGCAGCGTGGTTCAATTCAGCAGTACAATAGCGTTGTCTTTGCAATGTACATCTGCTTCAGTTAATGCAGCATTTGCAAAGTTGTCCATGCATTGCAAACTTAAAACAAGGTGTGTTTCCTTCCCTCCCAGTGCCCACTCTGTAACCTCCTAGTACTTCATTCCTTTCTTCTTTCCAAAGTTCTTTCCTGACTCCCAAAAATCCAAGTAAAATTTTAAAATCCCTTTTTGGCATGCGCCACATTTATGTACATATGATTTATATGTCATGGTTTCCATAACAGATTAATGGCAGTTAACATTTTACACTTTCGACGTTTGTCAACTACAGTGAGGCATGTGTAGGTAAAAAAATGGCCCTGTGACTCATAATCAGCCACTTCCAATGGCCCTAGGGGACCAGCAATGTACTGCTACTGTTCCAATCTACTTTTTAAACAATTGTTTGCACAGAGCACTGTCAATTTATTATTTTCCTTTTTCTGTATTGATATAGCTACCCCTGGTGAACATCCTTCTAAATGCTAGGGGATAGCAATTCAGCTGTGCCGGCAGAGGCTGGAGGCCATCTGCACATGATACCAGCAGCTGGTGGCTGTTCAGGAGGAGGGGACGAGGCCCAGGCAGCTGCCAACATGCCCGCTGGTCTGAGCTCCTCTAACCAGCTGGCAACACCTCCAGTCTCCCAGCAGCAACAGCACCCCCTACGCTGCCTCCAGCTGGCAGCAGTACTTCTATGTCTCACCACTGCTGCCTCCTTTCACACTCAGATTGCGTATTCCAGTGCTGCGTCCTCCAACACTTTGCATGCCCAGATTGCTGGAAATAGAGGCAACCCTTAATGATCTCTGGACCTGCATGGAGAATGCCCTCTTTTAAACACTTTCTTGTTTTTGTTTTTTCGGAAAGTGAGTTAAGACTTGGGGCCAGATGTAGCAAGAATACATTTTGCAAATTGCAAATTGCGAGTACTAGCGACTCGCAATTTGCAACTCGCAAAATGTAATGCAGAAAGGTGTCTCAGACACCTTCTGCGACTCGCTATGGGGTCGCAAAGACCCACCTCATGAATATTAATGAGGTGGGTCGCAGTTTGCGACCCCATAGCGAGTCTAGGCACTCATGGGGATAGTGGCCTGCTGGAGACAGCAGACCACTATGTCCATGACTGCTTTTTGAATAAAGCAGTTTTCTTTTTTTCTTTTTGCAGCCCGTTTTCCTTAAAGGAAAACGAGCTGCAAAAAGAAAAATTCCGAAACCATTTGGTTTCGTTTTTTCAGAGTAGGCAGTGGTCCATGGGGACCCCTTCCCTTTTACGAATGAGTTACCATCTCATCTTCAAGTGGATGGTAACTGCGAGTTGGTTTGCGACCGCATTCGCGGTCCCAAATCAACTCTGCATGGCGATGCGGTTGCAAATGGGAAGGGAACACCCCTTCCTATTTGCGAGTCACAGCCTCAAATTGCGAGTCTGTACCGACTCGCAATTTGCGGTTGTGCATCGCGTTTGGCCTTTTGCGCCTCGCAAACTGCGTTTTTCACAGTTTGCGAGGCGCAAAAGGCTTGATACATCTGGCCCTTGGTGTTTTCTCTTTGGAGATTTCATTTGGACATTTACTGGACTTTGGACTTAGTTTCATTGTACTTTGGTTGGGAACAGGATGCTTTGTTTGGGGAGGGGAATGGGCCTGTTGTGGGTGGAAGGCGTGGGTTTTATAATTGTAAATAATAAAAGGGGAATAATTTATTTTACTTTATTTATGCCTCAAATCTTTATTTTGGTGTTTTAATTAGCACTGCTGTCTTTTAGTGTAGCCTTTTAAAAAAAAATCTGCTTAAAAAAGTGTATTTCAGTTAGTTATATCCTTGCTCTATTGGCTTCTGTAGCTATGTTGACTACTAGGAGGTGATTGTGGTTGCCTATCGTGCTTACAAAAAACTAAATACACACAAACAACATCTTCAGTAGAAGCTAGTTATTAACTCAACAAGTATACTTTAATCTATAGTTCTCTTACCTAAGTAGATGAAGCAAGGGCTGCTACCTCTGTCTAGTTACTGCAGGGTTTTCCCAAGGTGGCATCTTATGGTGGCAACTTATGGTGGTGATAGAAGCAGCAAGATAGCACACTAACAGGGAAGACCTCCAATCAGAAGCAAGGTGCCATCACCCCTAAGCAAACTAAAACTGTAGGATTAATCAAAGGGTTATTCATCACCATTAACTAGATTGAATGATAACTTTAGAAAGACTTCGACCTGACTACCACAATGACAGTATGGCTGATGACACACAACAAAGAAGACGTGATATCATTAAAAACTAGCAATAACAATTTCTTTTGAGCAATGGGGAACTAGTATTTACTGAAAACTTAACTTAGGAAATGAAATATTCAAGTTAGAAAAAGTGAGCTCAAAGTCAGCAATGGTGTGGACAAAGTTAAGCATTTGGGAAACACACCACACAAGGCCTGAATGATGATGTTGACAAATGATGTGTGGGTGGGTCCCAGCAACATTGTTATCCAGTTATGGTGTAAAACAAAGTCACACCTCATTACACACAACCCAGAGGAAGAGGTTAGGGGTTTGATGAATGGATGGAAAAGGGGATTTGGGTAAAGGTGTAACAAAGACCAACACTACACAAAAGAAACAACATCAATATTCATTGGGGTGCTGAGCAGCACACCATCATCAATCTGATGTGGCAGGAAATGAAGGAGTGAGTATGACACAGTTCATTTAAATGCATAGCAAACAGTACTTCAACCCCATAGAGACCCATGATAGTATAACTCTTAATCTTCTATTTCCTAGGCATAAAAAATACAAATAATGGAGGAGTGAAGTAAACCCACCCGGTTCTAAAAATTATGATTGTTGAAAGAAAGATGATACTGTATTGTCAAGTGTGGGTGGTGCATCTGCATTCTTCTTAGAATGTCTGTCACTCTTAGGTGCCACACTGAACCTGTCGAGTAGGTAAGCTGGAATGATCAGCTTTCACCATGTTTCGTTTGTGCAGTTGTGAAGAATGCATGCAACTTAAAAAACAGAAACTGTACTGTAGAGTCAAGGAGAATGACAGAAGGAAGCAAGGTAAGCTTTATGAACAGTCAGAGTGTACCAAGAAGACTCAGAAGCAGAGAAAGAACATAAAGAGGAGCTTCACGTTTGAGCCAGCAATGCAGCAAACACACACACAGCAGCGTTTCCCAAACCAACATACTTCTCTCCAGTCCACAGAGCTGAGTGAGTACTTAGCCTCAGCCTTCATCATCATCATGGTTTCCCTTTGAAGTTAATGACTTTCTTCTTCTAGCTGTTGAGGTAGTCCCACCCTGAGTCCTCCAATCCTCCTTCTCCTGATTCGACTAACTCTGCCCACTCCCAACCCGAGTGAGATAGACCTGTGTAGTGCACTGTTGGTGAAGCACAAATAGAAAAACAGATCTGGAGTATTTTGTGTAGGTTTGTGTTTGTTAACTAAAGTCAATGTTCTGGTCTCTGAAGAACCAGAAGAAAAGTTATGGACCCTGCAGGTAAATTTTGTTTAGTTTAAAAGGCCAATCACCTGCAAGAAAATTGATCACCCATCAGTCCCAAAACATTGCAAATCATCAAAATCAAGTTTAGATATTTGTTGAACACCCTCCCTCACTGTCTACCACTGTCTACCACCACATCAATCATCACTTACAATCACTCTATATATCATCACTCAATGGTGCAATAGTTAGAAGTTACCTTGTCCAGTCCAAACATGGTGGTAGATACAAAACAGTATCTCCTCTTTCATGGTAGCAACACATTTGAATTCAGCATTGACAATGGCAGTCTTTTAATCAATGAATTTCTGGCAGCCCAGCGAGATGATGTGAAAATAAGGGATAGGCAATGGCATGAAAGGGAGGCAGGCATTGCCTTGAATGTCCTGGAGGGAATGTGGGGTCTTCTCCACTGCACACGTGTCCAACTCCAATCCAGCCATACACATGACTGAAAAATCAAGGGGCAGCATAAACTCGACACAGACATAATATTCCACTAGCTATTTTTTATTTATTTTTTTGCAAAGAAAGAAGTTCAAAGAAAAATAATTCAAAAGTTCTATTATGGCACTGGAAAACTAAGGCGGAGCAGTAGATTTTGTACTCAAACTCAGGTGGTTCATGCAGAAGTCGGTCAGTTAACAAATTGGATTCTGACCAATCATCCTACTCCTCCTCCTCTAGTTTTGTGGGAACTGTTTAATCAGGTGTTGTAAAATGTTGGGTAATTTTGATCGTGGTCAATCTCTCCACATTTTGAGGTGAGAGAAGGGTCCTTCTCACTGTAACAACTGTGCCAGCTGCACTGAACATATGATCAGCAAACATACTGGCTACAGGACAAGCCAGATACTTTATTGCGAACCTACTGAGCTCTGGCCATTGGCAGATCTTCCCATACCAACTCACCAATGGGTTTTGATCCACATATACCTCTTTTGGGTCATCCAGCTACTCCTGGACATCCTCTGGACAGTCATTGCTGCTGCCACTTGCTCAACCTCTTTTGCCTTCGCCTCTGCACTGGACTTAAGACATGCCAGTTGAAACCACACCAATGAAAAGGTTGCGGCCAATTCTTCTGTTCCTTTAGTTGTGCTTATCGCTGGTGGTCTTGTTCCTAGTTTAGGCTACTGTGAGACAAGATTTTCTTCTCTTCTGAGGCCACTGACAAAGGAGACTTTTATTAAGCAAGTGTTGGGGGGCAGTCAACATATGCTATGGTGTCTTCATCTGACTCTGAGTCTTCTTTTTGCCATTGTGAGGTCGCTGAGGTGGGTGATTTTGGTGCACTGCTGGGGACAGGACTGCTTTGCATGCACCCTCTTCTTCATCACCTCCCACCATAATTGGACATGTAGCTGATGTTTCCTAGCTCTCCTCACCTCCACCACCATAACCACGTTGAACAATGTCTTTAAGGTGGTCCTCCTACTAGATTGCATAATGTTTTTTTCATATGGGTCATTTGGCCTCCAGTATCATAATGTGAAAGAGGTTTACCTTGGCAATCACTTGTGTGGCAAATGGAACATATTGTAATTTTGTCCTCCTGTTTGCTGAATGTAAAAAAAGTCCCTAAATGGGAAGAAGTACTTTCTTATTGGGCCACTGCCAGTGCCTGAAGAAGACCTGGAGGTAGGTGGATGTGTTGTGATTGTTTCTCTGCAGTGCATACATCTACTGAAGTAGGTGTTGGTGCAGGTCTCAGCTGGGGCTTTACAAATATGGAAGCTGGCAGTGCTACCTGTGCCGCATCCCTCAGAGCAGGTTGAATAGTAATGCCAGGCTCCTCTATGCCAGCTTCCACAATGACTGACTTGTTGTCATCATCCCCCTCATCATCCCCTTCCATGATTCTAAGTCTTTCAGGAACTTTTCTTTTTCCTTGCCTCTCCTGGCATCTCCCAAACTCTGCTGGTGTCCACCCCAGGTGTCCCTATCGTTGTCATCATAAGTAATGCTTGGAGAAGATGGTGGTGTAGTACCCTTCCTTTTCCTTGCTGGAGATCTGAGAGACAATTATTCTACAAAAGGAGGTTCTTGCTTGTCAGGAAGCTCAAGCTTTTGTTCTGCTCCAACTTCAGGAAGATCCTATATTGCTGGCTGTGGCTGCTGTCCACTTTGCTGTACTTCATGAAATGACTCGGTACCACTGTGCAAAAGGGATAGATCCAATTCAAAATCACTGTTGTTGGTGTCTTCATGATTGCAGTAGTTGCCTCACTGGCAGACATGGCCTTGGGCTTAGGTTGGGGTGGTGCTGTTGGTGTGGGAATGCTACTCCCAGGTTCCTCCCCACAGGCCGGTGTGGCAGGCACATGTCTCTCAAAAAAGGTTGTTGTCGACACACCACTGGTGGAAAGCTGTTTCTTCTTGCTGACCACTTTCTTGGAAGCAACTTTCTTTAGGGACATCTTAAAACTCTCAGTTGGCAGTGGCACAAAGCAGCACAAGCAGAAATGATTGGATGACTGAAGTCACTGCACAGGCCTTCTGTTTGGCAGTACTGCAGATTATGTCTGCTTTTTTCTGGTGAAGCAAAAATCAACCACGCAAGAAAAACATGTAGTTAATGAAACATGGCATTGTTGCAGGTTGAGATAGTACAGACAGATGCAATATTAGTGTGGTTGTTTATTTACGTAACAAATGAAAATTGATTTCAACACTGTAAAGCGGAACCACATAACCATACCATAACATTTAATTTCAATCAGGCAGCAGAACATACAGGTATAGCTCTTTACTTTATCTCTATCTATTCAAAAGGAGACACCTATGATAGTTCAAGAGTGCATGGGTAAATAGAATAATCCTTAAAAAACTTAGGGCACGCATGATGGTCCAGAGGAAATGGAATAATCATTACAAAATTAATGATGCTGCTGATGTCCAGGTGTCCATAAGGAAAAGGACTTATACCTGAGGAAACTGAATGCTGTAGCATGGCTGTTCACCTACGTTGGATGGATAAAGGCAAAATGCAAAAAAAAAAAATACAATTAAAAAAATCTAAAGAAATTTAAATCTGAAAAACAATTAAATTAAACAAATTAAATAAAGAATTGATAAATGTGTGCCAATTTTTATATGGGAGGACGAGAAGAATGATACTTATAGTGAAGCAAGGAGGTGCAAAATAAAAACATGCAAAAAGCATTTAATAATATAAGCACTGTTCATCAAAATCATATTCTTACTTAGTATACATATATTACAATGATCCCAAAGCATATTATTAAACTGGTATCACATCCATCCATGCAAGCCTATGCAACAACAGTGACAAGAAGGCATGTGGAACAAAAGAAAAATGCAAGCCTATGCAAAGGCACACCGGCAGGATGCACAAAAAGGCTGCCAAATACATGGTCAAACAACAACAGTGAGCAAGGAAGCATGAGGAACAAAGAACACATGAAAGCTTATGACAAAAACACACTGGCTGATTGCACAAGATGGCTGCCAGCCACATGGTCAAACAACAACTGCGGTCAATGAGGCACAGTAAATAAAAAACACATGTAATCCTATGGCAAAGGCACACTAGCTGGATGCACAAAATGGCTGCCAGCCACAAGGTCAAATAACAACAGTGACAAGAATTAATGTATCCCTAATCATTGTATGGTGTGACTGTCTGGGAGGGATTTACAAAGTCTATCAGCTGCACCCAGGTATGTGACCCAAGACAGGCTGCAGGCACTAAAGGGCTAAGAGCTGGAAAATGGCAACTTACTAAAAGTGCCATTTTCTAAATTGTAATAAAAAATTTGACTTTGCAATAGACAACAATTTTCATTACAGTTTCATAGATACCAAACATGAACTGGATACCTGGCCCTAATCAAAGTGTAGCACTTATTAATTGTAATAAGGGAAATCAATTTTATCCTATGGGACAGGTAGGCCTCTCAGTATTGAAAAATGAATTTAAGATGTTTTCACCTTTAGAACATGTAAAACCTCAACGTACCTGTCCAATCTTTTAATTACAATGCACCCTGCCCTATGGCTATTTACTGCTTACTTTCGGGGTGATGTATATGCAATAAAAGGGGAGTATAAGGTTTGGAAAGAGGTTAATATTGCCAAGCCAAATTGGCAGTTTAAAACTGCACTTATGCAAAGGTAGGCCTAACACAAATTTTATGCTACTGAAGTGGGTTGCACAATAAGTGATGCAGGCCTACTGGTAACATTTAATTTATAGGCCCTGGGTATATGGTATTCCATGCTACAAAGGATTTATAAGTAAAATAAATATGTCAATCAGGCATAAGCCCATAATGTCATGTTTGGGAGAGGGGGAGTGAACTCAAACACTTGTAATACTTGTTAGCAGTGCAGTGGTTAAGGGCACAGAGTCTTAATTCCAACCAAAATTTATTTCAGCAAGAAAAATAGTGGTAGGTAGGCAAAAAAGGTTAGGGGAAGACTGTCCTAAAGCTGACGTATCAAACACACAATAGTTCTAGTGAGTCTGGTTGCAGAGGCTATCAGCCCCATTGGAAATATGAGTTTAGTGGGAGTACCACTGGTTGAAGTGTTGCACCCACAGATCTCACCAACTAAATGCAGGTGACATTTCCAGATGAAGTATAGAAGAAAATCCTGTGTATTGGCATGGTAAATCCCATTCCTGCATGTTATTTTAAAAAAAGAACTCCTTTAATTAACCCTGTGCATTTCTCCGGGTAACAATAAATCTGAGGGAAAAGAGGAATAACAGAGATTGTTCTGGGCCAGTCACATAGCAAGGCAAGGAGAATGATTGGAAGAGAGAATGTTCAGTGAATATTCACTGAGAGTAGAAGATCCAAGGCCTCATTTACAAGCTGCCTTTGCCTAGGCCGGTGCATCACTTTTTTGAGGCAGCAGCGGCGCAGGCTGCAGTCCCATATCTACAAGGTCATGCAAAGCCACTTTGCGTGGCTTTTCATGGTCTTGTAGATATGGAGTAAGGCAACGCAGCACACGTCGCTATGTTGTGATACTTTGTGTCAACATGAATGTTTCATGGGTGTTCCCACACAACATCCATGGATTTTGATGCATTCCCAGATTTGCAAAGTTTGGTATCATCAAAAGCCTGCGCCACTCAGAGGCCACTCCGTTTGCGCTGAATTTGCGTCGTTTTTTTCGACGCAAATTCGGCGCAAAACTAACGCCATATTTATACTTTGGCGTTAGATGTGTCTAGCGCCAAAGTATGAGGAAAGAGCATCATTTTTTTGCGTGAACGCCTTCCTTGCGTTAATGAGATGCAAGGTAGGCGTTCCCGTCTAAAAAAATGACTGCGACGCAAATGCGTCGTATTTATACTCCCGGGCAAAAATCACGCCCGGGAGTGGGCGGGGCAAAAAACCCTGCATTTGCGCCGGATTTTAGCGCCTGGGTCAGGGCAGGCGTTAAGGGACCTGTGGGCTCAAAATGAGCCCACAGCTGCCCTCCCATGCCCCCAGGGACCCCCCCTGCCACCCTTGCCCACCCCAGGAGGACACCCAAGGATGGAGGGACCCATCCCAGGGACATTCAGGTAAGTTCAGGTAAGTATAATTTTTTATTGTTTTTATATGTTTTTTTGGCATAGGGGGGCCTGATTTGTGCCCCCCTACATGCCTCAATGCCCAATGACCATGCCCAGGGGACATAAGTCCCCTGGGCATGGCCATTGGGCAAGGGGGCAAGGGGGCATGACTCCTGTCTTTACTAAGACAGGAGTCATGTAAATGGCGTCTGGGCGTCGTTAAAAATGGCGCAAATCGGGTAGAGGCGATATATTGGCGTCAACCTGACTTGCACCATTTTAAGACGCCCTAACGCCATTTTCCCCAACGCCGGCGCTGCCTGGTGTACGTGTTTTTTTTCCACGCACACCAGGCAGCGCCGGTCTGCTAGCGCCGGCTAACACCATTCAATAAATACGGCGCCCGCATGGCTCTTCAGAATGGCGTTAGCCGGCGCAAAACTTTTTGACGCTAAACTGCGTTAGCGCAGTTTAGCGTCAAAAAGTATAAATACGGGCCTCATTTCCTTATTTAACCAATTTTGGCAAATAAGCCAATGAAATACTGAAATGTCTCAAATGAGGTGTTGCTGCCATCTACTGGTAAGTATTAAAATAGCTGGCAAGAAATATTGGACGTAGAAAGCCTAGTGATACCGGAGACACACATTCGACATGTACTTTTAATTCATCAGCTGACTGGGACTGATATCTCGACTATGGTAGTGCTATGTAATCTGATGTGTATAGTACCAGATCTCGTCGCAGTGAAATATTTGAGCCGACCACTTGATTCGATGAAAGTGAAGTGGCATAATTTAGTGCCCACTAGTTTAATATGCAATGTATTTACTCAACATGCATTTATTAGTAATATTATGTGGACAATCAGAGGGGCTTTAGGTCCTGCGACCAGTACCGGTGCGCTTGGTGCTGATCTGGAGGGGGGTCACTGACCACGGGGGTGCTATGTTTAGCAATGACATGATTTTAAAGCACCTGCTGCAGAGTTCCTTGTACACCCAGCTTTAAGGCAGGAAGAAAAAAGTCAACGTAATTCTTGTGATTTGTGTTCCTGCTAAAGAGATCAGAGTTTTGCCTAGTGGATTGGTAAAGCTAGCTAAGGGCGTCGTGAAGCATCCGCAATACCATCTTAAGGAGGGTTCTTGGGGCAGAGTAAATTGTTTAATGCCCCTTCATAACTTTCCTCTCATGCTCACATATCCTCGCAAGACAGATGGTAAAACGTATAAATACTGGAACAATAAATTACTGCGATGCAACTGTGGGATAGAGGAGACAAATAAGCTTAAAACTGTGATAGAAAAGAAAAGGCAAATAACAAATAAGTTACAGGCAACTGCAATGAGGCAGCTCGAAGAGATATTCAAATAAGTCAAAAAAGAAGGAACGTTTAAAGGAAACAGGGTGGGACGTAAGTACAAAAGAAAAATTGGAAAAGGGATGGAAAGGGAACAGAAGGAAAAAACTGAAACTTGGTAGGAAGGGTACAAAGATGAAAAAGAAAGAAACAAAGAAATGGAAATAAAAAATGGAAGGCGAGAAAGAAACCACAAAAGAAGAAAAATTGAATAAAATATTGATACAAAGAAATGAGAGACAGGTGGAAGGGCAATGAAAGGAAAGAAGAGAAATAAACAATTTATGCACAGAAGGAATACAAAAGAAAGAAGATTGGAAAGAGGGCAAGGGAAGGACTGGAGGATGATAACAAAGGAAGGAATAATAAAAGAATGGAAGAATGGGAAGAAAAAAGATTGAAAGCAGAAAATTAAACTAGAATATAAATATGGATGAAATGAAAGAAGGATGCACACATGGAAGAAATGATTAAAAGAAAGCACGAGGCCAGAATGGAAAAGGAGAAAAGAGAGCAATAGAAAGTAGTAAAGAAAATCAAGAAACAAAAAGAAAGACTTGAGGAATTATTTCATCAGTGGTTTTTGGTCAAATTCTTTAAAATGCATGCTTTATGATCAGTACCCTTAGGGGATCAATTCCAGAGGGCTCCTTAAAAGAGTGTTGAAATCTCCAACATTGGTCAATCAATCAATCAAATATTTGTAGAGCGCACATTATAACCCAGGGGGTGGGGTCTCAATGTGCTGAAGAGGGATGCAGGTCAGTCGAAGAGCCAGGTCTTGGGGTCCTTCCTGAACTGAGCCAGCACGGGTGACTGCCTGAGGTGAAAAGGCAGCGTGTTCCAAGTCTGCACAGTGAGGTAGGAGAAAGATCTTTCTCCAGCCATGTACTTCTGAATCCCGGGTTGAGCAGAGTGCAGCTGCCAGGGGGTGCATAGAAGGAGAGGCGATTGTTGAGGTAGGCAGGTCCGATGTTGTGAAGGGCCTTGTAAGCATGTCAGGAGTTTGAAAGTGATGGGTTTGTTGACCGGGAGCCAGTGTAAGTCTTTCAGGTGGGCAGAAATGTGGCTGTGGCAAGGAATGGCAAGGATGAGTCTGGCTGCAGTGTTTTGTATTTTCTGGAGTCTTGATTGGAGTTTCTTGTGGATGCAGGAATACAGTGCTTTGCTGTAGTCGAGTTTGCTGCTGACAAGTGCATCAGTGACTGTTCTTCTCACCTCAATAGGGATCCACTTGAAAATCTTCTGGAGCAGGCGGAGTGTGTGGAAGCACGAGGATGAGATGATACTGACTTGGTGGGTCACAAAGAGCGAGGAGCCGAGAATGATGCAGAGGTTGCCTGTGTGGTCGGGGGGAGATGGGGCAGTTCTGAGGGCAGTGGGCCACCAGGAGTCATCCCAGGGATGGGAATGGGGCCCAGGATGAGGATCTAAGTCTTATCTGAGTTGAGCTTGAGTCAGTTGTCTTTCATCCACTCAGCGACTGCCTTCAATCCGTTGTGAAAGTTGCTTTTGGCTGTTGATGGTTCATCGGTAAAGGGTGAGAATTAGCTGCGTGTCTCAGCGTATGAGCCGATGTTAAGCCCATGGTTTCTGGCGATCTTGGCAAGTGGGAACATGTAAACATTGAAGAGAGTGGGACTCAGATAGAAACCTTGGGGTACTCCACAGCTGGTTTCCATTGGTTTCAAGGTGACAAGTGGGAGCCTGACTATCTGGGTTCGGATGATGAGGAAGGAACGGATCCACTCTAGGGCTTTGTAGTCTGGTGAACAAGGTATTGTGAGAGACGGTGTCAAAAGCAGCAGAGAGCTCAAGTAGGATGAAGGCAGCTGTTTCACCGTGGTCCAAAAGGGCTCGAAAATGGTTGCTCCCGTATCCAGAATGGGAGGAATCTAAGATGTGGTTTGTCTTGGTGAACTAGGTGAACTGTGTGTTGATCACTTTTTCAATTACGTTCACTGAGAAAGGGAGCAGTGAAATCAGTCTGTAGTTCTTCAGCTCTGTTGGGGGCTTCTTCATTAGTGGGTGTATCTTCGCATGTTTTCATTCATCCGGGAAGGTGGCAGTCTTGATGGAGCGGTTGATGGTATGACATAGTTACGGTGTAATGGTGGCACCAGCTCGGTTGAAGATGTGGTGGGGGCATGGGTCCAAGGGAGCCCCAGACTGGATTGTATGGATGAGCTTCCAGGATGAGGGAGGTCCAGTGGTCCAGGGTCGGTGGGTGGTTGGGGTCTGTGGAGGTGGTGCTGATGTGTGGGGGGCAGGTCTTTGCTTGCAATTCAGAGATTACCTCGAATATTTGGTTAAAGAAGGTGGCAAGTTTGTCGCAAAGTTCTTGGGAGTGGGGAGGTTTATAGTATCCATGCTGGGATTTTGAATTTTTTTGACTGTGGTCAAGAGTTTCTTGGTGTTGTGTGCTTTGGAATAGATGAACTCCTGAATGGCTGATTTTCTGGCTGATCGTTGGTCGATGAAATTGTGGCTTTAAAGGCTTTGTGGTCTGTCCTGCTCTTACTGCTTCTCCACTTTCTCTCTTTCTCTTTCTCATTTCTCGTTTGCAGGCAATCTTAGATTCTTGGAGATTGAGGGAGAACCAGATGGGTTTTCTGTGGTGTTGATTGCCGGTGCGTTTCCTTAGGAGGACTAGAGTGTTGGTGTAATTAGCGATCCATTGGTGGAGGGTGTGAGCCAAGGCTTTGGTGTCCGTGGTGTCTGGTGGTGGGGAGTGATAGAGAGTGGAAGTGAGTCGGTCTTCAGTAACCTTGGTCCAGTTTCTGCAGGGGCGGTGGGTGTGGTGCCATTCTGTGGTTTTGGTGAAGGAGAAATGTATGCAGTGGTGGTCAGTTCAGTAAAGTTCGGAGGTGTGTGAAAAGGAGATGTGATTTCTGGCAGGGAAGACCGGGTTGAGGGTGTGTCCTGCTGAGTGTGTGAGTAGGTTCACCAGTTGTTTGAGCCCGATGGTGGCAAGGTTCTCCATGGGGGTTGAGTTTTTGGGTTGCTGAGGTTGTCAATGTGAAAATTTATGTCGCTGAGGAGGATATAGTCTGTTGAGGAGAGGGCATGGGGAGCAATGAGGTCAGTCAGGGCTTTGCTGAAGGGGAGGCAGGGTCCGGGGGTCTGTAAATGAGGGTGCCGCAGAGGGTGGTGTTTGGATTTGCCTGAATCTGAAAGTGCAGGTGTTTAGTGACAGGGTTTTGGACATTGATGGTGGTTGTGCGGTAGAGTGAGTTTTTGTGGACGATGACGATGCCTCCTTCTGGTTGGTTGATTATGGATGATCTTGAATTAGCCAGGGATGATACTGACAATGTCTGGAGCTGTGATGGTGGTAATCCAGGTCTCCGTGATGAAGGCGGTGTTGGGGGTGCTGAAGTTGAGTGGTTCCCATAATTCTATCACATGTTTGATGAGGGAGCAAGTGTTAAGCAGTATGCATCTGAGGTGCGTGGGTGGTCTAGAGGAGGGGAGGTATGGTGTGCGACGGCAGGTGAAAGTGCAGTTGCAGCATGAGAATGGGCCATGAGTGTCCTTAGGTGAGGCATGGTGGCTTGTGGTGGAGCCTCCAGTGTTGAGGGTGTGCAGGGTACTGGGGTAGGAGTGATGGATGGTGTGGGAACCAGGGTCCATGGCACTGGGTGCACTCTGGACACAGACGGGTGCAGATGGGCTTGCCTGTGCTGCCACAATAAAGAAGGATTGGGAGGTGAGAAGGGTTGCTCAGCTGTGAGATGGAAGGGCAGGGAACACAGCGCTAGGTGGGAGCAGGCTGCAGGGGCAGCAACAGGGGGAAACAAAGGAAAATGGCAATAAAATAATAGAAGGGGCAAAAAAGAGGGGGAAAGTGAAAAAGCAAAGATGGTAGAGAAAGGTAACAGAAAGGCAGCAAAGAGAAGAAAGAAAGGCCAACACTGGCCACCAGGGATGAGGCGCAGGTGGGTGCCTGCAGGTGGGGGAGGACCTCAAACCCAGTGAGCCATGCAGGCTCACATGATGCAGGCCAGCAGCAGCAACAAGTGGTGCTGCTTGGGGGGAGCAATGCAAACGCTGACCAGATATCAGTGAAATCTCCCCCTCACTGCACAGCAGTTGCCATAAAGAAGGGGAGGGAGGTGAGAGGGGTCGCTCAGCTGGGAGGCGGGGGCACAGGAAATATGGCACTAGGAGGGGGATGGGGCTTAGTGGGCAGCAGCAGCAGGGGAAACACAGGAAAAAGACAATAAAACAATAGAAGGAGGCAAAAAAAGAGGAGGAAAGTAAAAAAGCAAAAAAGGTAGAAAAAAAGCAACAGAAAGGCAGCAAAGAGAAGACAGTAAGACCACCACTGGCCACCAGGGATGAGGTGCAGGCAGGTGCCTGTGGGTGGAGGAGGGCCTCGAACACAGTGAGCCAGGCAGGTTCGGAGGACACAGGGCAGCAGCAACAACAGGTGGTGCTGCGTGGAGTAGCGATGCAAATGCTGACTATAGGTGATTGGAGTCGCCCCTTCAGCACACAGCGGACACCATTAGGAAGGGAAGGGAGGTGGGTGGGGTTGCTCAGCTCGGAGGCGGGAGCGCAGTAAAAATAGTGTTAGAAGGGAGGTGGGGGCTTAGGGGCAGCAGCAGCGGCAGGGAGAAATGTGGGAAAAAGGCAAGAAAATGATAGAAGGGGCAAAAAAGAGGGGGAAGTGGAAAACCTAAAAAGGCAGAAAAAGGGAGCGAAAAGGCAGGAAGGCCACCACTGGCCACCAGGGATGGAGTGCAGGTGGGTGCCTGCAGGTGGAGAAGGGCCTGCAACACAGTGAGCCAGCCAGGCTCACAGGACGCAGGGCAGTAGTAGCACCAGGTGGTGCTGCATGGGGGAGCAATGCAAACACTTACCAGAGGTCAGTGAAGTCGTTCCTTCATGCACAGTGGCCGCCATTAAGTAGGGGAGGGAGGTGAGAGGGGTCACTCAGCTAGGAGGTTCACACTTACACAAAAGTGGACAAACAAATTTGGTGATCCGGATTATCCTGGGTGCCATTGGATTCACTTATGTCACATTCAATTAATATGACACAGTATCCAAATCACACTTAAACTCAGACGCAAAAATGTGATTTGCACCAACAGAAAATATATTGACAGCAGTTCAGATGGCAGTCATTATGGAGAGACCGAAATGCATTATTGTTGTGACCCCAATTCCAGCCCTTGAGGCTGTTGCTAAAGCCAAGGTCCAAGCGCAAAAGCATTACATCCTCTTTGACTGCCACTGATGTTAATTATGTTTTTGATCCAAAACTACAGACACAAGAATTTCTCCAATATGATCTTGAGTACCCCATGTCCACTTATATCATGCATCTTGACCATTAAAGGATCATCATTTACATTGATGGTTCCACTCAATCAGCTATAGATACGAAACATCAATATTCAGCAACTTGAACAGTAGTTTGTGGAGTTATGAGAGATAGGAATTTCCACCCTCTACAGACCTACACACAGTCCCTTGGGGATTGTACAGCACAACTTGTTGAGCTAAAAGCATCGATTTTGACACTTGAACATACAGATTCTGAACTTCCTACACTTATTATGTGTGATTAATATTATTGTATCTAGTCCTTCAATGAAAATGTACAATATTGGTGCGTAAAAGGGTTCAAAGATTCAAAAGTAAACACCATAAAATAGAAATTTTGATGGGGGAATGAGTAGTTCTTAAGGACAGACTGCCACAGGGTCATATACTACATACACTTGGCCACCAACGTATTGGAATACATGTACGAAACTCATTGGCTGACAAAGTGGCCGAATCTGCAGTTGCTACAGCATTTCTTGCTGCAAAAACTCATTCTCATTCTCAGGTGAATGATGACATTTTGGCTTCCGTGAATGCTTTGGCTGATGGAAAGCCTTTAGCAAAAGTATACTCTACCAAATATTTCTACCACTTACATGCCCAAAACATCACCTTTGCAACAATACCAGGGATGGGTGATTGTGTGATCCCCTACCAAGATTGTAGGCTAGAACTGACCAAAGTAGCTAATGAGGGTGTTGCCTCTGCTCATGCTGGTGTGGTAGTTGGCATCTCCCCTTTACAAAACAGCTATTGCTGGCACAGTCTATACTAACAGGTCAAACAATATGTCCCTAGTTGTGACATCTATCAACAAATAAAGGTTCAATCATCAAACAGCGACTTCAGACATCCCTCTTAATCTCCAACACGCCTATTCAGTGTGGGCCATTGTGGTTCCTTAAACTAGGTACATACAAATACATTTTACTTGCAGTAGATTCTTGCTCCAGATTTAGATTGGTGTGGCCCCAATGGTTGTCTGACACTCAAACTTCTATTAAAGCAAGTCTTTATCGAGACATAAGTAATTGCAGAATTTTGACTCGCTCCAGGTCATTGCTTTTGCCTCCAGGTCATAAAGGGATGCCATGGGAGATGGGTGTTATGGTGCACTTTTCTTCTCCATACCAGCCTGAGGGAAATTCAGTTATGGAGAGAACAAACCAGGACTCAAAGCATTCCTTAACAGCTAGGGTACTAGGCTCAGGTTGTAATTGGATCCACCACCCGTATGGAGTCCAGAGAACACTAAATATTCTACTTAGATGTCCTTGGAGAGGCTGTACCCTTATGAAGTCCTGTTCAGCAACCCTATGTATGTCCCAGATCTTGATGGTCCTGGCACAGTGGCTGTAGAAACACCTTTTGATATAAATGTTGGTGATATAATGAATGTGTCACTGTCTTGCAGGAATTACAGCCATTCCAGGATGAGCATTCTTTAGCACATGCTGCCACATTGGGATTCCAAAAGTTGGGTTCTGGTTTGAGAAAAGATACCTGTGAAAAAGGAGTTGGGTTCATTCTATGAGCCACTGGTGCTGTTTCTCGGAATACAAGGTACACGAACTGTAATTCTATCACCACTGCCTGGTTCCAAGGATCACTACTTTGTCGATATTGATCACATAAACATGCATCATGTGGCCAATCTTGCAAAGTAGGCTACGAAGATTCATAGGTAGTTTCCTTGCCTTTCTCATTACCATACAGGACATGCCTCTTCAAGCATTAAACAACACTGAAATTATTTCCCTGAGGTTGGGGAGTGTGGAGAAATAACTTTTGTTGATTCCTGTTACCATTATATCAACAAGAAATGTCCGTACTAATACTCTGCAATTTACAAATTCAACACCAACTAATGGGATTGTCTACAATGAACCTCCATTGGTTACATCTACCAGTTCTCTTTCACCTGCACCAGCTCCAGTTTTTGCAGATTGCTTCTGGTTATTTTGCATACATTGATGATTTTGTTCAACTTCATTAGCACCAGCTGCTGCACCAGCATATGGTATATAAAAGCTTTTTAATTAACTGGCTTAAAAACAACTATTTGAGTTGCCCATGGTACTATATGTGGATTATTTTGGCACTGTTTGCTTTCCTTCTCTGAATCAGATATGTTATTGTCTTTTTTCTGCTTATACATGGCCATTATCTTTTTGAACACTCTGCTGTTGAACAGCTGGATGAGGATTTAAAATCTTTACTTGTCTTCCCACAAAGTGAGCAGAGACTTGTCCCTAGTAAACATTTCTGCTGTTTTAGTTCCTGACGTGTTCACTTATGCAGGTAATTAAAGAGAAAGAATGATTACAAGTGTTGTGATTACATTTTTGAACAAAAGTTACCCTGCTTGTGTCCACTGCACTACCTAATGTAATTGTCAGTCCATATTGCACTCTATTCTAATTTAGCCCAAACCGTCAATAGTCACACATTTTTTCCCTTGCATAAAGATAATGCTGTGACAATATGACAATTGTATTGTGGATCATGTGGTTAACATGTAATCCCCTAGCAACCAGGCCCAACTTAGACTGCAATAATGTTGATATGCATAAAAATAAAGGCATGTATGCCATGATATGTGTAGGCATAACAACGATCTCTACTTGCTATTGTCCATTCCACCCAACATGACTTCCCCATTAACCCTGAGCAGATGTATGTGGCCAGGCAGGCCGTGTGACCCAGGCTTGAAGTAACTGATTGACAGATCACAGGTGGGGTGACACGCAGCCTATAGACAAACAGGAAAGTCCCAGTACAATTCCCCAGATAAGCAGCAAACCACAAAGATCCTAGGAAATTTGCGCTCAATAAAACACATTTGGCCGGAGGGGTACGAGTTTCCAAAACATCATAAAGTTAGATGCAACAAGAGGTTAGAAACACACAGCCATTCAAAACACAGCACACACAATACATGCAGTGATCACATGCTGGCCATCAGGGCATATTACCTACTGGACCACACTATGTCCACGCAAGGTTGAGACCCACCAGCCCACTATATTAGATGGTCAGATTTATGGCCTTGGGACTAGGCCCAGGTTTCTTTTTCCAAAAATGTATTGCACATCAACACAATGGGGGTGATTCTAACCCTGGCGGTCGGTGATAAAGCGGCGGCCAACCCGCCAACAGGCCGGCGGTCCAAAAAATGGAATTCTGACACTGGCGGGAACCGCCAACAGAGGCCGCCACATTAACACTCCGACCGCCACGGCGGGACCGACAAACAGCGCGGCGGTCACCGCCAACAGACAGGCGGCAGACAATGTACCGCCCACACTATTATGACCGTCCAATCTGCCACCTTTTCCGGGGCGGGAGTACCGCCGATAAAAACACGGCGGAAACAGACTACGAACGGGAAAACGCGCACCTCTACGCACTCCACGAGGAAGGAGGACAGCATGGAACGCGAATTAAACATCCTACCTGCTCTCGTCTACCTGCTCATCTACCACGAGTACGAACGCCGGCGCAGACGACAACGGTGAGTACTGCACCTACGACACAGGGGAGGGGGGAGGACGAAAGGTTACGTGCACACACATACGCGATACACCCACCCCCCCAAACCATGTACACACCAATGCAGAGCAACAAGTCACAGTGAAACCACCCAAACCCCGTAAAAAAAAGCAAGGTCATAATTAAATTGTGACTCGAAATTTATGGGAAATAAAAAACACTGATAAGTCACGGTCAAATAGCAATAACAATTCAAAAATACCAATTCAATATCCAGTGCATACGATAAACCAAGGCAATAAGTCCTGCACATCTAACGAGATTCCAAGTGTCCGTGGGCCAAAGTGTATCAACACAAGGGCAAAGCCCACACAGGAGACCTGAGTCCTTTGGAGAGAACACTGCAGGGGCATCTGATGAAAAAACCACAGGCACCTCAGGGGGAAGGGAAGGGGGGGGCACCACAGCCACATGAGTCCACAACGCCAGATCCACGAAGGGGCCACCATGCCCACTGTGCCATCCTGGGGAGTGCAAAGCCACAGTCTCTCAAGTATCTACAGTGGGTGGCTTGCCCACTCAGCCATCCTGGGGAGTGCAAAGCCACAGTCTCTAAAGCCTCTACAGTGGGTGGCTTGCCCACTCGGCCATCCTGGGGAGTGCAAAGCCACAGTCTCTCAAGTCTCTACAGTGGGTGGCTTGCCCACTCGGCCATCCTGGGGAGTGCAAAGCCACAGTCTCTCAAGTCTCTACAGTGGGTGGCTTGCCCACTCAGCCATCCTGGGGATTGCAAAGCCACAGTCCATCAGGTGGATAACAGTCTCCACCGGTCAAGGAGGAGACATGGTGGGCACAGTGAACCGTGAACAGTAGCTCGAGACAGATCCGGCACTGTCATTGTGCCAGTGGTGCTTGAGACGGCGGGGCCCAGCGGAGCGGTGCATGAGACGGCGGGGCCCAGCGGAGCGGTGCTTGAGACGGCGGGGCCCAGCGGAGCGGTGCTTGAGACGGCGGGGCCCAGCGGAGCGGTGCTTGAGATGAAGGGCCCAGCGGAGCGGTGCCTGAGATGAAGGGCCCAGCGGAGCGGTGCTTGAGATGAAGGGCCCAGCGGAGCGGTGCTTGAGACGGTGGGGCCCAGCGGAGCGGTGCTTGAGACGGCGGGGCCCAGCGGAGCGGTGCTTGAGATGAAGGGCCCAGCGGAGCGGTGCATGAGACGGCGGGGCCCAGCGCAGCGGTGCTTGAGACGGTGGGGCCCAGCGGAGCGGTGCATGAGACGGCGGGGCCCAGCAGAGCGGTGCTTGAGACGGCGGGGCCCAGCGGAGCGGTGCTTGAGATGAAGGGCCCAGCGGAGCGGTGCCTGAGATGAAGGGCCCAGCGGAGCGGTGCATGAGACGGCGGGGCCCAGCGGAGCGGTGCTTGAGATGAAGGGCCCAGCGGAGCGGTGCATGAGACGGCGGGGCCCAGCGGAGCGGTGCTTGAGATGAAGGGCCCAGCGGAGCGGTGCTTGAGACGGCGGGGCCCAGCGGAGCGGTGCTTGAGATGAAGGGCCCAGCGGAGCGGTGCTTGAGACGGCGGGGCCCTGTTCAGCGGTGCTCTTCTGCACGGCGGGGCCCTGTTCAGCGGTGCTCTTCTGCACGGCGGGGCCCTGTTCAGCGGTGCTCTTCTGCACGG